>NC_065429.1:6981386-7595010 GCF_024362695.1 Pectinophora gossypiella | reverse complement strand
ATTGACTATGAGTGGCAACGCTTAGAAAACTGTATATTTGATCGATCAATGAAGGTTGATGGACGAAGTCGACAGCATACTTAGGCCAAACTTACTACTTGCGGGTGAAAATGATGCAGATTTATTGACTTTGAGTGGAAACTCGTAGAAATTTATATATTTGATCGACCTATGAAGGTTGATAATAGAATTTAAAAATTACCAGTTCTTTATTTTTTCCTTTGTATTCTAATTACCTATCTGCATACTAAATTTTAACTCTCTAGGTCATCTGGAACTGGGTTAGAGTTTAGATCTATAGGTCAGTCAGTCAATGATTAAAATGAAAATTTTTGGACATTAATATCTAAATAATCGTTTGAGATAAGTTTATGAAATTTAGAACACATGTGTATCTCGCAAGTATCAATACATGAGCCATATTTTATACGTTTATGTGAAATAGTTTTTGATTTATGAGAAGGTCAAAAGTGGCTTCAAATGGTTCGTGTTATTACACGAACGGCACGGTGCGGCTGTTTCTTGAACTTGACACGCTGCCGCGTGTCTAGATCCTCACAGCAATAAATCCGCACCGCAGTGCAGTGCTTCGGTAAGTCACGAACCGGTTACATCCGGTGCTAGCTTCGGGCATATTCGGAGGTGTTCTATGAACAAGTTCATGTCTTACCTGAAAATAAAGGAAAAATTGGTTAATTGGGTAGACAATTATGATCCAATATAACAGATAGACTGACGTGGGTTTAAGTTAATGTATAAATAAAACAAATTACTTCATTTTTAAATAAAATAGGTGCATAAGATACATATTTATCATTGGGGTAAACGGAATCTCACGGGTATAATGTAGATTAATTAAGTACAGGTAGAGCATAGAGGCATTATTACATAACATAAACAGCCTATATACGTCCTACTGCTGGGCACAGGCCTCCCCTCAATCAACCGGAGGGGGTATGGAAAATATTCCACGACGCTGCTCCGCTGCGGGACCAACGGCGTAAAAGTGCCCTCCGAAGCACGGAATCATTTTACTTTTTCAGACAATCAGGTGATTCAAGCTTGAAAAAAAGAGGCGTCGTTTTTTTTTTGTTATATCGTTGCCTATTTCAGTAGATAAACCTCTACTTTAGGTATAGATATATTAAATTGTTTTATGATACTCGTTAGCCCCGTATCCCTTCACAAAACAGCTAAAATTCCACAACGTAATATACATTGGCGAAGATTGCAAGTGAAGATTTGAAATTAAATCAGATTGCACCAACGAAACGCGATAGAAACGTCTAAAATATCCCGGGACGTCGCAAAATGCGTCGTAAAGAATATAAAAAGTATAACGTATGCGCGACGCCGGAACCGTAGTCAAGAGGGAACAGTGGGTCCCCTTGATACAAACTGGGGGGCTAAAATGGCCACATCGAAGCAATTCCTCTAAGAAAGCAATATTGCAATTTGACATTTGCTCATATAAAAGTAAGTGTGCAATGGCAATAAATGTCAGAAATCAGAATCATTTATTCAACGTAATTATCATGGATAAACTTGTTGAAGGTCAATGTAACATTTTTGAATTTACGTCATTTCGCAAGGTGTTATGGCTCAGGAGAAGAAATGACAAGAAACTGCAACAGCAACACATCTTTTAAAAACCTTTGTCAAATAGCAATATTGCTTTCTTAGATGAATTGCTTCGATGTGGCCATTTTAACCCCCCTGGCCTCTATCCGAACTCTCAACAGTTTTAAGCAGATGAGACGTCGACAGTTTTTATTTTTTATAACAATTGACTTTTCAAAGTGTAACTTAATAAATGTTAGCAACTTAATAAATATATTCTTGGGTTGAGTTTGAGAATTGTTGCATAATCTCACGGGGTGGCTCCGAAGAAGTAAAATGAATAAAAAAGGAACAGCTTTCGGGGGAAATCTGAAAGAAATCATGTCAAGTAGGACACAAAATAAAATGATCTTGTTTTTTATTTTTGTGTTCTCGCAAATAAATTGATTTGATTTGATTTGAAAAGGGTAGAAAAAAGTGATGGGTCCGACGACGTGAGAATGTATGACAATGAAGCTGAGAGTTCTTCTGAATGACTCAAAGAGTTTCATTCTGTCAATTTTCTGTAGACAATTTGCAGCTACTTTGGTAATCTTCCGTCATTTCTTATATCAGGATTGTTATAGATTTATAAAACGCGCCTGACATGACTCAAGTAACGGCCGTGGTAGTACCCGGGATTAACGATTTAACGTTCCTTCCAAAGCACGGAATTGTCCTGCCTTGTCGTCTTTTGGGAAAATAATCCAAATCGTAAATCAAGGTCTTACCCACTCTAGTGGGTGTGATTATCAAGACGCTACTGTGGTCTACCACTGTAGCGTCTTGATAATCACATCCTTAGACAAATATGAAATACGAGGAAATAGTTTTCGCATTAATTTCAGAACTTTTTTGTCCGCGCACTTACTGTTTTCTGTTTGCTGTGTCACAACACGCGGGCCAGCAGCGGCGGCGACTCGGAAATTATATAAATGCAAATGCGAGGACGGGGCGCGAGGCGGAGGGAACCGATATACGACGTCTAATCAGGTTCTTTTAATAAGTTGATAATAATAAGAAAATAACAAAATATAAAAAAGGGAAATTACATTAAACATACTCGTAGTTTAATATAATAACATTTCTTAAAAATAAATACACTTCTCATCAACAAAATCGAAACACCTTGCAAGTTTACGTTTTGTCAGGATTATCAGAAAAATGTGTACATTTAGGAATAAATGTTAAATGTCGTTTAATAGTGAGTAATATGAGCTTATCAATGTTCTAAATTTAAATGAATTTGTCATAGGTTTCGTATTTTGTTAAATGAGTCATTTTTATTCCGTATGGAGTATAAAGGAAATGGATAAAACAACACACGTAAATGAAAAAAAAAGCTAAAAAACGTTTATTTAATAACTTGTATTCCCTCCCCGAGCTCTAATTACTGCTTCCATACGGTTCTTCATCGATCGGATGAGAGTCACGATCACATGCTGTGGTATATTGTCCCATTCCTCTTGGATTGCATCTTGCAGCTGGCTAAGTGTTTCTGGGGCAGGATCTCTTGCTCGAATTCGTCTCTTTAATTCATCCCACAGATGTTCAATGGGATTCATGTCCGGGCTTCTTGCTGGCCATTCCATAATAGAGATATCGACTTGGTTAAGATAATCTCGTACGACGCCCGCGGTGTGAGCCCTAGCATTGTCGTGCATGAATATGAAGCCGTTGCCAATAAAATGTGCATAGGGCATCACATGAGGCTCGAGACACTCTTCGACGTACCGATGACAGTTTAGTGCAGGCAGACGTGGCCCAGACACGAAAGCAAGCTCTGTCTTACCGTCGGCGCTGATTCCTCCCCAAACCGTCCACGAACCGCCACCATAGCTGACCTTTTCTTCAATGCAGCATTGTGCATAGCGTTCTCCGTCTCTTCTGTAGACCTTATTCCTTCCGTCGTTACCATACAGCATAATTTTACACTCATCAGAAAAGAGAACTTTGCTCCACTGTAGGTATGACCAATTTTGGTGCTCACGTGCAAAGTTAAGGCGCGCTCTTCGATGGTCTGCAGTTAATTTCGGCCCATTTGCTGGCTTATGCGGTACCAGTCCACGATCCTTCAACCTTCTTCTAATTGTAGAGTCACTTACAGCCACCCTTCGTACAACACGAAGCCGCTGCTGCAGTTAAAAAGCGTTAAGGCGTCGATTTCTTAAAGAAGTTGTTACAATAAATCGATCATCTCGCTCAGAAGTGACCCGATTCCTGCCAGATCCTAAACGGCGCGTGAACAAACCAGTCTCCCGATAACGTTTATAGACTCTATGAACAGATGACAGGCTTAGATGCAGTCTTGCAGCCACAACACGCTGACTAAGGCCAGAATCCAGCAATGCCACAACTTGGGCGGCTTCTGTGGGCGAAGTATCCATACGTTTTAGAAAAAAAACCTTTTTTCAGACGTCTCAAAGTCACAGTATTGAAATAAAAAACAAAAAGTTTAAGGATAGGCGCCATTTTTTAGTTTTTAAACGCTAAATGTACTCCAACCCTAAACACACATTTGTCTCAAAACAGTGATTCATTTCGTTTATAAGATAAACAAATGAAATTCTAATTTTGAATTTAGAATTTTCGCTTATTACTGTAATGGCCAAACTGCCAGCTATACATTTATGTATTTTTTTTCATCGTATGAATTCTTTTTTGTGTTAAATTCGGACAGAAACAATGAAAACGGAAGTGTTTCGATTTTTTTGATGAGAAGTGTATTATAAAATCTATAATGAGTGTAAGTGTGTGTGTGTATGTTATGTTTATCATACGCGATAACATAACATTGCCTTCATGCCTGTAACCCCGAAGGTATATACTCGGATGACCTTGGATGACTTCACCTCGAGTCAGATTTCGTGCACCTACGGAATCTGGCTCCATACCACGCGCGCCCACCCGACTGGAAACCGTATCCTCGCGAGCTAGTAGAGGTGGAGGAGCTCGACGTGGATGCGGTTCCAGCACTGGAGTGACCCAGTCCGCCGGCTTGAGGGCAGCCGTCACTGTTGATGGCTTCGACCTCGCCGGCGGCATACTGGACTGACTTTACTGGACTTGACTCTGAACTTTTGTTTCTCTTGCCTCTCTTCGTCTTTCTCTCTACTCTTCTCTCTTCTTTCCTTATATTTATTTATTTATATATAAAACAAAATAAAAGTCTCAAATAGGACCGCCGCCGGCTTGAGCTGGTCCGAACCCTCGGACCCGAGCTCGCCGGCTCACACCTCGGACAAGACATGTGCCGCCTGCCTGGAGTCGCTCACTGGGCCCACCTAGTGGGCTGACTCGCCGGCGGCACCACCGGATTCGACAGGGCTTACGGAGGGGCGAATCTCGCTCGCCGTAGCCCGCCCCCGTGCCCAGCCCGTATTTGCGGCAAGGGGGCACTGCGCCGAAGGTGTCCCCCCAAGGCTGCGCCCGCGACGTGACGACAACCATGACGTTCAATAAATATGGTTTCTTTGAAGAAATCAGTGTTTTATTCAGTGAGTGACAGTGTAGTGAACACGTGAATTAATTACATCGTGACACTAGTCGCGGGTTCGAATCCCGGGTCAAGTTGTACACCACTGAATTCGACTTGACTAGCTTCAATTCATATTTGGATCCCAGATAGTTGATATCACGTGCTTTCCAGGAATTGTGTCCGGTTAACAGGCTGGACCCCTGTTTGTTACATAGGACTTAGGTTTGTATACTGTACACCTCTGCCTACCCCTTTGGGGCTACAAGCTATATTATTTACTAAGTCTAGTAGTTACTAATTAACGACCTCCGTGGTACAGTGGTTGAGCGCTGGGCTCACGATCCGGAGGTCCCGGGTTCGATTCCCGGTGGGGACATATCACAAAAATCACTTTGTGATCCCTAGTTTGGTCAGGACATTACTGGCTGATCACCAGATTGTCCGAATGTAAGATGATCCGTGCTTCGGAAGGCACGTTAAGCCGTTGGTCCCGGTTACTACTTACTGATGTAAGTAGTCAGGGGCCTTTGGCGGTTCAATAGTAACCCTGACACCAGGGTGGATGAAGTTGGTAATTCACCTCATAACCCACACGATCGAAGAAGAAGTTACTAATTTAATCCATTCTACCACTCAAAGCGTGGGCTTACAAAGGCCTTTTGTTCGACTAGTCGTATAGCCTCCTTATAGTAGTTGTACTAATATATAATAATTGCCAACAAAAGCGACATTCCAGCCATCACTCCACTCCACTGAAGTAAATGAATGTCGTCCATTTCCCCCGCAGGTACACATTTGCTTGCTTAATACAATACTTCTTTAACTGCTTGTAAATATGGCGGTGGGGTGGGGTGCGTGTGTTGGCGACGAGCGGGCCAGCGGAACGCTATGTAACTCGAAGGCCGGGGCTCCACCAAAGCGGAGATGTTTTTTTAACAACCAATAGAATTTAAATATATTATTAATATTATTTATTATTATTATTCTTTATATTTTTTTAAATTTACTTAGTTAAAGAGTCTTTTTGTAATTATTTATTTTTATGTTGGTGCAATAAAGTGTACTTATATTATATTGTAGAATTATTATTATTGCGTATGGCAGACAAATATCCTGCGTGGATCAAATATCCAGCTTAAGCTCCCTTAACCAAGTCTCTGCTGCATCCTTCAGACAATGCAGCTCGGCTATACCACCTGTGAACTGGTGCAGAGGGCACTCGTTCACTATGTGAGATATGGTTTGGTCCGGGTGACCACATTCACAGTATGGTGACTCCTTTAAGCCCCATTTACATAGGTGATGGTTTGACTTTCCATAGTCGGTCCTACACCGGTTCAGTCGTCTCCATATTTTTCGCTTGGAGTCAAAGCCAGGGACCCTCCGCGAGGGATCCTGAATAAGGTCCGAGTTTGTGCCGTCAAACATGTTCCACTCCAGCCTCCACGCATCTTCCACACTGAATTGACTTTGTATGCGCTCGTCATTCCAGATAGATTGTAGAATTGCGTTATTGACGCATCTCTCCGCTCAGCTTCAGTGGAGATCGCTACTCGGATATGTGTAACATTTGCATGGCGCGATGGAAGCGGAGATGTGAGGTCGACGCAGCGGAGACAGGAGTTTGCTTGCGTGTGCCACGACGCTGGTATTCCACGGGCCCTGCCGACTGAGGCAATTATAATTATAGTGAGGATTGTGTGAATTATCTGTGTGCACAAACGGAATAACGAAGTGTCGTACAAGTTACTTCTGGTTTCATTTTGGAGCTACGGAGCTATAATGTTTATACGTTTGATTGATGTATGTAAATATTTATAATTATAAGGTAGAAAAACAATCATTGTAATGTTTACGTGATACATAACTATCTGCTCAAGTAATTCACCATCATCATCATCACCAGCCCATTAACGTCCCCACTGCTGGGGCACGGACCTTCCCTATGGATGGATAGGGAGATCGGGCCTTAAACCACCACGCGGGCCCAGTGCGGATTGGTGGTTATTAACGACTGCTAATGCAGCCGGGACCAACGACGTAACGTGCCTTCCGAAGCACGGAGGAGCTCGAGATGAAAACCGCTGCGCCACCGAGCTCCTCTAAAAGCTCAAGTAATTCAGGGATATGAGACTCCCGATATTTCGACACTCTTGCAAGTGCCATGATCACGGGATGACTGATGAGATTGGAGTGGAGTAGGTAGATCCATAATTTTTCATATCCCTGATTTAAACGCGGTAAGAACCCAGTATTATGTGTTTTAATTATCATGAAAAATGTATGGGAAAAATCATGTGTCAATTTGAAGCGATTTTAGCTTGTCGTCTCTTGACGCTTTGTCTCGGAACGGGTTAAGATTTATGAAATTGTATATCTTGTTTTGTAGCTGTTGGTTACCCAGATAAAATAAAATAAATAAAAGTTACAATATAAGTTTATCTCTGCTGTAAGTACCACCCCACCCGCAGCAAGCCTTCGCTCGCGTGTCGTTCGTAATTATCGCCTCAGCTTATCGACACTGGGAGCCTCGGCTTGGTTACGTTTAACTCAAGTCGAGGAATTTTTATTATTTATTCCCACTTTTATTCAAATAAAACACACGCATCACGCCTGTGTTATTATTTATGTTGAACCACACCCCGGACACTTCATACAAAACACCTCATTTCACACAGACACTACACATTGACGTTATCGTACACGCAAATTGAAAAATATTTATTTTTCAAAATTGGCTTACAAAGTTAGCGCTTTTTGAACGTCAAAAAATTAAATTACATATTATGTAACTAGCTGTAAAACTACTACCACATCGGAATCTGTAACGCTGAGGGAAAGACGTGGCCAGAAAACCTCCCAGCACAGGGCCCTAGTCCTACTGTTTCATGTTTTCCCTTTTTTTTAAAAATCCAGTTTGTATTACATAATTTATAGACTTAAATACGCGCATCTGTGTGTGTGACGTCTGACGTCATACGATTGAAGACTAAAGACTACAGTAAGACCGAGGGGAGGGGGGCTGGGGGGGGGCTGAGGTAAACTTAGCTCCTAAACTAACCTTTAGGCAAATAAAATCGAGTACAAGAAAAAACTATTTGAAAAAGAAAAGCCAGTGTCCTAACTGTTCTAGAATGGCGACCACGTGTCGGACGACGCTCAGTGGGTAGGCCCGCTACAAGGTGGACCGACGATCTGGTGAAGGTCGCGGGAAGCCGCTGGATGCGGGCAGCGCAGGACCGATCGTTGAGACCCTTGGGGGAGGCCTATGCCCAACAGTGGGCGTCGTACGGCTGATGATGATGATAACTATTAACACTTTCAAGGATAGAACGTCTAATGACGTTCTCATTCCAAGGTGCAATACTACCTATTATGAACCATAAATGACCCATGGTCTCTGCTCGTGAAAGGTTTAAAGAGTTTATACAACGGGAAAATTCCCACTTTGGGAAAATTCCCGGGAACGGCACACCACTAGTAACATGTGCATGTAACAAAATGTAATGTAACAAAACAAATGCAAGGTAACCGCAGACGATGCTTTCTCAGCGGTGTTCGGTGTCGTTTCCTGCGCATACGCATCGACGCGTGGAATTAGATGGACCTGCGTTTTAGAAAGATATCGCTCTGGGAATTCGATATGTTCATACTTTTTTCTTTGATTCGACTTTTTGTAGTTTCATTTCAGATGGCAGTAACTACTTGGCCGGACGTTCACACATTGGCCGAGTGTGAAAATGCTGCAAGGTATCTGCTGACGACATATAGCTCTACCTACCCCAAAGGAATTATAGCCTAACTACTGTAAGGTTGAATAAAATTGAACGGCTACCTCGACTTCTTCTCCTATCGTGTGGGTTGTGAGGTGGATTACCAACCCCATCAACCCTGGTCAGGGTTACTATTGAACCGCCAAAGGCCCTTGAACTGGCTCATGTCCTAACTTACATCAGTAAGCAGTAACCGGGACCAACAGCATAACGTGCCTTCTGAAGCACGGATCATCTTTCTTTCGGACAATCAGGTGATCAGCGTCTAATGTCCTATAACCAAACTAGGGATCACAAATTTTTCGTGATGTGTCCCCGCCGGGATTTGAACCCGGGACCTCCGGATCGCTCAAACCACTGGACCACGGAGGTCGTTATTAAGTCTAACAAAATCTAAATATCGAGTTACTAATTAAAGCAAATTTTACATAATTTACGTATATATTTTCCTCAAACATAATGAAAATTAAATTACTTACAAGCCAAGAGATAGGAGAATGAAGGGAAAAATGGGAGAAAGAAAAATGGGGGACATTATTAAGACTCAGTCATACAAGACGAATGATTACCTCGCCCCCTCTTGGCCCGGGAATGAAGATTTTAGAAAAATATTTTAATAGTCAATAGTGAGATGGGTGTTTTTGTTACTGGTTCCGTACGTATACATATTATGTATACATATTAAGTGACATTGGAATGGAACGGTGAACTTCTAAAATAGTCTTGTGCAAATTGAAGCAATTCACCGAAAAAAGAACAATGTTGCTATTTGTCATTTGTCAACATATTGCGCACACACTTTTATAATAATATGCGCAAATAATATAATCAAATTGCTTTTGTAGATGAATTGCTTCAATACGGCCTTTTAAGACCCCCTGTTTTGTGTGTGCAATAAAAAAAAATATTCATTGATTCACGTGGCATTATGGGTACCTTTGATGGGTTTGCTCTGAGCCCCAGACTTGCCCGAAGGCATTGACGAGGCCTAAGATGGAGCTCGCCCAGAAGGTGCCTGTTCACTCTGGCCTTGAAAGCACCCGGGTTATATGCATTCGAAAATACAGAAGACGGCAGAGAATTCCACTCCTTAGCAGTGCGCATAATGAAGGACGATGCAAAGCGCTTTGTGCAGTTAATGTGATAGGTAAATATTGAGTTATATATATTTTTGTTTGCTTTTAAACCAAAGTAAGTCCGGAGTACCCACATTGTGGATATTAGGTATATCACTATTTTATTAACACATTTGACTTTTAATTATTTGTGACTCTGCCCACCTCTATAGGGCGTGAGTTCATGTATGTTTGTCACTTAATTTTGATTATACATTTACGGAACCCTAAAACCCCTCCTCATTTAGCAAGCGGGCGACCGACTCCGCGGCCCAAGCGAGTGTTGCCCTCTGTAAATTTAAATTCCTTGTTTAAATATAAAACCTCTTTGAAGTCTCGAGTGGTCGCTTGTGGGGGCGAAAATATATTCTGCTCAGTGTTGCCAGGGAAAGACGTGTTTTACCCACAAACCGGCCTAATGTTGGTGAAGTGATCTAAATGTTAATAAAATAAGCTTTACTCATGATCATACAATAAAAATAGAATCTTCTTCTTATCGTGTGGATTGTGAGGTGGAATACCAGCCTCATCAACCCTGGTGTCAGGGTTACTATTGAGCCGCCAAAGGCCTCTGTCATGGCTCATGTAACGATTACTCACTTACATCAGTAAGTAGTAACCGGGACCAACGGCTTAACGTGCCTTCCGAAGTACGGATCATCAGGTGAGGTGATAGTTTCGGACAATCAGGTGATCAGCCTGTAGTGTCCTAACCAAACTAGGGATCACAAAGTGATTTTTGTGATATGTCCCCACCGGGATTCGAACCCGGGGCCTCCGGATCGTGAGCCCAACGCTCAACCACTGGACCACAGAGGCCGTTAAAAATAAAATAATAATTTTAACTAACACAGTCGACCATTATAGACGGTCTTCTGTGGTACAGTGGTTGAGCGTTGCACTCACTATCCGGAGGTCTCCGGTTCGAATTCCAGTGAGGTCTTTGTGATCCTTAGTTTGGTTAGGACATTGCGGGCGAGGCTGGCTATCATTTTCCCAAGTAAGTACGTAGTCGTTACACGAATCATGTCAGGGGCCTCTGGCGGCTCAATAGTAACCCTGACACCAGGTTTAATAAAGTTGGTCATCCACCTTACAACCCACGCGATAGAAGAAGACTTTAAACATTCATATGCTTCTATGCTGTTCTGGGAGCATATAAAAAACATAGAACACGTTCAGCTGCTTCTCTTCCCGGGCATGTCGTAAAAACCGACAGAGGGATTGTGTCCTCTAACATGATGGACTAATGTTATGGGCGATAGGCTGATCCCTTATCACCATAAGGTTCATCATATCCATCTTTGGACTTCGTATCAACAGTGGCTGCAAGTTGTCTTTGATTACTTGTGGCTCTGCCCACCCCATTAGGGATTACGGGCGTGAGTTTATGTATGTATGTATGTATGTTAAACATTCATATCCTAACAGAAAAAAAAACCAATTCCATAGAAAACACTCTAAAGTCAATTAGATAAGGTCTAAAACCGCACAACACTCTCTCCCCTTGGATATTTAAGACATTTTTAACGACCTCACAAATTAATATCTAAGGGAAAACAGCGTTATTAACATTTATGTTTCAATTTTCACCTTAAAATACTACTGTTAAGGTAGATTTCTGCTTCAAACAGAATTTTCCCTGTAATAACACTAAATAACAATTCACATGCGAAATTCAGCTTCGAAGTCTGAACGATAAAATATATTTTGGCGTGTAGCTAAAGCCAGTGTTGCCAGGAGTAAATAGAAGTAGATATGTTTGTCGGTTTGTTTGTAAATATCGTTCAGTAGTGACGTAACGGCGCCATTACCGGATTTTATGTTCTTTCGTGTGGTGGTCGTTAATTGTGGGAGAAGTTTGTTTATTTCACACCACTAGGGAGATTTTTAACCCGTGGTCCAGTGGTTTGAGCGTCGGGCTCACGATACGGAGGTCCCGGGTTCAAATCCCGGCTTTTCGAGCTCTCTTGAAACAGCCTATATACGTCCCACGCTGGGCACAGGCATCCCCTCAATCAACCGGAGGGGGTATGGAGCATACTCCACCACGCTGCTCCACTGCGGGTTGGTGAAGGTGTTTTTACGGCTAATAGCCGGGACCAACAGCTTAACGTGCCCTCCGAAGCACGGAATCATCTTGCTTTTTCAGACAATCAGGTGATTCAAGCCTGAAAAGTCCTTGCCAAACAAAGGACAGTCTCACAAAGTGATTTCGACCATGTCCCCATCGGGAATCGAACCCGGACCTCCAGATCGTGAGCCTGACGCTCTAACCACTAGACCACGGAGTCTCTTGACCCTTCCAACCTTTTTCTTCTATTCCTAGCGTAGTGTCTAGGTGGGATGGATGTGTGTCCGGCGGCAGGTGAAGTTTCCTGCCATTGTTCAGCCACAGGCCCACGGCTGAATGGACACCAACATCCGGACACAGTGTAAAAACAATGAACGGGCCAATATTATAATACATGTATAAGTGTACTGCATTGCATGAAACTGACTATCTAGGAACACAGAAGGAAGATAGAAAGAAATAGAGGAAGGGGAAGACCAAGAAGGTCTTGGGACAAATTGAAGAGAAGGCGAACATTGTGAATTGACTATTTGACAGTTGTAAGAATAAATAATTTAAGATCATTTTTAAATATTTTATTTTTTACAAAATAAGAATGCGATTTTGTATCTGTGTATTACAAGACTCGAGACACGGGCGGCCATGGTTGAGCTTCGTGTGACGTCACTTTGTCGCCAGTTTGTCCAGAGGTAAGATGATCCGTGCTTCGGAGGGCACGTTAAGCTTCTTCGGAGGGCGTAGTCGTTACGGGGCTATATCAGGGGCTTTTGACGGCTCAATAGTAACCCTGACGCGAGGGTTGATGAGGTTGGTCATTGACCTCACAACCCACACGATAGAAGAAGAATCATTCAATTTCTAAGACATTCCCGGGAAGATAAGAAGATGAATGCGTTCCATGGTTTAAAAAAAAACCAAATTAAAACAAAAACAAAAAAGTCACATCCATCATTTAAAAACAACACTAATGTCTCCGTAAAATGATCCTTGTCACCTACTCCACCCCACCTATGTTCTCATGAGTACAAATGACATATCGCTCCGGTGTGGTATGCGACGTGTCATCGGTCGCATCTATCATGGAAACCAACCATATGGTGCGGTATGGGCTATATTTGAGGACTGAAGTGGAGTTAATGAGTTGTTTTGATCTATTCTTAGAGTTTGGAAAATTTGAATTATGGCATTGACAGCGATTCCCCGAATGGCGACTCCCGCTACGGCGAATGGCTTTTTTCGCCACTACGAGCGAGTTTCCTTGTTATAGTAGTTATGCATACACTCAATTACAATTCGCCTTATGTTTATTACTGTATACTTACAGGGTGTACGATAAATGGGAGGATCTGGCCAGTGACCGGAACAAGTGGAGGACGTCTTTGGCCGATGGGTGCAAAGCACACGATAACACCTGGTTCCAGATTCTAGCCGACAAGCGCGAGAGGCGACACAGAAATGAGAGGGCCGATTTACCACCTGTACCATCTAATAACCCTCAACTACAATGCCAGTCGTGCGGCCGCTACTGTCGCTCTCGCATCGGACTTTACAGCCATTTTAAAAGCTGCCACAGAAACGCTGTTTGAATCATCTGATAAAGACGTAAAGACCTGAGATGATGATAGGGTGTTAGTGACAACGTAACGAATACTGAGCGGAATGATTCAGACCATGATTATTTACAGTCATGAGCAATATGCGTTAGCCATCAATCCGCACTGGGTCCGCGTGATGGTTTAAGGCCCGATCTCCCTATCCATCCATAGGGAAGGCCCGAGCCCCAGCAGTGGGGACGTTAATGGGCTGATGATGATGATGAGCAATATAATGTATCCACTTTAGGACTAGAATCAGAAAATCAAGAAATATCATTGACAATTTGAAAGTTCACGTCAAAAGCTTCTAACGGAAAACCTTCAACAAAAATCCGCTGTTTGTACGGTTATTCGTAATTAGAATAATAGCTATTATTACTGGCACTGCAGTAATAAATAATAATAAAACATATTCCCAGCAATAAACTAGTGTACACCCTGCATTTACTTCAAATCTAGTAATTGCTAGATCTAGATTAAACAGCCTATAATGAGTAATCCTACGCCCCTCTACACAATCGGCGATTACACTTAGGCACGATAATGTATATAGTGTTGCCTATAGATAAACTTGTTAAGATAGAAACACGATTGATTGACAATAAGTGATTCAAACTTTAAATAAGTACATGATCATAAACTATCTTGCCAGATACAGGTTATAATACACAAAGGTTCAATATTTTCACAAAACTATCAATACATACACACATACATAAGACCACGCTGATTTCCCTTTGGGGTAGGCAGAAACCACGAGAAACTGTGAAAGGCATACTTACAATACATGGAATAAAAATAAAATTGTTGTTCAAAATTCTAGATTAAGTAAATTAACTTCATCTTTTTTGGGGTTATGTATACGTTTTTACAATAAAATACCAGATAATATTTTAAATTTGTCAGAGAATAAATTTAAAGCTCACGTGAAGCTTACTTTATGTAAAAAAGCCTATTATAAGATTAATGATTACCTAAATGATAAAAATGTCTGGTATTGAATGTGTTCCTTTAGTTATTAAATAACTTGTAATGTACCCGCATTGATTTAAAAGATGTGTTGCTGTTGCAGTTTCTTGTCATTTCTTCTCCTCAGCCATAACACCTTGCGAAATGACGAAAATTCAAAAATGTTACATTGACCTTCAACAAGTTTATTACCGACTTCAAAAAAGGAGGAGGTTCTCAATTCGACCGTATATTTTTTTTTTTTTTTTTTTTTTTTTTTATGTTTGTTCGGGCATATCTTCGTCGTATATGAACCGATTTTGATAATTCTTTTTTTGTTTGAAAGGAGATATACCCAAGGGGGTCCCATGTCAAGGAAGTCAGGATCTGATGATGGAAGACCAGAGAGATCGAGGGGAATTTTCAAAAATCGTAGGAGCGACTAGTGCGTTTGTAAAGTCATATTGATCGGATCGATCTTTAGGCTTCGGGAAAACTTCCCGACCTTCGAAAACTGGTCAGCATCAGGGAGATACCCTATGGCCTGGCAAAACTATACAACCTGGAGCAATTTTTCTTTCACGAAACGTATTTAAATCTTGATCAAATTCAATCGCCGGTGCAAAAAAACAAAATGGCGGAAAAAAAAGATGGCCGCCATACAAAATTTTGTCGATTTTGGAAGAAGCCCGTTTGGGTAAAAATAATGTATGGGGCGCTTACTCAAAACGTCATGTAGAGTACGGAAATACTTTCTGGTCACCAAAAACTGCTCCGCATCAGAGAGATACTCTACGGCCTGGCAAAACTATCGCACGTGAACCAATATTTCTTTCAGAGCACTTATTTAAATCTTGGTCAAATTCCATAGCGCGTAAAAAAAAAACAAAATGGCGGAAAAACAAGATGGCCGCCATACACAATTTTGTTTTTTCAGAAAATGTCTCGGGATATAAAATATATATCGGGGTTGTGATCGGATCGTCATGTTAAGTATGGAAATACTTCCCGATTTTCGAAAACTGCTCCGCATCAGGGTGACACCCTACGGCCTGGCGAAACTATCACACCTGAACCAATTTTTCTTTCACGAAACCTATTTAAATCTTGGTCGAATTTAATGGCCGGTGAAAAAAATACAAAATGGCGAAAAAACAAGATGGCCGCCATACAAAATTTTGTTTTTCCAGAAAATGTCTTGGGGGTAAAAATGATGTATAGGGGTGTAATCGGAACGTCATCTTTGAAAACTGCTCCCAATCAGGGAGACATCCTACGGTCTGGCAAACCTATTGCACCTGGATTTTGTTTGTTTCCACGACACCCATTTAAATCTTGGTCAAATTCTGTCGCCGGTGAAAAAAAACAAAATGGCGGAAAAACAAGATGGCCGCCATACGAAGAGGGACAGTTTCGAATAAACAGGACACGCGAGCTGCTTTAGCAGCGAGCGAACCACGCGAAATCTACTGTATCTATATGTATGCGTGAGTGTGTATGATAGCAGCTTCCACTGACAACCACATGTGTGAATGTACACATACACATGTGTGTGAGTGTGTGCGTGTGTGTGCGCGCGCGCGCGCGCGTGTGTGTGTGTGTGCGTGTGTCTGTGTGTGTGCGTGTGTACGTGCGCGTGTGCTCGTGTGCGTTAGCGCGTGTGTGAGTGTGTGTGTGTAAACATGTTCATCAATAATAATTGTGATCACTACTAATAATATATTATATTATTATATATGAATATAAATCAGAAAATCTGTCTGTCTGCATCCTTGTTCGGTCTAACCATCACTTAAAATCGTAAAATAAAATAAAATTTTTAACAAAAAAAAAACCGACTTCAAACGCAAAACTAAAAAGCAATAAATAAATTTACTTCGCACAAAGTAATTAGTACGTATTTTCAATTAGTTAATTAATTTATAATTCTGAAGTCGGTGCCAAGTAAATGCTACAACAACCCTACTACAATATCAAATTACTATGTACACACAATATTGTTTAATACCTATATCAAAGCAATTACAAAACAATGTCAAACAAAAAATTACAAAACAATCAGTATTGAAAAATATATGAATCGGTACTTCGTTGTAGCATTTCCTTGGCACCGGCTTCAGAATTATAAATTAATTAACTAATTGAAAATACGTACTAATTACTTTGTGCGAAGTAAATTTATTTATTGCTTTTTAGTTTTGCGTTTGAAGTCGGTTTTCCATGATAATTACGTTGAATAAATGATTCTGATTCTGATTCACGGAATTCGACTTACTACGACACACCAACTACCACCACCGCTATAAGTTATGTGCTATGTACCTATAGCAAAAACAATGGTATAAGAAAACCAGTAGGCTCTGCACGACAACAGCGCCGCGCGCGGCGCGAATTATATCGACGCCTTCGACCAATAGCCGTTTGACGTCCATCTACGTAGATAGCATTCGTATCGTTTATTGGTCGAAGCGCTCGATATAATTCGCGGCGCGGTTATCATGCAGCCCCGCAGATGTGCTCAAAGGGATAGCTAACATTTCAAGGTTAGCCCAGCTGACGTCATCAGACCCTTGCGTTGCCATTTCGTAAAAAATAAAATACCCACGACCAATGCTTTTATATTTACTTTACAAGGAAATTTTGAACTTTTACTAAAACTTACAGCTACCAACTTACTTTTACTAAGACAAGTAATAGTAATTAAATACATTAGTCAGTAATCCACTTAATTTTCAATAATATTTACGTTCTTGGAATGTTGTGTTTAGTGATTATTTAGAAGATATGAATGCATGGGATTAACTGTCTGAGAACTGATATTAGACAGCTAAATTACCCAATTGTATAATAATATTTTATGTTATTTTTTTTTAAAGAACGTCTAGGCCCTGTGCCGAGGTTTTTCTTGCAGCTTCTTTTCCCCGGCTATACAGGTTGTGAGAAGCTGCAGTAGTTTTAGGCGGATGAGACGTTCGTTATGTAAAAATTGACGATTCAAAGTGTAACTATGCTACCTATTGAATAAAGATATTTTTGAATTTGAATTTTGAATTTGTTGGAGATACTAGTTTAATGAAAGTACCAAGTACCTCATTATTCGCGAAGCGCTTCGCTATTTTGTATTCGTACAATTAAACAGGCAAGTTATTCTGCGGGCCGACCGGATGGGCGGTTCAACTCGCCAATTGTACGCGAGCTTTATTTAAATGTCTAGTTGTTCAACTGGAATGAAATCTGAAATAAATATAACGACTAAAAAGTAAATTAAAACGGTTCTGTGGTTCCAAAGGCACGTTACCCGTATTTATAATATTGATATATTATAATAATTATTATTTATTATCTTCTTTATATTGCTCTTAATACAGGGTGTTAGTGACATCGTAACGAATTCTTTGAGGGATGATTCAGACTATGATTCTGCGCTGATGTCAAGTGGTACTTTCCGTCGCAAAAGTATGGAAACAGAAAATAATTTTAAAAAATCACACAAATTTTCATGAATTTTCCGATAAGAAATTCTACTTGATATCAACTCAGAATCATGGTTTGAATCATCCCCCTCAGTATTCGTTACGGTGTCACTAACACACATAACCACTTGTATGGCTACCGTATGTACTTGTGCAGGGTGTAAGTGACATCGTAACGAATACTGAGAGAGATGATTCATCAGATTATTCTGAGTTAATATAATATAATAGAGAGGGTCATATTTAAAAGCATAAATCAACCTTAGTGGGCGGATAGCGATAAGAGAGAAATCGTCGACCACGCCGGAGGGGTCGGTATCTGTCCTGAAGCAAGCATAGCAAGGGAGACAGGTGTGTATGTTCTGCTCGCCCCGGAGAGTGCAAATAAAGAAATAAGTCACTCGTTCTGTGCGCAGGGGCAGGTTATAGCGTTAGGAAGGGAGCGATCATTTGCTGTTATAAATGTTTGTCTTAATCTTGTCTTATTACGTCCCACTGTCGGGCAGGGATTTTGTCTTATTTTTAATTTAGTTTTTAGGGCTCAAAAGGATCAATCACCATGAAAAATAAATATTTATACGCGCCGCGCAGGCGTACCCAATGCGGGCAATAGGCTATTTCCAACTAGTCAAATCAGTTACTTTTTACTAAACGTCAAAACACGAAATTACTATAGATTTTGTATGAAAAAGCACACTGTGACGTCATAGAAAAACGTGATAAAAAGCGGACTTATTATTACGTTTTTCTTGATTAAAATTCTTAAATAAGTTAAAAAAGAAAATATTTTTCGTTAATTTTAGATCTGTCTTTATTGTTTATTTTATTTTGAGTTTTGTTTATTTGTTTTAGTTTTATTTAATTTTATTTTTGTTTTGTTTGATATTTTTGTTCTGTAACTGTTTTGTTTATGGTGTAATCGGAATTACATATTTTTTCTTAAACTTAGTATACGAACCACATAAACAGCCTATATACGTCCCACTGCTGGGCACAGACCTCCCCTCAATCAACTGGGGGTATGGAGCATACTCACTTGGTTGGTGGAGATACGAACCAATTACTAACAATTAGAACATAGGCGTCCAATTTTATAATTCGAACATATAAACTAAACTGATAAAAACTGCCTTCACGATTCAAGTCTAAACTATCGGGGGTGGAGATAAACCTAGCTCAGACGCTGGTGGGGGGCGGAGGGTTGCCGTTCTGTAAGTGGTATTATTCCTTATTCTATGGTATAGGTATAAAAGAATTAAATTAAAAATTTAAAAAACCCCCGACCAAAAAAAGTACTAAATTATCATGACAAAAGGTTAAAAATGCTAAACCTATAAAAAGTAAAAAATAACTTATCCCACATACGCTTGCAAGCAAACTGAGCGTGTTAACATTCTTATCACACTTAACAAACGATCTGATGACGTTGAAGACCTGAACCGATTTCCACCAAAGATAGTCAAGAACACTCTCGACTGATATACCTTTCAAACAAAAAAAAAACCGCATTAAAATCAGATCATCCGTTTGGGAGCTACGATGCCACAGGCAGACACACATTTACACAGACACGTCAAACTTATAACACCCCGTCGCTTTTGCGTCGGGGGTTAAAAAATAGTTATTCCGCTCGCCGCTCTCTCCACCACTAAATGCACATCACAAGTCCAGTCAAAGCTCACGATAATAACAAGGTGCCGGCTGCCCGCGCCGCGAGCGCTTACGAGTATACTAATAATTTGCTATGATTGTTACCTGTTGCCGATGGGCGGACCTGCTTGTTTGTAAACTTGTAAAAAATCTATACTAATATTATAAAGAGGATAGAATTGTATTTTTGTTTAGTTTTTATTCATATTCACATTTTTATTGGTAATGTACATTACCAAACTGAAGTGGGACTGGGCCATGCATCCGGAGTGATGGGCACGGGTCGTTACTCACTGGATACCTCAGGGCGGGCATAGAAGTCGAGGAAGACCGCGTAAAAGATGGTGTGACGACCTCAATGCTTATCGCAAGGATTGGCCGGAGATCGCGCAATGTCGAGAGGAGTGGAAAAATCAAGGGGAGGCCTTTGCCCAGCAGTGGGATCGTATAGGCTAAATAAGATAAGTATACATTACACGTTCAGTAAGGCTAGCATGCGCAACATGATCAAATTTTATCGATTCTGACGATATAATTATGTCGTTTTGTCGATTGGTGCCGATATGTGAACCGAAATAAGTCATGTCGTTCTGTCAAAATACGAACAAAATCATGAAAATCATAGCGCAGCTTAAATAAAGAGAGAGAGAGAGAAAATAAAGATAAATAAACATTCATTTTATATGTTAATTGTGCGTGTGTGTATATACAGGGTGGCCCAGAAGTTCACGTTCAAAATTGGATAGAGGGGCTCAATAGCTACCAGAAACACCCCATATATCTTCAGCGATTATTTACGGTTTAGGAGATATGACCCATTTTGTACCTTTTTCTAGATTTTCTATCTTACTTCAGAAATAATCATTTTGTCGCTATCCCTTTCTTAATAATTCTTTTATTTTACTTCATAACTATGGCTAAAGATATGTACCGCTAGGTGAAAAAAGCAAAACAGTCAAATCAAAGATAAAAAAAAAGTTATTGGAAGTCAAAGTGAGAATTCGACCAAAATTGTTACACTTGTTAAAATTTCGCCGAAGAATAATAAACACATGAGATTGTCATGGACCCTGAAAGTATTTCTAAAAACTGCTCCATTTAATAAGCTTTTAGAAACATCCAAAAAAGTACCCTTAATAAGGGCATAAAACTAAGTAATTCTGGGCCACCCTGTATATATGTGTGTATGAGTTTCAGTGTTTATATTATTGTGTATATTATCGTACCGCTGACGTTTGTTTAAGTGCGCGGGCGCAAAGCTAGTATACCACACGTCTAATCCCCAGACTCATGCACACAATGTGAACATCTGAGATCACATCCGATAGGAAGCGAGTAAGATGGCGGACGGATTTAGACCAGACTAACTTCATGGAGGGTGAATGTCACTGTGACGGGCAGAAACATTCAATGTTATAAATACAACAGACTATAGAGATACTTCACGAACGTAATCCGTAACGGGGTGGGCAGAATAGGACGACAAGTCACCAGAAGATACATAGTATGGGTGAGCTTTTTTTTTGACGTGACACGTGAGTGTTATTGTAGATTTGCCGCAGATGGCATTAACTACTTGGCCGGACAAATGGGGAGCGCTGAAGGCTCTCACCCGGCAGAGACTACGGAATTCCATTTGCTTCGATCCTGACACACCTCTCTTCCTTCCTCCACATTCGTCAATCGTCTTATAGACGCACGTCGGTTCAAAGTACTTTCTACTGAACCTTTTCTAAGGATCTCCCATTATCCCGTTATTCACTTAACCTGAAGATTTGACAGGTCCGGTTTTTTTTTACAGAACCTTCCAACCCGCGCAGGGAAAACCATTGGGCTGGTTTTCACAGGTTAAGTCACGTACTTCCTAAAACGCATTTCTCGGGAATGTGGGTTTCTTCACGATGTTTTTCTTCACCGGTCAGCACGTAATAACCATTTATGATTGAAACGTGAATTCGAAAACAAATTCGACATTCACTGGTTTAGGCCTGTGCTGGATTCGAACCTGCGACCTCAAAGTGAGAGGCAGGCGTTCTACCAACTGGGCTACCACTAAATAAAACAAATGGCGCCTATGAAAAAAGAAAAAAGCAATAAGGTTAATTCGTTTATTTACATTTATAGTATGTCTAATACTAGGTAACATTATAAATACAACATCCATGAGTATGTTTTTACGACTATCAATTTTTTTTTGACGTGACTTATTGTAGATTTGCCGCAGATGGCATTAACTACTTGGCCGGACAAATGGGGAGCGCTGAAGGCTCTCACCCGGTACAACGTTTAAAACAACAGGCCTGAGGGTGCCCAGTTGGGCGCGAACCTCGGCTCAGGGCGTCGTCTGAGAGGAAGAATATTTGAAAGGATTAATCGACCCTATTGGGTCGATAGCGATAAGCGCTAAATGAGGGAAATTGTCGACCACGCCGGCGGGGTCGGTATCGGGGTAACAAACTATTCCGTCGAACTGTCTTTGGAGCCGTTCCTCGCGGCCATGATCTCGTAGTTAGACAGCGTGATGCTCAATTGTTTCTTGGCCTCGGCTTTATAAATCGGCGGCAGGCTCCTCAACACCTGAGCGATATGGCGAGAGAACAGTTCCACATCATCATCTCTGTTCGACTTCGAAGCTACAGAACTTTGTACTCTCTTATCTCTTCTCTTCCAGAATTTCGCGAGTCTCTTTGTTTTAGGCGGCATCTTTGTCCGACATTTCAGTTTTTTCTGTGGTTCTACTTCGTCGACGCGTTCATCGATTTCGACCTTAACCAGCTGGTCTATATTTTCTGATGGGGTTTCTGCTGGTGTTTCTTCGTTGAAGTCTTGGCTGGTGTCGTCGTTGTCGTAAGCTATAGGGTCCTGGTCTGACCCTGGCCTGTCCTTGTCGAGGAACCACAGCTGATGGTGTCTCTCGTCCTTAGAGTTCTTGCCAGCGGAGCCGGTGCGGCGTTTGTTCTTCTTGAACCTGAGGTAACTGTCTCTTATGATCTTCCATTTCCTTTTCGTATCCTCACCTATGCAAAAAGTACTTTTTTGAGTTATAATATTTTTACAGATTTTCGCGACATGCCAACAGATAAAATTGGTAATAAGTACCCCAACCCTAGGGTTCTCTGCTCAGTTTCTATACGCCACTTTCTTATTTAAAAAAATATTTATTTTAGAAACATAAGATACTAACTTATAAATAAATTCATATCCATACAACACAAGAAATAGAATTAAAATTACGTCATAAACTATCAAATTAATCAATTGAATAATACGTATATTAAGGTTAGTTAATAAGCTACGTGCGTCATTAAAATTAAAATTCTTTGTTGCAGAAAAGAATCCATAATAATAAAATTCACAAATAAATATCAAAAACAAACTTGATATCTTTAAAATATAAAATATAAATAAAACAAAATTAAACAATAAAATCAAAAATTTTAAAATGTTTTTCAATTGAATAATTTGATATTATTAACAATTTATAAATATTAATATTATGAAGTGCCGAATTCGAAATTCAAATTATGTTCCTTTGCGTGTTCTATGTTAATAGTTGACTGAGCGGACGACAGATGGCGCTGGAGTCTCGTCGACAGAGGATCATACCTCTCCAAAACCAAACTACAAAACGACGCTCCATCGGCCAGCTTATTTATCCCATAACATTATCATTCAACCACCAATTCAAACTAGAAACGTTGTTTTCAACACAAATACGCGATAAAAATAACCTTAAAACACTTACAGCTCTTATTCAACTCCTTAGCGATATCATTCCACAGGTTTTCCTTGGTAACAATGTTCCTGTATTCCGGTAAACTTCTGTCGTAAAGAACTGGATGTTTGCCTACGACTTGTATCAATTTCTCTTCTTCTTTCGTTGTGAAGTTCATTCTATTTGTGGAATATTAAGGTTGAATGTACGTGTGCCCGGTTTGCCGTTAGCGGTGCTACTGAGGGGGGTGCGGTCGGCGGTCGCGGCAGGCGGCCGCGGCAGATGGCTGCGACGTCACGTGACGCGGGCGTTGTCAGTCTACTAATAATAAATAGAATGCTGTCGCGCGTCGTATGCGGTTTGCGTTCACATTTTTTTTTTTAAAGATAAACTCACGACTCTATGGGCCACGGTAACAGGTTCAACGGCCATAGTGGTTGCGGCCAATGAGAAAAGTTTAAGTTTCTTTTATTAAACACTTATATTACGATAATAAATTTAAAAAAATAATCACGTGTAGAGTGTTTTTAAGTAAATATATTTTTCATATAAACAATAAAAGTATAACTGTTAAACACATAACCCTCCTTTTTACTTCGCCGCAGTCGGGTAAAAACATGTAATGTAGTCAATTATAAACATTAAAATAGTTAACATAACAAACACTACTATATCCGAATTGGGGTAGTCAGAGGTACATCCATCGCAAGGTGAACTAAGTACCCACACCTCACCGAGCTTTCTGTTAGACCAACGTGATAGGTGAGCCGTATCGCCGTCTAAAATGGTCGAGCCAACTGTGTTAGTGAAAACTGTGATAGATTTCGCGTTCCAATAGGCTAGGTTCCAACTAGTCAAATCAGTTACTTTTTACTAAACGTCAAAACACAAATTTACTATAGAATTTGTATGAAAAAGCACACTGTGACGTCATAGAAAAACGTGATAAAATGTCGGACTTGTTATTACGTTTTCTTTAATTAAAATTCATAAATAAGTTAAAAAAAAAAACGGAAAATGTTTTTCGTTAGTTTTAGATTTGTCTTTTTTTTGGAATCAGAATTTCATAATTTCTCTTGAGCGATTGATGAATGTGGAGGAAGCAAGAGAAGTGTGTCAGGATCGAAGCAAATGGAATACTATGGTCTCTGCTTACCCCGCTGGGAAATAGGCGTGAGTTTATGTACCTATGTGTATGTATTTATCTTGTACCTAGTACAGTCATGAGCAATATCATATACCCACTTTAGAACCCTGTCGCACTAACATATTTGACATTTAATGAGACTTATGGGTAACAGCCTCCGTGGTCTAGTGGTTAGAGCGTTAGGCTCACGATCTGGAGGTCCGGGTTCGATTCCCGATGGGGACATTGTCGAAATCACTTTGTGAGATTTTCCTTTGTTTGGTAAGGACTTTTCAGGCTTGAATCACCTGATTGTCCGAAAAAGTAAGATGATTCCGTGCTTCGGTGGGCACGTTAAGCCGTTGGTCCCGGCTATTAGCCGTAAAAAACACCTCCACCAACCCGCAGTGGAGCAGCGTGGTGGAGTATGCTCCATACCCCCTCCGGTTGATTGAGGGGAGGCCTGTGCCCAGCAGTGGGACGTATATAGGCAGTTTATGATGGGTCAATTTGTGGAAAAAGTTAATGTGACATGGTATCAAAGTGTATACATATTAGTACTCGTGACCGTACACGACCCAATTTCAAATTCAACCCGCGGCCTGGCCCCGCAGACCTAGCATATCATAAAGTACAGTTACCCAGGGCCCACCAATGTTATCGACAAGTCTCGATCGTCTAATCGAGTCACGATTGCCGCATCGACTATTCAAAGCACAATCGATCGATTCAATTTACTAATTTGTTTGTTGTTCGCGACTCTAATATGGATACTCTAGATAAAGCCTTAAGTATTAAATGTGATGGCAATTTATACTGAGGTACGGAGTTTGAATTTTTATGAGGACACAGCGCTGTTGTAATCTTTAAAGATGGGCCGACTACAGGTTTGGCCTAGCCGATTAGTATTAGTAGTGAGTAGAAGATATTGTTTCTGAAGTTGGAAGTGCCACAAAAATCAGATCCCGACGGAGTGGCCAAAGGCTCCTGACATGGCGCATGTAACGATTATACGCTACTAGCTTTTGCCCGCGACTTCGTCCGCGTGGCGTGTTATAAAAGAGAGATCTTTGTGTGTGGGGGAGTGCATGTCAAATTTCAAGCATCTAACTTATGCAGTTTAGATTTTTTCATACAAATGTTTTTTCCCGCTAACTCCAGTTCCCGTGGGAATTTTGAAATATCCTGTTGCAACTAAGCTTTAAGTTTACTAAGGTACCTGCAAGCTAAATTTCAAGCGTCTAACTTAAGCGGTTTAGATTTTTCATACATAAGGATTTTCCCGCTAATTCCCGTTCTTATGGGAATTCCGGGAATTCATTTCTTAGTGCACCTCTACGGTACCTAAGCTACGTCCCTTCCAAATTTCAAGTGCCTACGTTTAGCCGTTTAGGCTGTGCGTTGATACGTCAGTCAATGAATCAGTCAGTTTCTCCTTTTATATATTTAGATACAATTGAAGACTAAAGTAAGACCGAGGGGGGGGGGGGGGTGTTACCTAGCTCAGTCGTTGGTGGGGAGCGGAGTTGCCCATTCTATACGTAGCAATATCCCTTACTACCCGACTGCGTTCTATGCTACGAGTTACCCTTTGTAAACCATTACAAAATCCGTTCAATACAATACACTTCAAAAACATTCGAGACTCATTAGTACGCTGCGTTTGATGTGCCTTCATTAACGGTCGCGGGTTCGACCCCCGGTCGGGCAGGTTTTTATAGCCTTTTGTATGTTTTGGGGGATGTGAAAGGTAATTCAGTGGAAGGTTTCAAGTGGGGACGTTCACGTCATTATGTGAGAGAAGAGAGGCTTGGCAGTATGACTATTAAATAGAAATGTAATTTTTAAAGTTTTTTTATAATAATCTATTTTGTATGGTTAAAATTGAGACATATACACACATACAACACACACGCACCTAAACACACAATCATACATAAACTCACACCTATTTCCCACCGGGGTAAGCAGAGTCTATGGAATTCCATTTGCTTTGATCCTGACATATTTCTCTTGCTTCCTCCACATTCATCAATCGCTTCATACACGCACGCCGGTTCAGAGTAGATCATCTCCTATTTGGTCAATGTACGTCCTTCTAAGTCTTCCTCCGCCAGCCCTACCACCAACCTTCGCTTTATATACTGCTTTTGTAATCCTATAATCCTTCATCATTCAGCTTGCCAATTTTGTTAAAACACATAGAGAAATATTTAAAACTTCAAGAGAAACACATAATCGAAATCTTAGAAATCCCAGCAAACTTGTTTATGAAATAGTGCCTAGAACAGCTGAGTTTTAGAAACATTGTAAGGAAAAATTGTAAATGTGTATGTGTGAGGACGTACAATACCTTCTCAGCCATTTAAGAGAACTTCCTTTAAAACATTTCCGTGTAGAGCTAAAGCTGTGGCTAAGAGAAAAGGTTTGATTCTTTGGGTTTGATTCTTTTATACTTTGACTTTTATATTATTGTGACAATTATTAATAATAAATTTATATCTTTAATAATGTAAAAAATATAATAGGGCATGCATAATTAGTACAGAATTCTAATGTTTAATTCGTTTATAATATTAATGTTTAATTAATTTATATTTGTACGCCGACTGGCAGATCACAGCGCTCTAACCTATATTTGTATTTGTTATTGCATCCTAATAATATTATGTAAATTTGATGTAAATATAACCAGTTAATTTAGAGTAAGATTAGATTAATAATCAGAATATGACTGAATATGCTGAACCATAATATTTACTTCCTTCACTATGTATGACCACATTTCAAATCAAAAGTGTTTTATTGCAATTGTACAGTCCAAAAAAAAGATGTCATAGTTACATTATAAAAAGAAAAAAAAATACAATTCTTAGGTACAATTTAACCCAATCGGGCGTGCAACATTACATAGGTATGTACTTAAATATTACAATATTAAAATTTAATTCATAGTCAATCGGGCGTGCATCATAGTGTGCAAATTAATAACCCTAGCAAACAAAATAGTCTACGTATTTAAGAAAAAATACTACAATAAATTTCATTTCATTTCAAAAACCAACTGTTCTCTCTACCCTACACCACAACTCAGCCTTACACGCACGTCTGACGCGGGTTTTTATTGAAAAACGAAGTTTCCTCTACGTGCTGCCCACCCCGGTACGTGAAGGACGCGACGTGAGGGCTGGGAGGGCCGGCCCTCTGGCTCGGGGGAAATTAACTGAGGGAAAGAGGGACAGTTTAAACTCTGTCGGGAGGTTTTCGGACAGTAAAAAGAAGGTTATGAACGTGTCTGATACACCCAAAGCATTGTTCTGTTTATCTAATTATATAACAACATAGCATCACGCCTGTACCCCGAAGGGGTAGGCAGAGGTGCATAATATACAAACTCACTCCTTTTTACGGTTTACTACGATCTACCCTGAACCCGAGGAGCTCGGTGGCGCAGCGGTAAACGCGCTCGGTCTGCGATTGTTGAAGTTAAGCAACTTTCGCAAAGGCCGGTCATAGGATGGGTGACCACAAAAAAAAAGTTTTCATCTCGAGCTCCTCCGTGCTTCGGAAGGCACGTTAAGCCGTTGGTCCCGGCTGCATTAGCAGTCGTTAATAACTATCAATCCGCACTGGGCCCGCGTGATGGTTTAAGGCCCGATCTCCCTATCCATCCATAGGGAAGGCCCGTGCCCCAGCAGTAGGGACGTTAATGGGCTGATGATGACACGAGAAATACAAATAATTGAGTGTATGGACTGGTCAATGATGGTGGTGGTGTCCTTTATAAAAGGGCCTCACTCAGTATAAGCCGCGGCGCAGGCCACGACGCTGGCGAGATTTGGAACTACACGTAACATAAGCTCACAACTATATCCTAATTGGGGTAGGCAGAGGTACATCGCAAGATGAACTATGTGGAGCCGAGCTTTCTGTCTTGTTTCTGTTATTTGGAGCATGACATGAATGTATGACCTGCAGACCTAGCTCAAGGTTTGACTGAATCTTCAGTTGGACGGATGAAGAATGCATTGAATGTCAATGAGATGCTCTAGAACATTCTTCAAGTCGTCTCCGACTCGAACACCTCACGGATTGTTTGAATAATCCAAGGGAACTTGTAAAGAATTTCGCCGTTGAAAATTCTTCAATTATTCAATTCTTCTTAATGTTATGGGCGATAGGCTGATCCCTTATCACCATAAGGTTCATCATATCCAGCTTACGACATCGTATCAACAGTGGCTGCAAGTTGTCTTTGATTACTTGTGGCTCTGCCCACCCCACTAGGGATTACGGGCGTGAGTTTATGTATGTATGTATGTGTAAAATTCTTGCACAAAAATTCAATACTCAATACTTAATTGTGGAATGGTTATACAGTAAAAGGGAGCTCGGTGGCGCAGCGGAAAACGCGCTCGGTCTGCGATTGTTGAAGTTAAGCAACTTTCGCAAAGGCCGGTCATAGGATGGGTGACCACAAAAAAAGTTTTCAGAGATGCTCTATCACAAGATGAATTTCTGTTAATATTACAAGTACTTACTGTAAAGTTTCATCAAAATCAATTTAGTAATATTTGCGTGAAAGAGTAACAAACAAACGTAACAGAGACTTACGCGTTTTTAATATTATTGTTAGAATTTCTAGTCCGGCGATTAAACGCATGCGCAGTACAAGGCTGCAAAACTAAAAAGGTTAACAGTCCAAACCCGTCCCACAACAGAAGCAACACAACATTGTTTAGTCTCCAGTCTGCCGCATAGATTTTATTATCTGTGGATTGTATTAAAAAGACCACATTTGGTCAATTCATATAAAAAACAAAATTGCTATTTGTCATTTGTTGACATTGCGCACTTTTTATAATTATAATTAAATTAAACGGCCTTTTATAATTAAACAGCCCCGTGGTGCAGTGGTTTGAGCGTTGGGCACACAATCCGGAGGTCCCGGGTTCACAACCTCGGTGGGGACATATCACAACAATCACTTTGTGATCCCTAGTTCGGTTAGGACATTACGGGCTGATCACCTGATTGTCCGAAAGTAAGACGATCCGTGCTTCGGAAGGCACGTTAAGCCGTTGGTCCCGGTTACTACTTACTGATGTAAATTAGTAGTCGTTACATGAGCCATGTCAGGGGCCTTTGGCGGCTCAATAATAACCCTGACACCAGGGTTGATGGGGTCGGTAATCCACCTCACAACCCACACAATAGAAGAAGAGAAGATCAGGGATAAGTTCTACAGTAAACCTTTCACGTCTAGCTTTCTCCGTGCCATACCTGCCCAGTACAGACACACAGACAGACAGACTACAAGTACAAGAGTCAGCAGTTTCCCAAGACCAGGCATTCCACTCTATAAACAGTTGTAAATGCTAGAAAGCTGTCCCTCCCAGACAGGTGGGCAATGGGACAGTTTATACAACCATAGTGTAGAGAAAACAGCAGCTACACTCAATACGACACAAGCTAGTCCGCTCAGATGACGCGCCCTGAGGTTCGCGTCCAATTGGGCACCATCAGGCCTGTTCTCCTAAATTGTATATATAATATCCATAATTATTTCGTCGGAATCAACAAAATGACCGTGATATAATTTTATCACGTTGCTCATATTAGCTGCTAAAAATACAGATTGCTCCTACCGTTCTCTCCATACTGTGGTGTAGGGTGCAGCTATTACTGCGGATTGATTAGGGCCGATATAAAGCTTACATGTCACATTATCCGGTTAACCTGCTCTTGCGCAGACGCCGCGTCACTCAATATACATTTGAATATACAGGCATAGAATAAGGAATAATACTACGTACAGAACGGCAACTCTCCGCTCCCCACCAGCGGCTGAGCTAGGTTTACCTCAAACACCCCCCACCCGCCCCTCGGACATAGTTTAGACTAGAATCGAATGACGCCAGACGTCACACACACAGACGCGCGTATACGATAACGTCAATGTGTGGTGTCTGTGGAAAACGAGGTTGTTTGTATGAAGTGTCCGGTGTGTGATACAGGTTAGTGACACCGTAACGAAAAAAAGGACGTCTTCTGGCTTGTACTTAAAATGATGGCAGGTCCTTTTCTTGTTTGTTTTGGAAATGTTTAATTTTCAGTTCTTTTACCTTATTCAATTATTCGTAATAAACATTACAGTCAAAACAAAAATACACATTATATAAAATAGACAATAACAATCTATTTAGTCAAATAAGCCCCCGCGGGTGGCTCCGGGCGCAAAGGTCCCCATCACGCTTGCCGCGTTACCACGTTGTATGGCGATGGACAACCTTTGCGCCAGGAAACAACCCGCACGAGCATCCGACCCCCTGTCACTTATCCTTATTCAATTATCATTCTAAAACTCTCCACTATACTAGAGTTACACCCCGGACACTTATTAGGCATTATTAACGTGTGCCGAATTGATATCATAACGAACGTCTCATCCGCCTAAAACTACTGCAGCTTCTCACAACCTGTACAGCCGGGGAAAAGAAGCTGCAAGAAAAACCTTGGCATAGGGCCCTAGACGTTCTTAAAAAAAAAAGACTAACGTATAAGTGTGAGCGAGACAGACAAATGTGCGCGCTCTCCCTTACTCGGTTTACGGCCATAGAGACCGTAAGACCCAGGGGGGGGGAGGTAAATTTAGCTACAAAATGATGCGGGGGTCTATACATTATATAACGGCCTATATACGTCCCACTGCTGGGCACAGGCCTCCCCTCAATCAACCGGAGGGGGTACGGAGCATACTCCACCACGCTGCTCCAGTGCGGGTTGGTGGAGGTGTTTTTACGGCTAATAGCCGGGACCAACGGCTTAACGTGCCCTCCGAAGCACGGAATCATCTTACTTTTTCGGATAATCAGGTGATTCAAGCCTGAAAAGTCCTTACCAAACAAAGGACAGTCTCACAAAGTGATTTCGACAATGTCCCCATCGGGAATCGAACCCGGACCTCCAAATCGTGAGCCTAACGCTCTAACCACTAGACCACGGAGGCTGTTACCGGTCTATACTTATTATTTAATCTTTTTTCTATGCTAGAGTGTAAGCCTCCGTCAACCGGGTTGACAACCTGGTTGGTATCAGTAATCGGTTGCCCAGTGGCTTGTCTTCGTCTGATCTAGATCCATCTCAAACAGGACTGCATGTAAAATCTAGACTATGGCATAGAATAAAGAATAATACTACGTATAGAACGGTAACTCTTCGCCCCGCCCCAATTCGTAACGGGCGCCTTCCTCACCCCCTCTGGGTCTTTAGTCTTAAATGACCATAACGGCCTCCGTGGTCCAGTGGTTGAGCGTTGGGCTCGCGATCCGGAGGTCCCGGGTTCAAATCCCGGTGGGGACATATCACAAAAAAATACTTTGTGATCCCCACCTAGTATGTTTCGTTAATTAGTGTTAAGTATGCCGAATAAATATTTTTTCTTTCTTTCTTACAGAACCACGGACCCTAGTAACCCTCACCATAAAAAACTGTCAATCCGCCAACCAGTTGACCAACCATCTTAACGTTTCAATCCACGGATGTAGATAACAACAACCCGATAGCATCCGACAGTACCGGTCTGTCTACTCCCGTTGACAGCTAGCGCGATGGTATCATGATACCGCCTTTATCGAGTGTTCTGTTCATCGACAATATAACAGCTAGACTCTTAATAACAGACGAACGGATACTGTCAACACATCTGACTAATACATCCAATTAAGAATCGAAACTTCGAATTTCGAATCGATTTTGAGAAACATTTTCTTTTTCTATTTATTTATGAATTTAAATCAAGAACAATGTAATAATAAGTCCGACATTTTATCACGTTTTTCTACGACGTCACAGTGTGCTTTTTCATACAAATTCCATAGGAATTTAGTGTTTTGACGTTTTTTTTTTTTTAATTAAGATGGGTTTGCTCTTGACTTCGTTCTTCCACAAGAAGAAGAGATCGACGTTGGAACGAGCTTACCCAGAAAATGCCTATTCACCCGATATACAAAAGTATACAAAATGCCTATTGACGTTTAGTAAAAAGTAACTGATTTGACTAGTTGGAAACTAGCCTATCCGTGATGGCCCTGTTCGGAGAACGCGTGACATACAACGTAGTGTCAAGAGTTCCAATCCCGGTTCGGGCTCTAAACCACTGAAATGGAATGAAAATGTATTGTCATAAATGTGGTAGGTACCCCCTCCGGTTGATTGAGGGGAGGCCTGTGCCCAGCAGTGGGACGTATATAGGCTGTTCATGTTTTATGTTATATAAATGTGGTAGGTATATATCTATGGAAGCGATGCTTATAACGCTCAGCACATTTAGTCATGTTGTGACATACAATAATAATTATATAAGGTCATCATCATCAATTTAAGAGCCACGCTCTTGTCGGTGCAGCATTTCTGTAAAATACTCTCCATGCTACTTTTTTAGGGAAAAATAGGGCAGTGGTTTCCCTCTTGCCTTCCGCCCCGCAGTACTCTGTCTGACGCGAGTGGGATGGCGCCCAGAGTAGTCTATTACAAAGCCATACTAGGACTCCTGTCCTCTGCCTCTGAATAGTACTGATAGTTACTGCTGCCCTCTGTCAGGTTCCAGGTTACAGTCCCTGAATTATATAAGGTACTGACAAATAATTACAAAAATACTTATCTATATAAAAAAGAAATAAAAACCTATTTATAAACTGAAAAAAAAAAAAAAAACAAATTAGTATTTATGAGTTTGAATTTATGTTTGTTTCATAGACAATTAATATCACGTGGTTTTCAGGATTTATGACCGGTTAATGGCAATACGCTCACGTACATAAGGAACTTAAACGTAGCTCAAGAAGTGGGTGTATTATACGCCTCTGGCTACCCCTTTGTGGATACAGGCGTGATACTAATATGTTGTGATCTTGAGTGCTCCGATCAGAACGTAGTGTAGTACCTGCCCCCTTATCCCAGAATGATATTATAATATTATATGTCTCCTATACTTAACAGTTGCCTGGAAGAGATTGCTACTAAAAAAAAAATGTTTATTGTCATAGAAAAAGATCGACAACATTGGGTACTACAGCTAGGACACACAAATGCTACAGAAGTATAACCCTGCTACCTGAACTAGGAGACCTGTATCGCAATAAGGCCGCCTATTGTACTTATTCTATTTCTCTTTTGTTTTGTATTTTCCGTTATGTTATGAATTCTATGCGAAAAATCAAAGGCAGGCGTCTATTTGGTTGTGTCGACGATGGACCTGTTAGATCTATGTTAATTACAACTGCGATATGAGAATGATTCTTCAGTAATTGATGCATGAGATCTTAAGCTGATTTGTAAGATGCAACCGATGATGTGGTACACACAATTCACGCCCGCAGCGCCTATAAGGATGGACAGAGCCGCAAGACATCACAATTCAACTTGAGAGGGCACTTGGTATTAGCAAAAAAAATCAATATTGCTATTTGACATTTACTTTTATATGCGCAAACGCCAAATAGCAATATAATAATAAGATAATGAAGAACTTTCTAGGCTACCTTCATCAAAAACAATATAGATGGCGCTGTACAGACTTGCCTTCGTTTAACCTTCTAATTTCATGGATAACAGACATCATCATCAGCCCTTTAACGTCCCCACTGCTGGGGCACGGGCCCTCCCTATGGATGGATAGGGAGAACGGGCCTTAAACCATCACGCGGGCCCAGTGCGGATTGATGGTTATTAACGACTGCTAATGCAGCCGGGACCAACGGCTTAACGTGCCTTCCGAAGCACGGAGGAGCTCGAGATGAAAACTTTTTTTTTGTTTTGTAGTCACCCATCCTACGACTGGCCTTTGCGAAAGAACGAGCGCGTTTACCGCTGCGCCACCGAGCTCCTCACACAGACATATGCATCTTTTATCTTTGTTTTTGGGTATAAATGATGACCCTTGTCATTACACCCAGGCGTAACACATCTTCCACCCATTATTATTCTGATCAAAATAAAGAGAAGCAATATAGGTAGCAACATAATTCTATACATAATGTGATCCAAATATCAAGCTACAATTATTTTTATATATGCTTCTGCCGTTACATTGAATTTTTGAATAATTATGTACCCGAGTAATCAGAAAATAAATAGGTAATTATCACGTTTTTAACAAACCCTTCCCCCCATTTCCACCTGAACGTGTTTACGGGTTATTCTACTCCAAATCCAGTAAGAAATCTCTCTTCTATCGTATAGGTTATGAGGTGGAGCACCAACCTCATCAGCCCTGGTGTCAGGGTTACTATTGAGACCCCAAAAGTACCTGACATGGCTCATGTGACGACTACTAACATACATCAGTAAGTAGTAACCGGGAATAAAGGCCTAACGTGCCTTCCGAAGCACTGATCATCTTACTTTCGGATAATCAGTAATAAAGCTTTGTTAATTACAGAATTAATAAGATGGCGGGGAGCAATCTTATCGAGAATTCCATCCTCATGCCTCAGAGATGGAGTATGGAGTGAGTCCGGGGTTATATTGCAGATGCCGTCGGGACGTGACCTGGGTGAGGTGGACATTACAGCCACAACGTTACGAAGTTCAAATTCAAATATAACCCATATTCATAATTGTGTTTATTTATTTGGAGAACAAACAGATAGACTTAAAAGCTAGATACAATTATTTGCGTTGTAATGTTTAGAATATGAAGCCTACATCGGGATTCTCGCATATAAATAGGTATCCATAATTCTTTTTAAGAATAATAGTGTTTTGTCATAATTTTTACAAGGCATAACAGTAGTAGGTTAGGGTGCGGCGGGGGTGGCCCTAGGGCCACCCCTACGCCGCCAGCATGTTTATCTTACACACGAAAAGTATACTGAATGATCACCAACAGCATGAAATAGAGTCAAAAAATATAAAAAGTCACAATTATGAACCAAATGCAGCCAAGGAAAAAGTAAGTTTTGGAAATGTTCAAAGTTGTGCCAAAACTTTTCTTATACGGAGTATAGTTTTTATGCTTATAATACTTATGCTTATATGTCATTATTGTCATTAATTATTATGCTTATGGTAGTTATGAGTTTCAAAATTATGCTTAAAAAGTTATGACAAATTAATACTATGCGTAACTAATAATAGGATAAGTAACATTATGCCATGGTAAATTATTACATAAAAAAATATGCGTAAAAATAGAGAACCGCCTACATCCTTATCATTCTCACTGAGACACTTATAATCTAATATAACAACTGCTCCTCAATTTACGGACGGACCACTTGGTGACAGGCCATTAGCCTACCGCCCAAGAACCCAATAAAAGAAAAAAAAAAGAATAAAGTAATAGAATATAAACTAAAATTTTGTTGATGTGTGTGTGTATGTGTTCAGTAAAATCGTATTTTTTTACATGACGAACGTCTCATCCGCCTAAAACTACTGCAGCTTCTCACAACCTGTATAGCCGGGGGAAAGAAGCTGCAAGAAAAACCTCGGCACAGGGCCCTAGACGTTCATCGGTTTAGGGCCCGTGCCGGATTGGAACCTGCGACCTCACAGTGAAAGTCAAGCGTTATTCTAACTAGGCTACCACGGCTCTCTTTAATGTCAAATAATTCCCCTCCCCTCAGACGTCATACACACAGATGCGCGTGTACGATAACGTCAATGTGTAGTGTCTGTGTAAAACGAGGTTTTTTTGTATGAAGTGTCCGGGGTGTGCTTAAGTCTGACGCTATCCGATTGAAGGCTAAAGTAAGGCCGAGGGGGTGAGGTAAACCTAGCTCAACCGCTGGTGGGGAGCGGAGACTTGCCGTTCTATACGTAGTGTAATTCTTTATTTTATACTTTAGTCTTATGCCCGTAAGACGCACGGCTTGTTTCTCCCGCGCATGACATTTTGATTATTCACCACAAAACTTGAAAGGTTTTCAAAGCCTTATAAAGTACAACGTATACAAAACCAAGTTGGGTTTCTAAAGGGATTTTTTTGTTTTCGTTTTTTTTTAGTTATTTCTGTTGAAATGACTTGTGTAATTTCTCTTCTGTTAGTGGCTGTTTATGTATTACAATTGCTAAGAAATAAACGTAAAGAAAATATTGTGACTTAGAAAAGGTTAAGTACGATCTACTCTGAACCGGCGTGCGTGTAAGAAACGATTGATGAATGTGGAGGAAGCTAATGGAATTCCATAGTTTCTGCTTACCGCGGTGGGAAATAGGCGTGAGTTTATGTATGTATGTGGGTATAAATTGTCTTCAAGCGATTCGCGACTCTGCTCACTCCTACAAGAATTATAGGCGTGCGTGCGTGTCTGTGTGTGTGTGTGCGCGTGCGTGCGTGCGTGCGTGCGTGCAATTCCGTTATCACTGCCTACCCCAATGGTAAATAGGCGTGATCTTAATGATCTTACTTGAGTATCGTCAGTGTTAAAGCTGGTTATACACAGTCCGCTCACGTGCGGAATGAGTTATTGATGTAATAGCGCTGTCGATAGCGGGCTGTAGATAATTGCTCAGACTATACGCCAACATTATTGCGAACTGCAGATTTATGTACTGTGGACTGTAGGAACTGCTAAATAGACTTGCGCGTAAAAAAAAAACCAAAAAGAAAAAGACAAAATTCTGGAATAAGTTTCAGTATTTAGCTCGATATTGTGCAGAAGAAGTAAAGTAAAAGTAAAGTAAAAATTATTTATTTACCAAATAAAGTAAAATTAACACAAGTTAATAGCGGGCCCTGCACTAGGGTTTCCCCTGTATCGCAGTAGCCCTATGGTATAACAATTTTTTAAAAGCTGTTTGGTAATGTGAGATATAAGCCACTCGCGGCGCGTGTAACTTTAATGAGGAGTTACGTGTGAAGAATCTTGATGTGTTAAAGAGTATTAGAGGAAAAAGAAAACGAGAGAAGAAATTCAGATGTTTTGGGATGTAATTTTGTTTATTTCTATGCCGTTATGAATACTAACAAACTGTCGTTATGAATAGCCTCAGTGGTCTAGTGGTTAGAGCGTTAGGCTCACGATCTGGAGGTCCGGGTTCGATTCCCGATGGGGACATTGTCGAAATCACTTTGAGACTATCCTTTGTTTGGTAAGGACTTTTCAGGCTTGAATTCCGTGCTTCGGAGGACACGTTAAGCCGTTAGTCCCGGCTAGTAGCCGTAAAAACACATCCACTAACCCGCATTGGAGCAGCGTGGTGGAGCATGCTCCATTCCCCTCCGGTTGATTGAGGGGAGGCATGTGCCCAGCAGTGGGACGTATATAGGCTATTTATGTTTATGTATGTATGAATACTGAATTAGGCACGGGAAGGACGTGCATTCCTTTTACTTTATCTTTAGCGAGCCTTACAAGATATTAACATGACATAAGCTCACGACTATATCACCAAAGGATGTAGTCAGAGGTACATCTATCGCATGTCAACTAAGTATTCGCACCCACACCTCACCGAGCTTTCTGTCAGACCAACGTGATAGGTGAGCCGTATCGCCGTCTATAATGGTCGAGACAACTGTCTTAGTGAAAACTGCGCTTAAGAACTGTATAATGGTCCTGATTTCAGCACACACCATCTATGCTGCTTCTATGCTGTTCTGGGAGCAAATAAAAAACATAGAATACGTTCAGCTGCTTGTCTTCCCGGGCATGTCGTAAAAACCGACAGAGGGATTGCGTCCACTAACATGATGGACTAATGTTATGGGCGATAGGCTGATCCCTTATCACCATAAGGTTCATCATATCCATCTTAGGACTTCGTATCAACAGTGGCTGCAAGTTGTCTTTGATTACTTGTGGCTCTGCCCACCCCATTTGGGATTACGGGCGTGAGTTTATGTATGTATGTACACCATCTAATTTTATTTTAAGTTATATCTGTCATTTTCTTATCCGCCGAAAAGGAAAGGGACGGGTAATCGACACGCATAAAATGTATGGAACACACGTCAATATTAGGTAGAAATTGTCTAAAACAACTCTCTAAAAAGTTCACATTGGCCAATAACCCGACAGAAATAAATTGACAGCACACAAACGGATTGCATATCAGCGAGATGCCTATTTTATTCGCCCGGGTTATTCATTCATTCGATCATTCATCTTAAAATTAACAGTTGTTAATCATCCGTTCTTTTCCTTTTCGGCGGAAAACTAGGAGGTGTTTAAAAGAATAAGTATGTAAGTAAATAATATTCGATAATTACTGTACTAGCTTATCTTAGATTCTTTATCAATGTCTCACGATGTACATACCTACTGTTAGACTGAAATTAAATCCGTCGAATTCAAATCAAAATATGTGGAGGAAGCAAGGGAAGTGTGTCAGGATCGTAGCAAATGGAATTCCATACCACTCTAACTATACCATTTTTATTGCAAATAAATTAATCCGGTGGTAAATAGGTGTGAGTTTATGTATGAACTCGAAATATGTACGGTCACGAGCACTAATATGTATACACTTGGGTACCATGTCACATTAACTTTTTTGACAAATTGAACTGTAAGTCTCACTAAATGTCAAATGTTAGTGCGACAGAGTCCTAAAGCGGGTACATTATATTGCTCATGACTGTATACGAGCCAGTAGGTAATTTCGAAATCCACGAAAATGTTTTTATGTTTTTGTTTTATTTTATTTTGTACTCTCGTCCACTCCGTCACACTAATACAGCGCGGGTCGGTGGTGCGGATCGGGACACAATAAAGCGAACATTATGCACCGCCCGGGATCGAACCGGGGCGGTTTATAGGGCGAGCGTGCCGCAGTGAATGCAACCGGCGATTACCGGATTTTTGCAGTAAATGCCAAGACCAATATGTGTCGCCTGTCGGGGTATTTTTGGACAATCATACATCTAAACTGCAAATGTAATACTGCATTAATGTAGCGCAAATTGGTATTATTTTTGACAACACCAACATAGCACAGTACCATGCCTGTACCCCCGAAGGGGTAGGCAGAGGTATAAGTATTTTGGTACCATGTTACATTAACTTTTTTGACAAATTGAACTGTAAGTCTCACTAAATGTCAAATATGTTAGTGCGACAGAGTCCTAAAGTGGGTACATTATAATTGCTCATGACTGTACAGTATATACACCTATTGCCATTAATCGGACACATTGCGCTATCCCTTTTTTGACAGGTCCGGTTTTTTACAGAAGCGACTGCCTGACTGACCTCACACCTCCGAAAATGCATTTCTCGGGAAACATAAAACATGAATTCGAAAACAAATTCGAAGATCATTGGTTTAGGCCTGTGCTGGATTCGAACCTGCGACTTCAAAGTCAAGCAAGCGTTCTACCAACTGGGCTACCACGGCTTTTCACAATCAATTACTTCTTTTATTTGACCAATTACAGAATTTACAAAATTACAAGTTACAGAATATCTTACAATCTCACATCAGAATGTGATTGTTCAAAAGGCGCTTATCTGGTTTTCACTGTAAGGTAACGACATAGTATTTTCCATCTATTGCTAGTAAAACATTTACTTACAATTTTAATGATTTTTATAATGTGACAAGTAATAGTAATTAAATATATATAACATAAACAGCCTATATACGTCCGAACGAGGGGGGAGCTGCTCCAATGCGGGTTGGTGGAGGTGTTTTTACGGCTAATAGCCGGGACCAACGGCTTAACGTGCCCTCCGAAGCACGGAATCATCTTACTTTTTCGGACAATCAGGTGATTCAAGCCTGAAAAGTCCTTATCAAACAAAGGACAGTCTCACAAAGTGATTTCGACAATGTCCCCATCTAGAATCGAACGCGGACCTCCAGATCGTGAGCCTAACGCTCTAACCACTAGACCACGGAGGCTGTTGTAGTAATTAAATACATTAATGAGTAATTCGCTTAATTTTCAATAATAAAATTTACGTGCTTGGAATGTTGGGAGATACGAATTTAATGGTATCACAGTGGTAACACTTACGTCATCAAAGGGCTAGCAATGGCAGCTTCTCTTAGATTTGAGCATACCTGGTCTTCTTATACCATGGTATTAACGAAACCGGCGAATGTTACCTTGGTTACAAGCGGTATCGCCAGCCAGTGAGTGCAGAGTGCAGCTTTCTAACCAGTCCTGTCGTGTTTGAAGCATACGATACGACAGGTTCCATTCGTTACTTTACAGCTATTGACGCGGTAACACTACAATTTTGCGGACTCCGATACCCCGCGGGCGTGGTCGACGCTATCGGCCCACTAGGGTCGATTCATTCTTTCAAATATCCCCTCAGACAACGCCCCGAGCCGAGGTTCGCGCCTAAATGAGTACCATCGGGTCTGTTTTCTTAAATTTTTTTGCCGTGTGACAGCCCTCAGCGCTCCCCTTTTGTCCGGCCAAGCAGTTAAAGCGGTAAGTCGTACGGCTCCAGTAAGTCGCGTCAAGAAAAGCTGCAGTTTTTCTAGGACGGCAAAGACATTCTCAAATGAAGGTGGTGAGCGGTTCAATTTAAGAAACGTATCTTTTTGAACAGTTGTAGAAGAATCACAGGTTCAAATCCCGTCCGAGTCCAGAATTTTCGATCCCAACCCATCGCGCTGTATCACAAACCGAGATGCTATGCTTGCTGCCGATTGATATAGCGATTTGAGTGGGAAGTTGGGAACGTAATACAAAACTTTTGTGTACATACATATATAAACTCACGCTTATTTCCCACGGGGGTAAGCAGAGCAAGTTTCGATAATGACACACTTCTCTTGCTTCCTCGACATTAATCAAATGTTTTATACACGCACGCCGGTTCAGAGATCTTTTTTCACTTACGTAACCTGAAAATTTGACAGGTCCGGTTTTTTATAGAAGCGACTGTCTAATCTTCTATCCCGCTAAGGGAAAACCAGCCCAATACATATGTCGTGTGCCTATCATTATTTTTTTCAATTAAAACATACACCGAAACAATCCAATTTAAATTCAATTTACGATACAAATAAGCCCTGCGTCGATTATGGGAAAGTTAATAAAAACATATTCGAGCCAGTTTTTTCAATTTTATGACGAAAAAAAAATCATTGGAAAATGAAGCAAATGGCTTCAATTTCACAGCACAGGATTTCAATATTGAATATAGATTTGTTTTTAAAACGATTGCCGGGTTATGGAGAGCGTTCATAATACGAAAACGTTTTTTTATGAATACCTACCAATGTAGGGTATTTTTGCCTTACAGAACTTTTATTGGACGGAATGAAATGTAAATTTTATTATTAGGGAGGTAGGTGTAGAGATTCAGAATGTGTAGGTATAAAATTGGTTATCGTTTTCTTTTTTACCTATGTACCTACTTCTTCTATCGTGTGGATTGTGAGGTAGAGTATCAACCTCATCACATTCTGATGTGATTGATTTTCTTCAACAAACCCTCGATTTTTTTCAACATCTCGTTACGGGTAAAAATTGAGCCCAGTTCACCTGGATAGCAATTAGCAACTAAATAGCTTGTCTAAATAGCTTGGCGAGGATTTTGGTAAGAAAAAGCACATCCAAATGTGATTTTTCAAGAAGGCATTTATTAGGTGACACATCAGCCCTTGACCATGCCAGTCAGGGGTCTTTGGCGGCTCAATCATAACCCTGACACCAGGGTTGATGACGTTGGTAGGTAATTCACCTCACAACCCACACGATAGAAAGAGGCGACGTTATTCTCAACAGGCAGCCTACACAATATAAATAATTATTTAATGTATTTTAAGAATAATATTTTGCGGTAGATAGGTAGGTATGTGTGTAGGTAAGGGAATCCCTTTGCACAGCCGCGGGGCTTGTATTAGATGTTAAGAAAAACAACCTTGCTTTATTGGGGAGATTGAAACAGATAAAAAATGGAAAATTACTAATAATACCTAGGTAGGTACTTTACCTATATGTAGGTATTACGTAGTGCAGGTAACTAGTAGTTATTGAAATTTAATACAATTTAAAGAGCAGCCTAATAATGACATCAGTGCCGTAATCCACTTCATTTTCCCATTAAAATACCAACAGGATCGACTGCGTGATATCGTCGGGACTTGTTTACAGAAATACGGCTTTAATTACCTCCCGGCCGTCAATAACATGGAAATTATGGGTGGATGCCGCAGTAAAGAGCGCCGGGCCGTCAGCGGAGCCCTACACTAGATAAATATACGCCGCTCCCGACGCCCCGAGACAGCTTAATGCGCTTCCTAATCAACTGCGTCTATAAACCATTACCCCAACATAAATAAACTACTAATGCATCCACCAAACATAAATAACCACCACTAAACATAAAGCTCTACCGAGAAATTCAAGTTTCCTAAAGCTTTATTTTAAATGTCAGAATTTTAAGTTTATACGTTTATAAACATTGCAATTTACTGCTTAATAACTGCTTTATACATACGACAAGCGGTTTTATGCGAGCCGATCGATAATAAAAGGTAATATTTATAAGAAAGGAGCTTACCTTGAGCGTATGTAAACAAATGGAGAGCAGCCAGCAAGAATATCCAGTTTCCAACGCCGAAACGACACATCCCGGTCCGGCACATGTTGCAACACACTACAACAACACTGCACCACAGGTTTTAATTCATCGGAATCACATTTTCACATAAAATTCACTATAATTTCGTGTACTTGTTTCACTAACTGCACCGCGGAGGCGACATCGCACAATCCGCCATTTTCGTCGGACAAGACTGCGTTCGAAAACTCAACTCAATTCAATAATGAAAGGGCAATGCCCGGAACAATCGCGTCACAGACTGCAGTGAACTCGCAACATTTTTTGGGGTAATATACTTTGAAGTTAGCTACAGATGTAGTGCTGACCCGAGGGTTGTAAAAGTGTCGACTTAGAAGTTGCGTTTAGTTTGTAATCGATAAAAAAATAAGAAATTATTAAATTTTACTTGGATATTGGTGCTAATTCCTGTAAATACCATCTAATTTTATTTTAAGTTATATCTGTCCTTTTCTTATCCGCCGAAAAGGAAAGGGACGGGTAATCGACAAGCATAAAATTTATGGAACACACGTCAATTTTAAGCACAAATCTAAACCAACCGTCTAAAAATTTTACGTCAGTCAATAACCCGACACATTAATTTACTCATTCTTCCTAAAATTAAGAGCTGTGAATCATCCGTCCCTTTCCTTTTCGACGGATACGAAAATGACGGATATAACCTAAAATAAAATTAGGCGGTGTCTGCAGGAATCGGGGCCATTGGTGCTAATTCCTGTAAATACCATCTAATTTTATTTTAAGTTATATCTGTCATTTTCTTATCCGCCGAAAAGGAAAGGGACGGGTAATCGACAAGCATAAAATTTATGGAACACACGTCAATTTTAAGCACAAATCTAAACCAACCGTCTAAAAATTTAACATCAGTCAATAACCCGACACAGTCAGTTACTGATTCTTCCTAAAATTTAGAGCTGTGAATCATCCGTCCCTTTCCTTTTCGACGGATATGAAAATGACGGATATAACTTAAAATAAAATTAGGCGGTGTCTGCAGGAATCGGGGCCATTGTTTTTTGTTTCCATCTCGTTTCTACAGTTATTTATTGTCAAATTCTTCATAATTTTGGTATAAATTACCAAACATTTACATTTCTGTAAAAACGACCGACCGAGTTAAAGCATAACTAAACGTAGCTGTCATGGCAAAATTGACATTGACAATGACACACAAACGTCAACTACGCTTCTCTTGCTCACATATTTATTTACAAGCTTTTCCATAATTTTAGTATTTTTATGGTGATTTAAGTTAGATAAACCTATTAAAAATGGAGTTGATATACTCCATGAGACGTAAGCCTTTAAAATGCGAGCCGCCACACTTCGAAAGGTTTTTATAACAATCATCTTTTTCGAAGTTAATTTTACAGACTTTACTACAAGATATTGTTTGAAACTTTTATAAAACTACTCTGTTACTCTTTCTTAAACGAAGTATGTACATTTGAGCTCATTTTCATTAGTAAAACCTGTTAAAAACTGCTTTATTTCCAGGGCGGACCCAGAGACTGTGCGACCACTAGTTACGATATCATCTTGTAATATAATAGCGTTTTCTTCACCGACGGAGCTTCAGGACGTGGAGAGCGACACCTGGGGCGGCCATGTGTACGTCTGCGACCTGGACACGCCCTGGGACAGTCACAAAGTCGTCAGCACTACACATCCCGTGAGTTTTACTTGAGGCTGTTTGAAGAGTAAACATCTAGAATAGTCTGCCGTAATCTGTAATTACCCATCAGAACATATTATTGCACAAAGTTAAATACAACAAATAATTACGCAAAAAGAAGAGGTACCTACAATTGGCGACCTTATTGCTAAACAGCAATTTCTTCCAAGCAACCTTAACATAATATAACATAGCGTCGTGCCTGTATCCCCGAAGGCGTAGGCATTGGTGTATATAGTATTACTCTCTCATCTGTCTCTCTCATTTTTTTGTCAGTGGAGTATATGTAGGAAATATTATCTCCTCTACCCAGGTGTCAGCAATAGAGTGGGACAGCGAGGGCCGGCAGCTGCTGGTAGCCACCACGGAGGGTGAGGTCTCCGTGTTCGGGCAGAAGGACTTCCTGCTCAACGAGTGGACCTGCCAGTACACTGCCAACTTTCCCGGTCAGTAAAAAAAATATATGCTGTTCTATGCTGTTCTGGGAACAAATAAAAAACATAGAACACGTTCAGCTGCTTGTCTTCCCGGGCATGTCGTAAAAACCGACAGAGGGATTGCGTCCTCTAACATGATGGACTAATGTTATGGGCGATAGGTTGATCCCTTATCACCATAAGGTTCATCATATCCATCTTAGGACTTCGTATCAACAGTGGCTGCAAGTTGTCTTTGATTACTTGTGGCTCTGCCCACCCCATTTGGGATTACGGGCGTGAGTTTATGTATGTATGTGTATGTAAAAAAAATATAATATAATAAAAAACAAGAATAGGCTTTATTCACAGACAATTTGACATATTCACTTATTATTTTTTTTTATTATATGTTGGGCTGTCCCAGGAGGCCTGTGCTTCTCTATATTGTGCCACTAAATGTTAGTACAGCACTAGTGAATATCTTACTGATACTGATATTATAATTTGAAAAGCTTCCTTCTCTCTTTTAAACTCAAATTTTGTGTGCGCCCGAAAGGATCTGTGATGTGAAACTCACATGTAATTTACCAACTTCTAAACTGTCATAGTGTGCAAATTAAGAATATTGAAACATGCCAACTACTGAAAGTTCTCGTAAAAATAATTGGAAATGGCGCCCTCTATACCTCATCTTGTAGAATACAAAACTATCTCAAGCAATGTCACAGGCTCTGCACAGCGACGGCGTCGCGTGCGGCGCGAATTATATCGACGATTTCGACCAATAGACGTGCAGCGCATGTTATCTACGTGGATAGCTATCATACGAGTATTGGTCAAAAGCCTTCGATATAATTCGCGCCGCGCGCGGCACGGTCGCCGAGCTGGTAAACATAACAAGCTCACAACAAAAATCCTAAAATAAAAGGTACATCCATCATAAGAGAACTGAGTACCCGCACCTCACTGAACTTTCTGTTATTCCAGGCGAGCGCATAATAAAGGGTATATTCTTCCACAACGGGCGTCGTGTTGTCGCCACTGATAAGAAGCCAGACGCACCACTCACTGACAAGTTCACCACCCTCAGATGCACGCCCACACTCAAAGGGTTTGGGTAAGACCATTGAATAAAGAATAACACTACATATAGAACGTTAAAGCCGCGTTCCACTTGGCAACATATGGAATGCGATATGTTGCACAACAATGTCCAATATGTTGAAAGCTAGTGCGGAACTTTCGTCATAGAATAAGGAATAATACTACGTATAGAATGGCAACCCTCCACCCCACTACCAGTGGCTAAGCTAGGTTTACCTCGACCCCCCTCGAACACAGTTTAGACTTGAATCGTGAAAGCTTCGCACCGTTCGTTGTTTTAATTTTTTATCAGTATAGTTTCTATGTTCGAATTTTGAAATTGGACACCGATGTTCGTCTGACCCGAATATTTGATCCCACAGTAATTGCCCGCGCTAGGTACGCCTGCGCGGCGTCTATATATAATGTGAATGCAATTAAGTTCAGTGTTTTTTTAAGTCAATTGTAATGCCTAAACCTTCATTGTTCAAATTTTTTTTTTATTTCTCTCTCTCTCACACATACACACACATTCACACACGCATACACATTGTCTAATTAATAAAGAATATTATTAAGATTATATTATATAAATAATTTGTGTCCCTCCAGCGGGTTGCCAGTCCCGGGGGTGTGCGTGATCACGTCCACGGGGCTGGTGGGCGCCGTGACCAGCCCGGGCGCAGCCCCGGCCCCCGCGGCCGCCCCCGCTGCCCCCGGCGCCGCCAGCAGCGCGGCGGGAGAGGCGCCCCGCGCCATGTGCTCGCTGCGCCAGCACCGCGACCACGTCACGCACGCCAGCATTGCGCATAAGAGTAAGTAGATAGATGTGGGAAGAAAAGAGAAAAGAAAAGAAAGGAAAACATGAAACAGTAGGACTAGGGCGCTGTGCTGGGAGATTTTCTGGCCACGTCTTTCCCTCAGCGTTACAGATTCCGATGTGGTAGTAGTTTTACAGCTAGTTACATAGTATGTAATTTAATTTTTGACGTTCAAAAAGCGCTAACTTTGTAAGCCAATTTTGAAGAATAAATATTTTTAAATTTGAAAGTTAGAGCACAAATAGCGATCTGTGCTCTAACTCTCCGTAGTGCACGATTCGCCTGTCAACTGTCAACACGGGTACGAGCCTGCAAAAAGTTAACGTGTATTATCGATTTATAAATTATCTATTCGACTGTGGAACTTCATAGACATAAGGAATAATACGTATACAACAGTAACTCTCCGCTCCCCACCAGCGTCTGAGCTAAATTTACCTCACCCCCTCGGTATTACTTTAGTCTTCAATCGTATGGGCGTCAGACGTCACACACACAGATGCGCGTGTACGATAACGTCAATGTGTAGTGTCTGTGTGAAACGAGGTGTTTTGTATGAAGTGTCTGGGGTGAGGCAATGCTCAGGAAAATGTAACGTGAACTTGTGGACTCCCCAGACGGCAGCCTGGTGCTGGCGGCGGTGTGCCGCGGCGGCCCCCGCTGCGTGGTGCGCTGCGCGGCGCTGTCCGTGTCGCGGGGCGCGGGCGCGGCGGGCGGAGCCCCGCTGCTGGCCATCCAGCCGCTGCCCAGCGTGTGCTGCCCCCACAGCGGGCCCGTCAGTGAGTACACAGCAATTGTTATTTTACTAATCCATCGTGTGGGTTGTGAGGTGGTCCGGGTTACTCCTTACTGATGTAAGTATGAAGTCGTTACATGAGCCATGTCAGGGGCCTTTGGCGGCTCAATAACCTTGACACCAGGGTTGATGGGACTGGTATTCCACCGCACAATCCACACGATAAGTAGTGTCAATCTAGCACCGATAATTATGTACTCCTATCGTCAGCGGCTATAACCTGGTGCCAGAATGAGGACACGGACTCCCTGCTGGTGGGCGCCGGCTCACTCACCCTCTGGAAGCTGACGGAGAGGTCGCATGCCGTGCACAAGATGCTTGCTAAAGGTAATATAATCCTATCATTACTACGTCAAAACCTACAAGCCTTTGCAATTGGGTCGTGTATTAATCAAGATAAATTATGAAATTCTGATTACTAAAAGGCACCATGTGAAACTAACGAAAAACATTTTCTTTTTTAAATTTAACTTATTTATGAATCTTTTACAAGAAAAACGTAATAATAAGTCCGACATTTAATCACGTCTTTCTATGACGTCACAGTGTGCTTTTTCATACAAATTCCATAGTAATTTCGTGTTTTGACGCTTAATACAAAGTAAGTGATTTGACTAGTTGGACACTACTCTGATATAATTTTTAAACAAAGTGCAGATTTCTTTTTTTTTTGGCATTCAACTCTTATTTATTGTTTTCAGTGAAGTTAACTCTTGTGACGTACATCTCTATTTATAACAAAGACAAAATAAACCAATGAATTTCGAATTTGTTTTCGAATTCATGTTTGAGTCATAAATTATTATCACGTGCTCAACGGTGAGGACCCACACTCTCGAAAAATGCATTTCGGAGGTATGTGACCTAACCTGTATTGGGCTGGTTTTCCCTTCGCGGGTTGGAAGGTCAGACATGAAGTCGCTTCTGTCAAAAACCAGACCTGTCAAATCTTCAGGTTAGGTAACCGGACCCTGTGAGAAACAGGAGACGGTGATGATCTTTAATTATGACAATCAAGATTCTTAATTGAATAATAAATTCTCCAAGGTCCGGTGCAGGGCAACACAACACCAGGGGGAGGCTCCAAACCAGCTACAGACTGTTTCAATACTCTCGTAAGTAACTCACTGCTTTTATAATTAAAACACATAATAACGGGTTCTTACCGCGTTTAAATGGGGATATGAGACTCCCGATATTTCGACACTGTTGCAAGTGCCATGATCACGGGATGACAAGACTCTCATATCCCCATTTAAACGCGGTAAGAACCCGTTATTATGTGTTTTAATTATGATAATAACCGCGTAAACTTAAAATCACTGCTTTTATGTCAAATATTACGTTATAAAAGGTGTAAATTTTTAATAACTTTTCATCATGATAGTTGACCGTAGTAAATGGACTTTTAAGGTCTACATGAACAGCCTATATAACGTCCCACTGCTGGGCACAGGTCTCCCCTCAAGCAACCGGAGGGGGTATGGAGCATACTCCACCACGCTGCTCCACTGCGGGTTGGTGGAGATGATTTTTACGGCTAATAGCCGGGACCAACGGCTTAACGTGCCCTCCGAAGCACGGAATCATCTTACTTTTTCGGACAATCAGGTGATTCAAGCCTGAAAAGTCCTTACCAAACAAAGGACAGTCTCATAAAGTGATTTCGACAATGTTCCCATCGGGAATCGAACCCGGACCTCCAGATCGTGAGCCTAACGCTCTAACCACTAGACCACGGAGGCTGTTTTGTTAAGGTCTATTAAATATATATTTAGTTCTGGCGAAATTCCCCGGACCCCGCCGGCGTGGTCAACGGTTTCCCTCATTTCATCAGCGCTTATCGTTAACTCTCACAATCATTATTATTACAGAAGGGTGAGATTAGAAAACATCCACTCCGAGTTCTAATCCGAGCAGAAGCATTACCCACCTATGCAACCGTTCAAAATGATGAATTGTCACGCATGCAATATACATACAAATATTACGGAGCGGTTGAGATGTAATAAGTGTTCAAAGTATTATCATTACGCATGTTTGAATATGACCAGGGAGTATTTCAATACTGAGAGACATAATCTGGATCGCAACTGGAACTGTCCCGACTGTACAATCCATATACGAAAACCAAGAAATGATGACACGCCGATTCGACAGCCTAACTCAGTACCATCAGTGCGTGAATCACCGGCGTTTCTAAGTGGCTACATAAATAATACGACAGTCACCATAACACCCTCTGGAAGCGATTTAGCTGTTGACTCTGCTTCTTGCCTAAATAGCTCTTGCTCTTTTAAGAATGTGACCATACGGGAAAAGTCTAGGACGCATCGACTGGATTTGTCTTTATCTCCAGAGCCTCAGTTCGGCGCGAACGCTTCAAAGAATACACCTCAAACCGACGAAGAGTGTACAAAAAATACCAATACGTGCGCCGGAGTCACCTCTGTAAGCACCGGAGCCGCCTCTGTACACGCCGGAGTATCAGAAATCCTGAGTGAACTCACATCCTTTCGCAATCAGGTCATGAATATACTAGCGAGAAAAGAAGACCAACTGAATAGCCTAGAGAGCACAATAAAAACGTTGAGAAGTGAAGTATTGGCTATGCATGCTAAGTACGACCTACTTGCGAAAGGCCTTAAGAGCATTGACTCTAAGTCTAGCATAAATGATAGAAAATCTGAGCCCATATCCTTCGTTACTTTACCACCTATAGTCTCCGAAAAAACGGACGAACGTACCTCCATTACAACTAAAGTTTTGTCAAACCAGCAGCCCACCTGCGCAGGTATTACCAAGGCGTCCGGTACGACTCCGCCGTTAAGCAAAGGGACAGGGAATAGAAATATTGGCCGTATCGAGCGAACTGAAACCTGTAACACCTCAAGTGACATCAGAAGCGCAAATTCACACAGACATGTCACGGTTACGAAGCAGACAGGAGCCAACCAACTTGCTGCCCCCACAACACCGTATGTCCCAAGCCCAACCTCACCTGCTACGACGGTGACCTTGACAACCAATCAATCCACTAGCGAACATATAACATCTGCGAAACGTCAACGGCAGTCAAGGCGCTCTGTAGTTATCAGAGCTACTGGTGAACCAGATTCCAACCTGTTGACTATGGAGCCTGTCAAATATATTCACGCATGGAACTTCCACCCATCTATGAATGAAGATAATATTCTTTCTTACATGAAGAAGAAGGCCCCCGACGCAGATTACACCGTAAGGAGGCCGGATCCAGTTCACGTTGCTCACAATTGCTTTATCTTATGCGTACCTATCTGTAAATTTGAATATTTCCTATCGCCCACCAATTGGCCCAAAAATGTCACCATCCAGGAGTGGTATACATTCAAGCGGAAGCCCATCAATAATGGAAATAAAAAATTTTTTCGCAAGCAGAAAGAAGAAGCCAGCAACGACAAAAACGGTCTGCATTTACCACCAGAATGTCAGAGGCATTAAAGGAAAACTACCAATAATCAAGAACGGTATTGCAGCCCTGCCGCACCAGCTAATAATTGCCTTAACCGAAACTAAGCTAAACGAATCAGTTTATGACACCGAGCTCATACCACCAGGTGTATCCGTCATCCGAAGCGAGCGTCGCGATCGTGGTGGTGGAGGCGTGCTAATTGCTGCGAAGCACGCATTCACACTCCGCCCTGTGAACTGCGGTATTGACTCCGATGAATTTCTTTGCGCTTGTGTGACCAACGGTGCTCTATCTTTGCTGTTTTGCGTGGTATATATCGCGCCTTCAGCCCCTGAAAGGAGCTATTATTCACTTTTCGATTGTATCGAAAATCTAACAAATTCTTCCAATACACCTATTATGATCGTGGGAGACTTCAATCTGTATTCCACCACTGTCCGTGTGCGTCGCGATTTTGAGGCTTTTTTGTCTGCCTGTGATCTAACACAAAATAATACTATTAAAAACAGAAAGGATCGCTTGCTGGATTTGGTTCTGACCAGTCCTGAATTGTCGCAAATCGAGATCACGAAGATCCAAAGTGGGCTTGTTTCGAGCGAAGTTCACCACGAACCCTTGGAGATCACCGTTTGTCTCCAGACCTCTCGGGGCGAGTTCCGCTCTAATAATAGTCTAGGTAAGCCTTTTCATAACTATCGCAAGGCCAACTTCCCCCTTCTTTACAGCAAACTTTTGCACACTGACTGGTCACCGTTATACACCGTCACTGACCCTGAGGTAGCTGCAGATCTTCTTTATAATATTGTGAACAAAGCTATCGGAGAGACTGTCCCGCTAAAAACTAAAACCGGGGACAGTGCCCGGTACCCACCTTTGTTCACTCCTGAAATAATCAATCTCAACGAGCTTAAAAACTGGTATCATAAGCTGTTCAAAGAACGGGATTGCCAGCTCTCTTATGCCTTGTTTTCATACTACAGAAAACAAGTTTCGCGTAAGATTGAAGATGAATATCGGAAGCATCTTAATAGAATTCAGACCCACATTATTGCTGATCCTGCAAGATTCTGGTCGTTTGTGAGGGGAAACAGGCGGTCTGCTGCTCCGGCCACTTTCGGTGATATGAGCGTACCAGAAATCGCAGAAGCCTTCGCTGAATTTTTCAAAAGTGTGTTTCTACCATCCTCCCCTTGTCTTAGCGTACCCGATGCATGTCTGGCTGCAGCCCGTCATCCTCATCCAAACCAGAACCATATTACTATGAATCGGATCAGCGAGGACGATGTGCGTCGCGCCATCAAAAAACTCAAGCCAAAACTTACTAAGGGCCCCGATGCAGTGCCACAACTTATAGTTAGAGACTGTTGCGAGATTTTTATCAGACCCTTGCAGCACATCTTTAATATCGCACTCAAGGAAGGTGTATTTCCTGCCAAATGGAAATCCTCCAAAGTCGTCCCTATACACAAGACTGGCTCGAAGTCTGATATAAAGAACTACAGGCCTATTGCTGTTTTGCCGGTATTCGGGAAAGTGTTCGAGACGGCTTTGTATAACGGTATCTACCACCAGCTTGGAGGATGGTTCTGCCCGGAGCAGCACGGTTTCTTGCCCAAGCGCTCCACCTCTTCTAATCTTGTCTGTGTTACCACGCTAGTGTCACACCATCTTGACCATGCCGGCCAGGTCGATATAGCCTACTTCGACTATAAAAAGGCTTTTGACCGAGTCAACAACGACACCTTGTTGGAGAAGTTGGCTGTCGCCGGATTCTCGACGGACCTATTGTATTTCTTTTCAAATTATCTCTCGGGCCGAATGCAATCTGTACTATATGATAACTACAACTCAGCACCATATCCAGTGACTTCCGGCATTGGTCAGGGTAGTTCGCTTGGTCCGCTACTGTTTCTGATTCTCATCAATGACCTTCCCTCCTCTGTTCAACACGCAACATGTCTAATGTATGCGGACGACATAAAGTTGGCTTTGCCCATTGAAGGCGCCTCTAGCGCTGCTCTCCTACAATCAGATATTGACGGCGTCGTGGAGTGGAGCAACCGCAACAACCTCGAACTTAATCTCGCTAAATGCGCTCTGATGACTTTCACTCGAAAACGCTGTCCTGTACATGCTCAATATAAAATTGGCAGCGAGGTATTGGGGAGAGTGAACCTAATGCGGGATCTGGGAACTTCGTTCGATCCAGAGTTAACATTCGCTCCACACGTTGATGAACTCTGTAAAGCGGCTAGAAGAAGTCTGGGCTTTATTATGCGGCAATGCAAGCATTTTACTAGGCGGCAAGCGATCTGCGCATTATATAACGCCTATGTGCGCAGCAAACTTGAGACGAACTGCATTGTATGGAATCCGCAATATGCTGATCGCGCCCTGACTGTGGAGCGAATACAAAAATCGTTTTTGCGTTTTCTGTATAAGAAAATGTATCACTATTACCCGCACCTATTTCCTACCTCGTTCATACTCGGCATGGTGGAGTACAAATCCCTAGCAGTAAGACGTGATCTCTTTCTATTGAAATTCTTTTTTCAACTTCTACGGGGTGTAATATGTCTTCCCAGTCAACTAAAACTGTTTGGTATTAGTGTTCCTACCATTTCTCATCAACGACTGCGGCCCCGTAAAAATCCACTGTTTGTTCTGCCTAGAACGCGAACAGAAGCGCAGGGAAATTCACCACTATACCAAGCGGTCACCCTCTTGAACATTCTCGGTCTGGACCACTCAGTGGACGTGTTCTTTGACACAGAGTCGCATTTCCTGGCAGTTGCTAGCCGTTACTTGGAGTCTAAGGCGCTCCCTAGTTCTGCTCCTGTTTAAGGGCGCATAACATCTTTTGACCATTATATAAATTAGCATATTTTTAAATTAAGCATCTTAATGAAGTTGAAATTGTTTGCATGTTTGGTATATACTGTAAGTGTAAGCATTGACTGATAAATAAATAAATAAATAAATAAATAAATAAATCATATCAGATGACGCCCTGAGCCGGACACCTTCAGGCCTGTTTTACTCGGCCATCGAGTTAATGCCATATGCGCCAAATCTACAATAAGTCACGTCTAAAAAAGCAAAACTCCTTTAGCTTCTCAGCGCCTTTGATTTGCTTATCGGTATTTTGTCGCCTATTCATAAAGAAAAAGTTTATTTCTTAACCTGTTACACTTTAACAAATATTTTTTGGTTACTCCTTTTAAGTAAAAATATACCTGTAGTAGGAGTATACGCTTTTCCAACAGACATTATTTAATACCAGGTTTGACAAAATGAAAAATAGTAAAAAAAATAAGTAAAAGAAAAGTAAGAAAAATACCCACTTAAATTAACACAAGTCATTTTTGTGTGTCACTCTCTCTTCCTATTGTGTATGGATGTGTGTGTGTGTGTGTGTATGTATGTGTGAGAGAGAGAAGGAGAGAGAGAGTGTGTGTATGTGTATAGTGTGGTGAGAATGTGTAATGTATGTTTGTGCGAATATAATGAGAAGGTGTAAATAAAATATATCAAATGTTTATTATGTTTTATAAGCCACGGGATAAATTTATAAATAGATTTATTCATGGTATGGATTCATATCCAAACCAGTTAAAACAAAAAAAAAAACAAAAAAAATCCGATTCGGATGGGACTTGAACCCGCAGCCCTTGTCAAGCCGGGACGAGCGTGTTAACCATTACACCACCGGGTCCTCCTCCTGTCCATGCGAAACAGTCCAGCTATAACAGTTCCCCTCTCCCCAGAGCTGGCATCAGACAGCAGTGTGGGCCGGGTCGGGCTCGCTGTGCACCGGCGTCGCCAGTGGGCGCCTGGCGCTGTCGCCGCCGCACGCGCTGCTGGCCACGCCTCGCAAGTTGCATCTGCTGGCCCGGGACGACCACCACTATGTGAGTATCACCACCGCTATGTGAATATCACCACCGCTGTGCGAGTATCTCCGTCTCTATGTGAGTATTACCACCGCTATGTGAATATCACCACCCCTATGTGAGTATCACCACCGCTATGTGAGTATCACCACCGCTATGTGAGTATCACCACCGCTATGTGAGTATCACCACCGCTATGTGAGTATCACCACCGCTATGTAAGTATTACCACAGCTATCTGGGTACCATCACCGCTGCTATGTGAGTGTCACCGTCGCTATGTGAGTATTACCACCGCTATGTGAATATCACCACCGCTATGTGAGTATCACCACCGCTATGTGAGTATTACCACAGCTATCTGGGTACCATCAACGCTGCTATGTGATATGTGAGTGTCACCGTCGCTATGTGAGTATTACCACCGCTATGTGATATAATTAGTAAGGTGGAGAGCGCGCAAAGTTGGTTTGGGAGTGAATAGTTATGAATTCTCTACGCCTCTTAGATTATTTTTCGTAAAAATGTTTGTGGTTTCACTAACACAGTCGGTTCGACCGTTATAGACGGCGATACCTATCACGATGGTCTAACAGAAAGCTCGGTGAGGCGTGGGTACTTAGTTCATCTTGCGATGGATGTTCCTCTGACCACCCCATTGGGATATAGTTCAATTCTTTATTGGTGCAATATGTGTACAAAGGTTCTTAAATTAATTATTTAGCACTTACAACATGACATCCCGTCGGGGCACTGCAAATTTTCTTTCTTTCATATATCAAAAAAATAGAAATTAAAAAAAATAATAGAAGTAACGCAATCATACAATGTAAGACACAATAGCAATATCAGACATGATAACAAAGAGCATTTTAACTTAATAAAATGAATTTGTGGATCAAAATTATTATTTCGATTCGAAAAACTCCTGCAGATTATAATATTTTTTATTAATTAGGTAAATTTTCAATTTTTGCACGAAGTTATTATATATACTAATATCCGATATTTCTTTTGGAAGCTTATTATATACTAGCTTTTGCCCGCGACTTCGTCCGCGTGGCGTGTTATAAAAGAGAGATCTTTGTGTGTGTGGGAGTGCATGTCAAATTTCAAGCATCTAACTAATGCAGTTTAGATTTCTTTATCCATTTTTTTCCCCCGCTAAACTTTATATTAACTAAGGTATGCATGCATGCTAGATTGAAAACATTCTTACGCGGTTTCGATTTTTTCATACAAATGTTTCTTCCCGCTAACTCCCGTTTCCGTGGGAATTTTGCAATATCCTGTTGCAACTAAGCTTTAATTTAACCAAGGTACCTGCATGCCAAATTTCTAGCGTCTAACTTAAGCGGTTTAGATTTTTCATACAAAAGGATTTTCCCGCTAATTCCCGTTCCCGTGGGAATTCCGGGAATTCCTTTCTTAGTGCACCTCTACAGTACCTAAGCTCCGTCCCTTCCAAATTTCAGGTGCCTACATTTAGCCGTTGATATGTCAGTCAGTCAGTTTCTCCTTTTTATATTTAGATTTTTATAGTTGTGAACTTATGTTATGTTTGTGGTAGATATGTTCCCGCGTGGTGTCAACCGGGCCCGAGCCGGCGGCCGCGTCGCCGCCCAAGAAGCCAAAGTACAACAACGGAACTCCATCGGTATGTGCAGGTTTTTTTTATTATTTGATTAATATTAGTACTCAATGGTGCTAATTCCTGTAAACACCATCTAATTTTATTTTAAGTTATATCTGCCATTTTCTTATCCGCCGAAAAGGAAAGGGACGGGTAATCGACAGGCATAAAGTTTATGGAACACACGTCAATTTTGAGCGCAAATCTAAAACAACCGTCTAAACATTTTACATTGGCCAATAACCCGACAGAATTATGTTGACAGCACAGAAATCAGAAATCAGAATCATTTATTCAACGTAATTATCATGGATAAACTTGTTGAAGGTCAATGTAACATTATTGAATTTACGTCATTTCGCAAGGTGTTATGGCTGAGGAGAAGAAATGACAAGAAACTGCAACAGCAACACATCTTTTAAAAACCAATGAGGATATACATTACAAGTTATTTAATAACTAGAGGAACACATTCAATACCAGACATTTTTATCATTTAGGTAGTCATTAATCTTATAATAAGCTTTTTTACATAAAGTAAGCTTCACGTGAGCTTTAAATTTATTTTCTGACAAATTTAAAATATTATCTGGTATTTTATTGTAAAAACGTATACATAACCCCAAAAAAGATGAATTTAATTTACTTAATCTAGAATTTTGAATAGCAATTTTATGTTTATTTCTTGTATTGTAAGTATGCCTTTCACAGTTTCTCGGAAGGAGAGATAAGTTTTTACGTACATACATAATGTTTTCATATATATATTGACTTGCGACCGTCAGTATATTTATTTCTTTAAACAGCTCCCTCAAAGAGTCCCGACAACGCAGCTTATAAATAGCGCGAACTGCTCTTTTTTGAATGATGAAAATAGTTTCTACATCAGCGGCTCGACCCCACAGCAAAATACCGTAAGACATTATGCTGTGGAAGTAGCTGAAGTAGACAAGTCTAGCAGTGGGTACATCTGTGAGTTGTCGGATCCTTCTGACGGCATATGCTGCTGAACTTAGCTTGCCCGCTAGTGATACAATATGTGGGCCCCATTGAAGTTTTGAATCTACAGTAATTCCTAAGAAAACTGTGTGTTCAACAAAATCTAGTTTCTCATCGTTAATTTTAATGTTATTATTTACTTTCTTTACGTTTGGTAGAACAAATTTAATACACTTCGTTTTCTTAGCATTTAAAACTAGGTTATTTACTGTAAACCAACTTAGAACCTGCGACACAGCGCTGTTTGCTTCGTCAAATTCCTCTAACTTTCTGTCGATTTTAAATATAAGAGAAGTGTCATCCGCGAACAGCACAATGTCAGCTTGGTTCTGTACTACATAAGGTAAATCATTTATGTACACTAAAAAAAGAAACGGACCCAAAATGGATCCTTGAGGAACTCCCATTTGAACATGAGAGCCCGAAGAAGTTGTACTATTGATTTGTACCTTTTGTATCCTACCACCTAGATATGAATTTAACAAACTGAGAGCTCCATTATTTAGTCCATAGTGCCTCAATTTCAAAAGCAAGGTCTCGTGATCCACGCAGTCGAACGCCTTAGACAAGTCACAGAATACTCCTACGGCATTCTGCGACTTCTCCCAAGCATCGAAAATGTGTCGAACAAATGTTACACTCGCGTCTGTTGTAGACCGACCCTTAGTAAAACCAAACTGCTGGCTGTGGAGTAAGTTATTTAAATTAAAATGACATAGCAGTTGGTCGAGAATAATTTTCTCGAAAATTTTACTAAGTACTGGTAGAATAGAAACCGGTCTATAATTCGTGGGGTCTGATTTTGTGCCCGATTTAAAAAGAGGTATAACTTTACTGATTTTCATTAAATTTGGAAAAGTGCCATTTTCAACACTCATATTAAAAATGTAAGCTAGATATGGTGCTAAGATATCAATAACAGAGCTCATCAATTTGACAGACAATCCCCATAAATCTTTCGAGGTTTTAAGTTTCAGCTGTTTGAATACTTTAACAATACTACTCGGATCAACGCGTTTAAAATCAAATAATTCAGTGCAAGCAGTAACATTACTTTTTAATAATATATCAGCTTGAACAGGAGAGGACCTGAGAGATTCTGTAGTTTTTACAGGGATGTTCGTGAAGAATTTATCAAAAACTTCAGCTACATCTTTATCTTGTTTTACTAACCCAGTGCCCGATTCTATATTGTATTCTAATTCACGCGGTTTAGAAGCCTTTGTTTCACTATTTATTACTTGCCAAACTGCCTTTATTTTATTATCCGCGGTCTTTATTTTACTACTAATATGCATCTGTTTGGCTGTATAACACACTCTTCGAAATATTTTAGAATAATTTTTGACGTAGCTTTTGAAACTATCAGCGTGTGTATACGTTTTTTCCTCATATAAAGAATAAAGAGTATTTCTACTTTTGCGAATGCCTACGGTAGCCCAGTCACTGAACTTGAATGATTGACTGTTGGTAACTACCTTTTGAGGAAAATTATTTTCAAATTCTTTATGGATAATAGTGAAGAAATCCCTGTAAAAATCGTCAGGATTGTCTGTATCAAAGTTTGGACAAGGTAAGTTACTAATAAGACTATTTCGATATTTCTCTATCCGATTATCAGTGATGGGTCGAGTACTAAATTTAATTTTTTGCACATTTTTAAGTACTGGAAAAGTAACCAACTGCCCACTGTGATCAGACTTAAAACAGTTAAGGATACTGTTATCTTGGAAATCACAATTGCAAAAAATGTTATCTAAACATGAGGCAGTTGTTTCTGTAATTCTAGTTGGCTCCATAAATATATTAACAAGGTTAAATGATGTAAACAAACTTAGAAATCTAGTTGTAATTGTATCTACTTCATATAAATCAACGTTAAAATCTCCACACACTATAATGGATTTATTACCTTTGGATATGACCTTCAGTACATTTTCCATCACTGATTCAAAAACTGTGAAGTTAGCACTGTATGGGGGTCTGTATACGGTCACAACAATATGTTTCTCTGTTTCTATACATGAAATCTCCATAGTGCCCTCTATCGAAAGTCCAGTAATATCTTTGCGTTCTTTATATTTTAAACTATTTCTGATAAAAATAAGGGAGCCACCACGTATTTTGATCTTTCGACAGAAAGCGCTAGCCAAATGATAATTTTCAAAACCGAATAACAATTCATAATCCTTAAACCAATGCTCAGTAATACATAAAATGTCAATAAAAAATGTCTCTAAAAATAATTCTATGTCCAATTCTTTGCCAGAGAAGCCTTGAATATTTTGGTGAACTAGTTTTAATATTCCAAGCTTCTCTTTTGTCTTATTGTCTAGTTTAAAGATGAAGTACCATTCGTGGTACATGGCTGACTACCGTCAATAAAAGGTTTTGTACTGTAGAAGACAGTACAGTCAATAAGTTTACTGCCTGGTCTGGCAGAAATGTCTGTAATATAAAAAACTAGTACTGAACATATAATTTTTTTAAAGTACTTAGATAGATATATTCTATCTGTCGTTATTAAACAATTTTGAATAAACTTATTCAAATCTAAATAAATAATATTACTGTGATGACAGGTTCTGTTGTAAAGGTGTTGGTTGAGAGAAAATATATAATTATTTTCCTCACTAGCTAATGAATTTGAGTATGGAAACGAACAAATAATTAAGTTTCCACACCCAACAGTCATTAGCGACCTATGATACTTAGTTAACTGCTGTTTTGTGAGCCCTGTACTATTGCCTACTAAAAGAATAACGGTAGTGTTCGCATCATATTTACACTGGAATAGTTTTGTGATGATTTGTGAATATGACGCGCCAGGCATGCACACATTAATAATGTCATGATCAAAAGAGTTTTTTAAAAGTGGTCCTAAACCTATGCCTATATCGTCCGAGAACACAACAGTCTTTTTCGTTAGACGCGGGACAAAGTCTTTCTGGGGCGCGACGTTGTCCGGCAATGCGGTCGCGACCTTTCCGGGCCCTCGCAGCGCCCCACCTGGCGGCGCAGCGGGCGGGGGCGCCGCAGGCGCTTGCGCCGCGGAAGGCGGCACTGCCGCTGACGCCCCGCGCCTCGAGGCTCCGCGGACTCTGACCCTCCGCGGCTCGGCTCCCGGCGGCACATCACCGGCCGGCGCGACACTCGGCAGCGCGGCACACGGCGGCTCGTTGTTGGGCGGTGCGGTGTCGCACATCACTGCGGACAGCGGCGCACCGTCGGGGAGCACGACACCGCGTTTCGCAGCTCTTCGCGGTGTGGCCCTTGCCGGCGCAGCACTAGGCAACGCGGCAATAGGCGGCGCGGCTCTGCGTGTCGCAACCCTACGCGATGTGGCCCTTGCCGGCGCAGCACTAGGCGACGCGGCACTGGGCGGCGCGGCTCTGCGTGTCGCAGCCCTACGCGATGCAGTCCTGGCCGGCGCAGCAATAGGCGACGCGGCGATGGGCGGTGCGGCTCTGCGTGTCGCAGCCCTACGCGATGCAGCCCTGGCCGGCGCAGCAATAGGCGACGCAGCACTGGGCGGCGCGGCTCTGCGTCTCGCAGCCCTACGGGGCGCGGTACCTCGCGGAGCGGTCTCGCGCAGCGTGGTACATGCGGCGCTAGTGGACGGTGAGGCTCCAGAAATTACGACCAACCCCCCGCGCTGCAAATCCTCGCTAGACTCGCTGCTTGTTTTGGCGCGGAGTGTTTCCAGCTCCAGGTTTCGGTCGTGCACCAGAGACTCAAGCCGTTCCGTATTAATAACCAGGGACTCTGTTGCCTTGATGTGTTCAGTGATTTCCTTCTGTGCATTCCCATATAATTGCTGTAAACGTGCTAATTGGCGTTGGAGCTCACAATTTTCTTGTCTCAATTTATGTGTTTCTTCACAACCTTCATCATCATCACTATATTTATCACTCATTGAGGTGAGATCTATGGTCATGGACTCATTATTTTGGCAATTTTCTCCACGGACTAACTCATTGTATAACGCCATAGTTTGTTGTGACTCGTTGATGGAATGTTCGTCCTCATGAGCTTTTATTGTATTGTAGGCTATAGCAACCTGTTGCTCTAGTTCTCTGATACGATTTAGAGCAGCCTCATGGTTGTTTCGACATTCATCCTGTGAGTTGATCACGGATTGTAAGTAGTCTCGTTGGTGTTGCAAGTCCTTATACCGACCATCTAACTCGGTGAGCTCGTTCTTTAAAGACAGTATTCTATTATTTACATTAATTACTTCTGCCTCACTCTCTTCATGTTCTTCTAGAAGCTTCTTGCATTCTTCTTGAGACGCCTGTAGTTCAAGAAGGGCTTGCTTCAGTTTTTGTTCTAAGTCCTTTTTGCTGCAGGGAGCCATACTAGACAGAATCTGAAATAATAAAGGAAAGGCAGCAGTAACTATTCCAAGAAAAATAGAAAATACCTATAATATTGTTAATAATATTTTACTTAGCAATCTGCAATAAGTACCTACATAACAAAATGCTTTGTGTACGTTATTTACGGTTTAAGAAATTTATTTCTCCAAAAGAATACAATTCACTTAACTAGAGAAATACAATATACCTTAAATTAAAATTATGTTAGTGTACGTTATTTACGTCTAATTTGTGGAGTAAATAGTTATGTTTTACACTGCTACAATATACAATATAATGCCAACAATATAATGTTATTGTAAGTGTGTAAATAAATAGAAAAACATTGTGTGTTTCCGTTTTTTTTTGTCGTCAACTATGTTTCTACTTAACGTCAAAACAAAGCGAGACTACAACGGCGCCGGGTGTGAGGTTGGACTTTAATCTCTGGTGTGATCTGTGTACTATTATGTTATAGCAATAATATTTATCGCTAGCTAATGTAATAATATGGAACAAAGCAATACTCCCCAGGTTTTAGTCCGTATTTTCGAATTTGTAACGTCGGTGTCCGTTGGTCTCCGTACGACAATCAGCTGATTTGAATTTACACCAATATTTCCACTTCAAATACACAAATTTCTATTTTACACACTTTATATAGCGTCAGTGTTGCCACAATAGATGTCTCTTTCCCACTTGCCTGTATAATATATTTCAAATTTCACACGTCAAACGGTTTGCATACCAGCGAGATACTTTTTTAATTCGCCCGGGTTATTCACTCATTTACCTACTCATTCTTCCTAAAATTAAGAGCTGTCAATCATCCGTCCCTTTCCTTTTCCGCGGATAAGAAAATGACAGGTATAACTTAAAGTGAAACTAGGATGTGTCTGCAGGAATCGGGGCCATTACCTGCTGAACACCAGATTGTCCAACAGTAAGATGATCCGTGCTTCGGAAGGCACGTTAAGCCGTTGGTCCCGGTTACTATTCCCTATACCTAAGATCACAAACTCAACTAATCATTTATGTTCCAAACATGAATTTGAAAACAAATTCGACAGATCATTGGTTTATGCCTGTGCTGGATTTAAAACCTGCGACCTCAAAGTGAGAGGCGAGCGTTCTACCTACTGGGCTACCACGGCTCCTTTTCATCTATCTAGAATATTGTGTACTTCTTCTTCTTCTATCGTGTGGGTTGTGAGGTGGATTACCAACCTCATCAACCCTGGTGTCAGGGTTACTATTGAGCCGCCAGAGCTGACATGACTCATGTAACGACTACTTACCTCTGAGAATAGTCAATTGGGATGTAGTCGTGAGGTGATGTCTGTCTATAGCCACCCCGTTGGAGGTGGCAGGCGTGAGTGTACAGTCACGAGCAATATAATGTACCCACTTTAGGACCCTGCCGCACTAACATATTTGACATTTAGTGAGACTTACAGTTGAATTTGTCAAAAAAGTTAATGTGCCATGGTACTAAAGTACGCGATACGTGGTACGAGTACGTGGTAGTAGTAACGCGCTCGGTCTGCGATTGTTGAAGTTAAGCAACTTTCGCAAAGGCCGGTCATAGGATGGGTGACCACAAAAAAAAGTTTTCATCTCGAGCTCCTCCGTGCTTCGGAGGGCACGTTAAGCCGTTGGTCCCGGCTGCATTAGCAGTCGTTAATAACCACCAATCCGCACTGGGCCCGCGTGGTGGTTTAAGGCCCGATCTCCCTATCCATCCATAGGGAAGGCTCGTGCCCCAGCAGTGGGGACGTTAATGGGCTGATGATGATGATGGTGTTAAAGTGTATACATATGAATGGTCGTGAGGTGCGTTGTGTGCAGGGCGGGCCGCTGTGCGGCGCGGTGTGCGCCGTGGAGGTGTCGTGGCTGGGCGGCGTGGCCGTGGCCGTGGACAGCCACGCGCAGCTGCACGTCTACCGGCTGCCGCAGCCGCACCCTGACATACGTGTGTATACTGTTACTATTTACCCTGAAAATCTATTTATTTATACTACTACATCATATAACAGCCTCCGTGGTCTAGTGGTTAGAGCGTTAGGCTCACGATCTGGAGGTCCGGGTTCGATTCCCGATGGGGACATTGTCGAAATCACTTTGTGAGACTGTCCTTTGTTTGGTAAGGACTTTTCAGGCTTGAATCACCTGACTCGAAAAAGTAAGATGATTCCGTGCTTCGGAGGGCACGTTAAGCCGTTGGTCCCGGCTAGTAGCCGTAACAACACCTCCACCAACCCGCAGTGGAGCAGCGTGGTGGAGTATGCTCCATACCCCCTCCGGTTGATTGAGGGGAGGCCTCTGTGGCCAGCAGTGGGACGTATATAGGCTGGTTACGTTATGTTATGTTACATCATATACATCGTAACGAAAAAAAAATATAATACTAAAAACGATGGTGGGTGTTTTACCTGTCGCAAATGTTTAAAGATTTTGGAGTTTTTACTGCGCCGCAATGTAAATCGAACAACGCGAAACAGTCGCTAGACCTACCTATCTACGCGCGGGTACCTTACACGTGCGTGATACGATGTTGATACCAAGGTAGGTATTTTAGTGGAGTTTTCGTTCTTTTATTTAGATGCTTAGTGATAATGGCCCCGATTCCTGTAGACACCACCTAATTTTATTTTAAGTTATATCCGTCATTTTCATATCCGTCGAAAAGGAAAGGGACGGATGATTCACAGCTCTTAATTTTAGGAAGAATGAGTAAATGAATGAATAACCCGAGCGAATCAAAAGGTACGTCGCTGGTATGCAATCCGTTTGACGTGCTGTCTACTTAACTGTGTCGGGTTATTGACGGATGTAAAATTTTTAGACGGTTGGTTTAGATTTGTGCTTAAAATTGACGTGTGTTCCATAAATTTTATGCTTGTCGATTACCCGTCCCTTTCCTTTTCGGCGGATAAGAAAATGACAGATATAACTTAAAATAAAATTAGATGGTATTTACAGGAATTAGCACCAATGTGAGGCTTAAGATAATTTGTGGCCATTATGTTTGCAGCTACGCCGCTGTCCATCCAGCATACGATCACCCTGCTGGAGTATTCGCTGGTGTCCGGGTACGACTGTCTCGACGTGCTGCTCACCCTCAAACCGAGCATCGTTGAAGCTGTATACGAAAGGTAATTGTACGGTTTGCAACCGCACATTTCCCGCGTCAGTTATTTTACATACATACATACAGTCATGAGCAATATAATGTACCCATTTTAGGACTCTGTCGCACTAACATATTTGACATTTAGTGAGACTTACGGTTCAGTTTGTCAATAAAGTTAATGTGACATGGTACCAAAGTGTATACATATTAATGCTCGTTACCGTACATACATAGCCTATATACGTCCCACTGCTGGGCACAGGCCTCCCCTCAATCAACCGGAGGGGGTATGGAGCATACTCCACCACGCTGCTCCACTGCGGGTTGGTGGAGGTGTTGTTACGGCTGATAGCCGGGACCCACGGCTTAACGTGCCCTCCGAAGCACGGAATCAATTTATTTTTTCAAACAATCAGGTGATTCAAACCTGTAAAGTCCTTACCAAACATATTCTCACAAAGTGATTTCGACAATGTCCCCATTGGGAATCGAACCCGGACCTCCAGATCGTGAACCTAACGCTATAACCACCACCAGTTATTTTACCTTTAACGCAATTGTATAATTAGTTCACGACTCATCACGGTACCGTCTACTCGCGTGTGTAATCAACTTTAAGGTGGTTCGATACGGTCAATAAATGGCGTTGGTGTCTTAATTTGACTTAATTATTTATTTTTGGATTTATTTTTGGGTTATGTTATCTGTTAATATTCTATGCTGTTCTGGGAGCAAATAAAAAACATAGAACACGTTCAGCTGCTTGTCTTCCCGGGCATGTCGTAAAAACCGACAGAGGGATTGTGTTCTCTAACATGATGGACTAATGTTATGGGCGATAGGCTGATCCCTTATCACCATAAGGTTCATCATATCCAGCTTAGGACTTCGTATCAACAGTGGCTGCAAGTTGTCTTTGATTACTTGTGGCTCTGCCCACCTCATTAGGGATTACGGGCGTGAGTTTATGTTTATTATCTGTTAATATTGTGTGATGTGTTTGTTGCAGAGTGACGGAGTCGTTCCAGCGGCAGCCGGCGGCCGTGCAGCAGTACTACTACCACTCCTGGCACAGGATGAGGATCGCGCTCTGCAGGTCACCATCATCTCCCTATTATTATTAATAATAGCCCTCGATGTCCCGCTGCAGGGCAAAGGCTACTCTTCCCTTCTTCCACTCCTCCCTGTCCCCAGCTTGTTCGCGCCACCGTTCAAAAAAGCGGTCAAACTCGCGCCATCTTTTCCGTGGCCTTCCCCGACGTCCAACAGCATTTGCAGGAACCCACTCTGTAGCTTTTTTGGTCCAGAGGTCATCGGGCATTCGGGCAACATGTCCAACCCAGTCCCATTTCAAGCAGGCAGCCTTTCTGGCTACGTCTGCTATTTTAATTTCGGAACGCAGCGTGGTGTTTCGTGGTGTTTAGGCCCGTGCTGGAATTATGGGACTGCGAGTCATTCAAATTAATTTCATAATATAACATAAGGTATATCCCAATTGGGGTAGTCAGAGGTCCATCGCAAGATGAATTAAGCACCCACACCTCACCGAGTTTTCTGTCAGACCAACGTGATAGGTATCGCCGTCTATAATGGTCGAGCCAAACACTGCGCTCACGGCTATTTTCTCAACTAGGGTAGTCAGAGGTACGTACAACCTATTAAGATTATTATAAAAAAACAATAATTAACTGTATCTTGGCTGTATGGACCATGTTCTCTTTGCCTATCAAAACAAAAAAAATGGGATACAACAGCTTCCAATTCTTCTTCTATCGCATGGTGTCAGGGTTACTATTGAGCCGCCAAAGGCCCCTGACATGGCTAATGTAACGACTACTTACTTACATCAAATTCAAAAATATCTTTATTCAGTAGGTAACATAGTTACACTTTGAATCGTCAATTTTTACATAACGAACGTCTCATCCGCCTAAAACTACTGCAGCTTCTCACAACCTGTATAGCCGGGGAAAAGAAGCTGCAAAAAAAACCTCGGCACAGGGCCCTAGACGTTCTTTAAAAAAATAAAATAAACATAAAATATTGGTATACAATTGAGTAATTTAGCTGCCTAATATCAGTTCTCAGACAGTTAATCCCATGTATGCATATCTTCTAAATAATCACTAATTTATAATAACCTTTTTTTTGTAAAGTTTTTGTTTAACTACTGTTAGCAAGTAGTAGTAACCGGGACCAACGGCTTAAAAAAAAAAGACGCACAACGCACAGATCATTTTACTTTCGGACAATCAGGTGATCAGCCTGTAATGTGGGTGGTGGTGACCAAACGACCATGCATTTATATGAGAAAGTAGTGCCCGGGACCAACGTATTTTTTTTTTTTTAATAGCGGTCTTGAACCTGTTCCCCCCAGGTTGCTCCCAACAGCCGCGTCCAGCGTGTCGTGGCTGACGTGCCTGTCCACCCTGTGGGCGACGTGGGCGGCATGCACGGCCGCCGCCAGGGTCGACGACCGCCCCGACGACAAGCTCCTGGCACTGCTTGACGACACACATGCTGACCATGATAAGGTATTCACCATCACCATATCCAACGACCTCTGCGGTCCAGTGGTTGAGCGTTGGGCTCACGATCCGTAGGCCCCGGGTTCGAATCCCGGTACATATCACAAAAATCACTTTTTGGGCCCTGGTTTGGTTAGGACATTGCAGACTTCTTCTTCTTCTATCGTGTGGGTTGTGAAGTGGATTGCCAACCCCGTCAACCCTGGTGTCAGGGTTGTTAGTGAGCCGCCATAGGCCCGTTACATTAACCCGTTGGTCCCTGTTACTACTTACTGATGTAAGTATGGTCGTTACATGAGCCATGTCAGGTGAGTTGGTGAGGCTGGTATTCCACATCACAACCCACACGATAAGAAGAAGAATTTAACAATAAAAACGAAAACCTATTTGCTTATTAAAAATACAAATTCAAATATACTTTCATCATCATCAATTTGAGAGCCACGCTCTTGTCGGTGCAGCATTTTCCATTCCAGTCTATCAAAGGCCAATTCCTTCACCTCCTTATAAGACACGACGTTAACCTTTTCTTTAATCTGTTCCATGTAAGCTCTTCTTGGTCTTCCCCTTCCTCTCTTTCCTTCTAGCTTTCCTTCTATGATGTTTTTAATAAATTCGTCGTGTCTTATTAGGTAAATGTACTTTATTGCCCTAAAATAAAAGAAAATATTTACAAAAGGCCGGTCATAGGATGGGTGACCACAAAAAAAAGTTTTCATCTCGAGCTCCTCTGTGCTTCGGAAGGCACGTTAAGCCGTTGGTCCCGGCTGCATTAGCAGTCGTTAATAACCATCAATCCGCACTGGGCCCGCGTGATGGTTTAAGGCCCGATCTCCCTATCCGTCCATAGGTAAGGCCCGTGCCCCAGCAGTGAGACGTTATTGGGCTGGTTGTAAGGATGGACGATCGGGAGAGCAAAAGAAACAAGTGTTCGATGATGATGATTTACAAAAGAGACTTAACTAGGTACATGGCGAATGGCGGCCTTGTCGCCTATTTTGTAACTTGGGTGGTTTTTGTCGACAGGCGTTGCTGGCGCTGGAGTCGAAGCCGGAGCTGCCCAGCGAGCTGCAGGTGCTGTCGGCGCTGCGCCGGCCGCTGCAGCGGGTGGTGGACATCGCCGTCACCGCGCTCGCCACCGCCTCCACGCATGCGCCGCACAGGTACGGCCACGAGTACTAATATGTATTATAAGAAGTAATCCAAAATAACAGCGCCATCTAGTGGTTCGCGATGGAACTACGTAGAAGACGAATAGTTGGCGTTGACAACGCAACCGTAATACTACTGAAGAAATACAGATGGCGCCAGTGAGGACTGGATAAAACAGGCGGTCTAACCGTTACTGTCAGATTTTGATAATAATTTGAATTCAGTGCGAGTAAAAATAAGTTTTTTCCATAGATTATCGTCTCATTTCTGAACCCCTCTACTTTGATACCATGTCACATTAACTTTTTTGACAATTTGAAGTGTAAGTCTCACTAAATGTCAAATATGTTACTGCGAGAGAGTCCTAAAGTGGGTACATTATATTTCTCATGACTGTACACACCGTGTTACGAACACCGGAATGAATTCTGAGGGGGATGATTCAGGCAATGTTTTTTTTTTTTTCAACAATAAAATACCAAATATTTTGAATTTGTCAGAAATTAAATTTAAAGCTCATGTGAAGCTTACTTTATGTAAAAAAGCTTATTATAAGATTAAAGATTACCTAAATGATAAAAATGTCTATTATTGAATGTTTTTCTCTAGTTATTATATAACTTGTAATGTATGAATGAATGTATATGTGTTGTTGTTGCTGTTTCTTGTCATTTCTTCTCCTCAGCCATAACACCTTGCGAAATGACGTAGATTCAAAAATGTTAAATAAATGTTAAATGTTAAATTGACCTTCAACAAATTTATCTAAGATAATTCCATTCCATTATTCTCAGTTGATATCAAGTAGAATTTTCCGTGTTTTTGAAGTTATTTTCAATTACATTTGCTACAAAAAATTCCACTTGATATGAACTCAGAATCATGGTCAGAAACATCTCGCTCAGTATTCGGTACGGTGTCACTACCGAATGATTCAAATACGAATTTCAAACTCTTCTTCTTATCGTGTCGATGGCAAACTAAATTGTATCGGCCCAAAACTTAGCAACAAGTATGGCGCTATCTGCAGTGCTCATCAGATCCTCCTGCGTACAGGTGTTTGGGCACGCAGGACACGATGTAAGATGTTCCATCGTTTGGGGAACAGTGCCGCACTTGCACTTTAAGTCCGAGCCATCCGAGAAACCCCACCTGAACAAATTGTCCTTACTTCGGCCCACCTGAGTCCGAAGTCTATTTAGAGACTTCCAGGTAAGCCAAGGCAAATCAAGACCTGGCGGAGGTCTCTCGGACGGCGAAACAAAAGGTTTTGGGAATTTCAAACTCATAAAGTCGAATTCAGTGGTTTAGAGCCCGAATCGGAATTGAAACCTGTGACATAACGACGGAAGTCACGCGTTTGCCGAATATGCTACCACAGATTCCATTAAACCACAGAAATAATTCTGTTTTTTTTTTTCATGCAGATACGAGTTGTGGGCGGACCCAGTAGGGTTGTCCCTCCTTCGCAAACTGGTGGTGCTGGCGCGGGGGGCCGGCGTGGCTGATGCGGCGTTGTCCAGGCTATTGGCCAGACTGCATCAGCCTAAACCTGATCTCATTGGTATGATTCTTATATTTAATATTCTTGGGTTTCGTCTTCTTCTTATCGTGTGGGTTGTGAGTGAACCAACTTCATCAACCCTGGTGTCAGGGTTATTACTGAGCCAAAGGCTCCTGACATGGCTCATGTAACGACTATCCACTTACATCAGTACTACTTGGGTTTCTACATTGTTTTAAGTTTACGCGGTTATTATCGTAATTAAAACACATAATAACTGGTTCTTACCGCGTTTAAAATGGGGATATGAGACTCCCGATATTTCGACACTGTTGCAAGTGCCATGAATAGAAATATCGGGAGTCTCATATCTCCATTTTTTCTACTCCTCTACTTTAATCTGGCATTTAAATAACCAAAAAGTCTAATATAAGTACATACATAATTAAACTCTTTGAAAAAGTGTACGCTCTATGGCCTATAAAAGCATTGTTTACAAAGTGTAACTGTACTATAATGTCGCCAAAAAAGCATTGTTGTTTTTTTTTTTTTTTGACCTGGAAACTGGCACCTTTACTTTGTTTGGTGCCATAGATATACTATAAAAAAAAAGTATACATTTGCCGCCATTTTCCCGCGCGTTGGAAAATAAATTGGAAAATTTTTGTGTTTCGTTTAAAATTACGTCGTCGTCGAAAAAGTATTGTATGCAACGTTGTATAACTAGGTCAAAAAAGGCTCGTGGCGTCTCTTATTGCGATGTTCGCCAAATACTATTAAACGTGGTAAGAACCCGTTATAATGTTTTTTAATTACTTGGGTTTCGTCATAGAATAGGGAATAATACTATGTATAGAACGGCAACTCTGCCCCCCGTCAGCGGTTGAGCTAGGGTTACCTCACCCCCCTTCAGTCTTACTTTAGTCTTCAATCATGTGGGCGTCAGATGGCATACACAGATGCACTTATGAAGTCTTCGGGGTGTGGTTCAGTGCAAAATTGATATATTTTTTTACCATTTGTGCTTCGGAAGCTACATTAATCTGGCATAGAATAAAGAATTTTTGACATTTTTGAATCTATGTCATTTCGCAAGGTGTAATGTTTGAGGAGAAGAAATGACAAGGAACATCGCTTGAATCACCCGATTGTCAGAAAAAGTAAGATGATTTCGTGTTTCGGAAGGCACGTTAAGCCGTTAGTTCCGGGCTAAGCCAAACACCTCCACCAACACGCAGTGGAGCAGCGTGGTGGAGTGTGCTCCATGTCCCCTCCAGTCGGTTGAGGGGAGGCTTGTGGCCAGCAGTGTGATGCGTGTAGGCTGTGTGTGATGGACCGTGTGGTGTTCCAGAGGAGTGCCACTCGCTGGCGGCCAGCTGCGCGGCGCGCGTGTGGGAGGCGCTGCCGCGCACCACCGTCAGCGGCCCGCACGCGCGGCCGCCGCCGCACCTGGTGCGTACACGCCCGCACGCCTTGTGTACCGGCACTGGGGGGATGATTCAGATCACGATTCTGAATTAATATCAAGTGGAATTTTCCGTTGCGAAAATATACAATTGTAAAAAAATTTTTGACAGAAAATTCCACTCAATATCAACTCAGAATCACGGTCTAAATCATTCCCCTGAGTATTCGTTACGGTGTCACTAACACCCATACCTACTTGTATGGTTACCTGTATGTACTTGTACGGGGTGTAAATAACATCGTAACGAACACTGAGGGGGATGATCCGCTCATTATTCTGAGTTAATATCAAGTAGAATTTTCCGTCGCAAAAGTATATGTATATGAAATGTATATGAAATGAAAATAATTAAAAAAAACTATGAATTTTGTAACGAAAAATTCCACTCAATATCAACTCAGAATCATGGTTTAAGTCATTCCCCTCAGTATTTGTTACGATGTCACTAACACCCTTACTTCTATAGCTACCTACACGTACTTGTAAGGAGGCGTAAATAACATCGTAACGAATACTGAGGGGGATGATTCAGACAATAATATCAAAGTATAGAATTGAAAATAATTAAAAAACCCACAAAAATATCATTAATTTTTTTAATGAAAAATTCCACTTATTATCTCAGAATCATGCTCTGAATCATCCCCCTGAGTATTCGTTACCATGTCACTAACATCTTGTATACAAATTCTAATAATGAAAATTTGCTACTAGCCTCTTGTTGCTATTTTTAAATCTTATTTTGTTTTATAAACTATTAATTTTCCATAAAATAAATAATCAACACCGTAACGAATAATATGGAGAATGATTCAAACCATGTTTCTGAGTTAATATCAAATTGAATTTTCCTTACTTTTGTATACACATAAACTCATCTCAATCAGTATTCATTACGATATCATATTTTACAACCCTATACGTTTTGTAAATTCAATGCATGACTTTTTTTTTTATTAAGATGGGTTTGCTCTTGACTCCGTTCTTTCACAAGAAGACGAACGAGCTTACCCAGAAAATGCCTATTCACCCGTGATTTTGACTGCGCTATGTGTTACATGAAATAAAAAAACAACTATACAAGTAACAGTATTAAAAGTAAATCACCTTATCACGTTAATCTAACAAAAAGCTTAGTGAAGCGTAGTTGCTTAATTTTTCATTACCTTTGTCTATCCCAATGAGGGACTTTCCTACGTACCTCAAAATCAATATAGATGGCGCTGTGAAGTTTTTTCTCCGTTTAACCTTCTAATTTCACGGATAACAGACATATTATGCACCTTTCATCTTTGTATTTTGGTTATAAATGATTACCCTTGTTATTACACCCAGGCAGAATTACATCTTCCACCTATTATTATTCTGATCAAAATCTTAAATATGAAATCCAGGAGAGACCTGAACTTTGCAAGCCTAGTGCATTCTGTGGTTGTATTCAGGAAACCTTCATACTTGTACGCGAAGTTGCAGTGGGCTACCTATAGTTACTCTTCGCGGAGAATGGATAGCTTCTTGCTAAAATGACCCTTTCATCGTACCAGGACCTTTGAAGGAAGTTTTAGACATCAGGCGTCCAAATGTTGGAATGACTTACCACCTCCTCTCAGACGCTCTGTTTGTAAATCGACTTTTAAGAAGCACCTTAAAGGTTTGCTTGTGGAGAAACAACGGGCGTCCTGGTGGTAAAGCATCCTGTTTCCCAATATTATAATTATGTACTGATACTTTTGTTATTCACCTTACGTATTATCTTTATTGTTATAATTGTGCTGTTGCAGTGTTATTACCTATTCTCTATTAATATTTATGCATACCTAATATATAATTGTTCAAATATATTTTGTTTATATATGTAACTCTATCTGATAGATACCTACATTGCTTATTTGCGCTATGAGTCATGTCAGCTTCGCGGGATCCAACAGACGGAACATTAAGGAGCGACTGAAAAACAGCGTCTGTTTCTTCGGAAATAGACACAATGCCGAGTTCGTGTCCTATTCACTGCTGTGCCACATTATGTACTGAGTTTTAAAAATTGTTTTATGATATTTTGTTGTTTTTACTCTGTTTGTAACACTTCGTATGTAATGTGTCACAATTTGTTGAATAAACATTTTCTCTCTCTCTCTCAAAATAAACAGAAGTAATATAGGTAGTCACATAATTCTGCGATACAAATATCAAGCAATAATTATTTATTTATGCTTCTGCATATACAAAACTGCATTCTCTGCATTCTTCTTTTCTCTTTCTGCTTTTACATTGTATTTTGGAATAATTATGTACCCGAGTAATGAGAAAATAGGTAGTTATCTCGTTTAAACTGAACAACGCCATCAATATTGTTTCTGGTGAAGGTAGCCTGGAAATTCCCTCATTGGGAATACACGGTGTTAGTGACATAATAACGAAAACTTTGAGGGATGATTCAGACCATGAATCTGAGTTGAGTATCAAATGGAATTTTCCGTCGTAAAAGTATGGAATTGAATATAAATTTAAAAAACAAGTTTTCCGACAAGAAATTCCACTCGATATTAACTTAGAATCATGGTCTGAATCATCCCCCTCAGTATTCGTTACGATGTCACTAACACCCTGTACAGTTATATAATGTCGTCGTCGTCGTCCCCAGCTGGAGTACGGCGTCCCCCCCTCCGCGCTGCGCGTGTGCCCCGAGCCTCCCCCCGCAGCGCACACCGACTACACGCCCGCCGCGCACATGGACTCCATACGGTATGCGCACGCGCACGATATACGCACTGGCCAATGCAAATGCCGACTAATGTATTTCCCGCCTATTACTTAATGCTTCGGCAAATCTATAATAATGTACCAGAAAAAAAAAAAGGATTTACTAATATACAGGGTGTACACCCTGTATAGCCAAGAGTCAAGAGCCAAGTGAGCGCGTAACGCGCGCCATATAAATATGGGTTTGATACTTAGTTCATCTAGCTATGGATGTACTTCTGACTACCCCAATTGGAATATAGTCGTGAGGTTGTTATACTAATAATAACAGTTAAATAGCAATATGCTCGTCCCCTATTACATGTGTTGAACATAACTGGTGAGAAGTGTGTGTACACCTCTGCCTTATGTTGTCAGTCATGGTATAAGAAAACCAGGTATGCTCAATCCTATGACAAGCCGCCATTGCTAGCCCTTTGATGACGTAAGTGTTACCACTGTGTTACCATTAAATTGGTATCTCCAACATTGCAAAGACGTAAATTTTATTGTTAAAAATTAGGTGAATTACTGACTAATGAATGTATTTAATTACTATTACTTGTCACATATATAAAAATTATTAAAACTGTAAGTAATTATTTTTCGAAAAGTTCAAAATTTCCTTGCGAAGTAAATATAAAAACATTGTTCGTGGGTAGTTTATTTTTGGAATGACGTCAGCTGGGCTAACCTTGAGCCCACCTGGTGTTGTTATACCGTGACGTGAGTTGTGTCTGACGTGGGCAGCTACATGTTCGTGCCCGCGGGCGCGGCGCGGCGCTGCGGGCGCTGCGGGGCGCGCGCGCTGCCGCAGGCGCAGCCCGCGCGGCACCCGCTGCAGCGCGCGCACGACGCCCGCCACCTGCGGGGCTGCAGGTGAATATATTTTGAACGTGTTTTTTTCCCTAGTCGGCTTTTATATTTTAAACTATTTTATTATTTATATTATTTTGAGGTTTTTTTGATTACGCTAACGCCCTTCCATACGTGTTTTATACAAGATTTGGAGATGAAAAGTGCGGAAATTGACTGAGTCATGTTATCAATTCAACGTAATTATCGCGAAAATTCAAAGAAACCCGCGGGTAAAAACTAATAATTTGTACATATTTAAAATGTGCAAATTAAGCCCGTTCATTTGATACCCAATACACTACCATTAAACAAAAAAGATTTTCGTCCTAACTTTGTGTCCTCTAGAGGGCGCCACATTGAATTTAACGTGTCGTTACATAACCTATAACCACCGGACAATTAAGGCGTTTCTAGTGACACCTCATTTATTAAATTCTGACAGGGGGTTTAGAAGTTATGTTGGAACAGACGTGCATACATACATAGCGGTAACCCTCCTTTTTGCTTCGCCGCAGTCGGATAATAAAACCGCGCCATTTAGTGTTTTTTTTTTCTTTTTTTCATTTTTCTAGCTTCGCATACCGCATTTATAGGTTTTATCTTCGATTTGGCCTAGATTTGGTTAATAGTCTCTGAAAGCAGCTAGTCCAAAAACTTTTTAACAAATGCATTTCAACTAAAATGCTTATAAAAGTGGACTAAGAAATAAAAAGATCACTTCACAGTCCCTTTTAGATTATATTTATGTAGTAAAGTAAAAATACTATGGAAGGATAATTAATGGGAATTTGATTGTTTATGGTATGAATGGAGGATGGTTATGTAAACGGGACGTAAGGCTGTTTTAAAAAGTAAAAAAGGGAGTCTATGGTGGGATGTCGGTCACTCGGTCAGGGTTAGACGTTAAGGAAAGAAGTGTTTTTTGTTTTGTTAAAATTAATTAAAATAGAAGGAGTAAAGATATTGTAAATATTCCCTTTTATTTCAATTATCACATTTATACTTGTAATCTGTTTTGTATACGTCTAGAGGTACTTAATAAGTAAATAAATAAATACTTATGTTATTTACTTGTATTTTTCAGATGTGGCGGCAAATGGACTTTAGTGTCTAACGCGTAACACTATCGTAACCGTAATCGTAAAGTTGATAAACCAATGAGGAACTTTCAAGTTTACGTTCCCCAAAAATAATAGGTACAGATGGCGCTGTCCAAATTCAACGTGATAATTTCCAATTTTCTCATTACTCGAGTACAAAATAAGAACCATATATTAAAATAGTTGTTGCTTGATATTTGGGTCAGATTATGTTGCTACCTGTTGTGTGTGTATACCTATATTGCTTATCTTTATTTTTATCAGAATAATAATGGGTGGAAGATGTAATTACCCCACCACCTTATGATCATTTCGACTAACATCCGTCTTGCTTTTTTGTAATTGTTTTAGTGGAAATTTGATATGATGTTGTTGTCTTTCTTTTTGTGTGTGGCGTCCTTTCATAATAAACTATTTCTATTCTATTCTATTATTGTCTGGGTGTAATAAAAAGGGTTATCATTTATACCCAAAAACAAAGATAAAAGATGCAAAGGGCATTGAACATTTCACTATGGAGGCTGGCATAGCCTGGTGGCGCCACCTAGCGGATTTTTTAAAACTGCGGCGCACGATGAAACCTGTGCATATCGATAGGGGGCACTTTTCTGAACAAAAAAGCTTTAATGAACCTATGCTCTAAAGCGTCACGTTTTCAAGATATTTAGCTTGAAAGTTCCGAAAAGTGTTGTATGAACAAATCGATTTTACTTTTATATGCAATTGGAATATAATGACTAAGTGATTATGCATGGAATATTAGTGTTTAATATACCACATATTTACTTTATTGAAAAATAAATAAATAGAAAATAGGTAAAATAAATATCTATAACTTACTTTTATGTGTAACTTAAAAGAAATCCAGAAACGCGTCGTGAGATGTACAGCTCATGACTTATTCTCGTGGTAATCACGCTCAAAGTTATTTGCTATGATTGTCTAACAATTTCACACTTTTTGAGTTTTTATGTTTATTCAATGAAAGCAGGTGGGGTGTGAAAATTCGCTTTTAGGACTACTTTACTTTACAGCAGTGTATGGAACATACCTAGTTCGTATAGACACACCAACGGGGTGTGTGCCTTCAATGCAACGGGACCTTAAGCTGTTTAGTTCATAACAATCATATTACATGAACACATTGTTCAATTATTCATCGATTTTCTTAGTTGTGTTTTTATAAGTATGAAATAAAACATCGTAAAAGTAGTCATATAGTTATTTATATTTTGCTTAAAATGAAATCAATACTAATTGTTATTGAATACATACAGTGTATATACTTATAACAAATAGGCTTTTTTTATACAAATTCGTACCTATTAGGATAATGAATATCAGTCTTCTTGAATAATCAATCTTCTTCTTCATCAGAAATAATAACTTGATCTAAAAAGGCAGCAGGGGGTTGAATTGCTTGGTGCCGAGCCCATCCCATATACCAAACTATGCACATGACATGAGCACAGCACCCGAGTGTCCGTTTTCCAACTATACAGCTGCAATAGTGACCGACAAGTTTATTTCTGTTTTTCAAACTATTATTTAGCAAGATATATACAAAATAAATTCTGTTGCTCTGGTGCCTCGAGAGTATTTTAGCTCTTGTCAGCCAAGGATCACAAACTACTATGTTGTATTGATTTAAATTATAGTCAACTTCAAAATCTTCATACACTTCAATGAAAAACGTTCCGTTTTCTTTTAGGTGTTCGCCATAGTAGCTTCTTGCCTGCGTCACTTGATACGGCCCCAGAGACATTATCAACAGATCCTCATATGATAAGATGGGAAACTGTTGAAAGCCTTCACTTGAGTTCATAGCTTGGAAAGCGGCTCTGCGTTGATTTAAATTGTTTTGTATTACAAACTCGCACAGATAGTTTGGGGCGTCGTGCTTAAGGTATATATCGTTGATTATTTCATTTACGAGTGGGTGATCTGTCACCCGTTTTCCGAAGGCATTTATTAGGGCGCAAGCAATCCTCACTTCCTCTTTTAAATGTGGCATATTCGGTATTGCGTAGTTAGCTGGAAACGATAAGAATACTGTTCCATCAATAATGAAGTAAGTACGTCACATTTAGACTGCGTTTCCACCAGTAACATGCTAGATGCTACGTTGCATACCCTACAATCGGGTTCATTGTGCCGATCAGAATCAGACCCAATTATCTGATTGGTGGATATTAAACCTAGCAACGTAGCACATGTCAGATGAAAAAACAGCCTTACCGTTGTGCTTGCATTAATATGAACTGATTACTCTCTACTGTTACAAAAAATGCAAATATCATTTATTATACATAATTAAGTGGTAATAGTTGGCTATAAAATCTATTGAAAGCGTAAGTCTGGTACACAAGTGATACGCTTGGCGTAAGAGCTATCTCTGGCTAATTATAATAGAGATAAGTTGACGACTTTCTGTTAAAAATGTTTTGCGTTGATTACACTCCGTCTAAGACGCTACATAATGAGAGCTTCGATAAAGTAGGATATATATTATTTTCATACACGAATTTTTTTTCGTATGACATTTCGATTATGAAAAGCACGATTGAGAAACGAGCCGAATTATACATTGTCATTTTATGTATTATACTGACCAGGGACTATAATATAGATACCAGATACACTGCATACTGAGATTTTTAATTTTTGCAATGTTCAAATAAGATTACTTAGCTCTCGATCGTCAAATAAGTGGCGAGCATAATTCAGGATGTTGGGGTGCCTAGCAATATAATCTTCAGTTGTCAAGTAAGACTATATAGGACGCCGAGATCTTCGGCGCGGGCCACGAACAGTGCTTACACCACAACAAAAAACATTGCTTGGCACCAACATGACTGGACATCTTGCCAAGACAACAACAACAAATTCAACAATAACACTAACAAAGTCAACAAAAATACTAACAAACTCAAGAGGAATATTAACAAACTCAACAGTGGTAACAAATACAACAGAATGAACAGGATAGAGTCTCAGAACAGAGAAAAGCGCGTGCGCACGTTGAAGATGAAAGTGGCAAACTGACTGAAAGTTCACCCGGCTGCCAATCGTCCTATTGTATTTATTGTATGATGTTGTCTCACTCACACTTATTGTATGGCTATTCGCTATCCTTGTTGATTCCGCCGAAATAATAGAAATTCGTGCAACTTTAAACAAAGGACCTCCATTTTCGTAGTTCCTGGAATTAAACGAGAAAGCAAAATGGCAGCTAATAAGTACACCATTTTGTTTCTCTTACACAGATTTCTTAAACTTCGAGAATTCTGCTTTTTAACGAGTACTAATGATGCCGCACTAAACGCATTGCGTTTATAAAAATGTAAACTTTATTTTATATTTCATTAGATCCTATCGTTGTGTCAAGTAAAATCAAGTTAAGGAGTAAATGACGCCTATATCATACATAACACAAACTGATAAACTCAGTTTGCAATTAGTAACCTTAGATAAGGTGTGCACAGTTAAGTACCTATGTACTTCCTATATAATGTAGCAAAGACAAAAACCATTAATGTTGTTGCAAGTATTTATTAATTTCATTTTTTCAATAAGATAAATATGTTGTATATTAAATAATGTTTCATGTATAATCAATCACTTTGTCACTATATTACGATTGTATATAGATAAATAGTAAAATCGATTTATCCATACGACACTTTTCGTAACTTTCAAGCTAGATATCTTGAAAACGTGACACTTTAGAGCATAGGTCCATTAAAGCTTTTTTGTTCAGACAAGTGTCCCCTATCGATTTGCACAGGTTTCATCGTGCGCCGCAGTTTTAAAAAATCCGCTAGGTGGCGCCACTGAGATATGCCAGAAAGGTTCATAGCCCTTAGAAGGTTACAAGAAGGAAAGTTTTTACAGCGCCATCTATATCTTATTTTAGGGAACGTAGCCTGGAAAGTGCCTCACTGTGCTAAGCTAAATGTATTGTAAATAAATCTAAGTAAAAATATTGAGGCCTTTTATTATCCCTTCCCATCCTCTTTGAATATGGGAGGCCTGTGTAACTATGTTACCTACTAAATACATATATTTTTGAATTGGAATATGTGCCCAAGATTCGCTCGTCCCATAATAAAGTATACTTAAACATAGCTGGCGAGGAGTGGGTGTATATACTACACACCTCTGCCTACCCCTTGGTTGATACAGGCGTGATACTATGTTAGATTCCGTCCGTTGACGTGCCCTCAAAGTCATAGGTACAAAGTTATTTTCCATGATAACCACCGCTTTTTTGAGTCTGACACTCTCAAATGTAAAGTATATAAACAAATTCTATGTAAATTATATATTCCGTTGAAAATGCCGTGAGAAATATTTAAAGGAATCACTGAATGTTTGTAAAACCGTAACAAAATCGATCGATTGTACATCCCTTTTGAATTCAACTGACATTTCGGTAATAACCGGTAACGTGTCGCATCACTAGCAGACAGCAAATTGTTGGCGATCGAAGCGAGCGTTCTGCGACTGCGTTGTTCAATTGCAAATTTCTCGATAATCCAGCAGCGAGCTAACATAAGTGCACAAGTTTTTACTAGTAAACACTTTGTAGTTATTATAAATGGCAGACAAAAAAGGTATTTATGCGCTTTATTTATTTTGCCTTTGTTCTCTCTCGAAGAATAGCTTGACATGAGTAACGTCACTTATAAGACCTTGATTGACTAGTTTTTGTTACATTATTGTTGTTTTACGCTCTTATTAACTTTCCGGATTTAATTTACCGTTGTTTTTGTGAGAAATTCGGCGTAAAAATCAGATTTTTCCGAATTTTCGCGGCGCAGATCGATAAATGGTGGAAAGCAAGATGGTCGCCAGGGTACTCCTATATGCGGGATTTTGGTCCGGAGCAGAGCTATATTTAGGCCCATTCATCATAACAACTGATTCATGAGCCTACAGTTTACGTTTGGGCTATAAACTTCTGACAAACACCCCAATCTCCTTACACATAGACAACTTTTCTGAGCTTATAATTACCCACTTTTTCATAGTAATTCTTAGAAATTTTCTAAGGTTTTACCGTCTTACCCCTTACTAGCGTAATCAGAATCGGAATCTTTGTTAATTAATCGATAAATTGGTCAATTTCTAAGTAGGTCACAGAAAATTTTCATGCATTTTTATGTAGGTAGGTAGGTACCTGCCTATATTAGAATAAGATAATTCCAGTAATGCTTCCTCTTATGACTAGACATTTCTTCCATGTATAGGTAGGTATTTGTTTGTAAATCTATTGTTTGTAAAGAATTCTAGAATCTACATTGATTACCTGTGTTATATACACTTCTGATTAATTACTGACTTAAGATGACATAATTGTCATCTATTAAAAGTTTAAATCAATATTTTTTTTAACTATAATACACATACACAGATCTGTATGTTAAATATTTTATGAGTTGAATTTTAATGAAGAAAGTTTTTAATAAATACTTACCCTAGTAAGCTGACAAAGTGGTGTCATCCCAATTTTATTAATAGTTTGATAGGCCTTGCACTTTATGTGGGTCAATCAATGTAGGTTGTAATGTGGGTTAGGTCATGCAATATATACTAAAGATTATGTCAAGGAACTACTTACCTAGCCAGCTTTCCGTCCATAAGTCTGTTATGAACTGAAACAAATGAAAATAAGATTAAGATTAGTTTGCTTTGGCTTAACTCAATGGTGCCAATTCGGGCACCCACAGAGTAAATTTTTATAAGTTTTTTTTTATTTACTCAATAATTATGTTGAATTTATAACACAGATAACTTTGATACACAGATAATTCTGAGTAGAATAGAGTAGAATCTTGCATTTAAGACACATAGTGGAAACACATTATATAATAAATAAATAAAAAAATAATTATTTTTCCAGTCAGGTTTTCTGTCAGGCTTTAAACTTATAGTTTCATAACTTAATTTGACAGAACTCATACTCCATCTCTTTCTTGTATTTATTGTAAGTGAAGGACAGCACTAATTGAGCTGTCAAACTAAGATTATGTTAAGTTTGTGTCCAACTGAATAGGCATATAACACACACAACTTCACCCGACAGATATATAACACATCTCTCACTGGGTAAAAAGATTAATGAAGATTTTTTACTATAAACAAAATACCAGTTTGCTCTAGTGACGTCCCAAATAATAGATGACATGATAATCCGCCCACTTCTATTATTGTTTACTTATGTTAAACAAACGTTGAATTATTCACAAAGACATCAGTATGCAACCTTGCGTTACAAATGTCAAGCTTCATTTGAATTACGCTTAGCTCTTAAACCTTATAAACTTGGAGATATTCCTATTTATTTCCAAGTGTACTTTAAATTACATGTAATTTATAATAAATAATATCACTTGAGATACGTGCAACTTCCTAAAAATATTTACACGAACTCAAGCGAAAAGATATGTGCTTATAATAATTGTGAGTCGAGGACAAAGTTCTCGGTCTCCGAGGTGTGTGAGGTCAGGGATGGTTAACCGTCCCGGCTGTTGCGAGTTGGTTTGTAACGTCAGTGTGCGACCCCCAGGCGAGGCAGCGAGACCGCGGCGCCGCCCTGCCCGCGCGCCCGACGACTAATACCTCATGTAATGACACACATAGAATTTTCTTTTCTTTATTTTTTCTTTGGATAGTTAAAGAGAGACCAATATATGATATGTGCGTATCGGCGTGTGGACGATCGTATGTGTTATTGATTCGATTGTAACCCAGTGGTGGGTTGACTGCTGCTAACAATTCTATTTTTTTATCAAAGCTGCCATCTCTTGTTGGAAATAGAAAATTAATAAAAATGCAGAAGTTCACTACATTTTGCAGTATTTTTTTAAACTACTAACTAGACCTGACTTGTTTTATCATTTTGTGAGTCTTCTTCTTCTATCGTGTGAGTTGTGAGGTGGAGTACCAACCTCATCAACCCTGGTGTCAGGGTTACTATTGAGCCGCCAAAGGCCCCTGACATGACTCATATAACGACTACGTACTTACATCAGTAAGTAATAACCGGGACCAACGGCTTAACGTGCCTTCCGAAGCAGATTTTGTGAGTTTAAAATAGACTTATATACACTTAGACTTATATTCATGTGAAACATATTTTTTTGTGTAAAAACAGAACTATTGAGTAGCAGTCAAACCATCACTACGTTTTTTATTCATAAATCAGACTTACGATCATGTTTGCAAAGTAAAAAAGAAAATTAAAAAATATATACTTTGTTTTTTTTTTCTGGGAGGACTGCATTTGACTGAAGCTAAATGGTTGGCTGTACAGTAGATGTTTTTTGCTTGAATTTTATATGTATAGATAAAAAAGTCCTTCCGGAAATAAATATCTTATTAAAAAAAACATGCTCGCCTGTCAGATTTCTTAGTTAACATTTATAAAAAATAAGTTGTGTAAGTCCAAGTTTTGTCTTTTTGCATAAAAAGTAAAATTAAAAAATAATATCTCCGAAAGACAAGACTCCCGTAATTTATTAATTAATTGATGTTTCCTGCTACCACTTCTTTTAATTTTTCATTTCCAAAATTTAGTTCACAGCTTATTTTTTATTTGATTTTTAACACATTGATTTTTTTACATTAAAAATAATGGCCAGTCATTTTTGCTATTTAAAAAAATAAAAACTTTATACTTCTAAGAACTACTATTATGCAACAGTAAATTACAAAATATTTATTTTTAAATTACTTCTTAAAAGACTGGCCATTATTATAAAATTGCTAGAATTTTTGCACCTCTTAAGACAGAGAAGCATAGTGTTTTTTTTTAAAGAAGTGCTCCTCTGTCATCAAGATTCCCTATTTATTTTACAATAGGGACGTCTTTGTTTGAGTTGTTTTTTTTTTTTGAGTTTTTCTTACATAGTTTTATAAGCTAACTCTTTAGAATTACGACCAAATTAGAATGACGTAAAAGATAAATTTTCGTAAAATAAAACAAAAAATGACGTCATTCTTTTTATTTAAGATTGAAATCTGACACGTGTTTTGTGCTCTAGTCCAGCTAACCTCAGATTTTAATCTTCTAGCACCATATTAGGATAGGTCTAATATGTGCTTAGGGCTTGACTTTTATTTTTACATTAATTTAGAAAATGTAAAAGTCTTGTCCTTTCCTTTAGTTAAGATTGTGTGTTGAATACTAACATTAATTTTAAAATAAATCAGATTTATTAAAAAAAAAAAAACAAAAGGTACCAACAAAGATTTAGCTTGACAACAAAATAGTGGTCTAGAATTTATAAAAAGCTGATTTATTTTACTAAAATGGACACAAAAAGGTAAACTAGCACTTTTTTAATAATTTTTGTGTTCATAATTATACCAAGTAAGGTGATGGTGCAAACGACAAGAAAAATATTTTTTCGCGTTGTTTTATAACTTGTATGTTTAAAACACAAAATGTTTGAGTATTAACTTACATTGGATTGTGCACGACTGAACATTAAATTTTAAAATACATTAAAATAGTCGTGTACAGTTCAAGTCAATTCCAGTTACTTGCCAACCCTATAAAATTCACTTTTTATTTTTATTTTAGTGTAAGTTTTTTACAGAGTTGAAAGTAATTGGTCCTTGAATTGAATCGATATGTTAACAGGAATGAAATATGTTAGTGCGTGTGTGCCTAGAGTAAGGTAGGCGAATGGAGATTAGGCTGTTCGGAACACCAATCTGCTGTACACCAAGCCCCTGTAGTGTGCGAACGCAAATCGCGCGCGTTGCGTTATATGAACTAACGATATTGGCGGGTGGGTGATAAAAAATCGCGTCGCGCGCTTTATACAGTTGCTATATTTCGGCTACTGCCATCATAATGGCGGAAAAAATATAAACACAAAATAGCAGATAGAAAAAGTCAAACAAAAAAAATCTTATGAAAAAATTTTTACTTTTTTATTACAGTAAATATTTTTAAAGTAGATTTTCTGCAGAATCTGATCTCCATTGGCCAAGCTGTCTATAGCGACATATCCACAGCTATTGACGGTCTGCATGCTATATAAGCTTATGAAGGACAGGGACGTATGCCAGAGCGGTCCGAATTTTAAACTACCCACAATCAACACCACTCAATCAGTTTCCCACTTTTCATTTTGGTATTCCCTCTCGGTCGTTCCAAGTCTTTTCAGGGTTCCAGGTTCTAAGGGACTTATTTAATTTATATATTAGAAATAAAATAGTTTATTTATCATATAGATATATCAGTTTGATATATATTTTATACTCTAGGGTCTGTTTTAAAAGGATATAGCAGACCTAGCTTGCAATTTAACTATAAATTAAGCTTTACTATATGTTTGATTATTCCTGTTGCCATATTGAAATGTATGCCAAATGGATCCTATTAATTGATTTTGAGTCAATTGGTTTCAATTTAATTGAACCTTATGCAATTGAAAAGATTTTCACGTTTTTGGTTACATTACAAACAAATAATGGCTTTATGTAACCAAGTAATTTATTAAAAATAATAAAGTAAGCCAAGAAACATATTGCCAAATATGTAATGAAAATACGACTGGAACTTGGCATGCATTCCAGTACTGGCCTAATTTGCAGTAACGTGTTTGGCGAGGGGTTACTACCAGGATTTTTGTCGTTTTAACAACTTTTCCGACATTTTGCTGTTTTAAACAGCGGTTTTTTTTGTCAGCATGTCTTTTGTTTTGTTCGCTCGAACGTGGCTTCCCGGAGCACCTGATTTTATAGATATAAATAATTCTGGTAGATGTAGATAATTTAGTTTGGAGTTTAAGTATTATACTTTTTTAGATCTTAATAATAAATATGGCGGAGAATGCATGGTGTTGAAAAGATTTTTAGTTATTTTCTAGTATTTGTTTTATCTTGCATGCTTCTGTGTCCTTCAACGCACTCATATCATAGTCGTTTTTTTTATTTTTTTCAATTAGACTTTCGCTTTTTTGCATAAACGCTTTTATCAAAAACAGCAAAATATTATGGAATTGTTAGTTTTGATTTTTGGCAAAAACGTTTTGAACACAAATCTTGGTAACGAGTATCATAGTTAGTTAAAGATAGATAATGATAATTTTGGAGGAATGTTCACAATGTATCCACGGTGTCTGGATATGTTCGACCACCATGTTTTTTGATGATTTTTAGATAGCGCACGCACGACAAGACTACTTGGCAATTTTATTATATTTTTTTTAACAAACCTTTAAAGAAATACAAAAAATGGAGTTACCTACTTTCAAAAGTTCGAAATTCAAAAATATAATATGTTTGATATTATTTTGAGCGTGCGTGGGTCATAATACTTTGGTCGATTTTCACATTAAAAACTAAAAATATTTATTTTCAATTTTGTCCATTAAATAACTTTTACCAATATTTTCTGGAGTGAAGACAGTTAATCTCGTATTTAAATTTCGAAATACTTCGAAAATCGATCAGCAGTTCTTCTACAGATAAATATTTGATAAAATAAATGTCTTTTCCTAAAGGTTCTTAATCGTGTGATTATTGTTTTAAGTTTTATACAAATGAAATGGTCACAGTGGCTTCTACACTGCACAGAGCTTTACTAAACCCTGCTGATTGTATGAAAAAAGAAAATGTTTTTTCATACAGCCAGTCAGAGCCAGTGTGACCATAGGAATGCATTGTAAATAACATTTGGTAGGTTTGTCAGCACTCGCTAAAGTCGTGTTCGACGAGTTTAACCTACCAAATCATTGTTTGCCTTCGGGGCAGTTTAAAAAAATATTTTTTTCTTAAACTGGGCCGAAGTGCTCACCACACGAGTTTTTTCAAACACATTTTCCGAAGGTGCGTTCAAAGGTCGCTCTCATACAATTGGCTTTTTACTGCCGCTTTTTCAGAGTGAAAAACGAAGGTAGTTGTCGAAATTTTTAAGCGAATTTTGAATGTGTCTTGTATTTTTAACTTTGTTTGATGAAACTCTAAATTTGGTGGACTTCGCCTTGTATGGGCATCGCTTGTCGTTAACACTGACCCAGTGATTGCGTGTGGATGAGACGTGGACAAAATAAAAATAATAAAATTACTACTATTATAAAGTTACCGGTATCTATATTTTCGTAACATTATTCCTCTCATCCATGCGAATGCCTTGCAAAAACAGTGTTGCCGTGAATCTTAGATTAAGAATTTAGGAAACCTTTTCAAAAATTTCCTGTGTAGTATATAATTGAAATGGTTTTACGCACGCCGGCGGGAAATGTATGAAACATTTTTAATATTCGTTATTACAATTTTTTTTCACTATTATCCCCACTTTGTGTACAAACGAAGCACCTAAGTGTCGTCTCATATGTTTTGTGACCGGTGTTATTAATTTTAAATTTTAAAACTGCAACACTGGTTTTAGCATGGTAACACCGCTGCGTCAAGCGTGAATGCTCGGGCTTGGGTTGCGGATACGACCCGACCGGCTGACTAGCAACCGACACGTCAGATTCACACGAGGCTAAAATGGCTTAGCGTTGTTAAAAATCTACAAAAAAGACCAATCACAAGTGTTCATGACGTCATCAACAACGCTTCTGATTGGCCGAAACCTCTACCTATCACAGTTTTTTTTACTTTGTAACGCTAAGCCAAAAATTGGCAGTAATTTCAAAAATGGCCTTATTTAAATCGGTCTTGATTAGCCTCATGTCCTGATATGTCGGGTGCCAACGCCCGCCGGGCAGCATCACGCCGGCGCGCGCTAACAGTGTAGCGGGTTGTTACAGTGACACCACCGCTGGGCGCCTATCCGCAGCCGCAGCCGCCCCAGGGACCTTTCTTGCCGGCGCCGCCGCACCAGGCCGCTCCGCAATATGGAGGTTAGTATAGCTTAGAGGAGCTCGGTGGCGCAGCGGTTAACGCCCTCGGTCTGCGATTGTTGAAGTTAAGCAACTTTCGCAAAGGCCGGTCATAGGATGGGTGACCACAAAAAAAAAGTTTTTATCTCGAGCTCCTCCGTGCTTCGGAAGGCACGTTAAGCCGTTGATCCCGGCTGCATTAGCAGTCGTTAATAACCATCAATCCGCACTGTTTAAGGCCCGATCTCCCTATCCATTCATAGGGAAGGCATAATGGGCTGATGATGATGATTATTATAGCAAATAAGTCGTCTTAGTGCATATTGCGTTGGATGTACCTTGATTACACCGATTGAGATGTAGTCGCGAGCTTATGTTTTTATAGAAAAAAAACCGTGATAGAAGAACGCATGACCGTGACTTACATAGTGTCAGAGGATCGAATCCCGGCTCTAAACCACTGAATTCATGTTTGGATCACAGATAATTGGTACAGAAAAGTAACAGATCTGAGGGTGCTCAAGTGGGCGTGGACCTCGGCTGCAATCCGCCTTCGTGAGTTGTGTATGTTCTTTAAACTAGTTACACGTTAGATTCTTTGATGACTTTGTTTGCAGTGGCGGGTGGCTCGCCGTACGGCGTGGCGTTTGGCGGCGCGGCGGGTGGCGGCGGAGTGGGCGGGGTGGCGGGGGTACAAGGAGTCTATGCCCCCCCTTACGAGCAGCTGCCTCACCACCAACTGCCTCTAGGCCAGCAGCTGCCCGTCTACAGCCCTGTCTACCCGTATCCGCCATACATCCCGTACCCCGTGCAGTATTACCCTTACTACCCAACAGCGGTGCAGCCGAGCATTCAGCCGCTGCGTCCGACCATCATGATACCGGTGAGTGGGGCTATCTATTTCTTCATCACGTCAACCAGTGCGTAGTGAATGCTAGTCCTACGAGCTGCATTGTTAAACTATTATTCCCCCACAGAACGGGTTCGAGGCTGGCGGCAGGTTCGAGGGCCTGGCGCAGACACTGCTGCCGCCGGCGCCGCCCGGCGTGCCGCCGTCGCCCGCGCACCTCGCCGCCATACAGCCGCATCAAGTGCTGTACGTATTACCTTATAGACTCGCCGCCCAATATTCATTCCAACACTACATAAAACTGTCAACCATTAGCGATACGGCTCTACGGGTATAACAGAGATCTCGGTGAGGTGTACTTAGTTGTCCTAGATGTACCTCTAACTAATTATGTCATGTGTTATGTTGGTACCACTTAGAAGAATAAAGTGTTTTGTCCCTCGTAAAATTATTCAACACATAACCCGAAACGAAAGCAGTCATTAATTAAATGATCGCATCAGAGATTGATTAGCATTATCTAATTCAGTTGAGAACCATTAGTGGCATTAAAAAGTAGATTTAATAGCTCCGATTAAAAATATTTTTGTTACTTATACGCGATACTTTGTCATATCATAAATAGCGCTCAGTTAATACAAGCATTTGTGTATTGCAACTAATATAAGTCTGTCTCCTTTCAGGTGGCGTTAAGAGCAGTTTGAGGTGCCACAAGCAGGCGCCGGCGACACAACGTACAGACAGACGAACAAACTATACCCTTGCATGCCATGCCTCCTGTGAGTAGGCCTTCTTAGTCTTCACACCTGTGTAAAGCAGCCTAACCTTTGGGATAACATAGGCTATTTTATTATTTCCTTATCTGATGTCGGGTAAACAGTTCTAAAATACGTATATGAAACATGACTTTTGATTTAATAATTGTCTAGGGTTCATTTTCAATTAATTGAACCTGGATATTTCAATTTAATTGAATCTGGATATTTCAATTTAATTGAATCTAAATATTATGACGTTACTTAAATGTTTCCGGTGTGCGCACAAACCTAATGAATTGTGACAAAAAATGAATTACGGTATACACGTTTTTTGTGATTACACCAATGAATTCATAGATTATTTTTATAATTATAAAATATCAAATATAGAAACTTAATTCAATTAATTGAATTATGATTGAAAAGCATTGTATATTGCTCGGCATTAGACAAATGAAATAGCTCTTTCGATTTATGTCAAAACTATATAAATTAGAAATAGAAGACAAATATATGTAACAAAAAAAAATTGTTGAAAAGATATAATATGTATAAAAAATGTCTGTGTGTCAGTCGGCGCGTGAGCTGATCTGTTTTCGACTGTGATGTCTTACGCTTCGGTCTGCGTGGTCCTCGCGACATGGTCCGACGACCAAATCCGAACACTAGTCTCGTATGATTTATTTATTTAAAATATGTATTGTAAAACATCAGAGAAAAAAAGACACTAAAAGAGTCATGAGAAACGTCAAAAATGGCCAGTCAAAACTAAATATATTGGAATTAAATATTTCCAAACAAAGTAGGTGCTTAAAAAGTATTACGATTGTTTTTACAAGTTAATTGCATTTCTCATGCAAAAATTAAATTATACACATAATGACGAACGTATGTTTTTTTTTATATTTATCAAGTCGATTCCTTTTTTAACCTGGATGATGGGTTAACACTGCTTTTTGGTGTCATGGAAAGACTGCTGTCTATATTTTTTGTTGTGATCTGTGGCGTCGACTACGCGGACTGGAAGCGACTGCTAGCGCCGCGTGCGCTGCTCTCATACTATAGTATTATTCGTAGAGGGCGTATGACTAGTTTAATCTCGCGGGTTGCGCTGCCTGTGTGTTGGAGCTATGTTATTTACATTATCTGTCTGTAAAATCCCAACAATAGGCTTTGATTTAAATTTAAAATAAATTTTGTCATAATTCCACTGTAATGAGATGACAAACTTAACAGTAACATATCTTTTACTCTTTATTATAATATGGTTATATTACAACCCAACCCACAGACAACGCAGTCCAACCTAGTGATAATGAGAATGAAGAATAAAACAGTTATAATAAAGGTTGTGCGTGAGGAGCGAGACGTGTGAGCATGAGTGTAGCGATCTGTCCAGGCTAGTTTGGACTCTAGTTAGGTGGTTTATGGTATGGTTTTGTTTACACTGATAATGAGAAATCAAGTGAGAATATTCTTTTTTCAAATATGTTGATAATGAATTTGATTTTTTAGATTCAATTAAATTGAACCTTAGAATCCTATTAATAAAATATCTGGAAGGAAATATAAATAATAAAAAATGTGGATTTTTTTATTAATTGGATTCGAAATGTTCAGTTTAATTGAATATGAGAACTAAAATAATTTAACAAGTTTCAAAAGCCAGGTATTTTTTACTTATAGTGTAAGAAAAGATGACATTTGCTATTCGATGGACTAAAACTAATAATTTACAATGTAATAATATTCTTTGATTAACTGTTCATCATCAACATAATCTTGAGTTTTTGACAGAAACTACAGCCATCTGAACTTCCAACACAAAAAAAACTGAACTTAACAACATAGAGAATTGATATGAGCGAATATCAAAATTTCAAGTTTGGTGGCGAACTGTCATATAATTTTTTCGTGAAAAATTGGGTTCCGACATGAAAAAGATCCAAAAGGATCCTCAGTTCCACTACTCGGAACCCAATTTTTCACGAAAAAATTATATGACAGTTCGCCACCAAACTGGGCACATTTTGATATTCACCCATATCACATGGTTGCCAAGATTTGTACCCGGTTAATGGCAATAGACATGAGACTTAATATAGCTGGCGAAGAGTGGGTGTGTACTTATACTATACATCTCTGCCTTCCCCTTCAGAGGTACAGGCGTGCTGCTATAAATTCAATTTGAGTCATCATCATCAGTCTCAAACAAAACCATACGATAAAAAAAAGAACAAAAATCAACATGGCGTTAGAATCTCACTTGACAGTAAATATACAACTGTTACGTTCAGTGTTAGGTGTTGAGCTGTTATTTCAAGGTACGTCGGTTCAACGCCTGTGTTATAAACTGTCACTTAGTTTGTTGTGATGTGGATTATTTGTAATGTAACACAATATCACGCCTATTTCCCGTTGGGGTAGGCAGAGACGTGGTCAGTGGAATTCCAATAACATTTAACAAAACCAACATAACATTTTATTGTATTTGTAGTGTAAAGACCCTTTGAAATGAAATGAAATTTATTTGCAGAAAACTTTACTAACAATCATTTTTTCACTTTAATAAAAAAATAAACAAGAAGTGAATACAAAATTTAAAAAAAATGCCTGCGATGTTTTAACCGAACAGGTAACACAAAGTGACTTATGCGATACGTCCCCAGCAAATTCGAACCCGGAACCTCCGAATCACGAACCCAACGCTCAACCACTGCACCACGGAAGCCGTAAAAAATAAAATAAAAAGTTTATACCTACAAATAATTCACATCAAAACCTAGTGGTAGGTGCTAGTTGATTTTCATTCGTTATTAAAATTTGTGTTGATTGTAAGTGGCCTTTATGTAAAGGTGCGAACACACGGCACTGGTAAGGCACGAGTCACAAGGCAGACTGCCTTAGGCAGCTGTTACACGGTCAGATTATGATTGGTTGTTAAATAATAATAAAAAAAGTTAAATTGGTCATACGGACGATCTAGTCAGTTTTTTTTTAATTGGGGGGGGGGAGGAGTCCTTACGTCATCATTATTCGGAATGTCAAGACAACTATATAGAAAACTTTATTAGGAAAAAACTGCCCATTTCTCCCATCAGGTGTCGCTACTGTTGAGTGTCAAACTTTGACAGTTCCCAATACTAGTTGAGTAAACAAACATATTGCTTTGGTTATCCCACCGGGGTAAGCAGACTATACAATCAAAAAATAAATAAAAAAAAAAAACAAAAAAAGCAAAATTATAGTTTTATATTTATTCTCTAAAGATCGGGGAGAAAACTTAGAAAAACTTATTTCCTACTGGCCGCTTTTCGTTTTCGTAACTCATCCTTCAGACGGGATACACTCCACGTTACTCCAAATTTTATAGCAGCTTATCACGTATTTTAGCTGCACAGTATGGAGAACTGTCATTTAGGAACATTCAACAGTGTTGCCGCCTACATTTGAGCTTGTAGTTTTTATCCTTATTCAAATTCGTCAGTCTAAAAGGAAATAGTAGGAGTGACTTATATTCCACTCATCTGTCATATATTGTCGCTTGTTTTTTTATAATGCATAAATATCACAATATACGCCCCACTGTTTGGAACTGACCATATTGTTGTTATAATGATAACAGATAATGGATTTCAATGCATTTGATCATAATTTTGACCGTGAACCGCGCGCCTTGGAATTCTGAGTGCCTTGACTAGTTGTCGTACGAACCTCTGACGGTTCTCATATATACATTCGAAAGTGGAACGCATTTAAAACCGCTTTTTGAATATAAAATTAAATTATAACTTTAAAATGTGCTAATTCCTGTACACCATCTAAATTCATTTTAAGTTATAATTGTCATTTTCTTATCCGCCGAAAAGGAAAGGGACGGATGATTGACAGCTGTCACTTTTAAAAAGTGAGTGAATGAATCCGGGCGAATGAAATAGGTGAAAAAAACAGTTTGATGTGTGTTGTCAAGTTAATTCTATCGGGTTATTGGCCAATGTAATATTTTTAGAAGTTGTTTTAAATTTGTGCACAAAATTGACGTGTTCCGTAAATTTTATGCCAGTCAATTAGCCGTCCCTTTTCGGCGGATAAGAAAATGACAGGTATACTTAAAATTAGATGATGTGTACTTGAATTAGCACCAATGTCTATAGCCTGTGTTCGCAATATTATTATGATAAAAAACTCGATCCCAGTTCGAAATTTAAGCTCAAAGGTCTTTAACATCATACAGATGTAGTAAAGAGATATGAAAGAGTATTATTAAAAATGAAAATTGGTCTTAAGACGACATTGTACTAAATATGACAAGACTTACACATTCCTAATGTATGTGAAAAGTCGTCAAAAATCTAAAAATGTCTTGCCTCAGTTTGCCTTAAGACAAGCTTTCTACAAAACGGTAGCTAACATTTTCCAATTCACTCAGAAATTACAGGGTAATGGAAATAAATCAATTTGGGTAAAAAATAATAATGAAACTTTTATTCGGACGAATTGAAAAGATTTGATTATTTTATATACTTGTATGCTTGCACTGTTCCTGATGATTTAGGCGCACATTGCCACATTAGCAAAATGACATTCTCAAAATTCATTCATTGTTTTAGTGGAAATTTGATATGATGTTATTGTCTTTTTTTTTTTGTGTGTGTGGCGTCCTTTTATAATAAACTTTTTCTATTCTATTCTATTCTAAAATGCCACATTAGCATAATGTCATTTTCGCATAATGCCTGATTGGCGAAGACTACTAAAAAGTATTTTTTTAAACATGTTCGTTGTAATTGTCATTAATAGTAGTGTGGCATTTTGAGAATGTCATTTTGCGAATGTGGCGTTGTGAGACGAATGAAATTTGGAACCCTAATTGATGTTGTTTAGCCAAAACCCTGTTGCGTGAACCCTACACGGGTTTTTCTCGTTGACCGACAAGAACCTCCGTGTGGTTGTTTTTTTTTTTATATTGTTTTCTACTTATTTATGTTATACTGTCGACTTTTTGAATGTATTGAACTTTTTGTTAGCAATCATGTTCGTTAACTCTTTCTCGTAGCGAATGACTATTTTATGAAACATGTAACGTAGTTTTGTGTTCAAAGAGTGATTCACAAAAGAACGACATCTCTAAAGGTGCGTCTCCACACACAAGAACGCCGCGGGAAACAGTCGTTTATAAGACTGTGTCGATTATAAACTAGTGTGGGAAGAGCAAAAAATAATAATAAAAAAATAATAATTGTTTTTTTTTTTTCGAAATTTAAAAAGTGTCGCCATTTCGTGATTCGCTGTTTGAAAATGACGGAACTATGTTGTAGGTTCTATGCGAGATAGAAGTTATAATTCGTTAGCCGCCTTGGGAGAGAATTAAAAAAGTATACAAATGTAGACTATAGATTTTTAAATCAGATAATATTTTCTACTAAAATGTGTTAATTGTCTCCGATGGCGAGCGAGCGAAGCCAAGTGATTTAAGTTGTATTAGCATCCCAACCGGTAGAGGGGCCACAGTATGTTTCTCTTGTGTCCAAAACCCAGCGCTTGTATGGTGTAGTGATTTACTTTGACACTTTAATGCCTAATACAGGGTGTTAGTGACATCGTAACGAGTTGATATCAAGTGGTATTTTACATGACAGAACTATGAAGCTAAAGATAATTTTAAAAACACTAAAATGTTCATGGATTTTCTGACAGGAAATTCCACTTGATATAGTCTCAGAATCATAGTCTGAATCATCCCCCTCAGTATTCGTTACGTGTCGCTAACACCCTGTTATATAGAGGTAGAACCGAGAGTGTTCAATAAAAATATTATGAACTCAAACTCAAAAATATCTTTATTCATTAGGTAAAATAATAACTATATTCTTTTTTTCTCTAGGCTATTATGTTCCACTGCTGAAAAAAGGTTTTAATTATAATGATCTGAATCTAAAATTGATCTAAACTTGTGCTTTGATACAAATATGCACATTTTTGATGAAGAGAATATAAACTTTAAAAATACCAAATACCCCGCTCCGGAACGCTCCCGGCTTAGGTTAGGTTTCCACTGACGCGGAGATGTGCGGATTTGACCAATCACACCGCTCGAGAGCGAAAAACGAAGACGCTCTGTCACTCTCCCTCACGGTAATTGGTCGATTCCTGCTCATCTCTGCACAGCTCCGCGTCCATGGAAACGCAACCTTACCTCTATGTATAGCAAGCTAAATACTGTAGAGTATACGCATTTACAAATCAACAAAAATACATAAATCTGTTTACATTATTGTAATGATTCGGGCAACAACCTACTTAATTTGACAGGACTGCAACTAGCTCCATCTCTTTCCTGAACGTGTTGTAGGAAAAGGACAGCGCTAGTTTAAGAGCTGTCAAACTAAAGTTAGACGTCTGTGTCTGAATAGGCACCATTATCAAAGTAAATCACACACCCCTAAATCACTTTATAGAAATATTTTCGTTGTCAAAATACCGCGGCATCTATTCCCATGGTGTTAACCACGCACTGTAGATATCAATTTGGTTTCGTAAAGACATGTTCAGACGTTCGAGGCGTGTCTTCTTGTGGCTTTGTTGAACTAAAGAGTGACAAGGAGTTAGCACGTGCCGATAATCGCAACTATAGGTGGATGCGCCACCGCATTTTGCCATTAAATGTGATGTATAAGCCGCATTCTATGAAAACGACATTTCTGTCACAAAAAAATGTGCAAATAGAGAATGTGTGGAGATGGTGCATACCTTTGTAGTTCTTCGAACACCGGAACTCAAATATCATAACCCTAAACGCGAAGATATCTTAGGGTGGTATTAACAAACTAATCTCAGCTGAGACTGCCCTCAAGATCATGCTCAAGTCCCTGTTTTTATATGAGAACTGTCACATTGACATGATCTTGAGAACAGTCTCAAAGCTGAGATTCGTTTATTAACACTTTCAAGGACAGAACGTTTAATGACGTTCCGATTCCAAGATGTCATACTATTATGAACCATCAATGACCCATGGTCTCTGCCCGTGAAAGCGTTCATACCACCCTAAGGGTGGTAGGGACTTGAGCATGGCCTTGAGGGCAGTCTCAGCTGAGATTGATTTATTAATACCACCCTTAGAATCTATCTTTTGTCAGTAAATATCCAGTTAGGTCATTTAACGATATCCGTAAGATCTAACTGGATATTTGCAAACAGATTTTACGGCAATGATATGTGATGGTGTTCGATGGTCTACTCACCAGCGCCCTCCTCGTGCTTACAAGGTCCTTGTCACCAGCCTACTTCGTCGAGGCAAACATACCGAGGCACAAGTGACACGTGCCTCGCGTCTAAGCCTGCCTCCTGCCTTAGTGACATCGTAACTACTAAGGGGACGATTTAGACCATGATTCTGAGTTAATATCAAGTGGAATTTTCCTTCGCAAAAGTATAGAACTAAAAATAATTAAAAAAACAAACAATTTCACTTGATATCAACTCAGAATCGTGCTGAATCGTCTCTCTAAAGTTTTCGTTACGATGTCACTGTATAAAGTTTATTGATGCCTTACAAAATATACATATTAAAATACTCCCAGTTGTAAAACTCTTTATATGCCCTAGAAATTACATTTAGCGCTAAAAAGTGTTTATTTTTTTACAACTAAAGGCAGTCGAAACCAGTGTTAAGTTACAACGCATATCATAACATAATAACAACACATCCATTTTGGGATGTGTTTTAGAATCTCACTAAATATAATCGCTATTTCTAGATTCATATAAAGAGTTATAACGTTATGTGTAGATTATGATTTGGTATTTATTTTTTTTATTTTCATAATCTGCATGTGAATATCGTACAATAAGCTTCGGGTATTTAGTCAGTTTTCAAAATGCCCGGAACTTTGTGGTGTTATTTTGACCGTGACATTGTGTCATGACTTTGGCTTGCGAACTGACGACTGCTATTACGTGTGATTCTTTATTAAGTTTACTGTCATTTCTACATATTTCATTTTATATCTCCGTGGCTTTAAACTTAATGAAGTCGTAAGGAATTAAGTCAGGTTTGAGCAACTTTTGACTGTTAAAATTTATGAAAATCGTGATGCTAGAGAGCGAAGTTCAGGAGAAATGTAATATACCTAACTGCACAGACCGACTAAAGAAAAATGTATTGACGAAATGAAGTTACTTTAATGCTACTAGGGTAGTTTCCAACTAGTCAATCAGTTACTTTTTAGTTTTTACTAAACGTCAAATACGAAATTACTATGGAATTTGTGTGAAAAATTAACCTGTGACGTAATATATAAAGGTGACAAAATGTCGCACTTATTATTTACATTTTTCTTTATTCAAATTCATAAATAAATAGAAAAGAAACGTTTCTTGTCACTTTTAGGTCTGTCTTTAACTTAATCAGAAATTCATAATTTATCTTTGACCTAGGAAATCCCAATTGTCTTCAGTTAGTTATGTTGAGTATTTTTTGCATTTTCTATTGAACTTCGCATCAAAAGCTTAGCTTTGCGTCCTATTTGAGTAGACTCTTAAGCGGACGGAGTGTCTGCATTCCCGAATTGCTATGAGTTGTCATAGCAAGGTCCGCCGCGGATTTGCCGATCTAGTTCTATTAGGAATCTGTACAAAACAGGAAATCCTAATGCCTTCTGGGGGGTAAAGGCCATATAGAAGCAACTCACCTAATAAAGCAATATAGATCTTAGATGGATTGCTTTGATTTGGCTTTTTAAACCCTTCTCTAGTTCAAGTGGAGACGGAACACGGTTCTTATGAATATTTCGTTTTGTTCAGCTATATTCAAGTTTTTATACAGTAGTCGTGAAGTTCGGTAGTATGAAGTCGCGACACAGTGTCGCGGGAGTTCAGTCGGGGTACATAAATATAGTAAGTGTAAGTGGGTTATGCTCAAGGTATGGTTAGGTTCGAGTCGCGTGCAATACATAGCATAATTATTATTTTGTTTCCAATAAAATTATTAAAATCGATTTGGTTGTATTATTTCTGACCTGATTCTGAACAAGTACCTACTAATTATTATTACATAATTATTCAAAAATATAATGTGACAGCCTCCGTGGTCTAGTGGTTAGAGCGTTAGGCTCACGATCAGGAGGTCCGGGTTCGATTCCCGATGGGGACATTGTCAAAATCACTTTGTGAGACTGTCCTTTGTTTGGTAAGGACTACAGGCTTGAATCACCCGATTGTCTAAAAAAATAAGTTGATTCCGTGCTTCGGAGGGCACGTTAAGCCGTTAGTCGGCCGTTAAAACCACCAACTCGCAGTGGAGCAGCGTGGTGGAGTATGCTCCATACCCCCTCCGGTTGATTGACGGGAGGCCTGTGCCCAGCAGTGGGACGTATGTATGTATAATGTGATGGCAGAAGCGTATTTAAAAATAATTGTTGCTTGATGTTTGGAGAAGATTATTTATAGAATTTTATTTCTACCAACAATGGAAGGACCAGCCTCACTCGACATCTAATACTGGAACTGCTGAAAGTCCAAGGACTGATTGCAAGGTTATATATAAAAAAAATCTACCTATACTGTTGCTCTTTATTTTGATAAGAATTAATACGATATTTCCACTCCGACCAACTAAACGGATCAAATTCAAAAATATCTTTATTCAGTAGCTAGCATAGTTACACTTTGAATCGTCAATTTTTACATAACGAACGTTTCATCCGCCTAAAACTACTGCATAAACTAGAAACTAATAACGGGTAGAGTGTTGTGCCTGGGTGTAATAAAAAGGATCATCATTTAAATATGAAGGTAAAAGATGCATAATGGTGCTAATTCCTGTAAATACCATCTAATTTTATTTTAAGTAATATCTGTCATTTTCTTATCTGTCGAAAAGAAAAGGGACGGGTAATCGACAAGCATAAAATTTATGGAACACACGTCAATTTTAAGCACAAATCTAAACCAACCGTCTAAAAATTTTACATCCGTCAATAACCCGACACAGTTAAGTAGACAGCACGTCAAACGGATTGCATACCAGCGACGTACCTTTTGATTCGCCCGGGTTATTCATTCATTCACTCATTCTTTCTAAAATTAAGAGCTGTGAATCATCCGTCCCTTTCCTTTTCGACGGATATGAAAATGACGGATATAACTTTAAATAAAATTAGGCGGTGTCTGCAGGAATCGGGGCCAATATGTCTGTTATCCATGAATTTAGAAGTTTAAATGAAGGCAACACTACAGCGCTATCTATATTTTTTGGGGAAACGTGGGCCTGGATAGTCCAATTACGATTTTTTTTCAAATTCAAATTCAAAAATATCTTTATTCAGTAGGTAACATAGTTACACTTTGATCGTCAATTTTTACATAACGAACGTCTCATCCGCCTGAAACTACTGCAGCTTCTCACAACCTGTATAGCCGGGGAAAAGAAGCTGCAAGAAAAACCTCGGCACAGGGCCCTAGACGTTCTTTAAAAAAATAAAAATAAACATAAAATATTGGTATACAATTGAGTAATTTCGCTGCCTAATATCAGTTCTCAGACAGTTAATCCCATGCATTCATATCTTCTAAATAATCACTATCTATATAATAACCTTTTTTGTAAAGTTTCTGTTTAACTACTGTCTTAAAACAGTTGAAAGGCAAATTCTGAATGTATGGGAATCTTATTGTAAAAACGTATACATTGCCCCTTAAAAGATTTAGTGATCTTATGTAATCGACTGACTTGTAAAGCAAGTTTATTTTTATTCCGGGTATTAACAATGTGCCGAGCGCTATATTTTGCAAATAATCCTATATGTTTTTTTACATAAGTACTTATACAAGTTTTTGTGAAACCGCAACATTATATAATAACGTGGTACGTTCATTAGATTATTGTGCCTAGTGATGTAGTTCGACACGAAACACGACAAAAACTACCGTCATAAATTTATAGCAGTTTGATTTGTAACGAACATAATTCATAAAGGAGAAAATTTTCCTACCTTCACTGGATAGCGGCCGGCGGCGAGACCTCGCCGATGGGTTTCCGACGACAGCGAGGCTGTGCTGGACCGCTACGATGGTCCCGGCGAAGTAGTGATTACCTTCAGAGGTATATCAGCACTCATCATTTAAGAGCCACGCTCTTGTCAGTGTAGCATTTTCCATTCCAGTCTATCAAAGGCCAATTCCTTGACTTCCCTATAAATGTCTTATAGACGTTAACCTTTTCTTTAATCTGTTCCACTAAGCACGCACTCCACGCAGCACTAAATCACGTAAAAAATCCGCACTCGCGTCGTACGCGCTATAACTTTCTTACTAATACACGAAGTCCGTATTTATTGAAGCGTTTACGGGTATGTCCATATTTTATGACGTGGTAAAACAGTTATGCGCGACACGATAGAACAAACACGTGCGCTATAGCCGAGCGCTGTACTGCGAATGAAGGTTGATAGTTAGCCCGGGAGTGGGGGAAGTCACGTCTACCCACATTTTATAATAATAAAAAAAACTCAAAATACGTATAGGTCTACCAGAATCTGATGGCATAAAAAAGTAAAAAAAATATTGATTTTCCTATGGTAATATTAAACTGTCTCCTGTCATGTCTAAGTACATGTTTTGTCAACAATACTGAGATTTTCCAAAGATTCCTTGAAATTATAGTAGGTTCCCAATTCCAAAATAACGTAATAAGGACGATATTTGACCACGTTTATGAGCGACTTTCCAAACGAGGTTCCCAAAAACAATATAGATCCAGTTTTAACGTGATCATTACGTATTTCTCATTACTCGGGAACGTAATTAATCAAAAATGTAATGTAATGGCAAAAGCACAATAATATAATTGTTGCTTGAATTTCGGATCAGATTATGTAATTGCCTAATTACAATAATGAATATGGAAAAAGGGTATGGGACTACACACTGCCTTCCATACTTAATAACCTACCTAACAACATTATCAATAAAATAACCGTCAAAAAAGACAACTATATAAAAAACCTACTCAGGCGCCACTTTACTGTAGATAAATACCTACAACCTACAATCACTAGATAACTGCGAGTGATACGAACTCAACAGTATTATGTTGCATGCAAATAATCTTTATACTTTTAAGATTCAGCATGTAACCTTAAAATGTACCCAATATTTTTTTTATTTGAAATAAACAGTTTTAAATAAATAAAAAAAAAATGTATAGAATTATGTTGCTTCTTTTTATTTTGATCACAATGATAATGGGTGGAAGATGTATTTATTGTGCCTGGTGTAATAAAAAAGGGTCATCATTTGTACCCACAAACAAAGATAAAAGATGCAAATGTCTGTTAGCCATGAAATTAGAAGGTAAAACGAAGGCAATTTTATACAGCGCCATCTGTTTTTTTATTTGGGGAACGTAGCCAGCCTCTTTGATGACGTCACCGTTTTATATTTTCTCATTTTATTTATTAGAAACACCATTTAATCGAACCGTTCTGATGCTCGAAAAAAAGGTATCTCATTTAACTAAGTATTTTCAGATATCCACCCTTTAAACGATAAATTCGAAAGTTTTTTAAGGAAACTTGATGCTTGAAGGCCGCCAGATTGTACTGTATCTATCATCATCTGTGTAAATTTGTTTTGTATGTTGTGTGCAATAAAGTATATTTGTATTGTATTGAAACTAGATTTAAAATATGATAACAAAGGTGGTTCGTATAATAATCAATATGAGGTCAGGTAATTATACTTGTTGAATTAAGTGATTTTTCAAAATAACTTATTTATATTAATCATATAAAAATAAGTTTGGCAAAAGGCAAGATGGGAACCACTGCTCTATTTTTCCCTAAAAAGTAGTACTTATGGAGGATGCTACACCGACAAGAGCGTGTCTCTTAAATTAGTGATGATGATGATGATGAAAAATAAGTTGGCCCGAGAGCCATGGCTCTCTATATACCCTACTTGCTCTTTGAAATTTCCATCGATAACTATCAAACTGTAAACTGGTAAGCACTATCGCTTGGTGACAAGATCAGCCTACTTTAGAATTTTACAAATGGGCAAACACTTCGTCAGAGGAAAATGCTTTGCGTATGGCTGCTACCTTCCCCTGTGTTCCTCTAAAAGGCATCATGACGAAAATTTAAATAAAACTACTACGAACTAACAACAATACCATTTATTTGGTTATACAGGTTTTTACATATAGCAACAATCAAATAGGATAATTTGGCTAACTTGTCGAATTGTCGATATATAGGTGATAGGACGCGGGTACAACGCATCTAAACACTAAACTATTGTGAACTCATCAAATGTTAATGTGCTTTAGAGAAAACAACAAAATGGCGACGGGAATACAATCTTTGGCGCCAAAAAATTATAAACGAACCAGCTTCATGTTACATCGATAACACCGTCCGGTACAATTATAATATCAATAATACATATTTTGCAATGGTTCAACTGGTCTAGATACAAAATTGTGTTTAAATTTGAATAAAATCTATAATATCGGAAGACATGTTGGAAGCCCATTATAAATACTTACATCTTTTGACATTGAAAATATATTTTCTTTTTACACATATCAAGTATAATATTATATTCTTCTATATTCATCTACTCTCAAAATGGAAGCACAATGATTTTTTTTAACAACACATACAATAATGGACAAATTCTTTTAGAATTTGCTTACCTTACTACTAAATGTGGAAGAAATTGAAATAACAACATAATAGTTTCTTCTCTACTACCATTCTCGTACAAAGCCATCTCTGAATTTTATTTAGAACATGCGACTAGATACATAGCGCCATCTATTGTTCAGTTGAGGAACGATTTAGTAACGATAAAATTAAAAATAGAAAAGTATCAATATTATTTGGAAGACTTGGTTACTATGTTATTGGAAGACCGTGGATTATAATTAAACTAATATTTTTCTGTTTCCACATCTTATCTAGAACCAGGCATCCACGGACACGCGCGCACTACATATTTACACTTATTTCTTTATAATTTGACTGATAGTTTTCGTTTTCATTTTGTTTCGAAACAAATCCTATTCTTGTTCGAGTTCCACTATTCGCCACTAGATGGCGTTACTTGTTCGAAACTACTACATGACAATTTCTAAATTGGCGCAGTTATATTGCAAGTGAATTTCAAAATTGTCGCGTAGTGTTAAAGAAAAAAAAATGATCGGCTAAGCCACAACATCACATATCAAGCACATCGATTATTAACAGACTTCACATAAAATAAAGGAAGGGTTTTATCAACAGTAAAATGTTCAGATGATCCTGTATTTTTTTTTAAAGTGTTATTTTTTTTTCTGTTGATGGAGCCCTCCCGTACTATCACTCATTACATTACGTTACGTTAAGATTGCTATTGTCATTGTCACATCGCAATTTTCTTATAAACTAGTTAGTTTCTAGTACTGACTCATAAACCAAGTAACAACAAAAATAAATAATTAAATAATAACTTAACATACTTACTCAAATAAAATATTTTCCAATTTTTAATAGATATGGAACTAAAATATGAACGGTAATACACTTTGAAACCAAGTCACATTAACTTTTTGACAAATTGAAATGTCAAATATGATAGTGCCAAATGGTTCTGAAGTAGATAAAGTAGGTGGAGTAGATATTTGAAAAATAATTATAACTGAAAAACAACAGGAATTATTATTACTAATAAATAATAATAAAAATGCTTATAGATAATACTTAGTACTATTTAAACTTATTATAAACGGTATATTTTGTAATTTAAATCTTAATATCTACTGGCGAATGACGTTAAAACGCGAATTATAAATATTTATTGCGTTTATACACAATAATTTAATTTCAATTTACTTATTATTAAAAAAATATAATTGAACTTTTACAGAATTTAATGAAAAGAAATTAAAATTGGTTGTAAAATAGCGAAAAAATACTACATTAAAAAAAAATGTTTTAAATAGGTACGCTTAGGAATCAGCGATAAAAATACAGAATAAAAACTAAGAGTATTCAGATTTAAACTCTTACTACATAATCGTAAAACATTATTTTAATTGGCAAAACGGGAGATATGTCGTACAAATATGTGATCGATATTAACTACTTTATTAACCTAACATGTATGTAAGTACTTACACAATACGACGCGTTACTTTTTTATTCTAATAAACGCGTTGTTATTTGATTACTAAAAGAGCGTCCATTTTGGTATTTTGGAATTAAATTTTCGCAAACTATTTTTGCAGCTTTATTATTTTTGTTAAGAATAATGTTTTTATTTACAGTCTCTGTGGTCTAGTGGTTAGAGCGTAGTGCTCGCGATCTGGAGGTCCGGGTTTGATTCCCGATGGGGACATTTTCTGAAATCTCTTTGTGAGACTTTGTTAGGCTAGTACATTGCAGTTTTGAATCGCCCGATTGTCTGAAAAAGTAAGATGATTCTGTGCTTCGGAGCGCACCGCTATTCGCCGTAACAAACACGTCCACCAACTGTCACTGGAGCAGTGTGGTGGAGAATGCTCCATCCTTCTCTGGTTGATCGACAGTGCCCAGTAGTGGGATGTATATCTGTCGTTTATGTTAAATATATTGTTATTTTTTTTTAAATATTCAGACGGTAATATTATCCTGCAGTTTTAACAAAGTTGCATTTTATGTATATTTCTACAAATATTTAGTTAATTTTTATTGTCCCATCTGTTCTTTATGTAAACGAATCAGTATCAATTCATATGTATATTTATTTATTTCTTATAATTTTTATATCAAATGGACACTCAACTAAATATATAACGCTGTGCGTTGAGGTTACATTTAAACCAACTTTTATAATACTGTTTCCTTGGTTACGCTTTTAGCTACTATATTTTCTATTATATTGTATGTATATATATTTTTATATATTATATATACTTTTTAGCAAGCAGCAGCTTGTAGCTTTTAGAAGTTTTAATAAATATATATATATATCTTTCTATATTATTTTTTTTAATATATATATATATATCTCTTTCTATAATTTTATATTTCAAAACCCCGACAATGCTCCATATATAAGCTGATATAATAATTTTGTTATGTTCGTATTGTTAATAACATTTTAGGTAGGTACTATGTTGTCTTACAGTTGAATAATACTAGAATTTAGAAATTGCTTTGTATTCATAGCGATGCAAAACGTATTTTGCGTAAAGTAAGTAAATCAACATATATTCCCCGCCTTTGACGATATGATAATATTTATCATTAAAATATATATACTTATATTTAAGCCTTACGTCGGAATATGCATCATATTTATATTTAATATTCATTTTTATTAATTTACCACTGCTAATAAACTACTTATGATAAATATTATAACTTATGTAATTACTTTGAAAATATATTTTCATTGTCAACATCGCATATTTGGTAAACATATTTTGACAAATAATTTACATATTTGTAAATGTATATTTTCAGGAAAATTCGCGAAACAAATATATGTTTTTTTTTTAATGAAATGTGTTTAAGATTTAACGTAACATCCAAACCTCTTTTGTGTAAAGATAGACTTTTGTAATAAGTACTCTAAATCAAGTCATATTTTAAATTCAATTTCGACATAGAAAATCGTTTTAAGTATATAGATTTTCCTCCAAATTTAAGGATAATGGACCGCTATTCACTACAACATGCTTCGCTTCATTTATCGTTCCTTCGTAGCAATAAAATACTAAAATCCCAATAACTTTCAATTCCTATTCGCAACTACTCATTCTTCGTTACATTGCCGAATAAATATTAGAAACTAAAGCAAATATGTACAAAATCAATTCTGCCTATCAATAAAATATATCACCTACGACGTGTGTTTCAAATTTTAACTAATACAATTCAATTCTACCTAAAAATAATCAAGCACCCGAATTTTACAATTAAATCAATTATTTAATTAATTTATTTAGTGTGATGGTGATGTTTTATGTAATATATAATTAAACACCATTAATTTCAAGTACAAGTTTTGACACAAAGTTTTTCAAACACACAACAGTCATATTTTTTTAATTTTTATACATTTTTAATATTCGATCCAACAGTTTTTTTTTTCAGAAGAGTATATTCTATGACTAATAATCTATTTTATTACAGCAAAATCTAATTTAGGAAGATATCGTTCGCATGCTAAGAATTTTGTCAAGAAATATATCATTCTAGAATTTTCCGAATTCAAGAACAGTCAAAAGTGTTTTTAGAAGCCAACGATACCTTCCTATGTAAACATTGATTCAGAAAAATAATTACTTATCATTTAATTTTATATATTCGTTAAGAAAGCAAGTTGCTATCGTGGAGAGATAAATAAAATAAAAAATACGACGAAATAGGGATTCCAATTACATAAAAATAAATACAGGAAAAAATAAGAATGACCGTTTGTATCTGTATTTGTTAGTATGTGGTATCAGTCACTAAGTTGTTGTATTCGATCCTTCCTCTAAGTATTCGTCACATTAAGTTCATGATCATAAATGGTATTCATAAAAAAAAACTTAAGTAGGTAGGTATATAGCTAATATTTAACCGGAAAATTTTAGCAATCTTAGATTCATAGGATTGTTTTTGTTAAAAAAACAAGAAATAATATCAGTGATATAATTGTCCGACTGAATACCGTGTGAGAGAAATGTACCTATTTATAAGTGACGTCAAAAAAAAGGTAAGTAGGTAGGTCATTTTGAACATATATTAATTGTATATGAAGAGTCTCCCTGTTATCCCGTATTCATGGAGTCCCCTTACCCAACCTGAAGATTTGACAGGGCCGGTTTTTTACAGAAGCGACTGCCTGTCTGACCTTCCAACCAGCCCAATACAGGTTTGGTCACAACTCCGAAATGCATTTCTCGGGAATGCGGGTTTCCTCACGATGTTTTCCTTCATCACTGAGCTTTATTATTTGTATTCGAAGACAATTTATGTGACATCGTAACGAAAACTTCGAGAGATGATTCAGACCATGATTCTGAGTCGATATCGAGTGGAATTTTCTGTCGCAAAAGTATGGAACTTATAAAAACTACGACGGAAAATTCCACTTGATATCCTCAGAATCATCTGAATCATCCCCCTCAGTATTCGTTACGATGTCACCAAAACCCCGTATAGTCCAGTCATTTAAGCTTAAATTAGGTAAGAATCTCGGAATTCGAGATACCCAGCTGTAAGTCTGTAAATACTTGTATATTGACACCCTAAAAGTTGTCTCAAAACCTACATATGGTAGGGTGTACGCAACTATTAAATTTCAAGGTCAAAGTTCACAAAAATCGTTTTTTTGCGCTTATTTTGTAGATATCTCATTTCCTGTGGGTTTTTTGCTATTTGTATTTATTATCAATATTGTAGAATACAAAATTCTCTACAAATTACCTCTATACATTAGTGAGGGATTTTAGAACAGTGCTTGTTTAAAAGTGGATTTTCAAACTAAAGGGCTGAAAAAAAATTAAAAAAAAAAAGCAAGCCCTCTCTCTCGCGTAGCAACCTGCTCCCGTCACAAGAGGTTATCAGTTTAGTCAACGATGATGTCGTGCCCCAGGCGGTCCATCTCGGCCAGCAGGAAGTCGACATCCCTCTCGGTGACGGCCGCCGAGGAGATGATGTTGCGGAAGAAGTTGGGGCGGCGCTCGTCGGGCTGATAACCCACCATGATGGTGCCCGCTTGCATCATGCGGCCCTTCAGTTTGGCGCACACCTGACGGAGTCAGACAATCAGCTAATTAGTAATTATCCAAAGGTTGCTTGGCAGAAAACGTAGCGGACCCAACTAGTTGGCCACCTAGTTCCGCTCACGTGCAACAGATGGCGCCACATTCAGTCTTCAAGCAGTCGTGAAACGCGGTATCGAAGTTTACACAGCAAGACGCATATATACAACTTGCAATACAACACTGTTGGACCGTCAATCCCTAGTCACACTACCAACTTGTGGCTAGCGGGGTACTTTGCTCTGTTCGGTACCCCGAAAATATCCTTTGGCGGCAGCACATCCTTGCCGCTAAAGAAAATGACCGTAAGCGTAGGCTTAGCCGTAACCCTCAGCCCTGAAAAACCTAAGCCGACCTAAACAGTCTATTACGATCGCCTCTTCCTTTTCGATGCGAATAGTAAAGGACTGGAAATGTCTGCCATCGTCTGTTATTCCAACTCGTTATTATCTGGGAGTTTTCAAGGCTAGAGTGAATAGGCATTTGCTAGGTAAGCGTGAGTCACCTTGGACCGCATCGTCACTGACCATCAGGTGAGATTGTGGTCAAATCATCCCCCTTAGTATTCGTTACGATGTCACTTACACCCCGTACAAGTACTTACTGCAGCTATACAAGTGCGTATGGCTGTTATTGACATGATATTTACATTGATATCAAGTGAAATTTCCTTTCGGGAAATTTTGGTGTCATTATTTTCAGTTTCATACTTTTGCGACTGAAAATTCCACTTGATATGTTCAACTTGCATACTTTTTATAATTTTAGTAATTTATCTGTCCAATAATGTAAATGGAAATAATATTTGATTCTATGTCAATCTGTCTTAGCAAATGAAACAATATAGGCGGAAATGTGACTCTTAATAAATAGGAAATAGTCACTTATTTACCTTTTTATAATATGATAAATACTTAGAATGAGGGTCTGAATCAGCCGTCAAAGTTTTCTTTACGATGTTACTAACACCCAGAATAAAAAAAAAATACCTTTCCAAGCAGCAACTCCTTGTCAGCAGAGTGGGGCACGTGGCGCAGCTGCTGCGGCAGGTACCAGAAGGACACGTTGACCATCTCGGGCTCCAGGATCAGCTGGAACTTGTCCGGCTGCTCCTTGATGCGGCGTACCATGTACTCAGTCAGCTCCATCAGGCGGTCCATGTGGTTCTCGAAGCCGGAGGTGCCCTGGAACGAGAGGGTTTGAAGTTTGCGATTATTATCATAACAAGGGGCTTTCCAGGCTACGTTCCCCACAAATAATACAGATGGCGCTGTCGAAATTTAACTTGATAGTTACCTACATACATACATAAACTCACGCCCGTAATCCCTAATGGGGTGGGCAGAGCTACAAGTAATCAAAGACAACTTGCAGCCACTGTTGATACGATGTCGTAAGCTGGATATGATGAACCTTATGGTGATAAGGGATCAGCCTATCGCCCATAACATTAGTCCATCATGTTAGAGGACACAATCCCTCTGTCGGTTTTCACGACATGCCCGGGAAGACAAGCAGCTGAACGTTTTCTATGTTTTTATTTGCTCCCAGAACAGCATAGAAGCAGATAGTTACCTATTTCCTCAAATAAAAATATACACCCTGATTGGTGGATGTGGTTCCTTAAATCCTGACCATCTGCTGGATTGACTTCCTCTGAACGATGATTGTATGAACTCTTTGCTTGAAGATGTAGGTATGTGTGTATGGTTATCACGAATGTATGGGCTTCTTCTGGGTGGCGATAAATGATAACGCTCAAGTATGATATAAAGCACTCTAATAAACTTTTCACAATAATACTGGTTATTATAATAAATTATGAGACAATGGATTTACATCTACGTTATGTGAAAACGCAGTATATCGGACGGTGGATTAGACGGAAGTGGTGACGTAGTTCGATTGCCGGCTTGCCGGAGGTAGTATTGATTCACGATTGAACTGTATCGCCGCTTCGGTCTGCGTCTGTGACTTAATTCTGATCACATCCATCTACCGAATAAAATAAATAGTACTGAAAAAGTTAATGTCTTCTCTAATAGAACAATTCACTAAAAAGATTCCTTATTAGTGAATTGTTTATATTACTCTCGCCATATTTAGAGGTTTTGTATACGATCTATAAGGATTATTGTATTCGATGATTCGAGGCATTCTGTATTGTACCATGTGTTAATAAACACGTGTATCCCATTATTCAAAGTACTTATTATTTTAAACGATCTCATCTAAGCCCCATCACCACAGAACGTTATTATAATATTAAGTACAGATTTTTTTAATGATGATATATATATATATATATATATATATATATATATATATATATATATAGTAGGTACTTATATTTCAATAGCTCTAAATAAATATGTATTATACATATATAGATTTAAGTGTTAAAGTTCCTAAAGAGTAGATTTTTTTAAGATAGGTTAGTTATAGATTCCTTTTATTTATTTTTAAGTAATCGGCAACTAGATGCCTCTCTTGTTTGCTGTGCCCTAGCAGGGCTTCATATGTACATATATTAAGTACAACACCTTGTATAACTTGTGACTTGCAATAAACTTCTATTCTTTTCTACTCGGGTAAGTACACAAATTATTCAATAATACTATGAAATGGCAGAAGCATTATAAAAATAATTGTTGCTTGATATTTGGATCACATTATGTATAGAATTATGTTGCTACCTATATTGCTTCTCTTTATTTTGATCGGAATAATAATGGGTACTTCGGGTTACAGAACTTGGTACAATTATGACTCAGCTTGGTACAAGTGTGAGCACTAATATTGGCAAGCCACTACAACCACAACTTGAAGTTATCATTGTGTCGACTACACTGGCTCACCTAACGTGGTATCATACTTCGGGTTAAAGATCTTGGTACAATTATAACCCAAATTGGTACAAGTGGTACTAACCTTGGCGCGCCACTGCAGCCACAGCTTGAAGATATCATTGTGCCGACCACACTGGATGACTTTGTCCCCGGTGTCATATTTGGGGTCATAGATCTTGTCTGTCATGAACAGATACTCGGCTGACATCGCGTTGCAACTCAAGAGGATGCCCTGTGAAAATAAAAAATACTTTTAAGTTGCTACGATTTCCATTTTTTTATTATCTTAAGTGCAGTTTTCAACGACCTCCGTGGTCCAGTGAGGTCCAGGCTCACGATCCGGAGGTCCCGGATTCGATTCCCGGTGGGTACGGTCACGAACACTAATATTTATACACTTTGAAACCATGTCATATTTTAACTTTTTTGACAAATGAAACCGTAAGTCTCACTAAATGTCAAATATCATAGTGCGACAGGGTTCTAAAGTGGGTACATTATATTGCTCATGACTGTACATATCATAAACATTACTTTGTGGTCCCTAGTTTGGTTACGACATTACAGGCTGATCACCAGATTGTCCGAAAGTAAGATGATCCGTGCTTCGGAAGGTTACTACTTACTGATGTAAGTAGTCGTTACATGAGTCATGTCAGGGGCCTTTGGCGGCTCAATAGTAACCCTGACATTAGGGTTGATGAGGTTGGTACTCCACCTCACAACCCACACGATAGAAGAAATCGACCATTATAGACAGCGATACGGCTCTACAGTTGGTCTAATAGAAAGCTTGGTGAGGTGTGGGTACTTAGTTCATCTTGCGATGGATGTACCTCTGACTACCCCAATTGGGATATAGCTCTGAGCTTGTGTTCATATTCATATTCATTTATTACCGACTTCAAAAAAGGAGGAGGTTCTCAATTCGACATTATTTTTTTTGTTTGTTCTGGGATAACTTCGTCGAGTATGAACCGATTTTGATAATTCTTTTTTTTTTTCGTAATAGTTATATTATATATTACATGTCATATGGAAAATATAATACTCGTAATACAATAATGGTACATAAGTACTAAGTGGTAAATTTTAAAGTGAAAAATTCTTTAAAGCTATAGAAATTGTGTTCGAGTAGTCAGCATTTAAGCCTACTTTTAAAACATTTCAATGATGGCGCGTCAACGATTGTCCCTCAATCGGCGCTTATCGCTATCGACCCGCCAGTGTCGATTAATTCTTTCAAATATTTTTCCTCTCAGACGACGCCTTGAGCCGAGGTTCGGGCCCAACTGGGCACCTTCAGACCTGTTGTCTTAAACGTTGTACCGGGTGAGAGCCTTCAGCGCTCCCCATTTGTCCGGCCAAGTAGTTAATGCCATCTGCGGCAAATCTACAATAAGTCACGTCGAAAAAAGAAACGTCAACGATTGATTAAGGCAATCTGTTATACACGGTTGGCCCAGTCACATGAGTCAGTTTGCTGGACTTGGCGAGTCTGTGTCTGACAGGTTGGAGTCTATTCGCGTGCCGTAGCGTGTTGTGTAGATATGTAATACTATGTAGCCAGAAGCTAGATAAACAGTTATTCAAACCATTTTCTATTAATAATATAATACTTGGCATACCTCCGTACCTCCGTACTTCATCCCTCTATCGAGCCAACCCCTATCTTTTAAAGCACTTAACATTCCCCGACTAACTCAAACAAAACTCAACCTCACCTAATCCTTTTAAAGTCTATAATCGATTTTGAATGTGAAGTAGGTTCAGTGGCGGTATTGTTTTTTAGGGTTCCGTACCCAAAGAGTAAAAACGGGACCTTACGATTATTACTAAGACTCCGCTGTCCGTCCGTCCGTCTGTCTGTCACCAGGTTATATCTCATGAACCGCAATAGCTAGACATTTGAAAGTTTCACAAATTACTTATGTATTTCTGTTGCCGCTATAACAACAAATGTTAGGGAGTTTGACTTCGATAGCTAAAGAGAGAAAATTGGACTGACCTGAAGCTCCTCGTCTGCTGGATTTCGGGGCGCCCCGGTCTCGTTCACCACAGGCAGTGTATATAGTCCTTGTGTGTAAGATTGCACTTGTCTTGTGTCGATAATTTGGAGTAATTGAGCACTTTTGGGAAATAGAAAAGCCTAGAAGGCGTATGAGCTCGTTGAGCCGTTGTGATTCGACCTGAAAAGTCTTGAGAATGTAATGAGAAAGAGACGTAGTTCAGTCTCTTCACGTTGGCAGCACTGTCGTGTGCGTTTCATTAGTGCACTTTGCAAAGCGTTTTGATCATATCCAAAATTCAAATTAGCTATCGATTTGGATGAATAGAAATACATAAATTACGAACTAGAAATAACCGTCTTGTGCTTGTGACAATTGGTTTTAAAAGAAGTACGGAACAACAAACACTAAAAACAAAATAAACTAAATATTTAAGGGGGCTCCCATACAACAAACGTGGTTTTTTGCCCTTTTTTTGCTCGATATCAATAATGGAAACAGGTATGGCAATAGGAGCCATGGCATGGGCCTTTGGCGGCTCAATTATAACCCTGACACCAGGGTTCAGAGGCTGGTATTCCACCTCACAACCCACACGATAAGAAGAAGAAGATGGCAACAAGTAGGCACAAACACACAGGTAGGTTCAAATATTCACAAAATACCCAAGTGTATTTTTACTTCAATAATAAAATTAAGATAAATTAAATATTTAAGGGGGGCTCCCATATAAAAAACGCCATGTTTTGCTTATTTTTGGTCGATATCGAAAGCTTACAATTTCAATGATACGGAACCCTTCGTGCGCAAGTCCGACCCGCACTTGGCCGGTTTTGTTAAATGATTTCGAGTCGTGTTGCAAGCAGCGTAAGGTTGGTTATGTTGAGTCGTCGAGAGTCGATATGGTATGCTAAGTCGTAAATTGTGAAACCCCGCCCTTCGAGTTGAGATGTTAGTGATGTGACTGTCACATAATATTTGTGAATAAAAATAAATAAATATAGATATATCGATAGTTATCGATAGTCGAGCAATAAGGCCGCCTATTTGTACTGTTTTCAGTACACACCATATAAGTTTATTTTAAGTTGTAAGTACCTGTCATTTTCTTATCCGCCGAAAAGGAAATTTTCATTTTAATCCCAATTGTGGTAGTCAGAGGTACATCCATCGCAAGATGAACTAAGTACCCACACCTCACCGAGCTTTCTGTTAGACCAACGTGATAGGTGAGCCGTATCGCCGTCTATAATGATCAAACTGTGTTACTGAAAACTGCACTGGATTCTACGTCATTTCCCGAGGTGTTATCGACATTAATGGCCATCGTGGTCCGGTAGTAGAGCGTTGGGCTCACGATCCGGAGGTCCCAAATTTGAATCCCGCCGAGGACCTATCAAAAAAATCTCTTTGTGGGCTCTGGTTTAGTTATGATATGACATTTCAGGCTAATCACCTGAGGGTCCGAAAGTAAGATGATCCGTGCTTCAGAAGGTTTGTTAAGCCGTTGGCCCCGGTTGCTACTTACTGATGTAAGTAAGTAGTCGTTACATGAGTCATGTCAGGGGCCTTTGGCTGTTCAATAGTGACCCTGACACCAGGGTTGATGAGCTTGGTACTCCACCTCACAACTCACACGATGGAAAAACCGACATGTCTACATTATGTTCCCCTCACTAGCCCCATCTGACGGACGTTTAATTAAATCCTCCGACATTCACAGCATATGTTGCCAATCACCCCTCGCTACCCTAGCCAAGGGATACTACACTCTATATTCTAGGGAATACGTCTCAAAATTGAAGAGGAACGGTCAATGTACGCACATTGAATGTAGAAATAAGTTTTTGAGTACTTTTTAAAGGTATTTTATGGTTCATTGTGTTTTTTTTTGTTTCTGTGCTGGAGAGGAAGCGAATAAGAAACAACACATTCAGCGGCTTGTCTTTCCGGGAATGTCGTAAAAACCGACAAGAGGGATTGTGAGTTCTAACACGATGAATAATAAGCTAATTTCCAAGTACTTAGTCAAATCAGTTACTTTTTACTAAACGTCTAAACACGAAATTCCTATGGAATTTGTGTGAAAAAGCAACCTGTGACGTCATAGAAATACAAGACAAAATGTCGCACATATTATTAAGTACATTTTTCTTTGAATCTGGTGAAGGTCGCGGGAAGCCGCTGGATGCGGGCAGCGCAGGACCGATCGTCGTGGGGATCCTTGGGGGAGGCCTATGCCCAGCAGTGGGCGTCGTACGGCAGATGATGATGTGGCATTTTTCTTTAATTCTTAATAAGTTAAATAGGCAAAAGAAAACGTTTTTTGTCAACTTCACTTTAATAAGTTACACTTTGAATCGTCATTTTTTTACATAACGAACGTCTCATCCGCCTAAAACTACTGCAGCTTCTCACAACCTGTATAGCCGCGGAAAAGTAGCTGCAAGAAATACCTCGGCACAGGGCCCCAGACGTTCTTTAAAAAACTTGGAATATTGTTATACAATTCAGTAATTTGGCTGCCTAATATCGGTTCCCAAACAGTTAATCCAATGCATTCATATCTTCTAAATCTTTTAATAACCTTTTTCACAAAGTTTCTGTTAAATCATTAGTCTTAAATCTGAATAAAGATAATTACTCACAGATAAAAGTGCCTTAAGGCCAATTATCCACAGACAGCATTTGCCATTAATAATAAGGGCAATTATTTACAGATGACGCCTGCAGTTGACGGGTTTACTGCCCACTCTTAAAGTTAATGTGGCGTGATGACGGCGGCCATGTTGTATTTTATGACTGTCATGAACATGTGACTTTGTAAGTGATTATGGTGGTTTAGAAATGGTAAGTAATTTTTGTATATTATTCGCAACCAGTTGGTAAGATAATGGTGTTGATTCCTGTACACACCAATTTTATTTTAAGTTATACCTGTCATTTTCTTATCCGCCGAAAAGGAAAGACTAAGACACAGAAAACTGGGATCATAAAGATGATTTTCGTGATATGTCCCTACCGGGATTCGAACCCGGGACATCCGGTTGGTAAGAGAAAGAAAGAAAGAAAGAAAATATTTATTTCCATATTGGACGCCACATTTACAAACTTACATTACAGAAATAAAAAGACAAATAATACAGACATTAAATACACAATGGAGGCGCCCAAAATAAAAAAAGGATCTCCCTCAGCATAATGCCGTGACACGTGCTTAGCACGGGCCGCGGCGCTGGTATTATGGGAGACCTATCGAACGTGAGCCACGGACACACCAAACTCAATTACGTACCTACTTATATACAATAAAGAAAACATACTATGATACTTACATAGATTATAATGCATTACTTATACTTGATATTATAGATATATATTCCTATTAAAGATATATATGCAAAATGAATAAATAAAACTTACTTATAATAACAAAACTACTAAAGTAAGCTCAACGCTCAACCACTAGACCACAGAGGCCGTTAGAAGATGAACTGAGTACCTACGCATCAGCGAGATTTCTGTTAAGACTTATGGGATAGGTGAGCCGTATCGCCGTCTGTAATAAGTAAAAACACTTGAATTTTGTAAGGCAATCTACCCCCTAGTGTACGTACCTCGTACTTGAAGTGCACGGTGGAGCACTGCAGCAGAGTGCCCATCAGCTTGTGGGGGTTCCACGTTACGGAGTCCGCTCTGAAACAATACAATACAATTGTTAATGAGTCTGATAGCAAGCACTTACCTAACTCCTGGGTTGCCGTGTGCCCGCATTTTTTTTGACGTGACTTATTGCAGATTTGCCGCAGGTGGCATTAACTACTTGGCCGGACATATGAGGAGCGCGTGCCCAGATGGGCGCGAACCTCGATAGGTAGTCGATAGCGATAAGCGCTGATTGAGGGAAATCGTCGACCACGCCGGCGGGGTCGGTATCGGGGTCCTGAAGTGTTTGGTGTCGCGACCTCAAAGTGAGAGGCAAGCGTTCTACCTACTGGGCTACCACGGCTTAAATTTTTAATAAATAAAGAATAAAAGAAATTAGACCCATGTTGGGCGCCAATATGAGAAATTAGACCCATGTTGGGCGCCAATATGAGTCTGCAAGCATTCTACCAAAGAAAAAAGAATTGTCTCTATCGGGAATCAAACCTCAGAGATCGTGAGCCTGCTCTAACCACTAGACTACGGGCACAGTTTATCCATTTTCTCAAAAACACCATGGGGAAAACATTTATCTAAGCGCTCCATACACATTTCTCTCGCCTTCACCCATCCATCATTCCCACAGAATATTAACGCGAGTTAAAAACCACTTGTTCTGACGTCATCAATTACTTTGTGACGTCACCGCCACAGAGTATAAATGAGTGGCTGTATGCTAATGTTGCGCGTGCCTATTCGGTGTGATAATAATGTTGTTTTTACATCAAGGGGGTGTTTTGTGTTTGATACGGTTTTGTTTATTTTTCCAGATTCAAAACGGAGTTAACATAACATGAGAGGTACGTGCATCGCAAGATGAACTAACTACCCACACCTCACCGAGCTTTCTGTTAGACCAACGTGATAGGTGAGCCGTATCGCCGTCTGTAATGGTCAAGCCAACAATGTTAGTGAAAACTGCACTTACTTAATAGAAATTAATAAGAAAGAAAGAAAAAATATTTATTCGACAACCAATAAAAAAAAAAAAAAAAATATAAATATTTTTTTTAATAACTCGTTCAAATTCAACCCCTAAGGGGATAAAAATGACAAAGTTTGTATGAAACTTTTATAATTTTATAGTCGCGAATAACAGCTAGTCGTTCAATATAATTTGAAAGGACCTCTGTGGTCCAGTAGTTGAGCGTTGGGCTCACGACCCGGGTTCGAATCCCGGTGGGGATACATCACGAAAATTACTTTGTGATCCCTAGTTTCGTCAAGACACTACAGGCTGATCACCTGATTGTCTGACAGTAAGACGATTCGTGCTTCGGAAGGCACGTTAATCCGTTGGTCCCGGTTCTTGCTTACTAATGTAAGTATGTATTTGTTACATGAGCCATATCAGGCGCCCTTGGCGGCTTAATTAGTAATCCTGATAACAGGGTTGATGGAGTTGGTAATCCACCTCGCAACCCACACGATAGAAGAAGAATATAATTTGTTTTTCAAACATAACTTATGTATGAATCCTTTAAAAATCTACTTTGTATTCAATTTAATGATTAGTTATAAGAACATTGTATTTACTCTTCTCACACACCCTCTCACAATCACTCACGTACACTTACATCTTACACAAAGAGAGGTTCACAACCTTTTGTATGATAGTAACTTTATTGTAACTTTTTTGTTGACTCTGTCGGAAACATAGGATTGTATGCTGGCTATATTTTTGTGTCTTTCTCCAGGAGAGAGGCATCATAGACTGAAATACAAGTATTTATATACTTAGTCGGCTATGGTACCTACTCAATTATATTCATGTCAATTATGCTTAACTTAAGGAAAACTATGTACCGATATTTTTGTCAATAAATATTATTATTATTATTATTATTATATACACATCGCTCTTCGAAGTGCAAGTGTATGTAAAGTGCATCAGACAGTTATCTGCTATTGACTCAGCTGGCTCAGCGGCTCAGATGGCTCAGACTCGCAGCGTTAGGGGATGTTTTGTAGGGCGCTGTTACACCGGACTTTTAAAAAAATGCCTTCGAAAAGCGTCTGTTTTGATCATCATTTCCATAGCGTTATGTAATGAGGAACTCGGTGGCGCAGCGGAAAACGCGCTCGGTCTGCGATTGTTTAAGTTAAGCAACTTTCGCAAAGGCCGGTCATAGGATGGGTGACCACAAAAAAAAAGTTTTCATCTCGAGCTCCTCCGTGCTTCGGAAGGCACGTTAAGCCGTTGGTCTCGGCTGCATTAGCAGTCGTTAATAACCACCAATCCGCACTGAATAATACCAAATGTTTTGAATTTATTGACAAATTCAAAATATTTGGTATTTTATTGTAAAAACGTATACATAACCCCAAAAAAGATGGATTTAATTTACTTAATCTAGAATTTTGAATAGCAATTAACTGATGACAGTGTGATAAGACAGATATGTCTTATGTGTATGTGATATGATTTATCTATCTATCTAAATGTGGTGTGAAAGACGATATAGTGACTAAGATTGAGAAGGGTATGTTAAGTTGGTTTGGACACGTAGAGCGGTTGAATGATAATAGAATTGCGAAAGCGGTATGTAAAGCGAAAGTTGATGGTAGGGCTGGCAGAGGACGACTTAGAAGTACTTACATTGACCAAATTGGAGATGTCCTTAGAAAAGGTTTAATACGATCTACTCTAAACCGGCGTGCGTGTATGAAGCGATTGTAGAATGTGGAGGAAGCAAGAGAAGTGTGTCAGGATCGAAGCAAATGGAATTCTATAGTCTCTGCTTACCGCGGTGGCGTGAGTTTATGTATGTAATTAACTGATGCAAATGAAATATATATATATATATATATATGTGAAAATACATATACAGGGTGTTAGTGACATCGTCACGAATACAAAGGTGGATGATTCAGGCCATGATCCTGAGTTAATATCAAGTGGAATTTCCTGTCGGAAAAGTCATCCCTCAAAGTTTTCGTTACGATGTCACTAACATCCTGTATATACGTATTATGTATATGTGTCTGGTGTAAATGTGTATATTATGTGTGTTGTAGGTTTTACCTAAATAAACTTTTTTATTATTTTTTTTTTTGACGCAGGTGAATTTTGCTTTGTTGGTATCTCAAACGCTCGGTGTCACAGGCAGCCATTTCAAAACTGACGTCCCATCTCAGAGGGAGAGTGTCGGAATGTAGCCCTCTTTTTACGAGGGCTTTTAATTAATCGTCCCCCAGCGAGGGGAAGTGACGTAAAGCAAGGATTAGCGGCAATCCCTAATGCTATGGTTTTCGCATTTTTTTAAAAGGCTCTTCGGCCTAAGCTTTTTATTTTGAGGCACTTTTTCTTAGCTTTAAATTAATTAGTTTTTAAGGTTCCCAACCTTAAAAGGAAAAACTGATCACTTTGTTGCTCCTTGACATGACTTATGGAGTTATAGGTTTCCTCAGCTACTACTTGACCGGACAAATGAGGAGCGCTGACAGCTCTTATCCAGTACAAAAACTTAAGACAACAGGTCTAAGGGTGCCTAGTTGGGTCGTGAAATTCGCAGGAATTGTACCTCCAAGTTCTGTTCTGATTATTTTTAGCTCTGCCCACCCCATTAGGGAGTACGGGCGTGTATGTTCAAGTATAAAATATCGAGTCAAATAAAGACCGCTCGCGTAGCAAGTGAACCGTAGTATGACGTGAGAACCTACATATTGTAACGACAGCTACGGCGTAGCTGCGGGCTATGAGCGTAGCAGACTACGCGGGGGATTTAGGGCTGTACCTGGTATTTTTTATTTATATTTTTATCTTTTAAATAATAAAAAAAAAATAGCTTAAGTTCGTCATCCCGATCGGGGTCAGCAGAGGCACACAATCGTTAGAATGTACAGAACCATTTTGCAAAGTTTCAGTTTCATTGTGGTTTTAAAACTATCCAAAAGTTGATGTCAGTGGGTAAGTACATTATTAAGTAAGTATAATACAAACGGCCTCCGTGGTCCACTGGTTGAGCCAACGCTCACAATCCGGAGGCCCCGGGTTCAAATCCCGGTGAGGACATATCACAAAAATCACTTTGTGGTCCTCAGTTTGGTTAGGACATTACAGCTGGTCATTCGATTGTCTTTAAGATTATCTGTGCTTCGGAAGGCATGTTAAGCCGGTGATCCCGGTTACTTCTTACTGATGTAAGTAAGTAGTCGTTACATGAGTCATGTCAGGGGCCTATGGCGAGTCAATAATAACCCTGACACCAGGGTGGATGGGGTTAGTAATCACCTGACAACCCATACGATAGAAGAAGAATCGTATTTGTTTTGAGTGGCAACCCTGTATTAACGTCACTCGGTCCAACGCACACGGGTTGGGATTGCAGATGTTTAGCAGCGCACTAATGGAAGGACGGATTAATAGGTAGCTTTCACTGAGAATTTTGATATAGAAGAGAAAAGTAATATTTATATAACATAACATAATATACATTGTTTTAAGTTTACGCAGTTATTATCATAATTAAAACACATAACACAGACATGTCTACCCGTAGAAAATTATGGATCTACCTACTCTACTCCAATCTCATCAGTCATCCCGTGATCATGGCACTTGCAACAGTGTCGAAATATCGGGAGTCTCATATCCCCATTTTAAACGCGGTAAGAACCCGTTATTATGACTGTGTTTTAATTATAACATAATATATATAAATAATAATAATATTTAAAAAATAAACGTAATATATATAAATAAAAGAGAAAAGTAATATTTATATAACATAACATAATATACATAATATAACATAAAGCTTCTTTTCCCCGGCTATACAGGTTGTGAGAAGCTGCAGTAGTTTTAGGCGGATAAGACGTTCGTTATGTAAAAATTGACAATTCAAAGTGCAACTATGTTACCTACTGAATGAGGATATTTTTGAATTTGAATTTGACTAAGCTCACGACTATATCCCAATTGGGGTAGTCAGAAAATCCATTGCAAGATGAACTAAGTACCTACACCTCACCGAGCTTTCTGTTAGAACAACGTGATAGGTGAGCCGTATCGCCGTCTATAATGGTCGAGACAACTGTGTTAGTGAAAACTGCACTTAAATTAAAAACTCATTGCTGCAAGTCCGGATATATCTTTAGATATACATTAATTCACGATTTTCCACTAGGGTAAGCAGATACTATGGAATTCCATTTGCTCATGAAAATGTTAGTGCTTTTTTGCAATTATTTTCAGTTCCATACTTTTGCGACGGAAAATTCTGCTTAATATTAACTCAGATTGAGCTGAATCATCCGCCTCAGTATTCGTTACGATGTCACTAACACTATTGGGCTCCCCTCAATCAACTGGAGGGGGTATGGAGTATACTCCACCACTGCTGCTCCATTGCGGATTGGTAGAGGTTTATGGACTAAAATCCGGGGACCAACGACTTGACATGCCTTCCGAAACACGGAATATATTTTCATATAAGTAGTATGTATTTTCATGAGTTTTGTGACGGAAAATTTCACTTTATATTAACTCAGAATCATGGTCTGAATCATCCCCTTGAGTATTCGTTACGATGTCACTAACACCTTTTATTATAGGCTGTTTTTGTTATGTATTTGATTGATTGTACTGGTAGTTGCAGCTTCCGAATACATACATATCCTCACGCGAGTCCCTTTTAAATCCATCGTCTACAGGTAATACAAATTCGTTTCACGCGGAAAGCCACGGGAGTTCCGTGGTTCCTTTGCAATGAAAATCTGCACATTGACCTAGGTCTGCCAAACATTGCCCAATGGCTTAAATTAGCTTCAAAACCTTTTTTTATTATTCTGCTCCACACCACCCAAATACCCTGGTAGTTGCATTTCAGAATACATCCCGCTTAGAGACGGTACTGATATTTAAGTATCGGAGTCTGAAGGACGTAATATACGATTCTGACGACCCGATTACTCTAGCCATAGAAGCGGCCAATAAGCTTGCGACAACAAACACTTCAGGACCCCGATACTGATCCCGCCGGCGTGGTCGACGATTTTCCTCTTTAAGCGCTTATCGCTGGTAATTATATTATTATGAAAGTTTATATTTTAAGGTCCCTCAGCGCTCCCCATTTTTCCGGCTAAATACTCAATACCATTTGCGGCAAATCTACAAAAAGGCACTCTGACACCAGGGTTGACGATAGAAGAAGCTCTCCAAAAAAAAAGAGATTGATTGTACTTACCGCTCGATGGCAGTCATACGAGGATGACGATACTTCTTGGAGAACAGCAGGCCTCCGCCCCAAGCAGCCTGTCATCAGGAAGATACATATTAGCACCAATGTTCAAACCATCATAGACGGCGATACGGCTCACCATCTATCACGTTGGTCTAACAGAAAGATCGGTGAGGTGTGAATTGATGAATGTGGAGGAAGCAAGAGTTGTGTGTCAGGATCGAAGCAAATGGAATTCCATGGTTTCTCGTACGCTAACGACCTCCGTGGCCCAGTGGTTGAGCGTTGTGCTCACGATCCGAAGGTCCCGGGTTCAAATCCGGGTGGGGATAAATCACCAAAATCACTTTGTGATACCTAGTTTGGTTAGGACATTACAGGCTGATCACCTGATTGTCCAAAAGTAAGATGATCCGTGCGTCGGAAGGCATGTTAAGCCGTTGGTCCCGTACTAATTAATGATGTAAGTACGTAGTCGTTACATGAGCCATGTCAGGGGCCTATGGCGGCTCAATAATGACCCTGACACCAGGGTTGATGGGGTTGGTAACCTCACAACCCACACGATAGAAGATAGTATTATTTGGTACTCACATCAACATGCATCCACATGTCATACTTCTCGCAGATGTCAGCGATCTCCGGCAGCGGGTCGAAGGCCCCCAGCACCGTCGTGCCGGCTGTCGCGTTCACGAAGAACGGGATCTGGACAGACGGATATAGTTAGTTCATCATCATCAGCCATACGACCCCCACTGCTGGGCAAATGCCTCCCCCAAAGATCTCCACGACGATCGGTCCTGCGCTGCCCGCATCCAGCAGCTTCCCGCGACCTTCACCAGATCGTCGGTCCACCTTGTAGCGGGCATACCCACTGAGCGTCGTCCGACACGTGATCGCCATTCTAGATACTTCTTCGATACTTTCCGCCCCGCATCAATTTTGAACCTAGCTCAGACGCTGTTTAGGGGAGGTGAACCTAGCTCAGACGCTTGGGGTTAAGGCGGCACACAATAAGAATTAGATTTTTGTATGGAGTGTCCAGGGTGTTCCTCCAATTGAGAGCACTGACCGCTCTCCATTTGTCCGGCCCAGTAGTTAAGCAACGTTATACTCACATGCCCCTTGTCCTTGTGGTACCTGACCAGCCGCTCCAGCTCCTGCGGGATCATGCGCCCGCGCTCGTCGCTCGGTACACATATGCAGTAGTCCGTGCCGAGACCGCACACCGATGCGCATGATTTCACTGAGTAGTGGCACTGGGGGAGAGATCATTATAACATGTGAATAGTCGTAAACGTAAAAAAGTCATATGGTATAGGGGTCTCTACACTTGGGGCACCTTTAAGTACTTGGGGCAAATAAAAGTACCTACTTGGGGCAACTCAAAGTACTTGAGGAAACCTAGCTAGAGTGAATAGGCACTCTAGAGGACATCCGTCACTTACCATCAGGTGAGATTGTGGTTGAACGCGAGCCTGGGCAAACAACATTACTTAGGGAAACTCCAAGTACCTGGACAAACTCTAAGTTCTTGGGGTAACTCTATCCATACCTTACTACGATACCATACCTCAAGTATTTGGAGATCAATCAATCAATCATCATTTATTTGCGGAAAACATTGGCAACATTGGTGCTTACAACCCCCAAGGACTTAGATTTTGCCCAAGTACTTGGGGAAACTCCGATAACTTGGGGCATCTGCAAGTACTTTACGTACGGTATGGTGTGTTATGGTTGGTAGATTTTTTTCACACTTCAGGACCCCGATGACACTTCAGGACCCCGATACCGACCCCGCCGGCGTGGTTGACGATTTCCCTCATTCAGCGCTTATCGCTATCGACCCACTAGGGTCGATTAATTCTTTCAAATATTTTTCCTCTCAGACGACGCCCTGAGCCGAGGTTCGCGCCCAACTGAGCACCCTCAGGCCTGTTGTCTTAAACGTTGTACCGGGTGAGAGCCTTCAGCGATCCCCATTTGTCCGGCCAAGTAGTTAATGCTATCCGCGGCAAATCTACAATAAGTCACGTCAAAAAAAAAGGTAGATTTTTATTGCTTGCACCGCCTATGCATGTTCTTTGGCCATATCTTACCTGGTCGGAGGTGAACATGACGAGGTGCCCCGGCAGGCTGGTGAGCCCCTTCTCCTTGTAGTACGGGAACTTGTGGTGGCGGGCCGCCAGGAACGCGTACAGGTTCGAAACTGACCCACCTGTAGGAAGACAGGGTGGTTAGAATTCTATAACCAACAACATCATAAGCCTTTCGCCGTCTATAATGGTCGAGCCAACTGTGTTAGTGACAACTGCATTTGATTCTTGTTATCGACATTAACGACCTCCTTAGTCCAGTAGTTGCGTGTTAGGCTCACGATCTGGAGGTCCTGGGTTCGATTCCCGGTGGGGACATATCACAAAAATTACTTTGTGGTTCCTAGTTTGGTTAGGACATTACTGACTAATCACCAGATTGTCCGAAAGTAAGATGATCCGTGCTTCAGAAAGCACTTTAAGCCGTCAGTCCCGGTTACTACTTACTGATGTAAGTAAGTAGTCGTTACATGAGGCATGTCAGGGGCCTTTGGCGGCTCAATATAGTAACCCTGATGGTTAATGATGTTGGTACTCCACCTCACAACCCACACGATAGAAGAGAAGACGTATTCAGAACTACATCCATTGCAAGACGAACTAAGTACCTACGCCTCACCAAGCTTTCTGTCAGACCAACGTGATAGGTGAGCCGTATCACCGTCTATAGTATAATGGTCGAGACAGCTGTGTTAGTGAAATCTGCACTTAAGATAAATTAATAACTCATAGGTGCAAGTCCAGTGCCTGGGTTCGAACCGGCGCTGCCAAGCTGGGAGAGGCAGTCCAGTGACCCACAGGACCACAGTGATTCCAGTCTTTTAGAAGCGACTTCCTTTCTGACCTTTCAAACTGCGAAGGGAAAGCCAAGGACGATAAGGTTTCCCATCTTTAATCAACTCACCAGGAGCAAGAATGGAGTCTCCGCCCTTCCAGCCGATCATGTTCCTCATCTTCTCCAGCACGACATTCTCCATCAGAATGAAAACCGGTGCTATCTCGTAAGTGAACATGTTGGTGTTGGCAGCTGCTGTCAACCACTCGCCGGCCAGAGACACGATATCTAACCCGGTTGACAGCTGGTTGAAGAAGTGGGGGTGGCCTGTGGGTAGAAAATGTATGATAAATAGAATTTTTTAAATCCAACTAGCTTTTGCCCGCGACTTCGTCCGCGTGGCGTGTTATAAAAGAAAGATCTTTGTGTGTGTGGGAGTGCATATCAAATTTCAAGCATCTAACTTATGCAGTTTAGATTTTTTCATACAATTTTTTTTCCCCGCTAACTCCCATTTTTCAAAATACTTACAGCCATAACTAAATTTTATATTTACTAAGGTATGCATGCATGCTAGATTTAAAACATCCATCTTACGCGGTTTCGATTTTTCATACAAATGTTTCTTCCCGCTAACTCCCGTTTCCGTGGGAATTTTGCAATATCCTGTTGCAACTACGCTTTAAGTTAACTAAGGTACCTGCATGTCAAATTTCAAGCGTCTATTTTAAGTGGTTTAGATTTTTCATACAAAAGTATTTTCCCGCTAATTCCCGTTCCCGTGGGAATTCCGGGAATTCCTTTCTTAGTGCACCTCTACGGTACCTAAGCTACGTCGCTACCAAATTTCAAGTGCCTACGTTTAGCCGTTTAGGCTGTTGATATGTCAGTCAGTCAGTTTCTCCTTTTATATATGTAGAAGATTAAAGCCAAATGGTCATATGCGGTTGGTGTCATAGTAAAAAATGTTCAGAGCAATCTACTTGATGGCTTCGACATATTTTTTTTCTCTGTAATGGAAAGTTGATGATCTCCTTTGGTGCATAATGGCGCTGATTTCAGTCAACACTTCCAGTGAAGTAAGGTAGGAAATCTTAAAGATAGGATATCTCCAAAACCGTAAATAATCGCTGAACATACATGGGGGTTTCTGGTAGCCAACGAGCCCCTCTATTTAATATTTCATTTTGATCCTGAACCTCTGGGCAACCCTGTATAGTATAGGTTATTTTGACGTGATTTATAAATTTGCCGCTTTAACTACTAGGCCGGACAAATGAGGGGCGCGGTCCAAACTTATCACCCGATACTGAAATTTAAGGCCACAGGCCTGAGAATACCCACTCCTCGCCAGCTATGACTAAGAAATAGGGAGCGAGCATATTGGATAAATCCTGGAAAACACGTGATATCAATCTATGATTCAAATATGAGAACTCATATATTAGAACGGAGGAGGTCGGTGGCGCAGCGGTAAACGCGCTCAGTCTGCGATTGTTGAAGTTAAGCAACTTTCGCAAAGGCCGGTCATAGGATGGGTGACCACAAAAAAAAAAGTTTTCATCTCGAGCTCCTCCGTGCTTCGGAAGGCACGTTAAGCCGTTGGTCTCGGCTGCATTAGCAGTCGTTAATAACCACCAATCCGCACTGGACCCGTGTGGTGGTTTAAGGCCCGATATCCCTATCCATCCATAGGGAAGGCCCGTGCCCCAGCAGTGGGGACGTTAATGGGCTGATGATGATATTAGAATATGAGTTGGGATTCGAACCTGTGACACTACGATGTATGTAAGTCATACGTACTCGAAAGGGCATCACGAATTTGAGCTGCTTACCAGCTCTTTTTTGGCACGGAAGAACATTAAAATCTCCCATCTGACTTTCAAATTTACACTGTTTTTACACGAAATGCTTCCCAACATTCTCCAAGACAATTCAATTTACAATAAAACCTCTAAAACTGTGTTACTAGCAACCAGAAACCAATCTCCCAGTCGACCGGCCCGACCGGATGTGACCGGATGTAATAGCACGCGCCATTTCATCCCGCGATTGTCCGCCATGTTGAATTGATGCGGTGTCAACTGTTTTCCTTTTTTTTTAAAAGATTATGGCCTGTTGTTTTTGAGTGTTGCCAATTTAGACACATTTAAACACCTACAACACGTCGCAATGACCAGCTTTCGCGACACGACAACCGCGCCGCGCCCTATGACATTGGCCGCCTCTATAGCTAGAGTAATCTCTCGTAATTTCTAGTAATCTCTCTCGTATATACGTCATATATGATCATCACGACCCAGGATCGTGTAATATGACGTCCTTCGGGCGCCTATACTTTTCAGTATTGTCCCTAAGCGAGATGTATGCGCAACTACCAGGATATTTGGATGGTGCGGAGCAGAATCGATAAAATGTTTCTAGAAGTTAATTTGACCCATTGAACCCAAAAAAGGAAGACCTAGATGCTTTTTGTGGTTAGCACAATTTACGAATTGTGCTATATTTTTGATTTTTAGTACTTAATACAGCCTCCGTGGTCTAGTGGTTAGAGCGTTAGGCTCACGATCTGGAGGTCCGGGTTCGATTCCCGATGGGGACATTGTCGAAATCACTTTGTGAGACTGTCCTTTGTTTGGTAAGGACTTTTCAGGCTTGAATCACCTGATTGTCCGAAAAGGTAAGATGATTCCGTGCTTCGGAGGGCACGTTAAGCCGTTGGTCCCGGCTATTAGCCGTAAAAACACCTCCACCAACCCGCATTGGAGCAGCGTGGTGGAGTATGCTCCATACCCCCTCCGGTTGATTGAGGGGAGGCCTGTGCCCAGCAGTGGGACGTATATAGGCAGTTTATGTATACTTGGTACAGTATGAAATAAACCCCCTAATATATCATAATAATATTCTATCCGATAAGGAAATTGATTTCCCTCATAAAAATACGGCATTCCGACACCGTTCGTGTGGATGATAAAATACCTCGTGTAATGGCCGCGGCAAGATGGCGGCTTTCCCGCCAAAATTGCCAACATGGCGGCAGCTTTATGGCTAATGATGTCATAAAATATAGCATAGAATCGCGATCAGCTTGGGATTTTATACACGTAATCTTTTAAAATGCTAATGGATGGAACATACGAGGATAAAAAGGAAATATTTCATAAGTACCATGTGTTTTGAGTGGTCACTGAACTGGTGACCTACCAGCGGCATCCGGTAATATGTATATGGGTCGTATACGATTCTCACGACCCGATTAAGTACTCTAGCTATAGAGGCAGGCAATCTGCTCGCGACAACAAACACTTCAGGAACCCAATACCGACCCCGCCGGCGTGGTCGACGATTTCCCTACTTCCACGCTTATAGCTACGATAGAGACGATTAATTCTTCCAAATATAGTCCTCTCAGCCTTGAGCAGAGATTCTCACCCAACTGTGCACCCTCAAGTTATCTGTTATTTTTGTTTAAGAGCCCTTAGCGTTCCCCATTTGTCCAACCATACTTAACTACTGTTGATGACATCTGAGGCAAATCCACAAATTAAATAGTCACGTCAAAAAAAATTTAAAATAAGATAAATATTTGTATACTTTATTGAGCACAATGGACGCACGATACAGAGATGTTTATGTTTATAAAAAAAGTGTCAAATGATAAAGTGTCGCCCCCTATCTTAGTAAGATTGAGAAGGGAATTCAAATTCAAGAATACCTTTATTCAGTAGGTAACATAGTTACACTTTGAATCGTCATTTTTACATAACGAACGTGTCATCCGCCTAAAACTGCTGCAGCTTCTCACAACCTGTATAGCCGGGGAAAAGAAGCTGCAAGAAAAACCTCGGCACAGGGCCTGTCTGAGAACTGATATTAGGCAGCTAAATTACTCAATTGTATACCAATATTTTATGTTTATTTTTATTTTTTTAAAAAACGTCTAGGGCCCTGTGCCGAGATTTTTCTTGCAGTTTTTTTCCCCGGCTATACAGGTTGTGAGAAGCTGCAGTAGTTTTAGGCGGATGAGACGTTCGTTATGTAAAAAATGACGATTCAAAGTGTAACTATGTTACCTACTGAATAAAGATATTTTTGAATTTGAATTTGAATTTTGGCCCTAGACGTCCTTTAAAAAAAGAATGTCAAGTTGGTATGGACACGAAGAGCAGATGAAGGACACAATACTTATACAGAAAGGCACAACTGAGAAAAAAAACATCTACCTATTATGTCACCCGCATGTTTATAAAAAAAGTGTCAAATGATAAAGTGTCGCCCCCTATCCCTAGGGGCGGGTTATCTGGCCGCGCAGGGGTGCCAAACAAACAATATTAAATCAATCTGAGGGTATTTAAATTAGCTGGATTGTTGGTTTATGGGTCGAGTTGCGTTCAATTTGAATAAGTATGGTTTAAGATGGTGTTGGATTGAATTAAGTTTGTTTTGTTGGTTGGATTTTTCATAAAGGGAGTGGAATTCTTTGCCGTCTTCTACTGTATTTCCGAATGCATATAACCCGGGTGCTTTCAAGGCCAGAATGAGCAGGCACCTTCTGGGCGAGCTCGCTCCATCTTAGTCCACGTCAATGCCTTCGGGCAAGTCTGCGGCCAAGAGCAAACCCAACAAAGGTAATTTTTTATATGTTTGTACATTTCCTTATGAATAACTGTATCAGTCAGTATGTAATAACAAGGGTCATCATTTATAAGTACACAAAAACAAAGATAAAAGATGATGAATGTCAGTGAAAACTGCACTTAAAAATAAATTAATAACACATTGGAGCTAATTCCTGCAGACGCCATCTAATTTTATTATTTATTTATTAAAAACACTTACATCTACCATTACAGTTTATATAACCAATTCGATAGAGTAGGAACATATCTTGACATCACTTACTAATTTATTCGGTACCTAACTATTGTTTATAAATATTCATTTTATAACTTAACACATATAGCGTAACCTTTGTAAATTCACTTTTAAGTTATACCTGTAATTTTCTCATCCGTTGAAAAAGAAATGGACGAGTAATCGACAGACATAAAATTTATGGAATACATATCAATTTTAAGCAGAAATCTAAAACAACCGTCTAAAAATTTTACATCGGCCAAAAACCCGACAGAATTAAGTAGACAGCACGTCAAACGGATTGCATACCAGCGAGGTGCCTATTTTATTCGCACGTGTTATTCATTCATTTTAAAATTAACTTGTTGACAATCATCCGTCCCTTTCCTTTTCGGCGGATAAGATAATGACGGGTATAACTTAAAATAAAATGAGAGGTGTGTGCAGGAATCGGGGCCAATGGTACCTAAGGACAACGTTAAAACAAAAATCATTCAAAATTCCACATGACATGACTCCAAAACACTTCTTTCTACTGTCATTATATTATATTTTATCTACATTTTTTATCAGCAGCTTTCCCCCACACGCCCGTCGCAGTTTATCGCGCCATTGAAAAAGTTTATCTACTGGCGACACAAAACATGTGGGAGATAGAAGAATATTGTTTTTGCCATCCGCGAGGGATGAATCCCGGGGGAGGCGGGATTTATACACCACGATACGCCAGAGATAAACGTAAACAGACGGACGGGCGGAAATTAACATAGTCTTTTTACCTCTTCCTCAATGTATACCTGTGCTACAGTTTATTTTGTAATGTTTATTTTTGTTATATTTTCTTTTTATGTTATAATTTTACATTGTAAGTAAAATTAAGGCTAGTTTCTAATAAAAAAATTATCTGGTTCCCCAAGATTCAGGCATTGCCTAGTTTGGGGACCCCTGTACAACTCCTGAATTCTAATTAGTTTAAAAGCACACCTTTAGTATTAAGTAAACATATATTTTTGTATTTCTCTTATTTTGTGCAATAAAGTTATTATTATATTATTATTATTATATTATCTTCTTATGGTGTGGGTTGTGAGGTGGAATACCAACCTCATCAACCCTGGTCACTCCCCGGACACTTCATACAAACAACCTCGTTTTACACAGACACTGCACATTGACATTATCGTACACGCGCATCTGTGTGTGTGACGTCTGACACCATACGATTCGAGTCTAAACTATGTTCGAGGGGGGTGAGGTAAACCTAGCTCAGCCGCTGGTGGGGAGCGAAGAGTTGCCATTCTATACGTAGTATTATTCCTTATTCTATGCCCTGGTGTCAGGGTTATCACTGAGCCACCATATGCCCCTGACATGGCTCATGTAACGACTACGTACTTACATCACAGACACACGCACTCAAACGCACACTGAATCTTTACATTTACTTTACATACTTCTTTGTGTACCACTCAATTTTTATATTTTATGTTTTGTTTTGGCTTCACTTTTCTATAGTTCTAAGGTTATAAATTAGGAGTTCCGTAAGAGGTTGGGAGCCTGGTGATCTGTCACACAGGGTCACACCTAGTATCGACACCAGTCTCTCACAAAGGCACTATAGTGTGTATCATTACCTTAGTTAAGTTTACATAATTTGTGTTACCTTTGTGAAGGGAAAATAAAGATTATTTTTATTTATTTTATCAGTAAGTAGTAACCGGGACCAACGGCTTAACGTGCCTTCCGAAGCACGGATCATTTTACTTTTGGACAACCAGGTGATCAGCCTGTAATGTCTTTTCAAATTAGGGATCACAAAGTGATTTTTGTAATGTCCCCACCAGGATTCGAACTCGGGACCTCCGGGTTGTGAGTCCAGCGCTCAACCACTGGACTATGGCCGTTGCAGTTAAGAGTACTGAAATAAACAAGTCCTAAAATATCGAATCGTGTAATGTAAAATTTGACATGCGAGTGGCGATAGATAAGTGCACATCAAGGGTTGTTCACTGAAGTAGTGTCTGGTAGATGGTGGTGTTGCTGACGTTAAGTACACAGTTCATGTCTGATTATTGACACTAAGTAACGACCTCCGTGGTCCAGTGGTTGAGCTTTGTGCTCACGATCCGGAGGTCCCGGGTTCGAATCCCGGAGGGAACAAATCACAAAAATCACTTTGTGATCCTTAGTTTGGTTAGGACATTACAGGCTGATCACCTTATTGTCCAAAAAGTAAAAAGATCCGTGCTTCGGAAGGCACGTTAAGCCGTTGGTCCCGGTTACTACTTACTAATGTAAGTGCGTAGTCGTTACATGAGCCATGTTAGGGGTCTTTGGCGGCTCAGTAATAACCCTGACACCAGGTTTGATGGGGTTGGTAATTCACCTCACAATCCACACGATAGAAGAAGAAGACCTGGTTGTCTGAAAGTAAGATGATCCGTGCTTCGGAAGGCACGTTAAGCCGTTGGTCCCGGTTATTATTACTTAGTGATGTAAGTACGTAGTCGTCACACGAGTCATGTCAGGGGCCTATGGCGGCTCAGTGATAACCCTGACACCAGGGTTGATGGGGTTGGTAATCCACCTCACAACCCACACGATAGAAGAAGAAGACACTAAGTGTTAGAGGAGTTACGATGAGTGATAGAGTATGAAACAGTGTGAAGAGAGATGAAGCGTGAAAGATGCACGACAGGGGTGCAATAAACATACATACATACACTCACGCCTATTTCCCACCGGGGTAAACAGAGACTATAGAATTAAAACTACTGCAGCTTCTCACAACCTGTATAGCCGGGGAAAAGAAGCTGCAAGAAAAACCTCGGCACAGGACCCTAGACGTTCTTTAAAAAAATAAAAATAAACATAAAATATTGATATACAATTGAGTAATTTAGCTGCCTAATATCAGTTCTCAGACAGTTAATCCCATGCATTCACATCTTCTAAATAATCACTAACTTTATAATAACCTTTTTTGTAAAGTTTTTGTTTAACTACTTTTCTTAAAGCAGTTGAAAGGCAAATTCTGAATGTCAATGGGAATATTTTCTAAGGACATCTCCAATTTGGTCAATGTAAGTTTTAATAAATCTTTATTTATACGTCTTATTCAAAAGATCAGTAAAAAGCCAACACCATGTGAGCCACCTAACATGTAAGTGCGAGCGAGACAGACAATCTGCGCGCTCCCCTTTACTCCTTACGGCCATTTAAGACTAAAGTAACACCCAGAGGGGGTGAGGTTGTCCCCCACTGATTGCTGCGCGGGGGGGGGGGGGGAGAGGAGAATTACCGTTCTATACGTAGTATTATTCTTTATCATTTTTACAATAAAATACCAGATAATATTTTAAATTTCTCAGAGAATAAATTTAAAGCTCACGTGAAGCTTACTTTATGTAAAAAAGCTTATTATAAGATTAATGATTACCTAAATGATAAAAATGTCTGTATTGAATGTGTTCCTCTAGTTATCAAATAACTTGTAATGTACCCTCATTGGTTTAAAAGATGTGTTGCTGTTGCAGTTTCTTGTCATTTCTTCTCCTCAGACATAACACGTTGCGAAATGACGTAAATTCAAAAATGTTACATTGACTTTCAACAAGTTTATCCATGATAATTACGTTGAATAAATGATTCTGATTCTTTGTTCTATGACACCATTACTGTAACTTTTCACTAAGCGGTCACCCATCCAGAAACAGGACGGTGCAATCTTCGCTTAACATGCATGATCGCATTTCATCACGCTCGGCTTGAACGGGGGTAGAGAGGGATGAGTGGTACTTGAGGACTTAAATAGGCTTCAAGGGCTCTTGAACTGAGAGGGGATGTCATCTGCCAGCGGTGTCAGTTATTTCTCTCACGCTATGTCTCTAGAGGGGTTGGTAGAGTAATCCACGGAATACCAGCGTCGTGGCTCGCGCCGCGGCTTATGCTGAGTGAGGCCCTTTCATAAAGGACACCGCCATTGTCGACCAGTCCATACACTCAATTACAATTTGCCTTGATGTTTACTGTCTATTTATATGTACTCTTTAGTGTAAGTTGCATTTATTACATGTTTTGATTAAAGTTACGTTTTATTCCGTGTTTTGTTGTTTATCTGTTTTTTTTTTAATTTATTTATAACACTTCATAAATTAAGTACACATAGATTGTTTTACAAACATCGCTAAACCTAAACAGGTATGTCTCGATGCCTTCTTCTTCAACTGTACTATACTGTGGTGTTCCATGTCTGTGGTGTCCTATACTGGGTGTTAGTGACATCGTAACGAATACTGAGAGGGATGATTCAGACCATGATTCTGAGTTAATATCTAGTGGAATTTTCCGTCGCAAAATTCATGAAATTTTGAGTTTTGTTTTTAATTATTTTCAATTCCATATTGTGCTTTTAGCTGCATAGAACCCAAATTTCAATAAAAAAAACAATAATGACAAATTATCGAAAATTTTCGATGTAATGGAGACAACAGCTGCTCGAACGGGTCAACGGCCACACGCACCGCGCCGCGCACCCCGCTCCGCACGCCCCGCTCCGCACGCCGGCGGCGGCGGCGCGGTGGCGGCGCGGCCTACAAAGTAGGCACTACGAACCGATCCTATTTCTTTCTCTGTCTATCGTAAATTATAAATTTATTTTATTCTTATTCTTAAATGGACGGATAATCAACAGGCATAAAAATGGAATACACGTCAATTTTAAGCAGAAATCTAAAACAACCGACAGAATTAAGTTGACAGCACACGTGAAACGGTTTGCATACCAGCGAGATACCTTTTTGATTCGACCGGGTTATTCATTCATTTACTCATAGGAATCGGGGCCATTATCTACCTAAAACAGCTGAAACAGTAAATAATTGTATTCTTTGTTGTCATTAGAATAACTAACAACCAACTAACACAACCACCACAGATTAGGTAATTAGTTACCTACTATGTCAACCATCCACCAACTTAGTATGTAAGTACCTACGCAAAACCTCGCTACACAAAAATCGAGCGAGATCGCGTCTAGAATTGGGCGGACACTCCGCCAGAGTGTTGCCTATCGATATTCTATCGATACCTAGTTAAAAAAAAACCAATAGTAGGTACCTATCGATAGATCTTTTAGATCAATACCCATTATTGTTACAAAGCAAGACCTATCGGTACTATCGCTAGTATCGATCTAAATGTACTATCACTACTTTCGATAGTTTAGACAATTTTCAAGTTCAACAATTGATAATCTACCTATCGATAGTTCGGCAACTCCGCCGCGTAGGCAATGTCGGCATGTTCAAAGAAAAAAATTGTCCGAGAGGAGTGATCTTATTTTTCTTGTTACATGTTGGTACCGAGGTACTAAGTACTAAGTTATTCGTGGTTTTAAATCTCATTGTTAAATCATCAGTAAAGAACTAATTAAACCTATCCTGTTCTGTGTACAATATTCATGTAACGGCTACGTGCTTACATAAGTACCTAGTAGACGGGAGCAACGACTTAACGTACCTTCCGAAGCACGGATCATTTTACTTTCGGACAATCAGGTGATCAGCCTGTAACGTCCCAACCAAAGGCCTTATAAACAGATTTTTGTGATATGTCCCCACCGGAATACGAACCCGGACCCTCCGCATCCCATCGCTCAACCACTGGACCACATAGGCCAAGAAGGTTCTAAGACATAATTAAAGGATCCTGGGACGCAAGACCTCCGAGTTAGGGCTTGTTTGATCTGTCTTGATGGATACTCGGACGTGAATAGCCTCACGGATCACGGAGACTAAAGTAGGCATTACGAACAGATACTAGGTATTTCTTTGAGTTGATAGGTATCAAGTGAAGTTTCCTGTCGCCAAATTCATAAAAAAAATAGATTTTTTTCAGTCCCATATTGTGTTTTAAGCTGCATAGAACGCACATTTAAAATAAACAAATAAAAATTACTAATTATTAAATTTTATCAATGTCATCAATAATAATAATAACGTATCTACAAATTCAGCTATGCGCAGGTGAATAGCCGGCGCACGGGTCAAGGGCAACGCTCGCCAATAAAGTAGGCATACGAACAGATACTATTTCTTTCTCTGTCACTTGCACCATAAACATACTTCTCTCTCTCTGTCTAGTCGTCGGCTCGACTCGGCCGCGGCCGGTGCGTCGTCGGCGCCCTTAGTCGGCGCCTTTGATGCTTTGCGCTAACGCCGCCGCGCGCTTCCGCTCAGTCGAATACTAAGCTTGACGCGAATCGCGTGATGTTTTTCGAGGATATTTTTTTCGTGTTTGTGAGTGTTTGTTTCATTCTGTAAATGAGTAGTGTCGACTATGATGATAGATCATAGACCATTTACTGCGCAAAAGTATGGAAGATTGTTGATGTTTATTAAAGAGCAAGGTGTTGTGTTTGTGAGTGCGTGTGATACCTACCTACCGCGGAAGAAACGCGATGTTGCATACCTACGTGACGTGACATGTTCTAGGGTACCTACCTAGGTACTTCATCCGAAGGAATAACAATTAAGGTAAGGCAAGAGTAGGGTTTTTATTGTTAATAAGTTAGGAACGTTTTAATAACTGGTAGGTAGATACCGTGCGTGAAAAATCGTGGCAGTAGGTGTTCTACTTCAACAAACAACATTTTTAAACGTTGAACCACTAAGCATCTAAATACAAGAGAATGAAAACTCCTACCTAGATATCAACATCGTATCACGCACGCGTAACGTGGCCGCGCGTAAGTTTAGCGTCTGTGTGGCGCGTTGTTCGACTTACATTGCGGCACAGTAAAAATTGAAAATCTTAATTAAACATTTGCGACAAGAAAAACACCCACCATCGTTTTTAGTACAATAAAATAGGCGTTCCATTTTTTTTTTCGTTACGATGTCACTAACACCCTGTATAATAAATATTTCTTTCTTTATTTCTTTTCTTTCTTAATAAACTTTTCTTTCTTTCTTATTCCCTTTACCAGAACATACATACATACATATACTCACGCCTATTTCCCCCAGGGTAAGTAGAGACTATGGGATTCCATTTGCTTCCTGACACACTTCTCTTGCTTCCTCCACATTCATCAATCGTTTATTAATTTCATACACGCACGTCGTTTCAAAGTAGGTCGTACTTTTTTTTTTTGACGTGACTTATTGTAGATTTGCCGCAGGTGGCATTAACTACTTGGCCGGACAAATGGGGAACGCTGAAGGCTCTCACCCGGTACGGTAGGCCGTCTGAACCTTTTCTCCAGTCCCGTCTCCAATCTCCAATGAGGTCAATGTAAATGTTTTTTGGTTTACCAGAAAACGACTATATCCCAATAGGGTAGTCAGATGCACATCCATCGCAAGATGAACTAAGTACCCACACCTCACCGAGCTTTCTGTTAGACGAACGTGATAGGTGAGCCGTATCGCCGTCTATAATGATCGAGACAACTGTATTAGTGACGACTGCACTTTGATTCTTGTTATCGACATTAACGACCTCGGTGGTCCAGTGGTAGAGCGTTGGGCTCATGAGCCGGACGTTCCAGGTTCGAATCCCGTTGGGACATATCACAAAAATCGCCATGATATGGTAAATTTTAGGTTTCACTGTGTTTCGGGCTTTTACAGTAAGTAATATTATACACTTCTGCCTACCTCTTCAGGGATATAGCCGTGGTGTTATGTTTATTTTTTTACGTTACCCCTTAAAATGGTTTGGGTTATACGAGAATTAAAAGTTCTTTTTTTTATTGGTATATGTATTTATGTAATCTTACCCTTGCGTCGAAATAAAAAAAAACAATCAGCATTCTAAAAAAAGTCAACAATAGACAAGTCAGATTCAAAATTGATTCTATACACTCCACACAACAAGTACCAAACAAAACCTAACTTTATTCAACAGTGTTAAAGTTATATTTCCATTGTAATGTTTTAACATTGGGGTTGCCAAAAGTAATATTAATTCGTCAAAAGGAATTTAATATAATCCCCCGCAGATGGTGCGCTATTAATTCCGAGTCAGGTGTTGCCATAAGTCCTGTTTAATCTGCATTCTGGCAACACTGGGGTTTATAATCTATGCTCGTTGGGGCGGGAAATAGTTTTGCTTAGGGTCACTTTGTTTGTTGTTTTAATATAAATTCTTCAAAATCACTGATAGCCGTGTTCGGACAACTTGTTACTTGCATCTTAGCGTTACAGGTTTGAATCCCAGATCGGGCTGTTGCATTTTCTTGTCATTTCTTCTCCTCCTAACACCTTCCGAAATGACGTTGGTTCAATAAATGTTAAATTGACCTTCAACAAGATTATCCATAATACTTAATTACGTTGAATAAATGATTCTAACTTCAGGCTCTAAATCACTGAATTCGAATTCTTCTTCTATTCGTGTGGATTGTAAGGTGGATTACCAACCCCATCAACCCTGGTGTCAGGTTTAATACTGAGCCGCCATAGGCCCCTGACTCATGTAACGACTACTAACTTACATCAGTAAGTAATAACCGGGACCAACAGCTTAACGTGCCTTCCGAAGCACGGATCTTTTTACTTTTTGGACAATCAGCCTGTAATATCCTAACCAAACTAGAGATCACAAAGTGATTTTTGTGGTTTGTCCTCACCGGGATTCGAACCCGGGACCTCCGGATCGTCAGCACAACGCTCAACCACTGGACCATGGTGGCTGTAATTCGAATTTATGAGTTTGAATTCACGTTTAGATCATAGATAATAAGATAGTTTCCAACTAGTCAAATCAGTTACTTTTTACTAAACGTCAAAACACGAAATTACTATGGAATTTGTATGAAAAAGCACACTGTGACGTCATAGAAAAACGTGATAAAATGTCAGACTTATTGTTACGTTTTTCTTGATTTAAATTCATAAATAAGTTAAATAGAAAGAAGAAAATGTTTTTCGTTAGTTTTAGATCTGTCTTTATTTATACATTGTTTTAACTTGCAACAGTGTCGAAATATCGGGAGTCTCATACTTTAAACGCGGTAAGAACCCGTTATTATGTGTCTTTATTTAGTAATCAGAATTTCATAATGTTCAAATTCAAAAATATCTTTATTCAGTTGGTAATATAGTTACACTTTGAATCGTCAATTTTTACATAACGAACGTCTCATCCGCCTAAAACTACTGCAGCTTCTCACAACCTGTATAGCCGGGGAAAAGAAGCTGCAAGAAAAACCTCGGCACAGGGCCCTAGACGTTCTTTAAAAAAATAAAAATAAACATAAAATATTGATATACAATTGAGTAATTTAGCTGCCTAATATCAGTTCTCAAACAGTTAATCCCATGCATTCGTATCTTCTAAATAATCACTAACTTTATAATAACCTTTTTTGTAAAGTTTCTGTTTAACTACTGTTTTAAAACAGTTGAAAGGCAAATTCTGAATGTCAATGGGAATCTTATTGTAAAAACGTATACATTGCCCCTTAAAAGATTTAGTAATCTTATGTAATCGACTGACTTGTAAAGCAAGTTTATTTTTATTCCGGGTATTAACAATGTGCCGATCGCAATTTTTTGCAAATAATCCTATATGTTCTTTTACATGTATCTTGAATCTAGTACACGACCCAATTGATATCAAGTTTCCAGAATTTGTGCCCGGTTCACTAACCGGGCCTATTGCCACTGCAATAGGCTCGCCCTCTGAGACATCTCTTAATAAAAAACCCAAAAACTTGACAACAAAAGCCAGAGGAAATGAGGCTTATCAGTAACCATAAACAAGTTATCTGAGAGGGAGTGAGGGCCCTCTGTCCTCCGGGAGGGCTTATCAGAAGACGTTGTTTATTGAAATGGGGAAGGAGTGACTAGATTCAATATTAAAAAAAAATCTAGTCACTCCTTTTTTTTTAATATTGTATCTAGTCGTTTTCTTTTTATCGGTATTTTTATCAAATAATATTTTAACAGCCTCCGTGGTCTAGTAGTTAGAGCGTTAGGCTCACGATCTGGAGGTCCGGGTTCGATTCCCGATGGGAACATTGTCGAAATCACTTTTTGAGACTGTCCTTTGTTTGGTAAGGACTTTTCAGGCTTGAATCACCTGATTGTTCGAAAATGTAAGATGATTCCGTGCTTCGGAGGGCACGTTAAGCCGTTGGTACCGGCTATTAGCCGTAAAAAACTCCTCCACCAACCCACAGTAGAGCAGCGTGGTGGAGTATGCTCCATACCCCCGCCGATTGATTGAGGGGAGGCCTGTGCCCAGCATTGGGACGTATACATATAGGCTATTTATATAATATTTTAGGCTTTTGGTCGCGTTTCTTTCATAGCTGGTGAGGAGTGGGTACTGTGTACTATAAACCTCTGCCTATCCTTCTGGGGATACAAGCGTGATGCTGTGTTATATCTTGTTACATTGACATTCAGCGCGTGTCGTCAAACTTCAAGCCCCTTCCCAACTTTGATTCGATTTCAAAGTTAGTCTAAAGTTGATGAGCTATTCACTGCGGTGCGGTAAGTAACCCACTTTGGTGGAGTATGCGACGTGGTGCGTTTGATTCAATTTGTGGTCTAATTGCGTGGATTGTTGCTGTGGTATTACTGGACGTGATAAACATGTTTATCTTACATAAACTGACGCCCGTAACCCTTAAAGGGGTGGGCAGACTGCAAGTAATCAAAGACAACTTGCCGTGATATCTATTCAATAATATAAGACAGCATCACGCCTGTAGTCCCGAAGGGGTAGGCAGAGATGTATAGTTCATCCACTCCACGCCAGCCATGTTTTAAGTCCTATTAAACAGGGGGCGAGGCTATTGCCTTTCATCATCAACTCAGAATCATGGTCTGAATCATCCCTCACTGTCACTAACACTCTATCTACTTGTATGGCTACTTTTATGTATTGTACAGGGTGTAAGTGACATCGTAAGGTGGATGATTAAGCTCATTATTCAGAGTTAATATCAAGTGGAATTTTCCATCGAAAAAGTACAGGGTGTTAGTGACATCGTAACGAAAACTTTGAGGGATGATTCAGACCATGATTCTAAGTTGATATCAAGTGGAATTATCCGTCGCCAAAGTATGGGTCGGAAAGTAATTTAAAAAAACAAAAAATTTCGTGAATTTTTTGACAGGAAATTCCATTTTTTCGATGGAAAATTCCATTTGATATTAACCCAGAATCATGGTCTGAATCATCCCCCTCAGTATTCGTTACGATGTCACTAACTACAGGTATTTCTTTACTTCCAAATCCACGAAACTTTTTTAAAACCATCAATATCAGAGAGTAAGTTCACAAATCCATAGATAAGAAAAACCTTCAAATATAATACGACCATCCGTTATCGCTCGGATTATCCGGAGAGAGTGTATAAAATCAATCCATATTCGACGGGCGAATAGATGATCTATCAAACATGGTAATACTGGGACAATGGGTGAGTGGGGCCCTTAGAGTGGGGTGTCTATGGTTTCGTGTTTTATCTTTTAAGGGGCAATGTATGGGTCAAAATCAGAGAGGTGAGCATTTTAGGTTTTCAAATAACTGAGAAATTAAGTTTCCTTTTGAAGAAAACTAACAAGTGGAGTCTGTTGTGTCATTTGTCAAGAACCTTACCTGTGAAGGGGCACGCACATAAATATTTATTTTAGAAGTTGTAGCTTTTAATAAGAATAATGCCACCGCCATAAGTCATTTCGGGAACACTTTAAATTATTTTTTTAAATAATAAATAAATCAACGCATTTAAGATTCACCTTCAATAAACTGTAATAAGCCTGTTCCTAAATCGTAAAATCTTGTTATTTTATATATTTTCATAATCAAAACACTTATTTTTCAAATTACTCTCAATAATTTTTCAATTTGTGTAAATTCCGCCCCAAAATTTCACTTTATTGTATACATAATTGCTCTACGTTATATAATAATAATATGAACACAAAAGTTTAAAGATTATTTCATCTTGTATATGCAAGTTTTAACTATACAATTACTTATTTATGATTTATTTGCCGTTTATGTGATGTTCCCGAAATGATTGGAGTGTTCCCAAAATGATGGGAGTGTTCCTAAAATGATGTCGACTTTCCATGATTGAACGCAACACCCGGTTTTTGGCATATTTTATGAATGAAAATAATTCACATTTACAGTATTATACCTTTATTTGTCTTTAAGGAATGAGGAACATGAGTATCAAAATTTAAACTGTAATTTAACTGTAATTTTAACTGTGTGTAATTTCAATCAACAACAAACATTAAGATTGCACATCAATGCTTAAAATCAAAATCTACACTTTGTAGTTTAAAAATAAACAGACATTAGGAATAAGAAACAATATATGCATAATCACATTAACATAATATCACAAAGTAACTCGAGTCTCAAAGTTTGAACTTAAAGTCTAACAATACCTCACTTTTCGAATATGTCCATATTTTCATCAAAACAATAAAAACTACGTCTACCTTTTTTCTGTAATTCCGGTGTGGGTAAAATTTTAACAACTTGTTCACAGGGGACATATGAAACATCATTTTGTACAATTGTAAATATTTTTGGTGAGTTCCGCTGACAACGAAGAAAGGTGACTTTTATTTCACCATCTTCATCAACTGAGGTGTCAGCGACTGCAACATATCTATATTTGATGTTTTTATTTTCAGTTGTTACATTTACTAGCAAAAATGTCTTTGGGCATATCATGTTTGGATGGAAGTTCTCTTTATCACTTCCGTACGATGTACCAGCACCAATATCGTTATTTTCTCGACGAAGTCAATCTGAAACGCTTTGGAGATTCTCGTCATCCGAAGTGTCTGATCCGTATACATAACCTCTTGTTAATTCATTAACTTTGCGAGTAGGCGTATCAGCACTTTTTTTGTGAAACTCTTTCTTTACATTTTCTGTTTCTCTCTACTTTTTTACGTAACTTATCTATGGTTCTTTGCATTTTTTGTATTTTATGTTTCTGTTTTTTAACGGTTCTGTAAGCCTGCGCTTTATCTTTTTTAACCTGTTTTCTTCCTGATTTTTTCCTCAATACTCGAATATCGTTTTCCATCTCATTTTCAGAATCTGGGGGGCTGTTAGCTAAAATACTTTTCATAATCTTTTTTTTCTGTCTATAATTTTGTGAATTTATTCTCCACAATTTTCTCTGTTTCCTCTTTTCTCTTTCAGTCATATCACTAACAATCTTAACTTTATTTTCAGCTTTCTTTCTTTGGTAATATTCCCTATCTTTCAGTCTCTTCATCTCTTTTTGTTCAGGTGTCATTTTATTTAAAAACTTGCGCTTCCTTGCATTAGCCTTTTCACGATGCCTCTTATAAGCTATACTATCTTGTTTTAATCGTTTTTTGGACTTCCTTTTATCTTCATTTTTATCGTCTTCCATGTTACTGGTAATAATTTGATACCTGAAACCAAAATTTTACTTTGTTATGCATTTCAAAAGCATTAAAGCATAATTTTGTTCAAAGATTGTCATTTCGTGAACGCCCATGTCATTTCGGGAACGTCCATCATATACGAGAACGTTTCCTAAATGACCGTTCCCGAAATGACTATTCAATAAATATTTTCATGTCATGCTTGACGCCGCCATGTTAGATATTGGTTTTAGAGGTTATGAACAAGTAAGCTGCAAAATTTATAGAAATTTTGCAAAAAGTATGCAAATTTTCGAAAAACCTATCAGCAAACTGCGTTCCCGTAGTGACAGGGAATTAAAGTACGCTTCACATATATCAAATTGAAAGGTACTTACCAAAAAAGTCAATTATTTTTTTCCGTGAACACGACGCATGCCGTTTGCTTTCACAAGCGAACTTCACACTGCTGCTCACTAACGCCACCTGGGGTGTGTTGTTTTAAATAAATCGACCGTTGACCTCCGCGTTCACGGAATGATTTGATAAACGTCAGACAGTATTTGAATAGCCAAAATATGAAGAAATTAAATTTATATTAATTTAATTTATAGATAAATTCTTAATTTGATAGTTTTAAAAGCTAATAGTAAAATATGACATTTTTAAGTCCTAATTGTAAACATTTTTGACTTGTCTGAACTATGAAACCTGGTATAAGGACGCATTCCCGGAATTTAATTTATAGATAAATTCTTAATTTGATAGTTTTAAAAGCTAATAGTAAAATATGACATTTTTAAGTCCTAATTGTAAACATTTTTGACTTGTCTGAACTAATTTAGACTTGTTTTTGGTTAAAAACAAATAAAACATTAATATAGAAAAATAAATATGCTAAGTGCCTTGTAATTATGCACAAAACCTTTATTTTGAAATAACTATCATTGTAATATAACATTATTTTATTAAGAAAAACTTTGTCAGAAGCATAATGTTCACCTCTTTGATTTTGACCCGTATACGTTTTTACAATAAGATTCCCATTGACATTCAGAATTTGCCTTTCAACTGCTTTAAGAAAGTAGTTAAACAAAAACTTTACAAAAAAGGTTATTATAAAGTTAGTGATTATTTAGAAGATATGAATGCATGGGATTAACTGTCTGAGAACTGATATTAGGCAGCTAAATTACTCAATTGTATATCAATATTTTATGTTTATTTTTTTTTTTTTAAAAGAACGTCTAGGGCCCTGTGCCGAGGTTTTTCTTGCAGCTTCTTTTCCCCGGCTATACAGGTTGTGAGAAGCTGCAGTAGTTTTAGGCGGATGACACGTTCGTTATGTAAAAATTGACGATTCAAAGTGTAACTATGTTACCTAATGAATAAAGATATTTTTGAATTTGAATTTGAATTGAATCAGGAGTGTTGGTCTCACCAACACAATTCTCACAATTGGTTGGAGGAAGACCGAGAAGGACTTACGATGACCAAATTGGGGATGTCCTTAGAAAAGGTTTAATACGATCTACTCTGAACCGGCGCGGGCGTGCGTGTATGAAGCTCTATAGTCTCTGCTTACCCCGGTGGGAAATAGGCGTGAGTTCGAATCCCGTTGGAAACATATATATAACTTACTTTGTAATCCCTAGTTTGGTTAGGACATTACTGGCTGATCACCCGATTGTCCGAAAGTAAGATGATCCGCGCTTCGGAAGGCACGTTAAGCTGTTGGTCCCGGTTATTACTTACTGATGTAAGTGAGTAATCGTTACATGAGTCATGTCAGGGGCCTTTGGCGGCTCTAATTGGGTTGGTAATCGACCTCACAACCCACACGATAGAAGAAGAATATCTAAAAAACTTTTTCTACTCCTCTACTTTAATCTGGCATTTAAATAACTAAAAAGTCTAATATAAGTACATACATAATTAAACTCTTTGAAAAAGTGTACGCTCTATGGCCTATAAAAGCATTGTTTACAAAGTGTAACTGTACTATAATGTCGCCAAAAAAGCATTGTTGTTGTTTTTTTTTTTGACCTGGAAACTGGCACCTTTACTTTGTTTGGTGCCATAGATATACTATAAAAAAAAAAGTATACATTTGCCGCCATTTTCCCGCGCGTTGGAAAATATTTTTATAAATAAAATTTTTCTTTGTATTATTTTTGTTTCATTTAAAATTACGTCGTCGTAGAAAAAGTATTGTATGCAACGTTGTATAACTAGGTCAAAAAATGCTCGTGGCGTCTCTTATTGCGATGTTCGCCAAGGCTCACATCGCAACTCACGCCACTCGCATTTTTTGACCCTTCTTATACAACTGTTGCATAAAATACTATAATAATAAGTCCGACATTTTATCACGTTTTTCTATGACGTCACAGTGTGCTTTTCATACAAATTTCATAGTAATTTCATGTTTAGACGTTTAGTAAAAAGTAACTGATTTGACTAGTTGGAAACTACCCTCTTGAGATATAGTCGCCAGCTTATGTTATGTTATGAAGTCGTGTAAGAAATAAGTACAGTCACGAGCAATATAATGTACCCACTTTAGGACTCTGTCGCACTAACATTTATTTATTTACCAAAACTTAAAACTATCATTACAGGACCATCCTAATCCGATAGTACAGCACTTATATCTACTTATGACAAATAACACAATACATACAAGGTAGCTTTTGACATATTTGACAATTACCGAGACTTACAGTTCAATTTGTCAAAAAAGTTAATGTGACATGGTACCAAAGTGTATACATATTAATGCTCGTGACCGTACCTCATTGGGACTTGTCCAACATTGACAATTATAAAGGCGACCCCACACGTAATCCAATGATTTGCGCGGCGCGCGGTGTGGTGAGCCTCTTGTAAATCAATGAGGATTTTATAACGCACATTTACTGCATATTTATTCTTGCCGGCAGGGGAGCGACAGGCGCCGGCGTCTAAGCCCGGCTAATTATTTAAATTAAGTAATGTTTTGAATTGTTTTAAAACATAAACAGCCTATATACGTCCCACTGCTGGGCACAGGCCTCCTCTCAATCAACCGGAGGGGGTATGGAGCATACTCCACCACGCTGCTCCAATGCGAGTTGGTGGAGGTGTTTTTACAAGTTTTATTTTTTTTATAAGTTTTATTAAACAGGCCCCAGATCGTGAGCCTTACGCTCTAACCACTAGACCACGGAGGCTGTTTATCCTCCATAAACGTTGCTTTAAAGATTCTCCACCACTTCCAATCCCCAGTTACCCCTCAACAAAGGGATGTAAGAAGGGATGTAATAGTAAGTAAAATTCCGTCAGTGTATCGAATGCGTTTGATGGCCCCCTGCACGTCGCGTGGAAGTAACTGCCATCATCTCGGACCATTGCTGGGGATAATTGAATTGTTTGAGATGCGGGTACACCGCGCTTACGGACCAGCGGGTAGGGCAGTCACGATTTTTGGAGTTTTGAACGACGTTATTGGCAAAAACAACTATCAAGTCTTGATATTGATAGATAGATAAGATCTTTATTTAGGTTACTTACCTAAATTTATTTTTTTAAATTAAAATTTGAACGTATTAGCCTCGTAACGCCGAAGCATAATTACGATTTCGAAGTAATAAACGACGGTGGTACCTTGAAAAGGACCAAATTTTTGTAGTCGTAAAGGCCGAGCACTTCAAGTACAAATTTTAAAGTGTTAGAGTTATCCGATCAGGTTCAAATTAAGTGGAGACCTATGTAAGGATGAATAGAAGACATTTTTGAAAAAAATACGTTTTTTTTTAGTTCTTCCCGAAGGACTCCCGGTTTGAGTCACTACTTTTAGTAAAATTTTAAAAATATTATTATTATAAAGGGTTATGTATTTTTTCATTAACATACATACCTATTTGTACGTCATAAATATGTGTATATACTTACATATTTAAATATAAAATAAGTAACGAGTTTTAGTTTTTATGATGTAGTTTGTGATTAGTCCCTCTGGAAGTACATTAGGTTTATATTATTAGGAAAAAAAATAATTCATGGTGTCAGTTTAGATCATCATTAGAAGGAAAAAGGAAAAAAAATGAAGACGGTAGTTTTTTTTAATCATACGATCACGTAAGCAAGTCAAGTCTATATCGGTATGATTTAATAACATATAACAATTTAAAAAACTTTTTGAAAAATATCCGGACATGACACCTAAAGTCCCTTGCAAAGGACTAAAAAAGTTTGCTTTCATATTGCTAACGATATTGATACAAAATTGATAAAATAACTAGGTCATGTTGTTGATTATTATCTTACCTGCGATTTCTGAAAATAATGTGTATGAAAAACTACGAAATTCGATTATTAACTTGATTTTTTTTACCTCGTCGCCGTGTGCGCGCCATCTTTACCAATAAAATGACAAATTACGACAAGTGATACATATGTCTTTTTTATTAAAGCCACCTATTCACGTAATTGAATGAACTAGTTCATAGACAAAATACTTTTTTTCTCAATCGGCGCAAAGGTTTGAATTAAATTGACAGGCAAAGTTTTGGTACTTTTAAAAGTACCTTCGTTGATTATTAGAACATACTATTTCAAAACCTTCGGCCTTTATGACTACAATTATTTGGTCCTTCTCAGAGGACCCCAGGGCTTACGAGGTTAGAAAAGACATAAAATTATAATAAAAAAAAACTAGGTAGTTTTGGAAGCCTGTTGTGGTTTTTTTTTGTATTTTGACGAAGCTTGTGCGGATTTTATTAAGTATGATTTGAATATCCGTTTTTTTTTTTAATATGAATGTTGGTACTACGAAGCCTGTGGTGGCTTTACATTGTTTTTTTTTCTTTTTTTTTAAATTATAATTAAATATGTTTGTTATTAAATAAATAAATAATCAACGTAAGTCCTTTATAGTTTTCAAACTTTTTTCATGGTAACATTTATGAATCTTTATTTAGGTTTAAGACGTTAAGTACCTACATTAAATTCTTAATATTAAAATTTGAACACATTTGAAAAGACATAAAATTATAATTAAATATATTTTTTTATTAAATAAATAAATAAATAATCAACGCAAGTCCACCCTTTACAGTTTTAAACTTGTTTATCATAGTAACATATTTTTTTATAATTAAAAGATTTGAGTGCATTTGATCACGATCCAGTATTTTTTTTTTTTTTGACGTGACTTATTGTAGATTTGCCGCAGATGGCATTAACTACTTGGCCGGACAAATGGGGAGCGCTGAAGGCTCTCACCCGGTACAACGTTTAAGACAACAGCCTGAGGGTGCCCAGTTGGGCGCGAACTTCGGCTCAGGGCGTCGTCTGAGAGGAAAAATATTTTAATGAATTAATCGACCCTAGTGGGTCGATAGCGATAAGCGCTGAATGAGGGAAATTGTGATGTTATTGTCTTGTCTTTGTGTGTGGCGTCCTTTTATAATAAACAATTTCTATTCTATTCTATTCTAAATCGTCGACCACGCCGGCGGGGTCGGTATCGGGGTTCACGTTCCAGTCTGGTCTAAAGCAGCGATATGGATCCAAACACAGCTTTTTAATGAGTGACTTTCCAGGCTACGTTCCTCAAAAACAATATAGATGGCGCTGTAAAGAATTTCCTTCGTTTAACCTGCTAATGTCATGGATAACAGACATATATTATGCATCTTTTACCTTTGTTTGGATATAATAGAAATGTTGTACTCACCAGTCTTGACCTGGTGTTTGAGGGTGGTCTTGCAGTCCTCGAGCAGCTGCTTCAACGGGAGAGGGTCCTCGGGCAGGTGCAGATCGAGGATCTTCAGCATCTCCTCTGGCATCTTGAAGTCCAGGATCTGAGGAAGTTAAGGAGTTGAAGATAAGAAAGCTTTTGGAATCCTGGCGGTCTATAGGTCACATTGAATCAATTTATCTAAACAAACAATATTGCACATTCTCATTGCAATCTTTGACCTGCTGGACATATTGGTCCAGCTGGAGTGGTCTGACTCGTTGATGAAAACTGATGAAAAGTGATATTCTACCCCTTCAATGCAGACATTAGTGCGTCAGACTTACTGCAATACCTCACGCGTTTAATAATCGGTTAATAAAACTGGATGAATGTAGATGAAAAATGATGAAGAGTGAATTGATGAACTCTTTGCCTTATGAAACCTGATGAAAAGTGATATTCTACCCCTTCAATGCAGGCATTAGTGTGTCAGACTTACTGCAATACCTCAGGCGTCTAAGAATCAGTTAATAAATTTGGATGAATGTAGATGAAAATTGATGAAGAGAGTTGATGAAATCTGATGATGTACCTTCTCATTGCGGTCGTTGACCTGCTGGACATAGTCGAGCAGGACATCCAGCACTCGCTGGAGGAACTCCCGCGTTTGAGGGTTGGCGTCCTCGCGGTATGGGAGGATTGCTGTGGGCAGAGAAATGGTAGTCAGTTGATGTCCAATTGATAAATAGAATAAGTAGGTTTCATTACAGGCTGACCACCTGATTGTCGGAAAGTAAGATGATCCGTGCTTCGGAAGGCACGTTAAGCCGTTGGTCCCGGTTAGTACTCACTGATGTAAGTAAGTAGTCGTTACATGAGTCATGTCAGGGGCCTTTGGCGGCTCAGTAATAACCCTGACACCAGGTTTGACGAGGTGTGGAATGTGGAATATGCTCCATACCCCCTCCGGTTGATTGAGGGGAGGTCTGTGCCCAGCAGTGGGACGTATATAGGCTGTTTAATGTTTATGTATGTACGTATGTATACTTAACGGTTGCCTGGAATAGATTGCTACTTAGCAATAAGGCCGTCTATTGTACTTATTCTATTTCTCTTTTGTTTTGTTTATTATTTATTTCTATTTGTGAAATAAAGTTTTTGTTATGTTATGTAGGAGCTGCAGGGCAGGTAATGCAGTCTGTCGACTCTTAAAAAATTGTCAGTTAAATACCAAGCTTTGTTTTTTTTTTATTTCACACTTCCTTGCCTCTTAAAAGACCTTTCTTTTTCTACAGATTAAAAAAAACAAGTGCATCCTACATTTGTGACGTCACAATCAAAGGGCAAACAATTCCTCATAGAACTTGACTGATTACAGGACAATACATTGTTTTATTAGAAAACCTAACATATTAACATACATAATTATGTTTTACACACCAAGAAAAACTCTTAAACTCACATCTACATAGACTTAAAGTCAAAAATTCAACAAAAACTTGTTTTCTACCACGCATTTTCGCTTAAGCTTTTCACATGAAGCTGCAAAGTTATTTCCGCAGTCGGAAAACGTTTTCACGGAACATTTTTAAATGACATTACTATTTCTCAACTGTAAATATAATATTGTCGACCCTATATTGAAAATCAAAAGCCATTGTTATGAGAAAATATTGTGCGTAATATCAAAAACGTGTGTATAAAAGTTGAGGGATTTTGAACATTAGGTAGTACGCAATAAGGTGGATACGTGATCAGTAGTAGGGTAACCCCACGTAATTTGGGAACATCTGTGGACGGAAGTCAGTGCAATGTGACGCCGGTTGGATGACCATCGTTTGTAAGGGAAATTGGACAAAAAATAAAAATTAAGTACGGTCACGAGCATTAATATGTATACACTTTGGTACTATGTCACATTAACTTTTTGACAAATTGAACTGTAAGTCTCACTAAATGTCAAATATGTTAGTGCGACAGAGTCCTAAAGTGGGTACATTATATTGCTCATGACTGTACATTATGTTTTAGTTTTTGTGCTTGAATGATGCTGATTCCTGTACACACCACCTAATTTTATTTTAAGTTATACCTGTCATTTTCTTATCCATCGAAAAGAAAAGAGACGGGTAATCGTCAGGCATAAAATTTATAGAACACACGTCAATTTTAAACAGAAATCTAAAACAACAGTCTAAAAATTTTACATCGGCCAATAACCCGACAGAATTAAATAGATAGCACGTCAAACGGATTACATACCAGCAAGATGCCTATTTTATTCGCCCGGATTATTCATTCGTTTTAAAATTAACTTGTTGACAATCATCCGTCCCTTTCCTTTTCGGCGGATAAGAAAATGACAGATATAACTTAAAATAAAATTAGATGGTGTTTACAGGAATTAGCACCAATATTAAAACATAAAAAATAAATACAGCAATGCTCTAATGACATTCACCACTTGTCCGAAGAAAACTCACCGCATGGCCACCCTACTCTCACACATTCCTGAGCACAATATTACAAGGGTGGTACGGACGAGTTTTTTTTAATCACGGCACGACCCTTAGAGGGTGAGCAGTGAGCAGTCATTGTGGAACGGATGCGAGTTACATTCCGGGTTTGTCATTTTGTACCATTGCTGATAAATAGGGGTGGGGTTGCCGCTACAGAGGTCGTCGGTTCGAGGTTTGTTAAAATATTTTTTGTACGTTTTTTTACAATGCGAAAGCTTTCAAATATTTTTATTTATTTTTTTATTTATCGCTATGTGTGCGTTACCCCAACAAGAAAGTATCTCCTAGAGTTATATGAGTAGAACGTATAGTTGGTGCCTTATCTGCTGTAAATGTGCCCCCACATAAAAAATGTGTGCCCCCTGTCGTTTCGAAAAAAAATCGAAAAAACGATTCTTGCTGGGGTAACGTTTTTCTAGCAGGAAAATTCTAAACGAATGATCGGAGAGAGAAAAACTGTGCATGGCCAGATAGCTTATATGTGTGCCAAAATGTGCCCCCAAAAATAAAATCTGTGCCCCTTCAGATTTTCGAGATATTGCATTTCCTGCTGGAGTAACGTTTTGATGAATAGTATATCTCTAAAACCATTGCATGTGCCCCTGTAGAATAAACATACGCGAGTAGCTCTTAATGTGTGCCCCTTTGTGCCCCAATTAGATTTTAGAAAATATTTATAGTTTTCAAGTTATCGCGGTTTTATGAAAACCCGAAAAAACATCGCAGCGCCTAAATGAGACAAGGCATAACTTCGCTGAAAACTGTATTCGGTCTTTCTTGACGCTAATAATAACCATACAAAGTTTCAAAAATGTTCATGCATGCGTTTTTGAATAATCTTGCTAAAAGTAAAAACGATGGTGTCATAACTTTGACGGCAAAATACAAGGAACTGGCACAATCCCAGATGTGTAGGTGTAAACCAAAATCTTGTGCCTTTAGTCAAAAATATATGGTGAAAATATTGAGCTTCAAATGTTACGCATTAAGTAAATATAAACAAAAAACCAAAATATGTAAACAACGGCTGGTTATCCGACCAAATTTGAATGACTACTAAAAAGCGACGGATTCATACATATCGATGACCTTCTTTACTTTACTCACTAACCGGTTCACACGTGTTGTGCCTGAGTACACTGAAGTAGAAAAGTAATAACTAATAAAATAAAGTTGTTATTGGATTATATTTTAATAGCTGTTTCTATGACCTTACACATGATTAAGTACATTTATAAGAGCCATTTTCAAATAAAATGTACATGTGACTAACATGCTCAAAATCGTGACCAAACTGTTTTGTGACATACCTGTATTTTTATACTAATGTAAGTCACATTTATTGTAAAGCAGAGTTAAAACTATGTTTCATTTATATAGTCACAAGGTGCATTTAATATATTTTTTAATTAGCCCTCAAAACTTTTGAACGCGACTGTAAGGACAACAGCTTAGGTATAATACGTCCAATAAAGAAGGTCCTCGTTAAGTATGAATCCGTCGCTTTTTAGTAGTCATTCAGATTTGGTCGGATAACCAGCCGTTGTTTACATATTTTGGTTTTTTGTTTATATTTACTTAATGCGTAACATTTGAAGCTCAATATTTTCACCATATATTTTTGACTAAAGGCACAAGATTTTGGTTTACACCTACACATCTGGGATTGTGCCAGTTCCTTGTATTTTGCCGTCAAAGTTATGACACCATCGTTTTTACTTTTAGCAAGATTATTCAAAAACGCATGCATGAACATTTTTGAAACTTTGTATGGTTATTATTAGCGTCAAGAAAGACCGAATACAGTTTTCAGCGAAGTTATGCCTTGTCTCATTTAGGCGCTGCGATGTTTTTTCGGGTTTTCATAAAACCGCGATAACTTGAAAACTATAAATATTTTCTAAAATCTAATTGGGGCACAAAGGGGCACACATTAAGAGCTACTCGCGTATGTTTATTCTACAGGGGCACATGCAATGGTTTTAGAGATATACTATTCATCAAAACGTTACTCCAGCAGGAAATGCAATATCTCGAAAATCTGAAGGGGCACAGATTTTATTTTTGGGGGCACATTTTGGCACACATATAAGCTATCTGGCCATGCACAGTTTTTCTCTCTCCGATCATTCGTTTAGAATTTTCCTGCTAGAAAAACGTTACCCCAGCAAGAATCGTTTTTTCGATTTTTTTTCGAAACGACAGGGGGCACACATTTTTTATGTGGGGGCACATTTACAGCAGATAAGGCACCAACTATACGTTCTACTCATATAACTCTAGGAGATACTTTCTTGTTGGGGTAACGCACACTATCGCTATCGAGCGATAAGCGCTGACTGAGGGAAATTGTCGACCACGCCGGCGGGGTCGGTATCGGGGTCCTACATCTGTTTCTTTACTTGATATTGAAAACAAAAACATAATACTTATGATAATTTCGACGAACATCGGTTTTGCTTTTTTGTAATTGTTTAGTGGATGATATGATGTTATTGTCCTTTTTTTTGTGTGTGGGCCCTTTTATAATACTGGTTGCCTGGAAGAAATTGCTGCTTAGCAATAAGGCCGCCAGATTGTACTGTATCTATAATCATCTGTGTTAATTTGTTTTGTATGTTGTGTGCAATAAAGTATATTTGATTTGATTTGATAATATACTATTTGTGTTCTAAATAATCGTACAAAAAAATCGCAGTTGTTTTTTAATTAAAAGCAAGACTCCCTGAATTTAACCCCTCAGAGGTCACAATGTGGGACATCAGCCGTGGCTAATTGGAGGATGGATGGAATTCCTGACGACCCTCAGTTTAGAGGGGAAAGTATTTTATACGAAAACTTGTTTGTTTCTTTCTCTTTTTGAAATGGAATTCTATAGTCTCTGCTTACCCCGGTGGGAAATAGGCGTGAGTTTATGTATTTATGTTCTTCCTCTTTTTGCCGTGACTTCTTGTAGATTTGCCGCAAAGGGCATTAACTACTTGGCCGGACAAATGGGGAGCGCTGAGAGCTCTCACTCGGTATCTGATTGGCTGCCTCTATGGCTAGAGTAATGTATGTACCCAATCAACCCTGGTGTCAAAATTCATGATGTGTTAAATTATTTTCAGTTCCATAATTTTGCTACGGAAATTTTCACTTGATATCAAATTTTTAGTTACGATGTTACTAACACCCTGCGTTTGTACATTTTTTTTTCATGTATCCAAAGGTTGTCTGGAAGAAATTTCTGCATGAGCAATATCTGTTGTTCTTATTTCTGTGTCTTGTGTTCGTTGTGCTCTTTTTGCCGCAGCAGGCATTAACTACTTGGCCGGACGAATGGGGAGCGCTGAAGGCTCTCACCCGGTAGCCCGTTGAGCTCAATAAAGTATTCTTTTTCTTCTTCTATCGTGTGGGTTGTGAGGTGGACTACCAACCTCATCAACCCTGGTGTCAGGGTTACTATTGAGCCGCCAAAGGCCCCTGACAGTGCTCATGTAACGACTACTGACTTACATCAGTAAGTAATAACCGGGACCAACTGCTTAACGTGCCTTCCGAAGCACGGATCAAGTATAAATTAGATAGAAATTAAATAGAAATTAATAAAATTAGATAGAAATTCTTCTTATCTTATCTTATTTAGCCTATACGATCCCACTGCTGGGCAAAGGCCTCCCCTTGATTTTTCCACTCCTCTCGACTTTGCGTGATCTCCGGCCAATCCTTGCGATAAGCATTGAGGTCGTCACACCATCTTTTACGCGGTCTGCCTCGACTTCTAAGCCCGCCCTGAGGTATCCAGTGAGTAACGACTCGTGCCCACCGCTCCGGATGCATCCGACAAACGTGTCCGGCCCAGTCCCACTTCAGTCTGGCGGACTTTTTCCCTACATCAGTGATACGCGTTTTGGAGCGCAGTGTAGTGTTTCGCACACGGTCGATTCGTTTAACGCCTAGGATACTGCGTGCGTGGATAGAAATTAGATATTAAAAATAAAGTATTTTATCTATGTCGTTCTCAGAAGCATATGTTTCCTGCTCACCCCGTTCGGGCCGCATAATGCAAACAACGTTAATAATTGTCAGCGGCACCCGGTAATCCCTGGATACATCAGAATTCACTTTGCCTAAAGTGTTAACCCTCACACCACCGGGGTCGATGGGCCGCAAAGTGTGGTAGTGTGGGGCCTAAATTAATTCCAATATCGACATTTCAAATTATTCGTTAGTTAGGAGCCGTGGTAGGCCCGTTGGTAGAACGCTTGCCTCTCACTTTCAGGTCGCAGGTACGAATCAAATTCAAAAATATCTTCATTCATTAGGTAACATAGTTACACTTTGAATCGTCAATTTTTACATAACGAACGTCTCATCCGCCTAAAACTACTGCAGCTTCTCACAACCTGTATAGCCGGGGAAAAGAAGCAGCAAGAAAAACCTCGGCACAGGGCCCTAGACATTCTTTTTTTAAAAAATCTGCACAGGCCTAAACCAATGATTGTCGAATTTGTTTTCAAATTCATGTTTGGATCATAAATGATTATCACGTGCTCAGCAGTGAAGGAAAACATCATCGTGAGGAAACTCACATTCCCGAGAAATGCATTTTCGGAGGTATGTGACCTAACCTGTATTGGGTTGGTTTTTTCGCGGGTTGAAAGGTCAGACAGGCAGTCGCTTCTGTAAAAAACCGGACCTGTCAAATCTCCAAGTTGCCACATATGGCATTCACTACTTGGCCGGACAAATGGAGAGCGCTGAGGGCTCTAACCCGGACTCAACAACAAAATCTATACAGGATCACAAATATGACAGCAAGCGATAGCACCTAACGTCCTCCCAGTATGCCCCTCTCAGTAGGGTTGTGTTTGACAGGTAGTGATAGTAGATGGATTACGATACCCATCGAAGACTAGTGATGGGACATAATTATGTCGATATATCGCCTCGATGATGATTTTAAAGGAAATATGGAGCTTGATGACTTAAATTCTACGATTCAGCTTCGCACCACCCAGCGACTGCCTGTCTGACCTTCCAACCCACAAAGAGAAAACCAGCTCAATACATGTTAGGTCACATACCTCCGAAACACATTTAATTTTCTCGAGAAAGTGGGTTTCCTTACGATGTTTTCGATCACCGCTGAGCACGTGATATTCATTTATGATCGAAACATGAATTCGAAAACAAATTCGACAATCATTGTTATAGGCCTGTGCTGGATTCGAACCTGCGACCTCAAACTGATAGGCAAGCGTTCTACCAACTGGGCTATCACGGTAAGGTAGGTTGAACTTTTCGAAAAAGAGTTACTTACAATTTTTAATGACTTTTATATGTAGATATTCATTTTCTAACTAAAACAATTTTCTCTTCACAAAAGTATTCCTTCTTTCATTGTCTTCTATCGTGTGGGTTGCGAGGTAGATTACCAACCCCATCAACCCTGATGTCAGGGTTACTATTGAGCCGCCAAAGTCCCCTGACATGGCTCATGTAACGACTACTAATTTACATCAGTAAGTAGTAGCCGGGACCAACGGTTTAACGTAATTAAAACACGTAATAACGGGTTCTTACCGCGTTTAAATCAGGGATATGAGACTCCCGATATTTCGACACTGTTGCAAGTGCCATGATCACGGGATGACTGATGAAATTGGAGTGGAGTAGGTAGATCCATAATAGATAATAACCTTGTAAACTTAAAACAACGGTTTAATGTGCCTTCCGAAGCACGGAAGGCTTTCATTGTGAGTAAACAGGACAAATTCTCTCGATATAATCATTGCGAGTGGTCATGGTAGACAAGCCACGTAAGCCAGTGGCTCAGCCCTCCATTTTATAGGGGATTTGGAAGACTTGAGGGGGCAATGGGAGGCGCAAGCCCACTGCTGGCTATTAGCGGAAAACATAAGTTTATTAACATTAGTTTAGAAAGGAAAACATGAAACAGTAGGACTAGGGCCCTGTGCTGGGAGGTTTTCTGGCCACGTCTTTCCCTCAGCGTTACAGATTCCGATGTGGTAGTAGTTTTACAGCTAGTTACATAATATTATGTAATTTAATTATGTTTGACGTTCAAAAAGCGCTAACTTTGTAAGCCAATTTTGAAAAATAAATATTTTTTTATTTTTTTTAATTTTGAATTTTTACGCATTAGAAATACTATTTCTGTTCAAATTCAAATTCAAAAATATCTTTATTCAGTAGGTAACATAGTTACACTTTGAATCGTCAATTTTTACATAACGAACGTTTCATCCGCCCAAAACTACTGCATCTCTGTTGAAGCATAGTTAAGTACATGGAGCGTTCCTGAGAAATGCATTTTCGGAGGTATGTGACCTAACCTGTATTGGGCTGGTTTTCCCTTCAGTTATGTAGGATCTATAATCTGGTACGAAATTTAGTATATTATGGGGTATACAACGTTTGAGGTATTTATGTCACAAGCTTCTGACGTTATAGAAAAACGTGGCAAATTGTCGCACTTATTACTTACATTTTTCTTTATTTAAATTAATTTATTTATAAGTAATATTATTTATTAATAAGTAATATTACTTATATTACTTATAATTATATTATAAGTAATATTAATTATATTATATTATAAGTAATATTATTTATAAATATAATTATATTATAAGTAATATTATTTATAAATATTATTTATTAATATAAGTAATTTTAAGTATGCACTTAAATAGAAAAAAAGAAAACGGTTTTTGTCACCTCTAGGTCTGTGTTTATTTAGTAATCACCACATCATTTACCATTGACGTAGAAAATTACCCAATTTGAAATAGTTTGCTAGTTTTCGAAGCAAAAAGTTTTTGCACAACGTTAGCAAAGTAAAACAATAATTAATCGCTTAATCGCTTATGATATAAATGCTAACAGTAGCACGGGTATAAAAGTGAAGCGAGCGAGAAAGCAGACGAGAATTGATAGACTATAGCCCCGTCGGGATTTTCACACGAAATACAATATTTTTTATCTGTTTCTTGTGGATTATCACCGGCTGGTGGAGTATGGAAACGGCTTTTTTATTACTAAGTATCTAATTTTGAGGAGCTCGGTGGCGCAGCGGTAAACGCGCTCGGTCTGTGATTGTTGAAGTTAAGCAACTTTCGCAAACCCACAAAAAAAAAGTTTTCATCTCGAGCTCCTCCGTGATTCGGAAGGCACGTTAAGCCGTTGGTCCCGGCTGCATTAGCAGTCGTTAATAACCATCAATCCGCACTGGGCCCGCGTGGTGGGATAAGGCCCGATCTCCCTATCCATCCATAGGGAAGGCCCGTGCCCCAGCAGTGGGGACGTTAATGGGCTGACAAGGATCTCCACGACGATCGGTCCTGCGCTGCCCGCATCCAGCGGCTTCCCGCGACCTTCACCAGATCGTCGGTCCACCTTGTAGCGGGCCTACCCACTGAGCGTAGTCGTCGTTGGTGGTAGCCGAATCCAGTCCGGGGATATTGTTATGTAATTAATCATATGGCTAATGATTTTTTTTTTTAAATGCCATGACTAGGATACAAAAGGCCCTGGGAGCTGGTGCCGAGTTTTTTTTGCAGCTGCTTTCCCCGGCTATAGATACAGGCTGTGAGAAGCTGCAGTAGTTTTAGGCGGATGACTCAAAGTGTCACTAGTGAATAAAGATATTTTTGAATTTGAATTGTTTTTTTTTGTTTTCGTAAAGCCTTCTCCACATTGCCAAGCGGCAGTGATCCGCACAAATGAGGGATTCACCAGATCTGCAGTAATGACGCGGCTTACTGCGTATTGTGATGAGATGGATGCATTATTTGTACAAACACGAGCAAATAGTTCATACTTCAACTTTGCACTTCACTCGTCCGCAAACCCACCCACACACGGACCTCCGCGGAAGTATATTAGAAGGTTGTCTTGTGCATTATAGTTTGCTGATGTGTGGACGGTCATAGGATGGGTGACCACAAAAAAAAGTTTTCATCTCGAGCTCCTCCGTGCTTCGGAAGGCACGCTAAGCCGTTGGTCCCGGCTGCATTAGCAGTCGTTAATAACCACCAATCCGCACTGGGCCCGCGTGATGGTTTAAGGCCCGATCTCCCTATCCATCCATAGGGAAGGCCCGTGCCCCAGCAGTGGGGACGTTAATGGGCTAATCATGATGATGCTTAAAAAGTTTGCGTCATGGCCTCCGTAGTCCAGTGGTTGAGCGTAGTGCTCACAATCCGGAGGTCCCCGGTTCGAATCCCGATGGGGACAAATCACAAAAATCACTTTGTGATCCCTAGTTTGGTTAGGACATTACAGGCTGATCACCCGATTGTCCAAAAAGTAAAAAGATCCGTGCTTCGGAAGGCACTTTAAGCCGTTGGTCCCGGTTATTACTTACTGATGTAAGTAAGTAGTCGTTACATGAGGCATGTCAGGGGCCTATGGCGGCTCAGTAATAACCCTGAGACCAGGGTTGATGGGGTTGATTCACCTCACAATCCACACGATAGAAGAAGAGATGTAAGGAGATTCCTCATTATCACAGGAAAGCTGAAAACCTTAGTATGATAGGCTATTTAACAATAAATTACTTTTGTATGCAGTATCTTACGAAAAGGTAAAATGGCTATGGAATTTGAGAAGCAGTACGGTCACGAGCATTAATATGTATGCACTTTGGTACCATGTCACATTAACTTTTTTGACAAATTGAACTGTAAGTCTCACTAAATGTCAAATATATTAGTGCGACAGAGTCCTAAAGTGGGTACATTATATTCCTCATGTCTGTACCTAGAGCTGACGTAGTTATCTGTTTGCAGGAGTATTAGCTAAAGACAGTGGGGTTGAACCGGCGACAGCGGTTCTCATACAAAATGCGCGTTAGGGCCTTTCCAACCTTAGCCATAGAGGCACCGAATGAGCTCGCGACACAAAACACTTCAGGACCCCGATACCGACCCCGCCGGCGTGGTCGACGACTTCCCTCAATCAGCGCTTATCGCTATCGACCCACTAGGGTCGAGTAAAAAAAAATATAAAATATTTAAAAAAAAATATTTTATAAAATATTAAAAAAAATAATAATAAAAAAAGAAAATAAAAAAAATATTTATTATTATTTTAAAATATATATTTTTTTCTTTTTTTGTATATATATATATATATATATATATATTTATATTTTTTTTTATATTTTTCCTCTCAGACGAAGCCCTGAGCCGAGGTTCGCGCCCAACTGGGAACCCTTAGTCCTGTTGTCTTAAACGTTGTACCGGGTGAGAGCCTTCAGCGCAACCAAGTAGTTAAATGAATGAATGAATGAACTCGCTCCCACAGAGAAGCCACACGCTTGCGCACAGCCTGGAAGCCATCAGTGCTCCAGGAGGCGAACATCCCCGAGGCACTGCAGCGCCAGGGCAGCCCCAACAACCCCCTGAAGGCGTTATTTATATTGAACGCGCAAAGCACTGAAGGTCTTTTTGGTGTAATTGCTCCAAAGGTTGCACGTGTATAAACTGTGGCAATAGGTTTTGTACAGGGTAACCTAAAAAAAAGGGTTAAAGCCATCTGCGGCAAACCTACAATAAGTCACGTCAAAAAAAAAACTTTTCCAACTTCTTTCTTCTATTTCATGATTCTGATACACGACTTTCGCATCTGCCCTTATAAACTATTAAGTAGTTCTCAAGAATTGAAGGGCATGCGTGTTTCCATCAGCTAATCCTGGATTAGCGAGGGCGGCCATGTTTTTTGTTAATTGACGGAGGGCATTGGAGATTCGGAGGGCCGTGGGAACTGACAGAAGTAACTCGGGCAATTAACGCTTTCACTGTGTAAGTTGCGTAACTGAATATATAATATATATCACGGGCCTTCCCTATGGATGGGTAGGGAGATCGGGCCTTAAACCATACACGCGGGCCCAGTGCGGTTTGATAGTTATTAACGACTGCTAATGCAGCCGGGACCAACGGCTTAACGTGCCTTCCGAAGCACGGAAGAGCTCGAGATGAAAACATTTTTTTTGTGGTCACCCATCCTGTGACTGGCCTTTGCGAAAGTTGCTTAACTTCATCGCAGACCGAGCGCGTTTACCGCTGCGCCACCGAGCTCCTCGTCAGAGGTAACTCAGGGAAATTAACGCTTTCACTGTGTAAATTGTGTAACTGAATATCAGATATAAACTCCTCACTTACAATGTTATTTTTCGATAAACACATTGGAATTTATGACAAGAAAAAATGTGCCCCACATATGGGACATGCGCGTATGAGTTTCAAACTTGAGATACATAAGGTCACGACTATACATCCCAATTGGGGTAGTCAAAGATGACGCCCTGAGCCGAGGTTCGCGCCCGACTGGGCACCCTCAGGCCTGTTGTCTTAAACGTTGTACCGGGTGAGAGCCTTCAGCGCTACCCATTTGTCCGGCCAAGTAATTAATGGCATCTGCGGCAGATCTACAATAAGTCACGTCAAAAACAAAAATACCCAGTTAAGGAGTACTGGAGTGACTTTTTATTTTAAAATACTTAACAAAGAAAATAGATATTACCTTCCCATACCCTTTTACAGAAGCCAGTAAAAGAAATAAATAATCAGAACATAATGATCCCCTAATTCGGGACAAATAGCCGCAATCACTATATTAAACAACGGTCTGTCTGTCTGTCTGTAAGCCGAGGTAAAGCCGGGTAATCCCACTATATATTATTCGCCATAGATTAAATATATTACAGACGCGACAGAACCGAAGAAAATCCACAATTATTTTTTTTGACGTGACTTATTGTATATTTGCCGCAGATGGCATTAACTACTTGGCCGGCCAAATGGGGAGCGCTGAAGGCTCTCACCCGGTACAGACAGCAGCCTGAGGGTGCCCAGTTGGGCGCGAACCTCGGCTCAGGGCGTCGTCTGAGAGGAAAAATATTTGAAAGAATTAATCGACCCTAGTGGGTCGATAGCGATAAGCGCTGAATGAGGGAAGTCGTCGACCACGCCGGCGGAGTCGGTATTGGGGTAACACAAACGCGACAGAACCGAGGCAAAATGTAGTCAAATAAGATACTTTTTTCCGAAAAGTCAAAACGAAAGTTTTCTTTGTAGTTTTGTATGGAAATACTGTCGTGTGACGTCATGAATGAAAGCGGTCAAACGTCGTACTCATTGTTACTTCATTCATAAACAAAATTCGAAAAATATGTCGATTTCTAGATTAGCATTTTATAATTTATCATTGATTTAACTTTAAATTCTACTCTGGAGGTCTAAAACGCCACATCAAAGCAATCATCTAAAAACAATATTGCAATTTGACATTTAAAACAAAAAAGTAAGTGCGCAATATGTAACAAATGTCAAATAGCAATGTTGCTTTTTAGGTGAATCGATTTAAAGTGGGCTTTTTAAACCGTCCGAAGGAAAATATAATGAATGTTCAAAATAACTGTTACAAAATTCAAATAAGCTCACTATGAGTGACTTTCCAGACTACGGTCCCAAAAAAAAAAAATAGATGGCGCTGTACAGATTTAGGCACAATATCCTACCCAGCAATGCGTCCCATCTGATTATATTTCCTACTCTATGCCAACCCCACATTGCATCCCTACAGCACAATTTTACATCACGTCGCTTTGAGTTAGACGCTCCATTGAACGTCATTTACGATAAGACCTTCCAGTGCTCCTATTGGAGTGTTTTTATGGTCTCTAGATGAAGAATGGGAGTGGAATAGATTGCTATTTAGCTATAAGCCAGCCTGTTATTTTTTGCCCGTGAATTTTGTACATTTTTTACGAGATTTGTTAGGTTTGTGTAGGTTATACTGTACGAAATGCAAGTCACCTAAAATGCCTATGATTCCGTGCCTTGAAAGGCAAGTTAAGCCGTTCTTACTAGCTATTAACTTTGGTAAGTACGTAGTCATTCATGATCATCATTAATTTCAGAGCCACGCTCTTGTCGGTGTAGCATTCTCCATTCTTGTCTATGAAAGGCCATTCCCTTCACTTCTCTTTAATCTGTTCCATGTAAGCTCTTCTTGGTCTTCCCCTTCCCCTCTTTCCTTGTAGCTAGTCGCTTGTACGGTCACGAGCATTAATATGTATACACTTTGGTACCATCTCACGTTAACTTTTTTGACAAATTGAACTGTAAGTCTCACTAAATGTCAAATATGTTAGTGCGACAAAGTCCTAAAGTGGGTACATTATATGCTCATGACTGTACGTACAGTCGTTACTTGACAATTTTTTTCTTTGGTTAAGTTAGGTTTTTTGTAGAAAATCATCATGGAGCATGAGTACAAGTCCCGTTCGAGTCAGAATTTCTCGAATTAATCTTATCTTTATGGATATGGGACTTAATTATAACTAGCGAGTAGGTACTGAACACATTTGCCTACTCCTTAGGGGTACAGGCGTGATGCTATGTTATGTTGTAATTTTAAAATCATAATTTATTTCTTAAGATATCAAATCAAGAGGCTGCCTTCTGATTGCAACTCATCCCATTAGTGTTGCACTTATGTGTGTATGTGTATGTGCTTGTGTATGTGCTTGTGTATGTGCTTGTGTATGTGTTTGTCTCTTCTTCTTATCGTGTGGGTTGTGAGGTGACGTACCAACCTCATCAACCCTGGTGTCAGGGTTACTATAGAGCCGCCAAAGGCCCCTGACATGACTCATGTAACGACTACTTACTTACATCAGTAAGTAGTAACCGGGACCAACGGCTTAACGTGCCTTCCGAAGCACGGATCATCTTACTTTCGGACAATCAGGTGATCAGCCTGTAATGTCCTAACCAAACTAGGGATCACAAAGTGATTTTTGTGATATGTCCCCACCGGGATTCGAACCCGGGGCCTCCGGATCGTGATTCCAACGCTCAACCACTGGACCACAGAGGCCGTTATGTGTTTGTGTATATGTATGACGTGTAAGTGTACCTATTGTGTATGTAAAAAACTTCAGTAATTTCGTATCAGTCCTTGAAGTAAATGTTAGAAAAAGGATGCAGTACGTTTTATCTCATCAATCACGCACCACAGACAGCAGAGAAAAAATATTGGAAGAAACAAACTTTTACTCGGAAAACCGCCCGCCCTCTTTTGCAAAGTCATTGTGAGTGAGTATTGTAAACTGCAATTAATCACAGCTGACTTTAAAACCGCATCGAAGTGGCAACTGCCTACCCTAATTGGTTGGGGTCATTAATTATTTCGACCCAGCCGCACTGAGGATTAAGTGAAATAGGTATTTTACTGCCGTCACAAATTGAAATTTCAGTCTTAGAGAATTTATGTGTGTTCTAAAATTGAAATTGACTTTTTAATGGTGTCGTTGTTTAAATTCGCCTTATCTAAGACGGGCAAAGATCTGAGGACGATACAGCCTTGATTTCAGTAATTTAATCTTCGAAATTCACAATCAAAAAAACAGTAAACACAGTTGGCTCGATCATTATAGACGGCGATACGACCACCTACGTTGGTCTAACAGAAAGCTCAGTGAGGTATGGGTTTCAATTGAAATGAACTTTCAATGTACCTCTGACTATCCCAATTGGGATGCATTCGCGAGCTTATGCTATATATAAACTAAAAAAAAAAAAAAGTTTATTTAGGTAAAATCTACGACACACATAATACATTTAACCTCAAAGTTAACAAGTATTAAATTACAGTTTTATCATAGTACCCGCAAATAATCTCAAATCTTAACGTTTGGCGCACGCCCGGCGGTGTTTCCGGAGGAAGTGACGCGACGGATGCAGATAGCGCGTGACTTCACTGTTGATATGACGTCATAAACCCGCGCCAGTTGGACTTTTAGCCGGAATAGGGCTTACATGTCAGTCGACTGAATAATTTTTGTATACGGAGAGGAAATATGATTGGCCACCTGATACGACACGATTCATTTATAACAAACATTATAGAAGGAAAAATTGAAGGGAAGAGAGGAACGGGTAGACCTAGGAGAACATTTATGAAACAAATAAAAGAGAAGGTGCAGGTCGTGTCGTATCGGGAGGTGAAGGATTTGGCGGGAAAAAGAGAGGAATGGCTATTACTCCACCGACAAGAGCGCAGCTCTTAAATAGAGTGAGAGAGAGTATACGTTTTTACAATAAGATTCCCATTGACATTCAGAATTTACCTTTGTACTGTTTTAAGACAGTAATTAGACAGAAACTTTGTAAAAAAGGTAAGGTTTGTAAGATTAATGGTTATTTAGAAGATATGAATGCATGGGATTGTCTGGGAACTGTTATTAGCCGAATTACTAAGTTGTATTAACAATATTTAATGGTTTTTTTTTTAAAAATAACGTCTATGGTCCTGTGCCGTCTTTTCCCCGGCTATACAGGTTGTGAGAAGCTGCAATAGTTTTAGGCGGATGAGACGTTCGTTATGTAGAAAATGACGATTCTCAGTGTAACCATGCTATATGTTACCTGCTGAATACAGATATTTTTGAATTTTGAATTTGACACACCTCTGCCTTTCCCCTAGGGGAGACAGGCGTGATGTTATGCATGAGCAACGTGATAAAATTTTGTCACGGTCATTGTGATGAAGGTAAATGGTACTTACAGTCATAGTAGAGATTTCCCACTGCACTGGTCAGTCTGGGGGTCCCTTGTCCTGACAACGCGGCCATCCTCTCGCCCTGCAGGGTAGACAGACATTTTAAATAAAGCTCTTTTTGACATAACTTGAACAGCCTCCGTGGTCTAGTGGTTAGAACGTAAGGCTCACGATCTAGAGGTCTAGGTTCGATTCCCGATGGGGACATTGTCGAAATCACTTTGTGGGACTGTCCTTTGTTTGGTAAGAACTTATCAGGTTTGAATCACTTGATTGACCGAAAAAGTAAGATGATCTAGGGTGGTATTAATAAACGAATCTCAGCTGAGACTGCCCTCAAGATCATGTTCAAGTCTCTGTTTTATATGAGAACTGTCACATTGACATGATCTTCAGGGCAGTCTCGAAGCTGAGATTAGTTTATTAATGGTGCTAATTCCTGTAAATACCATCTAATTTTATTTTAAGTTATATCTGTCATTTTCTTATCCGCCGAAAAGGAAAGGGACGGGTAATTGACAAGCATAAAATTTATGGAACACACGTCAATTTTAAGCACAAATCTAAACCAACCGTCTAAAAATTTTACATCAGTCAATAACCCGACACATTAATTTACTCATTCTTCCTAAAATTAAGAGCTGTGAATCATCCGTCCCTTTCCTTTTCGACGGATATGAAAATGACGGATATAACTTAAAATAAAATTAGGCGGTGTTTGCAGGAATCGGGGCCATTACCACACTAAGTGTGGTTTATATAAAATACATACAGTATGTAATATTAATTTAAATAAAGAATTTCCAAAAACAAAATCTTGAATGGTCAAGTGGGGAGCGCGAAGACATCATCCGGTATCGTAGAATAAAGAATAATACTACGTGAGGCGGTTGACACGCTCGGTCTGCGATTGTTGAAGTTAAGCAACTTTCGCAAAGGCCGGTCATAGCATGGGTGACCACAAAAATAAAAAAAAGTTTTCATCTCGAGCTCCTCCGTGCTCCGGAAGGTACGTTAAGCCGTTGGTCCCGGCTGCATTAGCAGTCGTTAATAACCATCAATCCGCACTGGGCCCGCGTGAGGGTTTAAGGCCCGATCTCCCTATCCATACATAGGGAAGGCCCGTGCCCCAGCAGTGGGGACGTTAATGGGCTGATGATGATGATGACTACGTATAGGACGGTAACTCCCCGCCCGCACCAATCAGTGGGGGCCGACCTCACCCCCTTTGGGTCTTACTTTAGTCTTAAATGGCCGTAAGCCGCTAAGGAGTAAGAAGAGCGCGCGGATTGTTTGTCTCCCTCGCACTTACACGTTAGGTGGCACACGGTAGAGATGAGATTTTTGAATGGAATGTCCGGTATTTACTTAATAGTAAGTAGCATAAAAAAAACACCAAATAAATATGATTTTTGCTATGGAAAATTGCACTTAATATATTAAGTCAATCAAAAGGCATGAGCTGAATCATCCCCCTCAGTATTCAGTACGGTGTCAGTAACTGTTTAAGTAAGTATATATAAATATGAAAATAAGTACTAGATTACAAAATGAATCATTGGTAAGCACATTTGAAATTAAAACAATCTAATTGGTTATAGTTACAGGTGCCTACTATACGAAATATTATGATAGTTTTGCTATAAGTTACTTTATACATTAACTACAAGGATTCAAATAGCTACTACACATTAATACACACTACCTTCTAAAATAAAATATATAAGTAGTTATATTATGTCATCATGCATAACACATTTAAAATCAAAAAATAACGAACAAAGAAATGCAATTCAAAATGGCGGAAGCAAACAAGATGGCGTCTATTGAAATGTGAGAAAATGGCGGGAATTGGACGAACCAGTTGGATATGCTCAGCAATTTGTTTGCAGTACGAAAAAAAACCGTCCAAGGTTAGCTTTGACATGAGGCTACCTTCTATTCTATTCTGTAAAAAGAAAAAAAGAATTTTATTAATTTTATTCAGAAAAAAAATATATCAAAAAAATTTTAACATTTAAATTTAGAATTCAAGTAGAACGGTTAATTATACATAGCTCTAAATAAAATAAATATCATTCACGGCTATATTTCCAATCAGGGTAGTCAGAGGTACAGCCATCGCACGATAAACTACCCGTGTTTCACAGAGATTTATATTCGGTTAATTCGTCATTTTAAACTATATTGTTTTAATAGAATATATGAATTCAAAAGGCAAGTACATAAGATAGTTCTGCGCAGGTCTCATTGCGCATGCGTCAAGAAATCCATACCTTAAGGTCAAAAGGTTATTAGACAAAGATTTGAACAGTAATAGAGGTTCATGTATGAAGAAACGTGAAGAAAAATAAATGTGATCTAAATAATTCTACATTATTCTAATTTAAACAATATTTAAAATAAAAAAATATGTCAAAAATGGATTTACTAACCTTAGTGTTTTCTTGAAGATTTAACTTTTAATTGTACTTAAGTAATTTAATTCAATTTAACTGATTAAATTTTAAAATTTAAACTAATTTAACTGATTACTATTTGTAAGATATATTTTTTGTTGAGAATCGAATTAATATATGGCAGATCGGGTCGTTTATATAGTTATATATAAAGAGAGTATGCTCGCGGAATTTCGAGATTTTATATATGTTTTTCATATATGAAGGAGAGATTATGGTCTAAGAGAAATATCTGCCAGCGAACAGCTGTTTAGAAGGACTGCCCCCAACTCGGTTGGCGACGGACTGCCAGGCTAGGTTTCAGTTTTCAGGGGGTCTGGCCCGCGCAGGCGCGGTACAAAGGTCGAAGGTTAGGGGGAACAGCCCCCCACTTTAACATGGTCAATAACGGAAAACGGGTCACCTATCGGTTCACCTTCAATTAAAAATTTAAAGCTGAATGCCCCTTTAAAACCCAAACACCTTTTGTGTCTCGAAAACTCGGCTTAAAAGACAATGCTCAAAATGCACTAAGAAACGTAATGTTAACTCCTATACTTAAAGGTTGCCTGGAAGAGATTGCTACTTAGCAATAAGGCCTAAGGCAATTTCTCTTTTGTTTTATATTTTGTTTTTTTTTTCCTGTTTTGCGCAATAAAGTATTTGTTATGTTATGTTAAATCGATCAACCTGAAAGTGGTGTAACTTAATGGGTCATATATGGTCCACACGTACCTAAACCAATCAAGTCAAATTCAGTAGTTTATAGCCCGAGCTGGATTTTTTTTTTAGCGTGACTTATTATAGCTTTGCCGCACATGGCATTAACTACTTGGCCGGACAAATGGGGAGCGCTGAAGGCTCTCAGCCGGTACAACGTTTAAGACAACAGACCTGAGGGTGCCCAGTTGGGCGCGAACCTCGGCTCAGGGCGTCGTCTGAGAGGAAAAATATTTGAAAGAATTAATCGACCCTAGTACGTCGAGGTAGACCTCGGAAGAGATGGCGTGACGACTCTGACGCTGCCGGAAAGACTGGCCGGAGTACACACAGGGAGGCCTTTGCCCAGCAGTGGGATCTTGTAGGCTAGATTAGATTAGATTAGTGGGTCGATAGCGAAATGCGCTGATTGAGGAAAATCGTCACCACGCCGGCGGGGTCGGTATCGGGGTCCTGAAGTGTTTGGTGTCGCGAGCTTATTGACTCGAGCCGAGATTCGAACCCGTGACACGAAGGTGGAAGTCAACGTTCTCCGAACAGGGCTCATGGATTGCATTATACATGTGATGCAAATACGTGCGAAAAAACGTGTAAAGTACAACCGAGTAAGCAGTTACGTAATCCTCAGTGTGGGTGTTAAGTGGGTCCCAAATGGCAAAGGCGCATCCCCACACAGCCACCCACTTCACACGTCTGCCCACGCTTGCACTTGTCTTCCCACGTCTGTTTGAAAAGGGCGTGACCTTTGGTCTATTTGAGCCATGTACAGTCATGATCAATATAATGTAACCACTTTAGGACTCTGTCGCTCCGGCCAAGTAGTTAATGCCATCTGCGGCAAATCTACAATAAGTCACGTCAAAAAAAAAAAAAAAAAAGGACTCTGTCGCACTAACGTATTTGACATTTGGCGAGACTTACAGTTCAATTTGTCAAAAAAGTTAATGTGACATGGTACCAAAGTGTATACATATTAATGCTCGTGACCGTAAGTGTTTCCAGTAAAGCGAAGACTTACTATTCAGTTTTAGCGGCCTCTGTGGCCCAGTTGAGCGTTGGACTCACGACCCGAAGGCCCGTTCGAATCCCGGTGGGGACACATCACAAAAATCACTTTTTAATCCCTAGTTTGGTTAGGACATTACAGGCTGATCACCCGATTGTCCGAAAGTAAGATGATCCGTGCTTCCGTTCAAGCCGTTGGTCCCGGTTACTATTTACTGATGTAAGTGAGTAATCGTTACATGAGCCATGTCAGGGGGTTGGCGGCTCAATCATAACCCTGACACCACCAATGTCGATACCACAAGATCGTCGGAAGTGGAAAAAAATGGAAGAGGCCTACGTCCAAAATTGGATATGAATTTAGGCTGATATAGAGTCCAATCAATAACAGCCTCAGTGGTCTAGTGGTTAGAGCGTTAGGCTCCCGATCTGGAGGTTCAGGTTCGATTCCCGATGGGGACATTGTCGAAATCACTTTGTGAGACTGTCCTTTGTTTGGTAAGGACTTTTCAGGCTTGAATCACCTGATTGTCCGAAAAAGTAAGACTCCGTGCTTCGGAGGGCACGTTAAGCCGTTGGTCCCGGCTATTAGCCGTAAAAACACCTCCACCAACCCGCAGTGGAGCAGCGTGGTGGAGTATGCAGAGTATGCTCCATACCCCCTCCGGTTGATTGAGGGGAGGCCTGTGCCCAGCAGTGGGACGTATATAGGCAGTTTATATATAGAGTCCAATCCAGTGAGTGTAATACCAATTGGAGTAGTCAGTACATCCATCGCAAGATGAACTAAGTACCCACACCTCACCAAACTTTCTGTTAGACCAGCGTGATAAAAGAGTGAAATAAATCAGGAAAAAAACCTCAGCGCCACCTACATTAAAGTTCTCTCAAGATTTCAAACGCAGTAGTCAAACACAAACACCTCTTTGTAAGGCTGAAATCACAAAACGGGACACAAATCTCTCCCCCACTTTCACCCCTCTCACACCCTCTCGGAGGGAGGCAGAGCCCTCTTAGGGGCGTGAGCGGAGGGCTACGCCCCCTCTTAAACCGGTCGATACCGAAATTCTCGTATCTATGGTATAACAAGTATAGAATAGTGTGAAACACGTTCGTTTAAGTTTTAATTTAAAACATTTTTAGTGTTCATTCCAGTACGGTCACGAGCATTAATATGTATACACTTTGGTACCATGTCACATTAACTTTTTTGACAAATTAAACCGTCATCATCATCATCAGCCCATTAACGTCCCCACTGCTGGGGCACGGGCCTTCCCTATGGATGGATAGGGAGATCGGGCCTTAAACCATCACGCGGACCCAGTGCGGATTGATGGTTAATAACGACTGCTAATGAAGCCGGGACCAACGGCTTAACGTGCCTTCCGAAGCACGGAGGAGCTCGAGATGAAAACTTTTTTTTTTGTGGTCACCCATCCTATGACCGGCCTTTGCGAAAGTTGCTTAACTTCAACAATCGCAGACCGAGCGCGTTTACCGCTGCGCCACCGAGCTCCTCAATTAAACCGTAAGTCTCATTAAGTGTCAAATATGATAGTGCGACAGGGTTCTAAAGTAGGTATATGATATTGCTCATGACTGTACACACAAACTAATTTTAAGTTATACCTGTCATTTTCTGACCCGCCGAAAAAGAAAGGGACAAGTAATCGACAGGCATAAAAATGATCGAAAACACGTCAATTTTAAGCAGTCATTTCATCTGTTTAAAGTTCACAGCTGTCAATGAGTCATGTCAGGAGCCTTTAGTAAATAGTAACCCTGACAACAGGGTTGATGAGATTGATAATCCACCTCACAACCCACACCATAGAAGATCTCATACCATAGATAAATAGATAAAATACTTTATTGAGCACAATGGACACAAAATACAAGAGACAAGGACAACGTATACAGAAAAGCACAACAGGCGGCCTTATTGCTCATGCAGCAATTTCTTCCAGGCAACCTTTGGGTACAGGAAAACTCATCATCAACATCATCATCATGTCGTCCAAACCGTATCCGGCGACGGCGACTCCTACGTATCTATCCCGGGTCGTTGTTGTGGTGGGCTCTGATGTGGCTGGCGAAACCGAACTTCGACTTGAAGGTCCGGTCACACGGCACACAATAAAGCTGGCCTAACGAATTACCGAAAAATTACCATAGTACCTAAAAGTCGTAATAAATTAAAGTGCAAATCACGCCTCTAATTCCTATCAAGGTGGGCAGAGTCATAAGTCACTAAAACCACTTTTAAGCCACAATGATATGCCGTACTTGTACATAACGCCTGTATCTCCATAGGGGTAGGCAGAGGTGCATAGTACACCCATTCCTCGCCAGCTATGTTTAAGTCCCATGTAATAGGGGACGAGCCTAATGCCATTAACCGGGCAGGAATCTCGGAAACCACGTGATAACAATTATTTACGATCCAAACATGAATTCAAACTCATAAAAGTCGAATTCCGAAAGAAAAAAAAAAAAAAGTTTTAAAAGTCGAGTTGAATGTATATGTGTGTCGTAGGTTTTACCTAAATAAACTTTTTTATTATTTATTATTTATTATTATTATTATTAAACACTACGTTACTACTACTTCTATGTAATACTAATATTAGTGAGTAAGAAATTATTGTTACTAACAACCTGGGTCCAAGTTACCCGTAATTTTTTTTTTATTATTATTATTAATTCCGTGGTTTAGAGCCGGGATTCGAACCCGCGACACTTTGATGTAAGCACGCGATTCTTACTTTTATGATGACGAATAGGAAGAAGAAGAAAAGAAGAAGCAGTCACTAAAATATAATCATAAACAGCCTATGTTATATGGCGGCTCAATAGTAACCCTGACACCAGGGTTGATGGGGTTGGTAATCCACCTCACAACTCACACGATAGAAGAAGAAGAAGGTTAATGCCGAACTTGTCACTAAAACATAATCATAAAGCGTATATATATACATCCCACAGCTAGGCACAGGCCTCCCCTCAATCAACCGGAGGGGGTATGCATACTCCACCACAGCTAATAGCCGGGACCGACGGCTTAATGTGCCCTCCGAAACACGGAATCATCTTAAAGTGATTTCGACGATGTCCCCATCGGGAATCGAACCCAGATCGTGAACCTAACGCTCTAACTATGAGACTACGGAGGCTGATTTTTTATTCGGATGACCTTCGATATCTATAAACATGGTTTAGTAAGCAAAGTAATGAAATGTCAAGAGACCTCACTCACGATATCAGGTGTCCATCAGCCAGATAGCTTATCAGCTAAAAGCTCGGTGAAGAGGATGAAACAATCTATTTTCAGAAATCTGTTAGCACAGAGTAGTTTGTAGGTATAGAGGCGATATATTTTTTTAATTTAAGTATACAAGGTGTTAGTGACATCGTAACGAATACTGAGGGGTACGATTCAGACCATGATTCTGAGTTGATATCAAGTGGAATTTCCTGTCGGAAACTTCATGAAAATATACAATACAATACAAATACACTTTATTGCACCAAAATAAAAAGAAATAATTACAAAAAGTCTCTTAACAAAAAAAAATATTAAAAAAATAAAATAAAAAAAATATTAGTGTTTTTTGTAATTATTTTCAGTTCCATACTTTTGCGATAGAAAAATCCACTTGATATCAACTCAGAATCATGGTCTGAAATATCTCCATCAGTATGTGTTACGCTGATACTAACACCCATAAGTATGTATTGTATGGGTACTTGTACGTACTTGTACGGGGTGTAAGTTATATCGTAACGAATACTGAGGGGGATTCAGCTCCTTTTTCTGAGATAAAATCAATTGGTATTTTCTGAAACTGAAAAAACAAAAATAAAATAAATAAAAAACTGACAAGAATTTAAAAAAGAAAATAAACATGAATTTTGCGTCAGAAAATTCCACTTGATATTAACTCAGAACCATGGTTTGAAGCATCCCCCTCAGTATTCGTTACGATGTCACTAACAACCTGTATACCTAGAGAAAAAAATATCAGTTATGTTTACAATAAAATAGTATTAATAGTAACAAACAGCGAACACCCTTACCAACCCTCAGTGGAGCAGTGTGGTGGAGCACTCCATACACCCTCCGGTTGATTAAGAAGAGGAGGCCTGTGCCCAGCAGTGGGACGTCTTCTCCTTCTAATCGTGTGCGTTGTGAGGTGGAATACCAACCTCATCAAGCCTGGTGGTGTTACTATTGAGCCGCCAAAGGCCCCTGACATGGCTCATGTAACGACTACTTACTTACAACAGTAAGTAGTAACCGGGACCAACGGCTTAACGTGCCTTCCGAAGCACGGATCATCTTACTTTCGGACAATCTGGTGATCAGCCAGTAATGTCCTAACCAAACTAGGGATCACAGTGTTTTTTTTTTAGTTTGGACGTGTATAGGCTGTTTATGATGTTTGTATTAGTAAAATACTTATACTTAGGTATTTATTTTTATGTTATCATCATCATCATCATCAGCCCATTAACGTCCCCACTGCTGGGGCACGGGCCTTCCCTATGGATGGGATATTTTATGTTATATTTCATCTCAATTCACTACTCTATGATTGCAACGAAAACCTTTCATGGAGAGAGCTTAGCCAGATAACCGCAAACCTACGAGGAGACCGCACTGATAACTGTGAGTTTTATTATTATAAGATTTTTTTTTACATTATCTATTTCAACGTAACATGAAATAAGCTCACGACTATATCCCAATTGGGGTGGTCAGAGGCACATCCATCGCAAGATGAACTAAGTACCCACACCTCACCGAGCTTTATGTTAGACCAACGTGATAGGTGACCATGTCGCCGTCCATAATGGTCGTTTATTTTTTATTTTTTTATTGTACATTTGCCGCAGATGGTATTAACTACTTGGCCGGACAAATGGGGAGTGCTGAGGGCTCTCACCCGGTACAAAATTTAAAACAACAGGCCTGAGGGAATCATATTTGAAAGAATTAATTGACCCTAGTGGGTCGGCGGTAAGCATCGAAGAAGGAAATCGTCGACCACGCCGGCGGGGTCGGTATCGGGGTTCTGAAGTGTTTGTTGTCGCGAGCTGATTGACCGCCTATATGGCTAGAGTAATCAGGTCGTCGGCTATATTACATCAAATCAAATCAAATCAAATATACTTTATTGCACAGAACTACATTTAAACAATCAGACATAACACATGAATACAGTACAATTTGGGCGGCCTTATTGCTCTAGACCAATTTCTGCCAGGCAACCACCAAAAGGAAATAAACATTTACAAACAACTTGGATTCTGATTAAAATAAAGAGAAGCAATATAGGTAACAAGATAATTCTATAGATACATAACGTGATCCAAATATCAAGCAACAATTATTTTGATGTATTTTTTTTTCTTCTGCCATTACATTGTATTTTGGAATCTCTTCTTCTTCTTATCATGTGGGTTGTGAGGTGGAATACCAACCTCAACAACCCTGGTGTCAGGGTTATTATTGAGCCGCCAAATGCCCCTGACACGGCTCATGTAACAACTACATACTTACATCAGTAAGTAGTAACCGGGACCAACGGCTTAACGTGCCTTCCGAAGCACGGATCATCTTACTTTCGGACAATCAGGTGATCAGCCTGTAATGTCCTAACCATACTAGGGATCACAAAGTGATTTTTGTGATATCTCCCCACCGGGATTCGAATCCGGGGCCTCCGGATCGTGAGCCCAACGCTCAACCACTAGACCACGAAGGCCGTTTTTGAATAATTATAAATGAAAAAAAAAATAGGTATGAAGCATACTCCACCACGCTGCTCCACTGCGGGTTGGTGGAGGTGTTTTTACGGCTAACAGCCGGGACCAACGGCTTAACGTGCCCTCCGAAGCACGGAATCATCTTACTTTTTCGAACAATCAGGTGATTCAAGCCTGAAAAGTCCTTACCAAACGAAGGAGTGATTTCGACAATGTCCCCATCGGGAATCGAACCCGGACCTCCAGATCGTGAGCCTAACCCCCCCCCCCCCCCCCCCCCAAATTACCACGAAATTACTTAATTAACACGAAAGCTCTCAACAGCGCCATCTATATTATTTTTAAGGAACGTAGCCTTGAAAATTCTTCATTGCACATAAGTAGTACATTAGGATACTTGGTTTACATAACCACAGACACAATATGTAGATATTGAGGCACAAACGAATGCCACGATCAATATGGGACACCATCGCTCTCCTTCTAACATATAGCCCTGTCTCTCTCTACATCGAAACGATGGAGCCTTGAGTGAAGGTGGCGAGAATTCAGGATTTCAGACGGATGGTGCATGATATCAAACATAACATGAAATAAGTTCACGACTATATCCCCAATTGGGGTAGTCAGAGGTACGTACAGCCATGAGGCTCGAACTCAAAAATAACTTTAATCAGTTAATTTGGTAACAGAGTCACACTTTTAATAGTTAGATTTGTGTTTTAGGTTCAAAGATTCTTTATTCTCATTAAGACATGAAATAAGTCACTTACATGAGAACAGATTACAATAAAATAAATACTAATGTTCGCTCGTACAGAAAATTCACAGTTAACTTCACAACTCACCACACTTAATTTATTTCACATTAAATTAAATACATTCCCATCACGATCCCTCCAAAAACAAGTTATGGTTGATATTTGTTTTCGCCGAATCATTCGCGTAAACTACCTACTGCAGCTTCTCAACTTGTATAGCAGGATAAGCTGCAAGAAAAACCTCGGCACAGGGCCCTAGACGTTCTTTAAAAATGTTAGTAATACTTACAGTTTCAGTAATTTGGGTCCCAGACAGTAATTCCCGAGCATTTCTTTTTTCTAAAGTCTATGGAACACGAAGGAAATACACGTCCATTTTAGGTGGACAACCTTTTCAACATTTTAGTTGGCGTATATGTATGTACCTATATAACCGGACAGAATTAAGTTGACAGCACACATTAAACGGGATATATAATAGATATTTCAATCCCGAGCCTTTATTCTAATGCCGGAATATCGGGGTTTAAATTAACAATTACGGGATTTTACTACATACCTAGTATAAAACAAAGTCGCCTTTTCTGTCCCTATATCCCTATGTACGCTTAAATCTTTTAAACTACGCAACGGATTTTGATGCGGTTTTTTTAAATAGATAGAGTGATTCAAGAGGAGGGTTTATATGTATAATAACATCCATTAATAGTGGAGAAATACTGTTATTTTTGAGGTTTTTAATGTGATGTCGTAAATAATTTAATTTTTTTCCTCAGCATTGCACCACCCGAGCGAAGCCGGGGTGGGTCGCTGGTGTATTTATTATAAACCAGCGTAGTAAATACGTAGTGAGGAGCTCGGTGGCGCAGCGGTAAACGCGCTCGGTCTGCGATTGTTGAAGTTAAGCAACTTTCGCAAAGGCCGGTCATAAGATAGGTGACCACAAAAAAAAAAGTTTTCATCTCGAGCTCCTCCGTGCTTCGGAAGGCACGTTAAGCCGTTGGTCCCGGCTGCATTAGCAGTCGTTAATAACCATCAATCCGCACTGGGCCCGCGTGATGGTTTAAGGCCCGATCTCCCTATCCATCCATAGGGAAGGCCCGTGCCCCAGCAGTGGGGACGTTAATGGGCTGATGATGATGATGATCAGTAAATACGTACTGGACAGGTACCCTGACTTAACGGCTATAGAGATGGTATGAGATTTCTATCATCAATTTAATTATTAATGTTATCAGTGTCAACTTATTTATTAGCGAATTTCTATAACTATTTACTACTATCTATCTATCTCCGCTTACCTAACCTGAAGATTTGACAGGTAGGTACTGTTCTTTACACAAGCGACTGCCTGTCTAACCTTCCAACCCGAATCGAATACCAGTCCAATACAGGTTATGACACATATCTCCGGAAACACATTTCTCAGTATGAGTTTCCTCACAATATTTTCCTTCACCGCTGAGCTGAGATGAAAATTTTAAGTATTATTGATTACATACCTTATAAATCTCACTGTGCAAAAAACTCATCTAACCGCTACAAATTATATCAAATCAAACATTAATTGGGTTGACAGCGAAGTAACTATTTCCACATCAAAAGAACCCAAGATACTAAATGAAAATCCATTTCTATACTCTTATGAATCCTCCGATTATCAGAAGAAAGCTATAAAAATAGATTGAAGAGTATGGAGACCAATAAAAATGAAAATTGGCGTCAAAAGTGTACAGTCATGAGCAATATAATGTACCCACTTTAGGACTCTGTCGCACTAACATATTTGACATTTAGTGAGACTTACAGTTCAATTTGTCAAAAAAGTTAATGTGACATGGTACCAAAGGTATACATATTAATGCTCGTGACCGTACATACTTTTACTTATTGCGTAAGTTTGCAATTCTATACAGCGGCGGCCCTAGCAAAATGTTTAGATGGTGCCATGGTATAAGAAGACCGCTCAATCCTATGACAAGCCGCCATTGCTAGCCCTTTGATGACGTAAGTGTTACCATTCAATTGGTATCTCCAACATTCCAAGGACGTAAATTTTATTGTTGAAAATTAAATGAATTACTGACTAATGTATTTAATTACTATTCTCTCTCTCTATTTAAGAGCTGCGCTCTTGTCGGTGGAGTACCTAATCGCCATTCCTCTCTTCTTCCCGCCAAATCTTATGTATGTATAATTTCTTACTTTGTTCATAAATCAAAACGATTGTCTTCAACGTAATAAAGAACAAAGTGAAATTGACGTAAAAAGACAAAACCTAACAAATTAAAAAACTTTGAAATATTTCACAGATGACGAACATTTTACTCTTCGCCCTGATAGGCGTGGCGGGGGTGGTGATCGCCGACCAATCAGAGGTCAGCGTTTCCGACGGCCAGCCAATTGAATCGCTGGAAAATCACGTGGGAGAGAGAAGGGTAGAAACCCCTGCTGTGGTCCTACAACTGAAGTATGATAGAGGGGAACTGAATAAGATATATCTAGCTCAGTTCCGAAAAGGCTCAGAATCCTGGGTCCCCTCAGTGCCGGCCCGGACGAATCTGTGCGCGGACCTGTGCCACGCAGGTTTTTTTTTATTATTTAGGTTGTTTGTGTTCGTTCCTTTGCCGTTTGTTTACGTTTTTCATTAAAGGTTTTTTTAATGTCGGTTTCTGTGATTGTTGTGACAAAAGGTGTTTTAATAGTGACGTCAGTGATGTGTTTTGTGTAGTTGTGTGGTTTTTATTTTATAGTTTTAAAAATGGAAACAGTTATTCAAACGGTAAGTTTTTCACTTATTAATATACCTCACACTATTATTAAGTTGCTTACTTAATTCACCTTAGTAACAATAAATTCATTAAAAAAATGTTTTCTCATTTTAATATTTCATTATCAAATCCATTGATACATATAATTATAATGTTTCTATGGAACAACTCATACACAAATTATTATAATGCTATTTTCAAACTAGGTAGTTATATTTTTAATGAAATTTTGTTTTTCGTCGCCATTAAAACATTTTGTTTTTATTTTATTTTACTTATATAAATTGATGTTTATTTTTATTATTATTGACCTTTGTGTTATATTGATAAGCATACAGATCGCAAGACAAGCATGAACATAATAAAATAAAATACTTTAAACATGTCAATAGCGCCTACCTATAGAAAAATAAAAAATACTTATTACATTTTCTTGCAATAGGGCAATATAGCTTACGCGGCCTCCATTGTGTCCATTTTTTCTTATTATTGTCTCAGATCAGGTTCTGGACGCAATATAAAAAAAATCGGAAAGAAAGAAAAGATCCTTTGGAAAGCATAAAAGGCATGAAACTCAAACGTAGCTACCGAGATACAATGGCGCTATAGACGTAAATTGACCAAAATTTTGAAATCTTTTTTTTTGTGTTTTCTGGACTCTGAAAAACTTTTTTAAAACAATATAATACATTATGATATATAATTATTTATGTAAGTACTTAGACTTAGTTATTCAGCAACAAATCTTGACTCAATTTTTGTCTACCACTGAATTTTATCACATTTTTAGCCAGGGCAAATATGACCGTAGAAAAAGAACCCCGGGACATAATCTGATAGAATTTTGCCAAAATCATAGGGAAAGCAACAAAAAAAAGCAAGCAAACCCGCTAAGCTAAGGGAGTAAGCTTTCATCACATGCAAGTCTCAACAGTGGAGTTTCTTCCAAATAACACCAATCAATGTAACAGCAATGGCTGTTACACACAGTAGTACACAGTTAGACAATAAACGACTGTCTTATCTTATCTAATTCCATACATTTTTGCCCATTGTCATTTATTTATTTTGACATTTGGCGGCGTCGCATCGTTCACCGAAACCGTTTTCTTTTTCGACTTATCATAAATTTGGCGCATATAGCTTTAAGAGTAGTGAAACTGTCAAGCGTTACAGTAGCCTAGAACAGATGGTCCGTTTTGTGAGAGGTATTTTTCATTATATGTTTTTATTTATATTGCACAGGTCTGGGCGGGTCGGCGTGCGGGTCATCCTGTCTGGACATGTTACCCGTTGGTCTGCAGACAGCCCTGGAGAACGCCAATGATACTGCTGAAGCCTTCGGAGAGCCGAGGGTAGAGGTCTGCCCGGCGCTCTGTGAGAACCACTTAGGTAAGCACCTAGCTGCCACTATAATAACAAAAACGACTCATACATATGGCGACCAACATGGGTCTAATTTCTCATATTGGCGCCCAACATGGGTCTGATTTCTCATATTGGCGCCCAACATGGGTCTAATTTCTCATATTGGCGCCCAACATGGGTCTAATTTATATTATTCTTTATTTATTAAAGAATTAAGCCGAGGTAGCCCAGTTGGTAAGAAAGCTAAACCCACATACCCTAGAAATGTATTTCGCATAATTTTGAAACTCATAACTACTATAAGCATAATAATTAATGACAATAATGATATCTAAGCATAATTATTATAAGCATAAACACTATACTCCGAATAAAAAAAGTGTTGGCACAACTTTGAACATGTTCGAAACTTACTTTTTCCTTGGCTGCATTTTGTTGTGACTTTTTATATTTTTTGACACTATTTCATGCTGTTGGTCATTATTCAGTATACTTTTCGTGTGTAAGATAAACATGCTGGCGGCGTAGGGGTGGCCCAAGGGCCACCCCCGCCGCACCCTAATCTACTGTTATGCCTTGTAAAAATTATGACAAAACACTATTATTCTAAAAAAGAATTATGGATACCTATTTATATGCAAATCAAATTTATACCAACAAATATTAGTCCAGAAATAAGTTATACCTAACAAACCAGTATTCCTAGATGTTATTATGGGAAAGTACTATTATGCTAAAGAACGTTATGCAAAAAGGATTATGATAATTAAAATTATGACAAAAACATTTATGCATTTTAAGAGAATCCTTACTACTACGCCAAACTACATCATGATGTGGGCAACGAATGATATTCTATTTCATGAAATGATGGAGCACATCATGAAATGATCAATTCTATGATCTGGCCACCACATATATATTCTTATACACCTCTGCCTGTCCCTTCGGAGATGCAGGTTTATGTGACTTATATTTCTCTCTCTCTCCAACCAGGTGAGCCGCTATGTAATTGCAACTCAGAGGTCTCCGAACAAGTCAATGTTGTCGACTGGAACGCCGTCTGCACTACCTTCTGTGTATCCGATGGATACGTTCTTAATGGTAAGCATTTACAATTGACAGTCTGAAATGCTTACCGTTGAGGGCCTGAAGTGGCAAATGTTTATGGTTCTACACTCACTGGCGTATAACCCGTGCGAATCGAGACGCATCGCATCTGCAAAGCGGCGGATCTTCTTCTATCGTTTGGATTGTGAGGTGAATTACCAACCCCATCAAACCTGGTGTCAGGGTTATAACTGAGCCGCCATACGCCCCTGACATGACTCATGTAACGACTACGTGCTTATCAGTAAGTAATAACCGGGACCAACGGCTTAACGTGCCTTCCGAAGCACGGAACATCGTCGTGTGGAGGCGGCGGATGATCGTCCTTGGCACAAGGTGTTCATCTGATTCGGTCAGTAGTAGAAAGAGGAACATTTGACATGTCACTTACCTGGGCCTGGGGGCAACGCCGCCGTCGGCGCCGATACACGTAATTTCAGTAAGTACGTCGACAATATAGGGGAGAGCATATTTTATCTCAATCAAATATACTTTTACGATAGATGAGCACCAGTGGGAATTCTACGTATTTTCTTTACTTTACGTACAGAACCACGTACCGTACCTTCAGAACCGTATCTTCAGTTTTAGTTGTCCAAAAAACTACTTTCCGACGCAATATCTAACATAACTCTCACTCCGTCAGGTTGCCCGGCCTGCGAGGAATCCATCACACCGACATCGGTGGTCAAAATATCGTCATTGTCTCGAGTCCTCAACACTGAAGACGGATGGACGGCGTGGTGCAGCGTACAGTGTCAGCAGGGCCACGGCGGCGCGGCCTGCAACTGCCACCGATCGCCTCTGCAGTAATATTGAATATTTACCCAAAACCTAAAAAAAAATACCAATGGGTGAATATCAAAATGTGTCAAGTTTGGTGGCGACTGTCATATAATTTTTTTGTGAAAAATTGGGGAAATTGGGAAAATTGGGAATTGAAAAATTCCTTTTTCATGTCGGTTCCGAGGATCCTTTTGGATCTTTTTCATGTCGGAACCCAATTTTTCACGAAAAAGTAATATGAAATTTCGCCACCAAACTTGAAATTTTGAGATTCACCCCAATTTACCTAATAATACAGCGCATCTCCAGGGAGAAAATGCCAATGCGATACACCAGCCTACCATATATCCCAACTGGGAAAGTTAGAGGTACATCCATCGCAAGATGAACTGAGTAGTCAAACCTCACCGAGCTTTCTGTTAGACCAACGTTGGTGAGCCGTATCGCCGTCTATAAAGGTCAAGCCAGTCGTGTTAAAGAAACCTTTACCTTTTTTATAGTGACTTAGGGTTAGTGGTTTGCCTCAGATGGCATTAACTACTTGGACAAATGGAGAGCGCTGATGCTTTCACCCGGTACACAATTTAAAACAACAGGCCTGAGGGTGAACAGTTGGGCGAAAACCTCTGCTCAGGGCGTCTGAGGACTCAGCCAGGACCAGTAGTCATTATTATACATTAACAATACATACAATCTCCAATAGTAACTACCGCACGCTAGAAACAAAAAAATCTGAATATAATGGTACCCTCTGGAATATAATGGTATTGAGTATTTTTACAGTTGATAAAACATGGAAAGATTTACAACCACTGGAAGCCATTAAAAATAACAGCTAGTATCATTGTCAGCATTAATCAAAACTACAAAAAAATACATAGTATTTGACTTCGATTCCGCACCATACAACCTCGATTTAATAGTCTGTAAACTCGAGGGATTTTTTTTAATTACTTATATGAAGACCTAATTCCACCGCTAACAAAAACCTATCGCTTATTCTTTACAAAAAAAGTAATGTTATCAATTTGTAACCTAAGCTAGCATTCAAAAAAAATTTAAACCATACTATCAAAGTGTTATAAAGGATCAATTTAGTTAATTAATAATTATAAATATATAATTATATGATTATTAATATATCTAGTCATGTAACTTTAATTCAAATAATAATTATAAGTAATACCACTTACAACAAATAATTTGTTTTAAAAGTAAAAGTACTTACCTACATTTATTGTAAAATAACTACTACTTAGTACTTGGCTTAAATTAATATTGTTATATAATATATATTTTTATTAAATTAATGTACCTATAACCAAATGTAATCCTTATAATCTTTAGTTTTAAGAGAAAAACTGTGTGAAGGACAATATAAAACATGTAGATAAATGTGTATCTACTTAAATGTAAATGTATGAATTCATTTAAAATATGTTACTGTTCATTTAAATTCATTTATTTTGATTAAAGTTTGATTTTATTTTACACTTATTTTTTTGTTTTTATTTAGTTTTTGGAACCTACCAGTCAATTATTACCAAATATTATGTTTGACTCCCTAAATTTTTCAATTTTAAACATTATTTACATAGTTGCTAACGGTGTACATATGTCTGTGTGTAGTTCGTGCCAAAATAGGCGGATTATTCTTTACTTGTATTGTTAATATGTAACATATTTCATGATTATCATAGTTTCACTATTTGTAGCTTATGGCTTTTAATACCCAAAACTTTTTGCCATTCAACAATGTACATACAGGTAAAATTATAAAATAAGAATATTTATGGATCTATTTACCTGATAGACGGCAGCAGTAACTGTCAGTGCTATTCAGAGGCGGAGGACAGGAGTCCTAGTACGGCTTTGAAATAGACTACTCTGGGCGCCATCCCACTCGCGTCAGACAGAGTACTGCGGGGCGAAAGGCAAGAGGGAAACCACTAAAAAGTAGCATGGAAAATGCTACACCGACAAGAGCGTGGCTCTTAAATTAGTGATGGACCTTAGAGGGCACAACAAAATAAAAAAAAAACACAAAAAATATAATCGCCAGTCAATCTTCTGAGACGGATACCTCACCTAAAAATAAATTACGGCTGAAGAAGAAAAATAAAAAAAAACAACACTCACAGATAAAAGTTAGAAGTCAAAGATAAGAATAAATCTGAGGAGAGAAAAGTTATTTGAGTCGAATACTGTCAAAGTAGATGCTAAAAAAGTCATAAATGGATATGTTTTTAAAAGTGCCTCTACTTATACGTAAACTCGGTATATATCCTTCTTGCGTGATTTTCTAAAATATCGCTGGCTATAAATAAGATAATCATAGACTATTCGATTCCATGGACAATAGGGAATTTTAAAGTGCTAACAATTACTATCGCTGCCCGCCCAAAAAAAATTACCCTCCGAAATTCGTAAAAAATAAATAAAAATCACATTCAAAAATTTACCCGTACAATTAAATTAATCATAAAACTTACCAAGATCAATGTTGACACATTTATCAATAAATCAACACAATCCACAACTTAACAAACGCCCGTAAAAAAAAACAACTTAAACATATTTTCTTTTCTATCATTATTCTGAAAAAATAAATTCACTAAAAAAAACAATGTATTTTTCAAATGAGCAATTCAGATACGCGACTGCCACGCTTACACTTTAAAAAAAATAGAATTATAAAGAAATAGAGGCATCAATTTTCCAAAAAGAAGACTAAAATGCTATTTTCGCTTCCGCTCGCTACTATATGCCTAGACATGTTTAAGGCTATTACAGAAAAACTACATTTGAATTTAGAACTGTTGTTGTGCGGTTAGCGTAACAACAAATCGACTCCAAACAAACTGCAATCCAGCTTAAAACCAACTGTAATCCAACTGCAATAGAACCGCGTTAATCGTTATATTGCTTTGTGTGCAGTACGTCTGTAATAGCCTTTAGATGTTGTAATTTAACCATTTATCTAATATTACTTAAGTATATTTATTATTACAATTATGAATAAAAAATCGTGTACATATAAACTACAATCCAATGCGTAGAGAAGTAATAAATAGAATATGAAGTTAAGGATCGCGCAGCACTAGATGCCAAAGTAATATTAAGAATTTACTTATTAAAAAAATATAATAAATTATGTGTGATTGATATGTGTGAGAGAGAATCGTTAAAGTTTTTCTTTTTTTTTTTAATTTTTATTTATTATAATCATGTCAAATTTAGTTCCAACACTCGCCACCGGCGTTTCTTTTTGTAGTTTAAATTGGACCGTTGTAAATTATTACTCTATTTCGCCATGGAGTAACTAGATGTCGCTAACCGCACACACTTACATATGGAAATAAGTGCCATCTAGTGACGGTGAGTCGTAGTATTATGAACACTGACAGTTAATGACGGACTTCTCAGGCCACGTTTCTTAAAAAAAAACATAGATGGCCCTGTACAACGTTGCCTTCGTTTATCCTTCTCATTTAATGGATCATCATCATCATCATCAGCCCATTAACGTCCCCACTGCTGGGGCACGGGCCTTCCCTATGGATGGATAGGGAGATCGGGCCTTAAACCATCACGCGGGCCCAGTGCGGATTGATGGTTATTAACGACTGCTAATGCAGCCGGGACCAACGGCTTAACGTGCCTTCCGAAGCACGGAGGAGCTCGAGATGAAAACTCTTTTTGTGGTCACCCATCCTATGACCGGCCTTTGCGAAAGTTGCTTAACTTCAACAATCGCAGACCGAGCGCGCTTTTTACCGCTGCGCCACCGAGCTCCTCAATTTAATGGATAACAGACATTATATATGTACATCTTTTATCTTTGGCTTTGGGTATAAATGATGACCCTTATTATTACACCCAGGCACAGCACATTTTCCACCTATTATTATTCTGATCTAAATAAAGAGAAGCAATATAGGTAGCAACATAATTCTATACATGATCTAATTCAATGAGAAAATTAGTAATTATCACGTTAAAGGGATTACCATCAGGTGAGATTGTGGTCAAAGGCGAACCTATATTATTAAAAAAAAAAAGAGGGGGGAATTTAATAGAAAACAACATGATGCTATGCGCACGGCGCTATCGACACACCCTGTCATAAATCATTATTTTACACAACTTTTTTTTTAAAATAACTTTTAGAATAACGCACCAGCCAGGATGATGTGTTTCGAAGAGGTCACATCATCACATCACCTACACGAGTGTGATAAAGCGTCTGGTTGATAGGTATACCGGATCCATTTTGATACTTTAATACTTACTTCTATATTTTTATAACACCACAATTTGTACGAACACATGGTCGCAATAAAACATTTCTATTTCTATAGTATATTGCCCACACTCCATCATGTTGGGGAATAATCAAAGGCATAAATAATAAAATGACAATTCTACTTCTGTTTCGGTCTACATAGATCAATTAAAACCTATTTTAAGATTAATTGTCGTGTTGTAAACCGCAAATAATTTCTTGGTATTTTTTTTTACGGACGTCAATTAATGATTCATTGTTTTGTGTGTGTTTGCGTGTGTGTATGTGTACATTGCCACAAATACACGTATGGACGTAGGTATGGGAATAGTGTGTAAGAATTTTGTGTGTAAGAGTGTGTAAGAAAGTAGGTAACTGAGAGATATAAAAACCATCTATTGTGTGAATGTATGTGATGTTGTATTGTTTATTTGAATTAAAGTAGGTATGTATGTGTGTAGGATGTATGTATGAGAGATATTTTAGACTAAGAACAACCAAGAATTATCGCAACAAACAATATCACACAAGTCTTCCAATAATTATAAGATTATTAGTGTAAATAAAATTAAATAAAAATAATTATTAATTAATTTAATAAATAAGAAAATTGTATGTATACCACGTGTAACCAATAAAATTCAAAATTATATATTTTATATACATGTATAAGGCTTATTGATAATTTATAACATAATAAAATAATATTACTAGTTTAAAAAGTATAAATTATGCTGCTACATAATTTATAAATGTAATTTTTTACGTATTAATATCAATAATATTACCCGATACACATATATATATTTTTTGCTTTTGTCATTGAAAAGCAAAAACAAAAAAGTTAAGTTAAAATGCGCGCTTTACGTACGTAACATATGAAAATTGTACGCACAAGTTCCACATTAATTTAATATCAATATTTAAAAAATACTGGAGTAAGTATAGTAAAATAGTAATTTCTAGACAACATAAATAATTATTAGGGATCACACACATAAGATAAGCTCACGGCTATATCCCAATTGGGGTAGTCAGAGATACATCTATCGCAAGGTGAACTAAGTACCCACGCCTCACCGAGCTTTCTGTTAGACTAACGTGATAGGTGGTTAGCTGTATCGCCGTCTGTAATATACCTATATTAGGGATTTGCTATCATAAAACATTAATGTCTTTTATGGCCCTCTGCTGGGTACAGTCATGAGCAATATCAAGTACCCACTTTAGAACCCTGTCGCACTATCATATTTGACATTTAATGAGACTTACGGTTTAATTTGTCAAAAAGTTAATGTCATATGGTTTCAAAGTGTATACATATTAGTACTCGTGACCGTACAGACATTATGGAGCATACTCCACCACGCTGCTCCGCTGCATATCGGTGGATGCAACCCCAAGCGTACTCTTGTTTATAACACAATATCATCACGACTATATCCCAATTGGGGTAGTCAGAGCTATCTGTTAGAATACGCTTTGTTTCTATGTTCTTATTTTTATAGATAGTTGATATTAAATTGTATTTTATCTTTCTCTTATGCATGTTATAGTTTAAATTATTCTTGTTGTTGTTAAAAGGATCTGTTTATGTTTGAAATTTTTAATAATATATAATATAAATAATAATTTAATATATATATTATTATTTATTATTATTATTATTTAATGTATAAATAATAATTTATAATGGGAATAAAAAATATATATAATGTATTAAATTATCTAGTTAAGTATAATTAGCTGTTAAAGGATAGCACGTTTATCATACCCATATCAGAATAGTTTTAAAAGCGTCAGTAATTAGTTCTTGAAACAGTTTCGTATACAATGAAAGAGTTTCCAGGCTATGTTCCTCAAAAACAATATATACAGGGTGTTAGTGACATCGTAACGAATACTCAGTTAGTGACATCGTAAAAAAACTAAAAAAAAAAACATGAATTTTGCGACGAAAAATTCCACCTGATATTAACTCAGAATCATGGTCTGAATCATCCCCCTGAGTATTCGTTACGATGTCACTAACACCCTGTATATAGATGTCGCTGTAAAGATTTCCCTTCTCTAATTTTTTTTTGTTTAACTTAAACGAAGGAAAATCTTTAACCTTTTAATTTCATGGATAACACACATAATGCATATTTTATCTTTGTTTGTAGATATGATTGCTTTTATACAGAATGTTAGTGACATAGTAACGAATACTAAGGGGATGATTCAGACCATGATTCTGAGTTAATATCAAGTGGATTTTTTTGTGCGAGAGTCCGGGATGTGGTTCCTGGCAACAGTTAATATTAATTTACCTTTTTTGGCGTGTTTTTAATAAGAACAATGTTCAAGAATTAATTGCTGACGAAAGTCTAGATTAAGGGTACCTATTTAAGACCTAGATCTTATTTTAATCAATGTAAGCTGTTGTGGAGACAATAATACATTAGACCTATCTCCCTTACCCTAACATAATTATAACATCCTTAAAACGTGTTTTGAGATGTAAATGTTAGAAAAATAGATTACTTAAATACTATTATAGTTTATTACATATATAAAAAGCCACATTAAAGCAATTGATCTCAAAAAAATAAAGCCGCGATTCCTTGGCAACATTTGGCGCGCGACGTGTTGCCCAAAATGTTGAAAGTTAGCGCCGAACTTATTGTTTAACAACGTTGTCTGATTACGCTTCTAGTACAAGTCTGTCGTCGACAACATGTCGCTAGAGTAACTAGTGTTGTTGCGTGTCACGTCTACAGTCGGCAACAATTGATGCTCAACTAACGATGCTCTAAACAGCAAGCCGCGCAACATGTTGCACTCCAGCTGGCAACGTCGCGCGCTGTTGTGCAACGTTGCCGTACATGTTGAGCGTTGCGTGTTGCGCGTTAATTGTTGCCTAGTGGATAAGAGGCTTAACTAGTGTTGTTGCGCGTCATGTCTTCACTCGACAACAATTGATGCTCAACTAACGATGCTCTAAACAAACAACAAGCCACGCGACATCTTGCGCTCCAGCTGGCAACGTCGCGTGCTGTTATGCAACGTTGCCGTACATGTTGAGCGTTGTTGCCTAGTGGATACGAGGCTTTAATATTGCAATTTGACATTTCCTTATTTTTGCATTTTTTTATACAAGGGAAAAGAGAAGGAAGACCAAGAAGAGCTTAAATTGGAACAAATTAAAGAGAAGGCGAACGTCGTGTCGTATAAAGAAGCCAAAATTAAATAATTGGCCTTTGATAGACAAGACTAGAGAATGCTAGACAGACAAGAGCGTAGCTCTTAAATTATAATCATGACATTTCCGCATATAAAAGTGCGCAACGTCAACAAAATAATATCACACAGCAATATTACTTAAACTTTATTTTTTTCTATTTATGGCTGCATCCATTATGTTAGGTACTATTAGCTGCATTATTCAGAAACGATGATCCGCATTCTTAGAAAAGTTGCTTCAATTTGGCCTTTTTAACTCGTTATCGATGTTATCATAAGTTTTAAAGTAACTGTGTAAATAGACCCACTCTTCTGGGAAATCTAGGGATCGAACTTAGGGCACTTTCCAGAGACAAAGTTAGTTACCGAATATGACCTTCCTTTCTAGTGTTGCTAACTATAGGTAATTTACAATCGATAATTTTTATGGGAAATGGTTACGGGCGAAAGTAGACTTAATCCCGTGCCTGTAAGGTTGGCCACAGTGAAGAGCATTGCATACAAATTCAAACCGAAACCTACCTTGATTACAGCCTCGACGCCCTCGCGGGGCCCGAAGTGGATCAACACAGTAGGATGCGTGTACAGATAGTTTTTTTTTTGATGATGTGTGACGATAGCGTCAAACTATCGATAATCATAATCATTTAGAAGGGTACATTACATTGTTGATAGACTTTCGACAGGCAACACTATTCCGTTATCGTCTTCCACAGCTCACTATGTATATATCGAGATTATATACAGGGTGTTAGTTACACCGTACTTGATTGTATTAAAAAAAGGGTAGGTGATTTTCTTGTCGGAAATATTTAATCAAGAATTTGTTTATTTTTTTTATTTTAAATTTGGGTTCTATGCATAGGACTAAAGTATTTAAAAAATACACTATGAATTTTCTAACAGGAAATTCCACTTGATATCAACTCAGAATAATGATGAATCTTCCCCCCAAAGTTTTCGTTACGGTTTCTGTCACTAGCACTCTGTATTTTCCTATCAAAGGTATTCAAAACTTATCTCTTACCTGCATCTGTTTCAGCATCTATCTGACCCACTGTAGCATTATTAAGAAAACATATTTCAGCACAATACACTGTTATATATCAATATCTCAATAATTAAAATACAACTAAACTTTACCACGATTTTTTTTTTTTTTTTTTGTTTTTGTTTTCCCCGAAGGGTAAGGCAAAGGGAACTATGCCCATACAGCCATGTCTTACGTATTTTTTTTCTTGATGATTAATGAAATGATGAAAGGTGATGAATGATGATGATGAAACCTAAGCCCCCACCCTCGGAGTAGACTCCTACTCCGAACCCCAAACGAATTAACTCAAAAGTCCGCATAAACTTTTGAGTTATGAAGCGGCTTCCCAGCACGAAGCGAAAATAGGCAGATACACTTTGTTCATTGAATACTCCAATATAATAACACTCGCGAATGTCTTCTGACTAACTTAATGCGATCATTAACCACAAAACACCACTTCGTATTAATTATTTAGATTACTCAATGAAGAAAGCAACTGTCCCGTTCCCGTTTCCCGCCGAAAAGCCACTTTACCACGAACTTTAATAATTCACGCGGGAGATAGAACTGTCAAAGTGACAAATTAGTGATGTGACATCATCGCGGCTCAATCGCGGCTAATAATAATAGGTGATGTTTCTGGTCCATCGATTGCAACAGGTATCTTTAATCGACATACAAAGTTATAATAATATATAAAAAATAAAGTTAAAAGTAGGTTCTTAAGTGTGTTTTTGTTGATTTACATTGTGAAACCTACGCGTCACAGCAATGTTACTTGTAAATTTAAATTATTTTGTAAAATATTTCTGGTTATAATTTAATTATTACTTATACATAACATAATACGTATTATATAATTTTCTTATTTTCAAATACCTGTGATAATGCTTGATGTTTTTCTGTGTTGTAAAATGTTTAATTGGAAAATAGTGTTTTATTTCCTCTATTGTAGGTAAATGATTTTTGTGTTAGCACTCACACGTGCTTAGGGAAACTCACAAAGAGAAATTAATACGATTTTCTCTTTATCGATTTGTTTTTTTTTACCTAATAAGTACACAGTTAGGTTAGGTTAGATAGAAATAAAACAGGTTATCAATAAATAAAATCTTGATTTCGTTAACAAATTAAATAATGTTATCTTAAGTTATTTAATGTATGCATACTTCAAGATTAGCATGATAACCAGGTATAGAACTGAATAGAAATTGTTTATTATAAGTATTTCTTTATAGGTATCTCTTTTCTTTATCATAACATAAGCTGGTTTTCCCTTCGCGGGTTGGAAGTTCAGACAGACAGTCGCTTCTGTAAATAACTAGACCTGTCAAATCTTCAGATTAAGTAAGCGGACCCTTTTAAAACGAGATAACGCTAGGGAAATGATCAAGTTGGAGGCACTTCACGTCTTCAAATATCAAGTGTCTTCGTTTCTCATACAATCCGCACTGGTCACTTTTTTACCTCTCTTTCGAGGCACTAACACTTGCTCTGTCCATTCTTTCACATCCTGAAGCTCCAAACTTCTTGGTTTAAAACTCTTCGGATTCAACGGAACCTTACCCTCTGGGGTCATCTTCGACTTGGCTAAAGTCATCCCGTGCTTTCTTCTCAAATGCTTATCGCAATTCGACCAATTAAAGAACTCCATTTTGCATATTTCGCACGAATACGGCTTAGAACCGGTGTGTTGCCTTTCATGGACTCGCAAAACGTTTTTAAACCTGAAAGTTTTGCTGCAATATTGGCATTTAAAAGGCATCACATCCAAATGCGTCGCCATATGACTTTTCAAGAGAGTTTTCGATCTAAATCTTCTATAACAACTGCCACATTCAAAAGGCCTTTCCTTACTATGCGTCAAAACATGCTTCCTCAACCTCGATAAGTTAATAAAACTCTTTTGACAAATCTTACAGACTTGTGGGTCGGGGTTATCATGAATTAAAATGTGGGCTTTTAAAGCCCCCTTCGTATAGAAGGACATGCCGCATCGATCGCAGAAGAAGTCTCGAGTTCTCTCCGTATGTAACTTCAAATGATCCCGAAGATTATTTGAGCTTTTAGCTATTTTCTGACAAACGGAACAAGTTAAATCCTTTTGGGTCAGAGCGCGCCGTTTTCGTTTCTTTTTAGATTTTGCAGAGTTGTAAATGGAGTTGTGTTTGTCTAAAGAGGCTTGGTCTGTGAAGGTTTCACCGCAGATCGTGCAGTGAAGCTGGTGTGTTGCTAAGTGTGATATTTTATCGTTGTCATATTTGTGATTGCAGTGCGGGCAGTAGGACCTAGAACATATTATTCTACATTACATAACATAAACAGCCTATATACGTTCCACTGCCGGGCACAGGCCTCCCCTCAATCAACCGGAGGGGATATGGAGCATACTTCACCACGCTGCCTCACTGCGGATTAGTGGAGGTGTTTAAACGGCTAATAGCTGGGACCAACATCTTAACGTGCTCTCATTTTTTCAGACAATCAGGTGATTCAAGCCTGTAAAGTCCTTACTCAAACAAAGGACAGTCTCACAAAGTGATTTTGACAATTTCCCCATCGGGAAACGAACCCGGACCTCCACATCGTGAGGTTAACGCTCTAACGTATATGAATGCATGGATTTAACCGTCTGGGAACCGATATAAGGCAGCCAAATTACTGGTGTTTTTTTACCAAATCACTGAATTGAATTACAATGTTTTTTTAGGAACATCTACGGCCCTGTGCCGAGGTTATTCTTGCAGCTACTTTTCCCCGGCTACACAGGTCGTGAGAAGCTGCAGCAGTTTTAAGCGGATGAGACGTTCGTTATGTAAAAAATGACGATTCAAAATGTAACTATGTTATGTATGTGATAGAAGTAATATTTAACTTACGTCAAGCCCGGTCGATGCTCGACCACATGCTCCACGAACTCCTCATACCCACCAGTGGAGTAACCGCAGTCCACGCACGACACGCCGCCACACTTGCCGTGGACTTCTTTCGAGTGGTGGCGAAGTTGGACCTGGTCTGTTACCTGGTAAAGGGGAAAGGATGGTAAGAAAAAAGGAAACATTTTCGAAAATTATTCACATCAAGGTTAATGAGGGATTTTCGAAGCTACGTTCCTGAAAACCAATTTAGATGGCGCTGTACATCCTTCTAATTTCATGAATAACAGACATGTGCATATTTTATCTTTGTTTTTGGGTATAAATTATGACCCTTTTTATTACGCCCAGGCACAATTACATCTTCCACCTGATTATTCTGATCAAAATAAAGAAGAGCAATGTAATTCTATACATAATGTGATCGAAATATCAAGCAACGATTATTTTCATATACACTTATGCGACACAACGAGTTTATTAAAAACATCATAGAAGGAAAGAGAGGAAGGGGAAGACCAAGAAGAGCTTACATGGAACAGATTAAAGAGAAGGTTAACGTCGTGTCTTATAGGGAAGTCAAGGAATTGGCCTTTGATAGACTGGAATGGAAAATGCTACACCGACAAGAGCGTGGCTCTTAAATTGATGATAATGGTACTTCTGCGATTACATTCTGAACCCGAGTAATGAGAAAATAGGTAATTATCACGTCAAATCTCAACAGCGCCATCTGTATTATTTTTTGGGAACGTAGCGTGGAAAGTCCCTTATTGGCGACAGCATAAAAAGCGACTACCCACAAATAATTAAATAAATTATTATAAATTATTGATTAAATATTGAAGAAATAGATAATCGATATGGATAATACATATTTGGTTTTATATAATGAATATAAGGAGCGCGAAAATAAAACGGCGTCGCTCTTGCTACTCCATTTTGTTTCTATTCTTTTATGATAAAATGGTGCTAATTCCTGTAAATACCATCTAATTTTATTTTACGTTATATCTGTCATTTTCTTATCCGCCGAAAAGGAAAGGGACGGGTAATCGACAAGCATAAAATTTATGGAACACACGTCAATTTTAAGCACAAATCTAAACCAACCGTCTAAAAATTTTACATCTGTCAATAACCCGACACATTCTTTTACTCATTCTTCCTAAAATTAAGAGCTGTGAATCATCCGTCCCTTTCCTTTTCGACGGATATGAAAATGACGGATATAACTTTAAATAAAATTAGGCGGTGTCTGCAGGAATCGGGGCCAATGGTGCTAATTCCTGTAAATACCATCTAATTTTATTTTAAGTTATATCTGTCATTTTCTTATCCGCCGAAAAGGAAAGGGACGGGTAATCGACAAGCATAAAATTTATGGAACACACGTCAATTTTAAGCACAAATCTAAACCAACCGTCTAAAAATTTTACATCAGTCAATAATCCGACACGTTCATTTACTCATTCTTCCTAAAATTAAGAGCTGTGAATCATCCGTCCCTTTCCTTTTCGACGGATATGAAAATGACAGATATAACTTAAAATAAAATTAGACGGTGTCTCCAGGAATCGGGGCCAATGGTGCTAATTCCTGTAAATGGCCAATGGCCCCGATTCCTGCAGACATCTCTTAATTTTACTTTAAGTTATACCTGTCATTTTCTTATCCGCCGAAAAGGAAAGGGACGGATGATTGACAGCTCTTAATTTTAGGAAGAATGAGTAAATAAATGAATAACCCGGGCGAATTTTTAGACGGTTGTTTTAGATTTGTGCTTAAAATTGACGTGTGTTCCATAAATTTTATGCTTGTCGATTACCCGTCCCTTTCCTTTTCGGCGGATAAGAAAATGACAGATATAACTTAAAATAAAATTAGATGGTGTTTACAGGAATTAGCACCATTATGTGGCTAAATTGTTACACACCGTTTTCGCTAGATGGCGCTTGTCTGTGACAAATATACATCATCATCATCATCATTGGCCTTATACGTCTGTTTCAGACGATTTATGACGTCATTGCCACGAAGAAATGCACTTTCTTTCATGGCTGTGCAAGCCAATCCTAGAGCGGCAAACTCTACCGCACACTCTGCAGGAGAAGTCTCCAACTGGTGGATTGTTGTTGGTTTGATGGCGTTTCATTCTCCTGCTCGCCAGTGTGTCAAACCAGGTGTGGTCATGAGTGTCGCGTCCATCGAGCACACGCTTCTTCCACAGGTCACGATCATCGGTGAGCTCCTCCCATGCCTCGTGGTAAATCCCAAATGAACTCATGTCTCTTTTGACGCAATCTTTAAATCGAAGCACCGGTCTTCCGACATCTCTCTTACCGAACAAATATACATTCCTGTACAAAAGTATTTACTAAATTTCTGGATTTTTGTTACAAATAAACGTAAATACGTTTTTGAGGAGCTCGGTGGCGCAGCGGTAAACGCGCTCGGTCTGCGATTGTTGAAGTTAAGCAACTTTCGCAAAGGCCGGTCATAGGATGAGTGACCACAAAAAAAAGTTTTCATCTCGAGCTCCTCCATTAGCAGTCGTTAATAACCACCAATCCGCAATTACAGAGGGAAGGCCCGTGCCCCAGCAGTGGGGACGTTAATGGGCTGATGATGATGATGACATTTTTTTTATACGTAGTTTCCAATAATAAGTAATAAAAAGAACATTTAAATAGGAAGTTGTCACTAACTATCACACCCAGAGTAATGCTGAAGAAAATTTTGAGGGTTTATAATATTTTTTTATTGTTTGTAGGTTCTCTAGACATTAAAGTAGTGGCAAAAAGGTGTAGAGTTCATTTAGCTTAGTTTATCTATGACAAAAATAATAATTTCGATCACACTTACGCCATCTATTGGCGCCGAAACGTAACAACGGTCCCAACACCCTTCACAAATACACATTTTTCAAAAAGGCGTTTATGTGGTTTTGACTAAACGGCTACGGTAAATATATTGTGCGGACCCAACTAGTTGGCCACCTAGTTCCGCTCACATGTAACAGATGGCGCCACATTCAATAATGCAGTCTTCAAGCAGTCGTGAAAAGCGATATCGAAGTTTACACAGCACGACGTGTATATACAACTTCCAACACAACACTGTTGGACCGTCGATCCCTAGTCACACTACCAACTTGTGGCTAGCGGGGTACTATGCTCTGTTTGGTACCACGAAAACATCCTTTGGCGGCAGCACACCCACGCCGCCAAAATATCAACAAAAGTAGACCATGAAACATCAAGAATTGCATGGGTTTTATTAACCATCTTACCTTGGTCCCGCAGTACCGACAAAGCCAAGGATAGTCTGCCCAGGACTCGACAACCACATCATCCAGGGAAATCCCTGAGTGGCTCAACAACTCTTCAACCAGCATCTTCTTAGAATTTCTCCGAACCCATCTGTAGGACTTCAGATGCCGTTGTAATGTGGATTTTTTTGAGAATGTCTCACCACAAAGCTGACAATACGGATTGGATGTATGTGTGTCTGTATGCTTGTTGTTTTCTAACTTGATGTTGCAGTATTCACAGTAATACCTAGAAGGAAATATAAAGTACAAATATAAAATGTTGTTGGGGTTGTTGATGGGGGACTTTCCAGGCAACGTTCCCCAAAAATAATATAGATGGCGCTGATGATGGAACATAATAATTACCCATTTTCTCATTACTCAACCAAACAACAATATAATGGCAGAAACTTATATACAAATAAGTTTCTCTATTTTTACTCATAAAATTTTATGTAATAATTTACCATGGCATACTGTTATTTGTCCTATTATTAGTTACGCATAGTATTAATTTGTCATAATCGGAGTATAGTTTTTATGCTAATTATGCTTACATATCATTATGATCATTAATTATTATGCTTATAGTAGTTATGGTTTTCAAAATTATGCTTAAAAAGTTATGCAAAAAGGATTATGATAATTAAAATTATGACAAAAACATTTATGCATTTTAAGAGAACCCCTACAAATAATTGTAGCTTGATATTTGGATCACATTATGTATAAAATTATGTTGTTATTTATATTGCTTCTCTTTATTATGATCAGAATAATAATGGTTAAAGATGTAGATAAAAGGATTAGAAGAACACTCTTCAATTGTTGCTTTCCTTCACTTACAATATGTGCAAGAAAGAGATGCAACTAGTTTTCATCATCATCAATTTCAGAGTCACGCTCTTGTCGGTGCAGCATTTTCCATGCTACTTTTTTAGGGAAAAATAGGGCAGTGGCTTCCCTCTTGCCTTCTGCCCAACTAGTTTTAGTCCTGTCAAATTAAAATTAAGTTGGTGGTTGCCTGAATCAACACCAATACCTATAAGTATTTTTTTTTATATGTGTTATACTTACTTAAGGCTGTCTCTGTGTTCCCTTGCATGTCTAATAAAACAGGTAAAATCATCCAAGTCCAATTCACAATCTGTGCATTTGAAACCATTACAAAATGCATGATTCTCCTTACAATGCGCTCTTAAAGTGTCTATATTTAAAAAAGTCATGTTACAATATTTACAAATACAGTTATAATCACTCCAAGATACTCCAGAAAGGGTCACAAAATTAGATTTTGAATCATGTTCGATTTCTTCATCTAAAGTTTGGAAATCATTCCCGTAATCAATGAAAGAGGTGTTTATTTCAACATTCTTTGTATTTTCTATCTTTATAGCAGTATTTGAAGGCACAGAGAGGTGTTTAGGGATGTTTTGCACGTCGATTTCTTGTTTAAAACTCGTCGAGAACAAATTAGTTAAAACCGCTTGTGATGTCTTAATTTTACTGAAAAACTCATACGAACTGCTCAGAGAGAAGTAACATAAGCTGCATATCGTTTCTGGAAGACTTTTTAGGCCGAAATCAATGGAATTTGAAGGAAAACATGAAAGTTTTTCGTAGATTTCTTGCTGTATGTTCAAATCGTGTAATAAATAGGTTATATCCGCAGAAAGTTTCTGTTCAGCGCAAAATCTACAGTATAGTAAGTCAGAGGCACTCATGGCGCTTTAATTTGTCTGCTTATTAAGCATAAACCATTGAAATAAAACCAAAATAAACAAATACAAGAAAGAAACAATACAATACAATCGCCTGTCATTTCTCCTTTTTATTTCTTTTCAAATTATAATGGCAAAATACTTTTGCCATACAGCCTTATTCGAAGTCATTTATTACGCCACTATTTTGTATTCAAATCACTTCAACTTCAACCACACTGCTAGGAGGTATAATTTATTTTCTAATCTTAATGAATATATAAGAACAATATATGTAACTATTTCTTTTAATCAATAAAACGATATAGAATTTTAGAACAATATAGGTCATTTGTAAATGTGGTCAAATATTAATAGTTAATAAAACTTAAATTAATAATACTGTATGCGCTTAAGTCTTTTGCCTACTCGTCGGATAATATTAAAATACAAAAATAGGGCTTCATTCGAAAAAACCGGTGACAACTTATAATCGAGCATTATTATAACCGAGTTTGTTATATTTTTTACTTTTTTGCTACACATCTACTGGAACTTTTTGTATTTTTTTTCATTTATAAATAGGATAATAAATAATGATAGCAAATAATAAACTGGCCAACTTGCTTTCATTTTAATATTCTACATGGATTACAATGATTACAAAGCACAGGAAACATAGGTAAAAAAATAATACATAAACTGATCCTTGATATAAACTAACGCCTGTAATTCCAGACAGGGTGGGCAGACTTTTAGATCAACAGATAACTAGCAGGCATTGTTGGCGTACTAAGACCGAAATGATAGATCGCGAAGTACCTATCATCTTTCTACGTCAGGCTGGGTGGGAATGATAAACAGTAGATCAAAGCGTGGCGCGCTCGAAAGAAGTTCCGCGATCACGGTGCAAGCGTCGCGAATCTCAATATTTTCATGAAATTATTATGACTTGTCAATGAAGAATTTTCCAGGCTTCTTTAAAAAAACTAAAGATGTCGCTGTAAAAAAAATCCTTCGTTTAAGATTTTAATTTCATTGGATATCAGACATGCATATTTTCACCTTATTTTTGTGTATAAATTATGAACCTTTTTATTACACTCACGTACAATACAAATTCCACCCATTATTATTCTGTCCGAAATAAAGAGAAGCAATAAGGTAGCAACATAATTCTTTGCTATACATAATCTGATCCAAATATCAAGCAAAAAATATTTTTATACATATGCTTCTGTCATTACATTATTGAATAATTATGTACCGGAGAAATGAGAAAATAGGTAATTATCACGTTAAATCTTAACAGCGCCATCTATGTTATTTTTGGGGAACGAAGCCTGTAAAGGTCCCTCATCAGTTCCATTCAAATCCGCGGGATTTTTTTCAGAGCACGTACTCTAGTATACATAAACATACACATAACATAAACGACCTATATACGTCCCACTGCTGGGCACAGGCCTCCCCTCAATCAACCGGAGGGGGTACGGAGCATACTCCACCACGCTGCTCCAATGCGGGTTGGTGGAGGTGTTTTTACGGCTAATAGCCGGGACCAACGGCTTAACGTGCCCTCCGAAGCACGGAACCATCTTACTTTTTCGGACAATCAGGTGATTCAAGCCTGAAAAGTCCTTACCAAACAAAGGACAGTGTCACAAAGTGATTTCGACAATGTCCCCATCGGGAATCGAACCCGGACCTCCAGATCGTGAGCCTAACGCTATAACCACTAGACCACGGAGGCTGTTGTACTCTAGTATAGACTCATTTTATTTTCGACCTAAAAAAAATAATAAAAAAAAATAAGAATACAGAATATTATTTTTAATTTTTTACATTAATGTTCCGATGTGCAATACACTATCAATACAATAAAATAATATTTCACCATTAAAATAAAGCTTATTATTTCCTTATTGATAAAACTTATTAAATATTTATGAATATAACACAACATAACCTTAATTTCAGGTCAACTAAAAGATATGGCTTCATTTCCAACAATGTTGTCAGTTTAATTTAAATGATATTGTCAAAAGCACGAGTGAAATGACAACCACCAAAAATAGATTAAAATTTAATTTAATTTAGCCCTTATTTATAAATAAAACCAATAAAACGAAATTACGAAACGTAAACCTTAATACTTTGTGTGACTTTCCAGACTAAGTTCCCAAAAAAAAAAAAAATTTAAAGATTTGCCTTCGTTTCACCATTTCATGGATAACAGATACACTTATCTTTGTTTTTGGGTATAAATAATGACCCTTGTTATTATACCCATTATTATTGTGAGCAACGTAATTCTATACGTATCTGATATAAATATCAAGCAACAATTATTTTATATAATATGCCTCTACCATTAATTATATTTTTGAATAATTATGTGCCCAAAATAATGACAAAATAGGTGGTTATCCGTGCTTCGGAGGGCTCGTTAAGCCGTTGATCCTGGCTATTAGCCGTAAAAACACCTCCACCAACCCGCAGTGGAGCAGCGTGGTGGAGTATGCTCCATACCCCCTCCGGTTGATTGAGTAGAGGCCTGTGCCCAGCAGTGGGACGTATAGAGGCAGTTTATGTTTAGGTGATTATCACGTTAAATTACGTCAAGCAGTAGTTTTAGGCGGATGAGACGTTTGTTATGTAAAAATTGGCGATTCAAAGTGTAACTATGTTACCTACTGAATAAAGATATTTTTGAATTTGAAAATCTCTACCACGCCATGTATTTTTATGGAACCTAGCCTGGAGAGTCCCGCATTGAGACGCCCAAGACTTTTATGAAACTAATCTTAGGATGACTTGATGTAAGATCATCCTTATTGCGCTTATTAGTCATCCCATCAGAAAGGCTAAAATCCAAGTATTTTCGCTAGTTTTATGCACACCAACAGCATCATCATCATTAATTTAAGAGCTACGCTCCTGTCAGTGCAGCATTCTCCATGCTACTTTTTTTAGGGAAAAATAGAGCAGTGGTTTCCCTCTTGCCTTCCGCCCCGCAGTACTCTCTCTGACGCAAGTGGCACACCAACAAATTTTACCAAAAAAGCGTAGATTCTTTATCCCATACGATTAAGTCTTTCAAACTATTGCTTATTATGCCAATCCACGTTCTAAGAGGTAACATTTTCTTCCTTTATAACCTTTTTCTTGCCTCGTTTCGCCGGAATCATTATTTTACTCTTCCATTCTTCCATACCTTGGACATCTACCTGAACAATTTGACCCGTCTCTGGATTAATAGGGAATACTCCTGCTGCCGTGATCTTCTTCTTAGACGTATCCAGATTATGCCGTCTTTTCATATGCTTGTTATAGTTCGACCAGTTGGAAAACTCCATACAACAATGTTGACAGTTGTACGGTTTGGCTCCAGTATGCTGCCTCTCATGATTCTTCAGAATCTGCTTGAAACGGAATGCTTTATTGCAATATTGGCATACGTGAGGCATAGAGTCCGTATGGATTATCTTGTGAGCATTCAACTGATACTGCAGCCTGAAACATCGGCCGCAGACTTCACAAGAGAATGGTTTAACACCCGAATGCATTTCAACGTGGCGTCTTAACATATTAGGGAATAGGAAAGATTTGTTGCATATCCTACACACATGTGGACGGACTTGTTCGTGAGCCATGACATGCGAGGTCAAAGTCCCTTTACTAAAGAACGTCTTTCCGCAGCGGTCACAAGTGTAATTCCTCTTCCTATCACTAGTATGGCGTTTTAAGTGGTCCCTTAAGCTGTTTGGGTTCTTGTAAATCTTCTTACAGATGTGGCAAGTTAGGTCTTCGACTGTGATTGGGGTGCCGGCTTTCCTTCGCGGTTTCCGCTTAGGTTTGACAGAGATGTAGTCTCTGAGGTGCTGTCGTAGGGCCTCCTCGTTTGTGAGGATCTCGCCACAAGAGGGGCAGGACACATGGTTCTTTGGGAAGTGCTTCTGGATATGTGTTGTCAACTGGGCGGTGGTCTCGTCACAATACTGGCAGCAGTTCCTGGAAGAATGGAATGAAATGTTATCATCAGACCTGCGAACACGTAAAAAGTAGACCTCCAGATTATGTGGGTAATGTTACAGTCAATCTAAAAATACCAGGGCTTAGACCAAGAGGACAAACAAAAACAAGATGGGCGGATGTGGTCAAAAAGGACCTGTGCATGTGCTAAGTCTCCTAGAACGACACTTATAATTCAAATATAAGACCACGCCTATTTCCCTTTGGGTTGGGCAGAGACGAAACACTTATTTACTTAAACCTTTAGAAAACATGCACTACCACAATGCACTACCAACGTTACATAAAAAGGCATTTAAAAAATTCCCCCTGGCACAGATTTTTTTTGTGTGAAAATGAAAAATAGAATAATGTTTATTATCAGAATTAGTTTCAGGTTTATTTTATACAGAAAATATAACAGAAAATTTTTAAACATTGATGAATTAAATCACCTAAGAATCTATTTTATGATTATTACAACTCTCTGCATAACATAAATAGCCATTATTATGACCCACAGCCACTGCTGGGCACAGGCTCTGCTTAATTGATTGGAGGGGGTATAAATATATTATTAAAAAAAGAAAGGAAAACATGAAACAGTAGGACTAGGGCCCTGTGCTGGGAGGTTTTCTGGCCACATCTTCCCTCAGCATTACAGATTCTGATGTGGTAGTAATTTTACAGCTAGTTACATAATATGTAATTTAATTTTTGACGTTCAAAAAGTGCTGACTATGTAAGCCAATTTTGAAATTTTTTTTATATAAAATAATGTTTTAAATTGTCAAATTTTATATAGCAGATGCCCTTGATCTCCTACAAATTGGGATATTTATAAAAATATTAATTATTGAAAAAATGCTATTATTACCTTAAATCCTTCCGATGTTTTCGTACATGCTTCACAAAAATATCAAAGTCATCGGTCTTTCCAAACGCCTTACAATCGGCACACAAAAACGCTGCACATTTACTATGAGCCACTTTACTATGTGACCGTAGTATCTCTACGTTTGGAAACTCAATATTACAAAATGCACACACCCAAGGGTATTCTTTCCAAGATTTTGTATCTTTCCCCACTTCTGGCACTTCTTTTGCATATATTTGTACGTTGGAAGTGAACGGACCCTTCTGCAACGCTACATCTAGTATATCCTGGACATTTAGCGCTTGTTCAAATGATTCAGTTGGACAATTCTGTATACTACTTATTGCACTTTGTATTATGCTTGTTGCTGTAATATCCTCCTCTTTAGGCTCGAGTTTGATGTTAAAGCTAGATGCCACAGGCTGGTTATTTTTGATGGGCGACTCATTTTCCTTTTTAACCTCAGTAAAACTATCATTGTCTCCGAAAAATTCGTCTAAAGCTGTTCTGTCGTCGTCTGAAAAATCGTATTTTGCATCGGCGGTTGTCTGGTACAGAGCGCATAAAATGTCCTGTGCCCTTTTAGCTTTATCTAGGAAATCATAAGCTTTCTTTAGCGCCTCGTAGCATATGAAACACACAGTTCTAGGCAGGCTAACATGGTTAGTTATATCTACGTAAATTGCATTAAGAAATGATAATTTCGATACGACTTCGTTGTATTTTTTTTGATCGCAGTCTAAGTTTAACAGCCTTTCGCGGCCTTTTGGTTCCGCACATAAACGGCAGTACATAGTTTCCATTGTGCTAACTCATTTATATACACGAATTGAGTAAATATAATAGAAAATTAGAAAAATACTTTCGCCTATCGAAAGCCAAACATTTTTTGACAACTACATTAACTACAGATAAAATAACATAAAACACATGAAATCGATCGATTTCGGTAAACACCGGTTTTCAACTTCCAGAACATCTGTCAAAAGCTAAAAATAAAATTGTAACCAAACCGGCCGCCGATAAGATATATTTTTGTTGATATACAAATAAATTATAGAATCTGTTCAAATAATTGTATAAGTGTAATTGTTTAAACAAGCTATTTAAGTTAGTTAAGTGTTTACGCAAATACAGTGCCCGCTCCAGGGGGCCCACACGTACATTTGAAGTCCTATTTTTTGTTTTTTTGTAATCGTACTATATTTTTAAAAGAAAACAAATAATCGAAGTTTTTTGCAATGCTTTAATCAGTGACAACTTAAATAAAACAGTGAATAACTTTTTAAATTCCGCAACATAACAAAAGATTATAAATGGAATCTAATTTAAACATGGAACTAAGCAGTGTAAAGGTAGAGTCTCTGGAATTAGATATAGATATAAAAACAGAAAATGATAATGACTTAGAAAAAGATACTTGGCAAACATATATTTGGGTTTGTTCTCTATGTCATGTTGATTTTAAAACTGTAGAAGAACTGAGGTCTCACACCAAGGAAGAGCATAATATGTGCAATGCCTTTGCCTGTTTCGATTGCAAGAAAAATTACATGTTGTTTGAAGAATTTATAAAACATATTCGAGAGCACAGAGAAGCTTTAGGGTAACAGTTATACTCTTCATTATAATTATTGAATAATGAATGAATAAAATAAAATTATTTAAAAAAATTAAACATATTTACAATAATTATTTTGATTATTTACAATACAATATTTTTTTAATTGTTAAATACCTATGTTTAATATTTTTAAATATTTTTTTATGAGTACAATTTATAATTTTAGATTTAATAATAATAGCCAATTATTTATTTTATTTATTTTTAATTTTCATATATGATAATTATTTAATTTTATTTAGACATTTATAGTTAATTACATTTTTTGAAGATTTTTTTTAATAATATTAGTAACAATAGTACCTAATTAATAATTACTAATTCCAGATCCAACTGTCAATATTGCAAAGAATCATTCACTAGTGAGGAACTGTGTAATGAACATGTGAACACCCATCTAAATGGATCACAGAAGATCTGCAAATTATGTGGAGAGATATTACCAATTGCAAGTTCGTTGGACGAACATAAACAATTATATGGACAGACTGTGCGTGCTAATGGAGAGGTTGAGAAGAAGTCATGGAAGGACTATACTTGGATATGTCAGGTATGGTAGAACATCATCATCATTCTCCTGCCCTTAATCCACTCTAGGTGGGGTCGGCACAACATGTCTTCCTCTTCCATTTCTGTCAGTCGTCATCCCAGCACTCACACCTTTCACACACATATCACAATCCATCCACACGCTCATGGAAGAAATGACATAAAAAAAATATATTAATATGACTGCATATAACTACAGAACTAAGAACTATTGTACACATGATAGCAGAAACAAATGAATTATGAAGAATTACTGCTCCTTCGTTATATTTTAACTAACTCTGTCTATCTGTTACAATGAAATTTGTTACAAAGATAGATTGGACATTGGGAATAAGTTATTATATTATTTTGGGAATAACAAAAAAAAATTGATCTACTTAGGAACCCCCAAATTTGATATGAGGATAAAAATTCACTAGTTTGATCGGAGTTGAGACCTGTGCCCAGCAGTGGGATATATATGATGTTTAAAGTATTTTATCCCACATCCCACCATAGTATACTAACTACTAACTTATAAATAGATCTGCAGTACAAAGTATCCCGACTCGGAAGCCTTGCGTGTGCATGCGCAGGCAGCCCACAACCGTTGCTTCGCGTTCCGCTGCGCCGACTGCCAGCAACAGACGACCAACTACAACCAATTTGTCGCTCATGTCGCCTCACATAAACCTCATTTAAGGTGAGTTATGTCATCACTCTGAAGTGGCAGTGGGTGGGGCATATTGCCCGTGGAACGGACGACCGATGGGACTCGGACTATAAGGTTCTCGAGTGACTGGAAAGCGCAGCGTGGACAGAATGCGTCCTCCTCCGGTCCATGCGAATTTCTTTCGATCTATGTATCGTCATACGTCATCATTATATAAATATAGTAGACCGATATATATAAATAGCCTTATATTCGCCCCACTGCTGGGCACAGGACTCCCTTAAATGAACCAGAGCCCTCTTATGGAGCATACTCCCCTACGGTGCTTCAGTGCAGATTGGTGGAGGTGTTTGGGCCAGTAACCCGGGACCAATGGCTTAACGTGCCTTATGAAGCACAAGTCTGATACACAATTCAACTCATTTATTTGCGAATAACCAATATGTACATCAGGGGCGTTAAAGAGGCCACAACGAAGCGATTCATCTAAAAAAGCAATAATGCTATTTGATATTTGTGTGCATTGCGCATTTACTTTTATATGCTTTTTCCTTTTTAACCTCCCAGATGCAACCCAATATCCGAGAATTAATATAAAATTATGAGATTAAACGAACTTACCTGTAAGTGAAGTTCTATCTCAATTATACGAAGCTCCTTGTTCGCGAGGACTCCCTCCCTTCAATTTTAATATCCCGCCCTAAAGCTTCCACAGGTGATGGAGTAAATACTCTCGAACAAGGAGCGAGTATAATATAACAATAGTTACAATGGCCCCGATTCCTGCAGACACCTCCTAATTTTATTTTAAGTTATACCTGTCATTTTCTTATCCGCGAAAAGAAAAGGGACGGATGATTGTCAACAAGTTAATTTTAAAACGAATGAATAACCCGAGACAATAAAATAGGCGAGATCACTGGTATTGTAATCCGTTTGACGTGCTGTCTACTTAACCCTGTCGGGTTTTTAGACGTATTAATATAAAATTGACGTGTATTCTATAAGTTTTATGCCTGTCGATTACCCGTCCCTTTCTTTTCCAACGGATAAGAAAATGACAGGTATAACTTAAAATAAAATTAGATGGTGTCTGCAGGAATTAGCACCATTATTAGATTATGTTGACATCGCAATGACTGTACAAAAACAGATCATACGAATTTTATGTTACAGAAAATTATTACCTACCCAAGTTAAAACATTTATACAACGCACCATAGTTCATCAAAACAATAGAAGTGCACGAAATTCTAAATGTACCAATGGTCAGAGAAGAAATATGCAATCGTGGAACCCAGTACAAAAAAAGATTAGAAATGCACCCAAATCAGCTTGCGGGGCAACTAACTATTCCAGAAACCATACATAACATAAACATAAACAGCCTATATACGTCCCACTGCTGGGCACAGGCCTCCTCTCAATCAACCGGAGAGGGTATGGAGCATACTCCACCACGCTGCTCCACTGCGGGTTGGTGGAGGTGTTTTTACGGCTAATAGCCGGGACCAACGGCTTAACGTGCCCTCCGAAACACGGAATCAACTTACTTTTTCGGACAATCAGGTGATTCAAGCCTGAAAAGTCCTTACCAAACAAAGGACAGTCTCACAAAGTGATTTCGACAATGTCCCCATCGGGAATCGAACCCGGACCTCCAGATCGTGAGCCTAACGCTCTTACCACTAGACCACGGAGGCTGTGCCAGAAACCATACGTCGTCTAAAAAAGAAACGAGACATTTTCGATAAGGACAGTCAGACCGAATGACTACTTCAAAGAAAGGACCGACTTCGCTGGGAGTAGCGTCCTCCATGCCATATAAACCCAACTCATCTGTTTATAGTCAATGAGACTGATCGCAAGATAAAAAAAAAACCCTACCCGAGTATGTAATCCCAATATCTTTCAGGAACTACTGCCAATACTGCAACGAGTACTTCCCAATCGTCTCCCAGATGAGCCGCCACGTGGTGCGCCACGTCGCCGGCGCACAGCGCCCCTGCCACGTGTGCGGCCAGCTGCTAGACCACACACTGCTGGACAAACATAGGAAGATGTTCTCAGGTAACCGTCTGACAGGTAGACACAATTTTCGTTCGTGATCCATAAATTAAAAAGTGGCTCACGACTTTATCCCAATTGGGATAGTTAGAGGTATATCCAAGATGAACCGAATACCCACGCCTCTCTGAGCTTTTTGTTAGAAAAACGTGATAGGTTGTTAGCCGTATCGCCATCTATAATGGTCGAGCCAACTGTGTTAGTGAAAACTGGACTTAAAGTAAATTAAAAACTGGGCTAACTCTGGTACCGGGGTTTGACCTGCGCTCCCTGTTTGATTAGCAAGTCAATGAACCAAACGACCGCAGTGGTTATCACGGAAGTCAACAAATTTTATAACTAATAATTTCTTTTTTATAATAAAACTTTGTTGTTTCTTCATGAGCTACTCTGAAGAAACAGTAAGGTATTCTGTTCTGGCCTCTGAATCATGTCTCATAATCCCATCTAAGAATTGAATCCTTTTTCAGGGTCCGACACAGAACTCGCTAAGATTAAAACAAAAAGAACTTACAAGAAGAAACCACCTCCAACCATAGACGAATTAACTTGCAAAATTTGTCTGAAAGTCTGGGACACTAAGCGTAAATTGACAATACACACTCGCACCCACAACGAAACTAGACCCAGGAACTATGCTTGCCCTATTTGCAATAAGGCTTTCCGAAAAAAAGGAACTATGCAGGACCATGCTGCGTCCCATAGCGCTGTCAAAACTGAAATTTGTCTAGTATGCAAGAAGGAATTTCACACAAAACGCGGTCTAAAAGCGCACTTATTAACCCATAGTGACATAAAACCTTTCATATGCGACGAATGCGGGGCGAGTTTTAGATCTAAGCGAGCCGTTCAGAGACATTTGACGACACATTCACAAAAGAAAAGTTTCAAGTGTTCCCAATGCGAAAGAGTGTTTAAGTACAAAGAGAATTTGATAACGCATAGCCATTACCACACAGGGACCAAAATTTACCCTTGTGAGATTTGCGAGAAGCAATTTTCGACTTGGATCAATTGTGACCGTCATATGTTTAAGAAACATGGTGTGAAGTTAGCGAAGACTAAGAACACTGCTCAGGGAAGCTTGAATATAGACAAAGCGACAGGAGAAGTGAATCCGTTGAAAATGGATGAAAAAACTTTAGAATGGATGGATAATATGTTAAAAGATGAGAGGAAACGAAAGGATTCGAATGAAACTAATGTAGCGTAGATTTAATGCCTACAAAGTGACGCCATCTGGGGTATTAAAAGAGATCAAATTAAAGCAATTCATCTAAAAAAGCAATATTGCTATTTGACTTTTGCGCATATAAAAGTAAATTACCAATGTCAACAAATGTCAAATAGCAACATTGCTTTTTAGATGAGTTGCTTTAATGTGACCCTTTGTAATCCCCCAGGTGGTGTATGGAGCATACTCCAACAAAAACCAAAGAATAATATGCAAACATTGGCGACAAAGAATTGTCAATAAAACTAATTACATATAAATACATAATACAATTTATATTACTTAATGTATCCGTATTATAAAATGTATTCATAGGAATTCTATGTATTCGTAAATTACCTTTTTATAAGATTTTTAAATAAATTAAATTTATAGTTTAAAAATATTTTTATTTAAAGACAAGAATAAAATCAATAAACAATATATGTTTCGTATAATTTTAGTTAAAATTAATACCTATGTAATAATAGGTAGGACGTATTTATATTTAACGAGAATAACAGCAAAATATATCGATTTATTTTTGAATATAATTAATTTGTAACTATTGACTGCAGTTTTTTTGTATGTGTTTGGAATAGTCCGGACTTTTTAGTGATATGCCGTTATCAAAGTGGGAAGATTGCCAGCAGTAAAGTGCAAAAGTTATCTAAAAAGAGCATTATTACCTTTAGGTAGATAGGATCAAAGTACAAGGAATCAGCGTTGTGGCACTCCCTCAATGTCGGAGTGTCACAACATCTTGCTGAGCTGACGTCCCTTTTTAGAGATAAGTTTTAAATTCATTATTTTGTTCATTATTCTATTGTGTGTACCACCTACTTATTTCTAAAATAAATGTTTTTCTTTCTTTAAAAAAAAAGCAGCCAGTGACCTATTAAAAAGTTTCTACAATAGGAACGTTCCCAAAGCGGGAATATTCCTGTTGTAGAAACTGGTTTTATCACTTATACAAATTAATCGTTAGATGTTAGGCTTTTTTTTGTGTTGTTTGTTTTTTTTTGTGTATGTAATGTAGGAAAGAGAGGAAGGGGAAGACCAAGAAGAGCTTACATGGAACAGATTAAAGAAAAGGTTAACGTCGTGTCTTATAGGGAAGTCAAGGAATTGGCCTTTGATAGACTGGAATGGAAAATGCTACACCGACAAGAGCGTGGCTCTTAAATTGATGATGATGATGATGTAATGTAATGACTAATACAATAAATATACTTTTTTGCACCAAAATAGAAGAAAATATTTACAAAAGAGACTTAACTAGTTACATGGCAAATGGCAATGTAATTTATTATTATTATTTCGTAATTCATTAATGTATTTCATGTAGCTGATTCCAATACATACCATTTAGTTTTATTTTAAGTTGTGCATGTCATTTTCTTATCCACCGAAAAGGAAAGGAAAGAAGAAAGAAAATAGGGACCGATTGATTGACGGTTGTTAATTTTATGTCGCTGGTATGCAACCCGTTTGGCGTGTGCTTAAAAAAGTTGTGCTTGTAAAATTTTTAGAGAGTTTTTTAGATTTTTGCCTAAAATTGACGTGTATTCCATAAACTTTATGCCTGTCGATTACACCCGTACCTTTCTTTTTCAGCAGACAAGAAAATGACAGGTATAACTTAAAATAAAATTAGATGGCACAGGAATTAACCCCAATGTTTGTCATATTTAAATTATTATTTGCATTTTATAATTTAAATAACTAAAAATGCAGACCAGTGTTAAATGCTGATCAACTGCAAACTGTAACATTTTTATTGCAAATAAATGAAAAGTTATAAATAAGTTACTTTTTACTAAACGTCAAAACACGAAAGTTCTATGGAATTTATATGAAAAAAAAAACCACACTGTTACGTCATAGAAAAAGTTATTAAATGATGGACTTATTATGTTTTTCTTGATTAAAATTCATCATCATCATCAGCCCATAAACGTCCCCACTGCTGGGGCACGGGCCTTCCCTATGGATGGATAGGGAGATCGGCCCTTAAACCATCACGCGGGCCCAGTGCGGATTGATGGTTATTAACGACTGCTAATGCAGCCGGGACCAACGGCTTAACGTGCCTTCCGAAGCACGGAGGAGCTCGAGATGAAAACTTTTTTTTTGTGGTCACCCATCCTATGACCGGCCTTTGCGAAAGTTGCTTAACTTCAACAATCGCAGACCGAGCGCGTTTACCGCTGCGCCACCGAGCTCCTCATTAAAATTCATAAGTTCAATATAAAAACGAAATTATTGTTCGTTAGTTTTAGATCTGTCTTTATTTAGTATTATCATCATTTTATCATTTATCTTGAACCTAGTATACTTACGACACAATTATCTATTTTATTATTTTAGTACATGGAATATCTCCTATTTTACTGAAAATTGAACGATTTTTTTTGTCTCTTACCGGGACATCTCCGTCTTTTTATGTTTCCTTCTTCTTCCGCCCCCGTTTCTTCGGCCTCAGCATTTCATCGCACCACTCCCTCGCGTTACCGCCTATCTCTATCTTCTTCGCTTCTCCTGAAAAAACGTAACAGAAGCTCACGACTCTAGTCCCAATCAGACAAATAAGAGGCATATCCATCGCATAATTAACTAAGTACTCACACTCCTAAACATAGAATAATGAATAATACTTCGTATAGAACGGCGAAAAGCTAGGTTTACTAAAAAAATGCTAGCAAAATTGCTTTTTTAGGTGAATTGCTTCAATGTGGCCTGTGTAACCCTCCTGAATATTCATTTATAACCACTAGAACATGTTTTAAGTAAGTAATTTTGTTTTATAGCCGTGACTTCGTAAGCTTATGTGATTAGTATTTTATTAATTTTAAGCTAAAACCACAAAACACCACTTCGTATTGATTATTTAGATTATTCAATGAAGAAAGCCTTCCCGTTCCCGGTCCCACCAAAAAGTCCGCGGCAAAGAGAATATAAATAAATCTGTATGTTGGATGGAAAAACAATTTATTATAAATGACTACTATTTAGGCCGGCAAATGCAACAACTTTATTTTTGATTTGGTTTTCCCCGAAGGGTAAGGCAAAGGGAACTATGCCCATACAGCCATTTCATTTTATGTATTGATTTTTTATTATAATATATGTCCTCTTTTAAAACACGGTACTTACCCATTATTTAAAAATGTTTAAATAATATGCGTTAAAACAAAAATATTTTTCCAATATTCCTTTTCTCAGATTGTAGTATTTTTAGTTTTTTATTTATTCTCTTCATACAAAATCTCTTTATAAATTGTCACTGACATTCTATTACACTTGTCAAGTAGTCAAAGCCTTTAGAGAAAAAAAAACTCACGCACACAAACTAACATTGACACCTCTACACGCTCAGCAAATACACTGTAATCTGCACCACTACAAATGTAGAATTGATCAAAATTGAGGGTCTGAAATATGGTACTTCTCGTATTCGGACCCTAAATTTTTGTTAGTTTGCGAAAATAATACACCAAAATATTACTATTTATCGGTTTTATAACAATATTCCTCTATCCGTTTTCCTGTAGCACTGCATCAACTTTTGTATGGAAAACGGATCACCTTAAGCTAAAAAAGCACGCAAGCGGGCAACCGCCAACTTAATTAGTCAAAACTCAAACTTCATCTCTTTCTTGCACATATTGTTAGTGAAGGACAGCACAAATTTAAGAGCTGTCAAACTAAAATTATTATATTACCGGAATAAGCACCATTATATGAATATGTCGAATATTGGAGGGTTTACCTGTCTCTCTGTTGATGTCCAGTTTCCCTTGAGCAGTGATCTTGGTCTTCGCGAAGGTTACACCATGTTTTCTGATCATATGTCTATTACAGTTGCCCCAATGGTTAAAGGTCTCGTTGCATACTTCGCAAGAGTACGGCCTTATGCCTGAAAAGTTTGGTCAAATATTTAAAATCTAGTTTTCTTATTTTGGAAGGTAGTCGAAAAAAAATAGATGCACTATGGTGCTGACACACCAACTAATTTTATTTTAAGTTAGGTACACCTGTCCGCCGAAAAGGGATGGGTAACAGACAAGCATAAAATTTATGAAACACACGTCAATTTTAGGCAGAAAAATATATTAAAAAATTGCAAAAAAAAAGAAAAAAAAATATGCAAATAAAAAATACAATAAATATCTTATCCATTTCAAATTATACATTAGCCAATAACCCAATTAATTTAATTTTATTGTATTTTAATTTTGATTTTATTTTATTGTTTAAGTGTGTAATTAATTAATATAATATAGTAATTATAAGGTGTATTAAATAAACAAATAATTCATTAGAACATACAAAAAATAACCCAAAACCCAACAGAGTTAAGTTGTCGGCACATGTCAAATGGGCATATCAGCGAGATGACTATTTGAGTCTATATAAATATTTCCTTTTAGGGTAGGCAGAGACTTGGAGTTCCACTTATTACGATCCTAACACACCCCTTTCGCTTCTTCCACTTTCATCAAAGATTACCTAGTTATTACTAGTTATTACCTCATCATCATCATCATCAGCCCATTAACGTCCCCACTGCTGGGGCACGGGCCTTCCCTATGGATGGATAGGGAGATCGGGCCTTAAACCATCACGCGGGCCCAGTGCGGATACAGTGCGGTTATATAGTTATTACCTACTAGTTATTGATTCTTTCATTTTAAAATTAACAGCTGTCAATAATCTATCCCTTTCCTTTTCGGCGGGTAAGAAAATGACGGGTATAACTTAAAATAAAGTTAGGTGTGTACTAGAATTAGGGTCATTACCTGTATGCTGCCTCTCATGAATCTTCAAGTAACTTTGCAACCTAAACCTCTTGCTACAAGTCTGGCATTGGAACGCCATCACATTGCTATGCGATGCCAAATGCAATCGCAACTGACTTTTCCTCCTAAACTTTTTGCCGCATTCGTTACAAACAAATTGTTTTATCTCCAAATGCGTAGCGATGTGGACTTTGAGTCTTTGTTTAGTGAGAAAAGTCTTTTGACATATCTCGCAGGTTTCTGTCTTGTTGTAGTGTGTTTTTATATGGTTGGCTAGCGTTTTAGCGTCAAAGAACGCTTTCCCGCAAGTGTGGCAAACTTGGTCTCGTTCGCGTTTATCGCTATGGATCACTGTAACGGTCACAAATACAAGATTTCGTCAGAAATTAATAAAGAACAGGGGGTTAAAAAAACAATATTGCTATATGACATTTGCTCGCTTGTGAGGAACTCGGTGGCGCAGCGGTAAATGCGCTCGGTCTGCGATTGTTGAAGTTAACCAACTTTCGCAAAGGCCGGTCATAGGATGGGTGACCACAAAAAAAAGTTTTCATCTCGAGCTTCTCCGTGCTTCGGAAGGCACGCTAAGCCTGGTCCTGGCTGCATTAGCAGTCGTTAATAATCATCAATCCATTTAAGGCCCGATCTCCCTATCCATCCATAGGGAAGGCCCATGCCCCAGCCGTGGGGACGCTAATGGACTGATGACAATGACATTTGCTTGCATTGCGTACTTAACCCCCAGGTGGCCTAAATAGGCCACATTGAAACAATTCATCTAAAAAATAAATGCTTTGTAATCTACCTGTTTTTACAGAAGCAACTGACATGGTGGGCTATTGACTCATTATCATTATCTCGCAAGTGTTAACCCGTTTCCACAGAGTCCGCTTACCTAACCTGTAGATTTGACAGGTCCAGTTTTTTTTTTTTTTCAGAAAAAACAGACATGTAGTCAGTTGACTCACCTTTATGATTCTTCAGCTGAAACCTATTCGGGAAGTGTTTATTACAGACTCCGCAAGTCGAACTCTCCGAGTTGCTGGTTCCTCTCACTCTCGGCGTGTCAAACAGAGTCATGTGTTGCGTGAGAGACGTACTATCTGGGAACATGTCACCACAACCATCGCAAGGTTTAGAGGTTGATGTGTGTGTCGATATATGACTGTCTAGTTCCCGGCCGTTTGGATAGTACGCGTCACAATATTGACAGTAGTTTCTGGAACATAAAGACGACTGTGACTTAAGTCTAATCTTTAGAAAAAGAGAAAAACTACAATCAGATATTTTATGTTCCTGACAGACAGAAAATGTTGTCTGTAAAGACCCTCAAGCAAATAGCATGTTGCAATCTTATTATCCATCATCTCCCTAGCGTTTTATCTCGCTTCTCACGGAGTCCGCTTACCTAACCTGAACATTTGACAGGTCCGGTTTTTTACACAAGTCACCTACAGTTGCCTGCCTGACTTTCCAACCCGCGAAGGGAAATCTAGCCAAATACAGGTTAGGTTACATGTTTCCGAAACGCATTTCTCGGGAATGTGGATATGCTCATGGTGTTGCAATCGCTGATCGCTGTTGGTTGCCGAAATCTTATTATTAGCTTACTTTATTTACACTCCTGTTAGCCCTCCTGCTCAGCATGGCATTATTGAAGAAACCTATTTAGAATTTCTATAGTCTTATGTCGTTAAACTTGGTACAAATTTTCTGTAATTATTGTTTAATAAGTGTAAAACCGGACCTGTCAAATTTTCAGGTGAGGTAAGCGGATGATCGTTTAGTAAGAGTATGTAACTCATTTTAACAATACACTCACCCCAAACAACTCCTATGCGCCGTGACGTGTTCAATAAACTGCTTAAAGTTGACCATAACAGCGAGACAGTCCACACACTTCATGGCGAAGCATTTGCGGTGTACCTCCTGAGTGTGGACACGTAGGCTGCTGATGTCTGGCAGCTTGAGACAGCAGTCCTGTAAAGAGGAACAGAGTTATAGTCACTAACAGCTGCTGATAGTAGACCTTTATTAGGATAGGTACTTCCTCTTTCTCTCTCTATTTAAGAGCTGCGCTCTTGTCGGTGGAGTAATCGCCATTCCTCTCTTTTTCCCGCCAAAACCTTCACCTCCCGATACGACACGACCTGTACCTTCTCTTATTTGTTTCATAATTGTTATTACTTCCTCTTTCACAAAGATTTATTTTTTTATTCCTCGGGGCCACAATGAAGCACTTCATCTAAATAAGCAATATTCCAATTTGACACTTGCATATAAAAGTAAGTGGGTAATGGCAGCAAATGACTAATTTTATCTAGCCTACCAAATCCCACTGCTGCTCAAAGGCCTACGTTTTTCGATCTTCTTGTGTGTTTGTGCGTGTCCCTCCGGCAAGCGTCTAAGTAGTCACGCCAACTTTTTCAAAAAATGGCAAATAGCAATATTGCTTTTTAGATGGATTGCTTCACTTGCTATTGAATTTATTGCTTGATGGATTGGATAGCCTGTTTTATCCCCCTGTGCTGTTCTGGTGGGATGTTTAATGGGACTCTGAAGACTTACAGCTATACCCAACCGGACATGAACTACGGAAAAAAACATTAATAACCTGACAAGTCCACTCGTACTCCTTCCAACTGATAGAACATTTCACCTTCCTCAACTTCTTCTTATAACATTTAGATGACAAGGGAGCTCTCTTATACACTCGCCTGTGGCGCTCCAATGCCGGTCGGCTTGGCAGTTCCTCACCGCATAGCTCGCAAATATGGCTAACGTGCCAGTGACTGGCGGCGTGGGTAGTCACCTCGTCGGCAGTGGCGGATTTTTTATTGCAGTACTGGCAATGTAGCCTGAAATTTTATTCCTTAAATTAAGTAGGTAGGTAAATGGATACTTCATTCAATTTTTTTGCACATTTATATTAATTTATTTTTAATAAGATTGAGGAACTGGAATTTATAGTTGTATAAGTTTCTGAAGAAATGAAACAAAAAAAATGGAAGTTGTAAAAAATATCTATAAAAAATAAAAAGATAACTTACTTTTTTATATGTAGATTAAAATATAAGATTTCGCCCTGAAGTAGTAGGATATTATAAGCTAGATTAGGTTAGAATGAAAAAAAGAAAAGAAAGCTAGGGCCAGGCTACAATCCTCAAAAATAATATAGATGGCGCTGTCTAGATTTAAAATGATAATTACCTATTTTGTCATTGGTAGGGTACATAGTTATTTAAAAGTATAATGTAATAGCAGAGGCATACATAAAAATAATTGTTGCTTGCTATTTGAATCACATTATGTATAGAATTGTTGCTATCTATATTGCTTCTGTTTATTTTGATCAGAATAATAACGAGTGGAAGATTTGTGTTGTGCCTGGGTGTAATAAAAACCAAGTAAGGTATAACAAGAGTCATCATTTATACCAAAAAATAAAGATAATAGATGCATAATGTATGTGGGAATGAAAGCTTATTATGAATATGATGTGTGTGAGGTGAAGTTTATGAACGTGTCCTGAGGGGGAGTGAGAGGGCAGAGAGGAAGGGGAAGGAAGATAGCGACGGGGAGATTTGCAAAGCGCAGTTGTGTTCTATATAAAATTCAAAAGTGAGTGAAAAATATAAGAAACCTTAAAGTATTCTATGTTATCCATGAAATTAGTACGTTAAACAAAGGCAACTCTGTACATACAGTGCCATCTATATTTTTTTGGGAATATAGCTTAAAAAAAGAAGTCCCTCATTAAAAAAAAAATATCTCTTACCTCAACATCTCTTTATGTTGTCTAACATGTTCAATAAATGGATTAAAATAATTGAAAATCTCCATACAATCCATGCATTGGAATCCATAACAGATTGCATGTACAACTTTACTGTGATCTCTGACTTCTGACATAGAGTTGAAATTTGCATGGCAATGGCAACAAACCCATTCATAATCCATCCATGAAATATTTTTTGAATCTGTATCCATATTTTTAAATGTATCTATAGATGTATTACTCATATTCTCTAGTGTATCCATGGATGTATTATTCATTTTTATGGATGTATTTGTTCTATGGTTCTTATTTGAAGAATTTGTATGATTATTTCTACATTTCTTTTTCTTATTTTGTTTTAAATTTTCTGTTAACGAACTTATATGATTTTCAAATGTATGTAATATTTTTTCTGAATCTGTTGCTGAAAAATTAACAGGGTCCTTTTTGAAAATTATTTCAGTATTATTTACTTCTGCTTCAAAATTTTCTTCATAAATATCTGTTTCTTCATCTTTTTCTTTCTTCACTGTGAATTCGCATATATCAGTTATTGTACTGTTATAAAAGTTTTTCAACATTATTTGGGCTTCTTTTATTTTTTCTAAAAAAATATAAGCATCTCCTAAACTTTTGTAACATAGTTGACAAATGGTTTTTGGTAACATGTTACATTCTATGTCAAGAAAATCAATTTTTAAACATTTCACTTTTTTGTAAATATCTTGTAACATTTCTTGATCTGTGGAATAATTCAGTTGATATTTTAATTTTTTATTTTCTCCACAAAAACGACAGTGAGACAGTTTATCAGTCATATTTAGAAAATATTTTATAATTGATGTGGTCACCACACAGAACTTTAATTTCTTGATGAACTTAAACTATATTTAAAACACTGCTCTAAAAGAATATTTTTGAATCTAAAGTAATTAACACTGTCAACAAACAAATTTTAGAAATATTTTTCGCAGTCAGCTGTTTATTTTAATAGCAAGTTGTCAAAATTCCAGTAAAAACCGGTAACTTCCGTAAATTGATGATTTACATTAGTCTACATAATTTCTAGGATTTGAGATTACATCCGAATGTAAGAAATACTAAATGACCCAAGTAAATTGCTTGATATGTCATTTACTGCGTGTAACATAGTTCTAATCCTCAAAGCTCCAATCGATCGATTTCGATACAAAAACTGGTTTTTGAGCAAGGTACTCCTAAAAAAACAAATATTTCACAAATGTCAACGTCAAACAAAAGATGGTTGTCCCAAATATCGCCTAAATCGGGCTTGTTTTCTCCTAAATAACAATGAATAACGTTGATAATAATTACTGCCGTCTGTGCGCAGAGCTGAAGCCTTCCAAGAAGCTGCTTAACCTCCAAACTGACGACGAAAAACGACGGGAAATGATAGAAAAGTTGACCAGAGTAAACGCTAGCACAGATTTGTCTGAAGATATCTTGCCAAAAACTGTTTGTTTTGTGTGTTTATTCTCATTGGATCGCGCTTTCGAGTTCGTCGTAGCCATAGAACAGGCTCAAACCGTTCTAAACAACATATTTATCGCCCAACAAACTAAAAAAGAGGTAGAAGAAAGCTGCTCTGATGAGGATTATTACGATGTACCTGATGATGTTAAGGTTGAAAATTTGGATGTAAAGCAAGAGGAGAAGGAAGAATTGGAGACGCTGAAGAAGTTAGGGATAGAGTACGAGGCTAGACCACAGGAGAAAAAGTATAGTCCTAAAGACTTAAGTCTAGATACAATACCGCTTTCACAACTCAAACTAACTTGGAAGGATTACAGTTGGACGTGTTCGTACTGTGAAACCCAATTCGCAACAATAGACGAGCTTAGAACCCATTCCATACAGTATCACGACTATTGCAATGCATTCCGTTGCACCGATTGCAAAATTCGAAAACTACGCTTAGATAGTTTCTTAATTCATGTCAAACGACATCGGAAATACCTTAAATTGTCTTGTTATAAGTGCCATAAACGATTTTCGAGTCCTCGCGAAGTTAACATTCATGTTTCGAAACACAAAAGTACGGAGCATTTTTGTCCTGGTTGTAACACATGTTTTACTACGTCTGAAGAGTTGAATTTGCACACAAGTACATATTACCAATCTAGGAAGTCTAGACCGATACCACAAGTGCCTAGAGCACCGGATGATTTGTCTTGTTACCTTTGTAAAAAAACTTTCAAATACCGTGGTAGCTTAAACACACATTTACTCATACATACAGACAGAAAACGGGACCATACATGTGACAAATGTGGCAAATGCTTCCTTAACAAGCAGAATTTAGCTGGTCATATGATTTTACATGACAATGTACGTCCATTCCAATGTGAGATTTGCAAAGCATCATTCAAAACTCACGGTCAACTTAGAAATCACGTTGGAGTTCACGATAATCGGAAGCCATTTGCATGTGAACAATGTGGACGGTGTTTCCGTCTTCAAAAGCAACTAACTTCGCACAGTATTATCCACACAGATGCATTACCACACATTTGCACATACTGCAATAAAGGATTCCGTTTCAAAACCATTCTAAACCAACACTTACGTCAACACACTGGTGTGAAGCCGTATTCTTGTGAAGTATGTCAAAGGGACTTTACGAATTGGCCTAATTATAACAAACATATGAAGAGACGGCATGGCATGGATATGGCAAAGAAGAAGCATACTCCGGAGGGGGTGTATCCTATAGACCCGACAACCGGTGAGATTATAATGCACATGGAAACAAGTAAAATGATAGAATGGAAGCAGAAAATGATGAGTCAGAGAAGACCGGGAAGGCCAAAGTTAAATGTGAAACTTGAAGACAAAAATATGGTTCAGAATGAAAAACCAACAGAAACTGTCAGTTAAACGTAATAATAGTCAAAATAATTTATTTCATAAACTTTGTTTTATAAACATTTTTGTATAATTTTAATAATTATTATGATAATTTAATAAATAATATGTATGAAGTAAAGATACGGTCATAAAGTAGGTTAAGATTCAGAATAAGGCAATCTGTTTCACTGTACTTATTTTGTATGACATATAAACTTAAGTATAGATTGTTTTTTATTATATTAAAAACGTACAAATACCGTATTTTGTATTAGAAATACATACTTTAAAATTAATTTTGTTAATTATTATATTATATAACACCATAATTTCATATAAAACGAGTTTATTTTCAGCAATTATCCTTTTCAAACATTCTTAAATTATATTCTGATAATAATGTTAGGGTTCGTAATGTTTATTTTATTATTTAATTATTATTAGAACTTAATAACAGACGGAATAAAGTCGTGAATCTGTGTCACAACGTTTATTATTTTTTATTTGGAACTGGCATATTATTTCATTTGTTTTTATTTTGATTTTTTCTTTTTCGAACGGGAACGTTTTCCCGCTTTTTAAAAAAGGCGGTGACGGGAATTTTGTTCGGTTGTGGTAATCTATAAAGAGTTGGAGAGTTAACATTGTTTATGAAAATAACATTATTCAAGAGAATTGCTGAATTGTTTGATTACGACGAGCATCTCCACCTGAGAGCAGTAGTATTATCACAATAATTATTCGTCAGAAATGTGGTACCATCAATTTTATACAAAAAAGAACCTTGCTTCCCTATGCTTTGGAGATGGAGAGCACATTTTATTTCGATAAAAAGGAAATAAAACGACTAAAAATATTAAAATTATCGTTGTTATTTAACGCTTATCAAAGCTAAACACCTGGGAGATATTTTCTCATCAAAAATCTTCTTAAATCTACTTTTTTCTATTCCTTTTTCTTGTAAATACAGCACTCTATCGTACAAAACAAAATTCTCTATCACTGGCTGCAAATAATTTTGAAGTAAAATAAAAATGGCGGCTTTCACTTTCAAATGTTGCGTAGATTGTTTTTTATTATGTTAAAAACGTACAAATACCGTATTTTGTATTAGAAATACTTTAAAAGTAATTTTGTTAATTATTTATAATGAATAGTATTATGAATTATGTTAATAATTTAATATAACACTGTAATTTCATATAAAACGAGTTTATTTTCAGCAATTATCCTTTTCAAGCATTCTTAAATTATATTCTGATAATAATGTTAGGGTTCGTAATGTTTATTTCATTATTTAATTATTATTAGATTATATAACTTAATAACAGACGGAATAAAGTCGTGAATCTGTGTCACGAGTTTATTATTTTTTATTTGAAACTGGCATATTATTTCATTTCTTTTTATTTTGATTTTTTCTTTTTCAAACGGGAACGTTTTCCCGCTTTTTAAAAAAGGCGGTGACGGGAATTTTGTTCGGTTGTGGTAATCTATAAAGAGTTGGAGAGTTAACATTGTTTATGAAAATAACATTATTCAAGAGAATTGCTGAATTGTTTGATTACGACGAGCATCTCCACCTGAGAGCAGTAGTATTATCACAATAATTATTCGTCAGAAATGTGGTACCATCAATTTTATACAAAAAAGAACCTTGCTTCCCTATGCTTTGGAGATGGAGAGCACATTTTATTTCGATAAAAAGGAAATAAAACGACTAAAAATATTAAAATTATCGTTGTTATTTAACGCTTATCAAAGCTAAACACCTGGGAGATATTTTCTCATCAAAAATCTTCTTAAATCTACTTTTTTCTATTCCTTTTTCTTGTAAATACAGCACTCTATCGTACAAAACAAAATTCTCTATCACTGGCTGCAAATAATTTTGAAGTAAAATAAAAATGGCGGCTTTCACTTTCAAATGTTGCGTTTCCCGCCAAATCGAATGTAGTTCTTCTAAATCAAAATCCGATTCTGCATTTTCTCCCTTAGGAGCATTGGCTGAAAGTAGGTTTTCGGGTGTCAAAGCGAATCCTTTTTTGGCATCTTGAAGATAGATTGAAAAATCGTTGAGAACAGTTTTTATTCTAACAGCTTTGCGTTTTTTTCGCTTTAGTTTGAAGTTATCTGTAAATTAAATAAAAATATTTTGCTTATTATCATTATTACGTTCATAAAGTCGTGTATTATTGATGGACCTATGTTATGGAATGCTTATCTACTAGATAGGAATTATGTATCTGCACTATTTGATTTTTATAACAGAAATAATGGCGTGACTATCTTGAATACTAAAAAGTATTATAACGTATGTATTTCCCGTTGGCACACTTAAGAAAAACTATTATGATTACCTCTAAGATGTTTACTATACACTAAAAACTCACGTTTATGTGCATACAGTTGTACAGTAGCCCTTGCCAGAAGATTAAAAACCAAATCTTCTAAGTTCTCGTCGACAGTTGGCGGTTGAGCGGCTAGCCTCAAAAACGGGACCTTCAGAAACTCGAATCCTTTATTCTCCTCAAATATCTCTTTCAAACAATTACTTATTGGAAAATTCTTGAATCTGTCGTCTTTAGAACCGTCTCTCGCCATCTTGTGGTAGCAACAAGGCATTAAAACTAATGCTTTTGCGTCAGCCATTTTTAAAAATAAGTTCATACCGTCGACCGTTAAATCGGCGCACGCATGAAGTCCGGATATACAGAAATTACTCGATTTCCCAAACTTATCTGTTAAAAATTCTAGTATTTTTTCATCAGAATGTTCATTTATCGTATGTTTAATGTATTTGACCGTTTCAATCGAGTCTTCATGGTATTTTCTTTGACGTTTTTTGGCGCCTACGTAGTGGTTCTCATTGCATTCTACGCCCAATACTTTAAGGTTGGTTGTTTCATAAATTAATTGGTCTAAGTAGCCCTGAAAAATAATCGTCGCATTATGAAAAAGGTGGCTGCAATGCAAGTGTCTGTCTACCCAATTAAGAGTTCCGTCGGGTAAGTCTATGTAGTTTTAAACGCCTTCAAATAAAAATACTTACTAAACCGGATCCAAAATCGACGACGATCTCGCAACTATTTTCTTCACAAACTTTTTTTAACTCATTCGCCAAGTAGACTATTTCATGTTTCTTTTTAGGACTCACTGGAACATCGATATTATTTCCAAAATCTACATCTGTTACTATTTCTTTATGATCTACTTTAAATTTTCCTATTCTCTCAAAAAATGTCCTCAAAAATTCGTTATCATCACTATTCTTGGGCAAATCAAAATCTTTGTCAAATATATTCACGTCTTTGAAATGCGCGTCTTCAATTATTATTAGATCTAATATTTTATGCACAAGTATTTCTGTATTGGCAAAGTTGAATAATCGCTCGTACTGTCTAAAGAATTGAATTGATTCCTTGAAATAATCTTCGGGAGTTTCAAAATGCGCTGGGAGACTCATTCTTTACCTGAAAAGTAATATTATCTATTAGTCTAAGACGAATATGAATATAGGGTCGGAAGGGAAAGGCCTAAGCGAATGGTTTAGAGAAAGTTCTACCAACTAGTTATAGATATAGTACTGTAAACCGGCGCCAAGTGAGTGCTAATGAAGATTTAAAGATAAGTTTAAGCGAAAATAGTGTCGCAGAAACGTGGTCTCTACCAACTCTTATGGGAAATACGCGAATTGCAGGTCTAGACCCAAGGGTAAAACTATGTACTTTCATGTGGTAAACATAAGGGTAAATGTATTTTATAATCTGCACATTAATGCGCACTAGATGTCGCTAGTAGTATTAAAAAAACGCGCTATCATATACAGTGACGTGCGTAAGGACTGGCTTTCTTTTTTCAAATTGTTCCTTCTTGTACTTACTCTGTTTTTCATCCATATCTGATGTGCTTTAGTGCGCTCGGTTTCCGATTTCATTTCACTTAGATAAAAATTACGCTAACATAAATTATGGGCCAGCTCAGCCCATAAACCGTACTGCTCCAATGCGGATCGGTGGAAGTGTTTAAGCTAGATACATAAGAATACGCCTATTTCCCGTTGGGGGTACGCAGAGACCAAGGAGTTCCACTTACTATGACCCTGACATACCTTTCGCTTCTTCCACTCTCATAAAAGACTTCAAGCTCGCCGGTTTAGAATACTCTTGGCCTGATCCTTCTTGTCACAAGACAGCATAATCATAACAATTATATTTATTTTCGATATTATGCTCCTCTGTGTCATGCGGCGCCACCTATCCGCGCCTAGCGGAACTACAAACAATTAGCGCAACCTAGTGGATTAGTAATTTATTTGAGACGCATCGAGAATCAAGCACGTGATCGAGCATCACCATACATGTATTGTGTAGCCTGTTTTGTTTTCTTTCTCTCAATAACGTGCTGGTGATCACATCTTTCATCCTGAATCATCATAAGACATCCTGGATCTGTTCGCGGTTTGTACGCATAGGCTGCTTCTTTTAACCCTATCCTACCCCTTACACCCACTTTTACTTTGAGCTAGATGAAAAAAATAATACTTTCCAGGCTACGTGCCTCAAAAACAATATAGATGGCGCTGTACAGGCTTGAGCAATATCATGTACCCACTTTAGAACCCTGTTGCACTATTATATTTGACATTTAGTGAGACTTACACTTCAATTTATCAAAAAAGTTAATGTGACACGGTTTCAAAGTGTATACATATTAGTACTCATGACCGTACAGCTTTATCGTGATACCTATTTTCTACCCGTGTAATGACCCAGGTACATCATTATTCCAAAATATTGTATGTGATCCGATGGACAATATAATAAAAAGATACCAGTAAACTCAAAAATATTTATTAATAACAGTCTCAACTTTCTAAAATAATCATCGTTCATCAAGTTCAATAAATACCTAGTCATCTGTTCAACATTTAGATAATTAAGAGCTTACAATACCATCTACATAAAGCACACTCCTTACAAAAATATTACATTTCCAAAATACCAGAATGGAAGTTGATAAACAAACTGTATTTAAACTACAATGCAACTATCAAATAACAGTGATAAGTTCTCACCGGCTTGCAATAAAATTGCATTTCATTATTTGGCAGTTACATTGCAGTTGAAATACAGTTCATGTGTCGAGAAATCGACACTAAAAGCACAATAGACTTTAGAAACTTAAGTCCCAAATAGAATTTATAATGCATTTTTCGTCTGAACTTCTATAAAAGCTGCTTAGTTTTCGGGGCTACCTATGATGACAATTTCCTACACCGAACTGTACTTACACACTGTCGAAAACAGACACACAAATCAAAGACCCGGAAAATGCTTCTATACTTCCTCTTTTTACATGTCAAAATATAGACACCTAGTTTATATTCCAAATAATACATCGAACAATAATTTCTTTAACCGAAGCTTTGAGCTTAGCAAAGTTTTACTTAGTCATTCCTTTTCTTGACTTTTTGTAAACTAATAAGTCCGACTTCCGAAAACAAAATTGTCCACTTGACTTGTTCGGTTTCAAAGAACATTCGTGAAGGGGTTTCGAAACATAACTAAAATTCTCTAATGTCCAGCTTAAGGTAACATAATTATTCAGTTCACCTGAGCCACTTCTTGCTGTGGTCCGCTTATTTTCTCCCAAGTTTCTCCTTCTTTGTCCAACTGTGATGCGCCTTCGCCGATAACGCATTTGCCTGCCCACTTGTCGGATTTCAAGTACTTAGCGCAAACAGTGATCAGATCCTCGCTTGTGACGCTTAGCACTCTTTCTCTTTGTGTCTTCCAAATGTCGTATGATAATCCATAAAGGAATAAGTCGACTCCTTTCATGTATTCGGCTATTGGTTGATCCATTTGTTGCAAGATGGATAACTTCGCTTCGAAAAGGTTCTGGTCGTCAACTAATTTCGTATTTTCTGCTAACCAGTCAGCCGTTTTGTCGAAAACGTCCAAAGTTACGCGGGAATTCGGATCTCTGTATGAATAAAAGCTGAAGATTCCGTCCACAGACAACATCGCTCCACCGCCATAAGCACCGTTCTTTTCTCTTACGATCGGATGCAAGTATTTCGACGTCAAGAATCTTGATAACACTCTAAGTTTCGGGTAATCAGGGTCAGTATATGGAACTGTAGGAATGACTTTCGCGCAGAAGTTGACAGGAATATTCATGGAAATGTGTAATCCTTTCTTGTCTTTCGGTTTGGGTTGGCAATCTGTCCAGTTAATGCGGTTGACATCCTTTTGGGTTTCATCTGGGCACAGATATTTCATGAACTTGTCGACATAATGGAGGTTTTTGTTGTCACTCGAATAATGGAATGTGGCTCTTAAGTTCGAGCCTTTTAGGATTTGAGTTCCGATTTCGTCAATTGTACCTTGAATATCTTCGATTTTTAGGTTGTTTTGGATTTGCTGCATGGTCATAACATGATGGAGGCCCATAAGATTCTCTTTGCATTCATCTGCTGATGAAACTAGCGACTTGGCTGCTTGCATGGCGTACGTGTGACCACTGTCAATTACGCCGCTCGTCAACGACGAGCAATAGTTGTTCATCAACATTCCCATTCTCTCCTTATTCTCAAAATTGGGTTTCCTGAATATTTCTGCCCAGATATCGAGCATTTTCGGGAGATTGTCGTCGAGGCAATGGCTTCCGATGAGCAAACCCTGTTCAAACTGCTCCTGTTGGTCGATATGTTCAGTTATATGCATTAAGATGCTTAATCCAGAAGTAGTTTTGCTTACGTACTTATCAAAATCTCTGTAGTTGTATGACTTTGTGTCGAATTTGTCCAAAACGTACTTGAAGAAAGGTAGGAGTTTTCTCTGACTTTCGTTAAGACAATCTGTGCCTAGGACGCCTTTCAAATACGAGACGCCGTTAGTGTTTCCTTCGCAAAGTTGCAGCGGGATAGTGCCAGCCACTGTGTGTTTTAGTGGTGGAGCAGTTTTGTTTAAAGTGATCTCATCTATTTTCAAACAGGGCAACACATCTAAGTTCTCCTGCTTCTTTTGGGCTTTCGCCAACTCGAAGCCCTCCAAGAATACCTGCTCTTTCTGTTCTGAAGTCAACTTTTCTACTTTCGACTGGAGTGATTTTGCTTCTGCTGTATTAAATATATCGTCGAATTGTGGATTGGGCACCATTTTCATTGTCAACTTGTGTTTATTGTTGATAAAGTACTGTTCTATCACACCTTTGATGTAAGCCGGTTTCATCAGGTTGGTCTTTAGTTGTGCAAGCAATTCATTGACTTTCATAGCACCTAAGATTGGGCCATTATGATTCCACAATGGCATTTGATTGAACAGTACATTCAATCCAAATTTCGGCGATTGATGCTTGATGGACAGCTCAAAGCCGTGTAATACGCTCTCAATGTGATCCTTTTCAAATCCCTTCTCATGTATCTCTTCAAGTGTTTGGTTAACAATTTTTTCAACTATGGGAAACTTGTCTTTTTCAACATCCCTCAGTCCAATAACAAATAATGTATCCCTTATTTGATTATCATAACCAGTCAAACTGTTGTAACCTCCAGATATGTTTTTCTCAATTAGGCTTTTGTAAAATGCTGAATTTGGGCCGATTATCATCAACTCCGCAAGTGCAGTCAACATAAATGTGTCATAAATGTTTGTTATATCAGACATGACGTAACCAATGGCTATCTGGTTCTGTTTATCAATAGGTCCTCCGTATTGGTCTACTCTGCATGCTATTTCGGCTTCTCTTGGCTCGTTCCAGCGTGGTTGTTTCTGAACAACAGTGTTTGTTGGGTCTAGGAATGTGTATTTATTCAAATATTGCTCACTTAGAAACTTTAAATTGGTTTCCAAGGGAAAGTTTCCATAAGAGTAAATCCTGGCATTACTAGGATGGTAGTAGGTTGCGTGGAATTCTTTCAAGTGCTCATGTGTCAGTTCTGGAATGTGCAATGGGTCTCCTCCTGAAACATATCCATAGGTACCTTGCGGTAATATAGCATTGATAAACTTCTGTCCAAATACCGAACTTGTTTCAGAGAATGCCCCTTTCATTTCATTGTACACTACTCCTTTAAATGCTAGAGGAGATGTCTTGTCATCCAATTTTGTATGTTCTAGTCTCCAGCCTTCTTGTAAGAAGTCTATTCTTGCCAGGTTTGGTCTGAAGACTGCATCTAAGTATACTTTCTGCAGATTTCTATAGTCTACTTCGTTTTGTGAAGAGAACGGATAGAATGTATAATCTGGACCAGTGAGAGCATTCATGAATGTGGCAAGAGACCGGTTTAACATTTTGAAGAAAGGGTCTCGAACCGGATATTTCTCTGAGCCACATAGAACTGTGTGCTCCAAAATGTGCGGAGTCCCCATGGAATCTTGAGGGGTGGTTCGAAATCCGACTGAAAATACATTGTTTGGATCATCTCTTTCTAAATGCAAGTATTCTGTCTTGGTTTTCTCATGTGTGAGGAGGTAAGCAGTCATATTATACTCTTTAATATGTTCTATATCAGTGCAAATAAACCCATATACGGTCTTTCCTGGCTGTATGTTTTTAGAGACATATTCTTTCTTTTTCAGGACACTAGAGCTGCTCTGGCGGCTGTCTGACGTCACAAGCCGGTTGTAAAGCCTCCTCCATCCATTAGTTTGAAGTCTCGAGTACATCTTTTCGTCTTATTCCGTAGCAGCTCACTTTATCTGCAAAGCACATTCACTCACTGTTAATGTTCCCGTGAATCACATAAACTACGATGAAACTTACGAATGGACAGATCCGAAAATCCCGAAAAATTTTGCCGCAAAATGAAAACAAATGAAAAGTGATGCAATGGTTGATACTTACGAAATTATGTAAGACTTTTCGAGTATTTTTTTCCCAATGTACTCTTTTGTATTTTTAATCTTTTTCAAATGTATATGTCTCGGTGTTTTTTAAATAAATCTACATTATTTTAGAAAAACTATAACCTCCCGAAACCTTGCGGTAAAATGACATTGTGACTTAGGAGTTGCCATAATATAATAGTAAAACACATACAGTTGAAAATGAAATAATAAAAGTTACGACAGTAGACAAATTCTGCATCATGCCAGAGCATAACTACTCGATATTGACACACCTGTATCATCTGAATTGATTGTTGTTTACCAAAGCAATTAGTAAGCTTTCTTTGGTAAATTATGATTGTTTATATTGGCAACATTGAAAGCACGTTTTGAATCCTATATCTAATCTATATATCTATCTATTTAAACCGTGGACATTTCTACTAATCTTAAAAAATATAAAACGTTGTACGCACTATATTGCGACATTTTTAGTTCATTAAATTATTTATCAGTTTTGAAGTATATATTCTAGAATAACGTATTTAATATGCATTACTTGATGTCATTGTAAACTTTGGTAAACATAAACAGAGTGAGAATTCACTGAGAAACAGATTACGAACACAACACACAAATTTTGCCATTTCTTTCTTTTTAAACACGTGTTGTACGTAATGTACACACGTCGAATTATTTTTGCTATAAAATAATAACAAAATAAGCCAAAATGAGTTTGTACAACTTCAAGAAAATCGCTGTGGTCCCCACGGCCAAGGTACGTGTGAAAATCCTGCATACATCATTTAAATTCACATTATTTTTTCCATAAGTTTTAGAAGTAACCTCAAAACTGTGTATTTCTTTTGATTTACAGGACTTTATAGACATAATACTGTCTAAAACGCAAAGGAAAACACCCACAGTAGTCCACAAGCACTACAAGATATCTCGGATACGTGGGTTTTATATAAGGAAAGTGAAATACACACAACAGAACTTCCATGACCGACTTTCTAGGATTATACAGGTTTGAACATGTTTTTTTTATTTAAAAATAACTTTTGAGGTCTGCGTAAATGTGCAGATATGTGACCTTTGCCATAGTTTGTAAAAACAGTTATGTGTATCCAAGTTGTGCAATAATGTGCTTATTTGCCAACTAGGGTAGGCAGAGGTACATTCACCGCAAGATGAACTAATACCCACACCTCACCGAGCTACCCTACCGCTATAACTGTCTTAATATTTTCAGGAATTCCCAAAACTAGATGATGTGCATCCGTTCTACGCAGACTTGATGAACGTTTTGTATGACAAGGATCACTACAAGCTTGGTCTCGGTCAACTCAACACCGCCAGACATCTTATTGACAAGTAAGTTTCACTTCACTTCTAAACTAATCTAATCTAATCTAGCCTACAAGATCCCACTGCTGGGCAAAGGCCTCCCCTTCCTCTTTCCATTTTTCGCGGTCCTGTGCGTATTCCGGCCAGTCCCTCCGGCAAGCGTCCAAGTCGTCACGCCATCTCTTTCGAGGTCTGCCACAACGCCACTTCACTTCATTTTTTAATATTTATGGCTGCATCGTTTAGAAACGATGATTCTGCCAATGTCAAGGTACTGCAGAAAAAAACAGTAAAAAAATAAAAAAAAATTGTTGGTAGTTACATTTCAATTGTACTGAAGACAATTATGAATAAAGAGTTAATGTACTAAAACATTCTCTTTCCCTTAAGATTTTTCTTTTATTTAAAAAAAAATATATATAATAAATAAGGGATACTGTCTGTCTTGAACAACATGATTGATTGCCTGGTCTGCTAATATGCCACCTTATGGCCGTCTTAATCCATCTTTTCACATTTCCACATCCCACAAAAGGATATGGAGTTATCCCTATCTTTCTATTTACAAATTTCTCTGCTCTCCCTCTATTTTCCCCCTTTTTCTCTCACTCTTACGTCATTAACTGTTAATTACAACATGTATATATATATTTTTTTAATATTAAGTATAAGGGGTGTTGGAGTCTGGTACAGGACCATCCAGGCAAGTCCGCTATGGACTCCTTGGTTTGAGAATGCCAACCTCAGTAGGAAGCTATTGATTTCAGCTCTCAGGCTTCGTTCCGGACACATCCCAACAAATAAGTTTTATCATTTAATGGGTATTAAACCTTCACCTCTGTGCCATGTCTGTCATATGGTCGATGACCTTTACCACGTTTTGTTGGAATGTGCCCGGAATATAGACGTGAGAAGAAAGGTTTTTCGCTCTCAAGGTGTGATTTCTCTTGGCAACGGAGAAGTCAATTGCTGGTTGGCAGAGCCACTATCAAATAAGGCTTTTAGTTTATACTATCTGGTTGACCAATCCCTTGTCTAAGGGATAGGTACACGAAAGCACCTATGAGGCTGGCATGATCACACAGGGTGTTCAAAGCCTCGTTAAAAATAAGAATAAAAAAAAAAAATATAAGCTGAAGAAGGCATCGAGACAAACCTATTTAGGTTTAGCGATGTTTGTAAAACAATCTATGTGTAATTTATGAAGTTATAAACAAAAAAAAAGCTAAAAAAAAATTGTTACAATAAGTTCATAATAAAGGCTATATCTATCTATCTATCTATAATCTGAGAACCTTAATATAACATAACCTTTCAGTGTAGCGAAGGACTATGTCCGCTTACTGAAGTACGGAGACTCACTGTACCGCTGTAAGCAACTGAAGCGAGCTGCTCTCGGACGCATGGCGACTATCATGAAGCGTCAGGCTGCCAACCTCACATATCTGGAACAGGTGATCATAATAATTTTTTGTTCTAAGAACTTAACCCAGAAAAGCTGACTGCCAATAAAATAGAAGGTTTCAAAAAAATAGAAATTACATACATACATAAACTAACGCAAATTTCCCACCAGGGTAAGCAGAGAATATGGAATACAAAAAAAAATATAAAAAAAATAGAAATTATATACATACCAGTCTCTGCTTACCCCCGTGGGGAAATAGGCGTGAGTTTATGTATGTATGTTAATTGCTACGCTATATAAACTATAATGACTCAATGTACAAAATGTATCTAGAATTAAAGAGAGTAACATTTTAACATTATTAGGATACACCACCTAGCCCAGTTGGTAGTGAATCCGCCTGCCACTTCAGAGGTACCAGGTTCGAATCCCGCGCGGACATGGCCCGATCGAAGCTGTGTAGAGTCTCTATACTCTGTTCAGTCAACTCGCGGCCGACAGCAGTCTTGCAATAAGGTCGCACGCGTGTTGATACAACGCATGATGTGCATTACCCATTGCAAGGACAAATACATCTAAATATATAAAAGGAGAAACTGACTGACTGACATATCAACGCACAGCCTTAACGGCTAAACATAGGCACTTGAAATTTGGAAGGGACGTAGCTTAGGTACCGTAGAGGTGCACTAAGAAAGGAATTCCCGGAATTCCCACGGGAACGGGAATTAGCGGGAAAATTCTTTTGTATGAAAAATCTAAACCCATTTAAGTTAGACGCTTGAAATTTGGCATGCAGGTACCTTAGTTAACTTAAAGCTTAATTGCAACAGGATATTGCAAAATTCCTACGGAAACGGGAGTTAGCGGGAAAAAATATTTGTATGACAAAATCGAAACCGCGTAAGATAGATGTTTTCAATCTAGCATGCATGCATACCTTAGTAAATATAAAGTTTAGTTATGGCTGTATTTTGAAAAATGGGAGTGAGCGGGAATAAAAATGTATGAAAAAATCTAAACTGCATTAGTTAGATGCTTGAAATTTGTTATGCATTCCCACACACACAAAGATCTCTCTTTTATAACACGCCACGCGGACGAAGTCGCGGGCAAAAGCTAGTTATTCTATACGTGCATAACATCACGCCTATTTCCCGTTGGGGTAGGCAGAGACCACGGAATTGGCTACTTGACAGTTGTAACAATACAATTATATTGTTTTTTTTTTTACCTAAAGCTGCTGTATATTTCTATTTAATGTCCTCTAGCCCTCGTTGACAATTACTTCCGCACAATATCCCAGGAAGAGGAAATGACTGAAAACCAGCGCTGGATGGCGCCATTAACGTCCCCACTGCTGGGGCACGGGCCTTCCCTTTGGATGGATAGGGAGATCGGGCCTTAAACCATCACGCGAGCCCAGTGCGGATTGATGGTTATTAACGACTGCTAATGCAGCCGGGACCAACGGCTTAACGTGCCTTCCGAAGCACGGAGGAGCTCGAGATGAAAACTTTTTTTTTTGTGGTCCTATGACTGGCCTTTGCGAAAGTTGCCTAACTTCAACAATCGCAGACCGAGCGCGTTAACCGCTGCGCCACCGAGCTCCTCATCTTTACCTAGTTCTTATAGCAAATGTAAATTGTTACTTGCAATAAATTTATTCTTATTAAAATATGACAGTGTAGATGAATCCAGTCACCTGTACAACCAGAGGAAAACAGATGAAACATCTCGCATCATGAATGTTACCTTTATCTTAGTTACCGTTCTGTACGTTCTTTATTCTTTATTCTTTGACCGTCAGGTGCGCCAACATCTGTCCCGTCTGCCATCCATCGACCCTTACACACGAACCATTATCATCTGTGGATTCCCCAACGTCGGCAAGTCCAGCTTCATCAACAAGGTATGTCAAATTCAAAAATATCTTTATTCAATAGGTAACATAGTTACACTTTGAATCGTCAATTTTACATAACGAACGTCTCATCCGCCTAAAACTACTGCAGCTTCTCACAACCTGTATAGCCGGGGAAAAGAAGCTGCAAGAAAAACCTCGGCACAGGGCCCTAGACGTTAGATATAAATAAACATAAAATATTGGTATACAATTGAGTAATTTAGCTGCCTAATATCAGTTCTCAGACAGTTAATCCCATGTAGTTACATTGTTTTAAGTTTATGCGGTTATTATCATAAATAAAACACATAATAACGGGTTCTTACGGGAGTCTCATGTCCCTACTTTAAACGCGGTAAGAACCCATTATTATGTCTTTTAATTAAAGTATGTACTTATGTAGTTATTGATTTACCACTACCGTAGATACAGCGTTTAATACAAAAATGCGGCGAAAACTTGGCGCTTGTTTAGCTATACATTCGTACACAGCGGTATATACATTCAATAAAATCGTGTCAAATTAAGAAAGTACGCATCGTCTTATTACGTATATTAGCGTTTGGTGCTTCGTAACGCGGTCGGGTTATACTGCCACTCGGATTGACCGGGAGTATTTGTTTTAGTGTATTTTAAACTAAAATAATAATTTTGGTGGGTTTTACTGCGAAAATTAAAATGTTTATACTGTGATAACATGCGCAATGTCATTACTTATTAGAAATATGATGTTCCATCTTTCTTTTTTCGCTTTGAGCTGCTATTTTTGCAAACAGTAGAACTAGGGCCCTGTGCTGGGAGGTTTTCTGGCCACGTCTTTCCCTCAGCGTTACAGATTCCGATGTGGTAGTAGTTTTACAGCTAGTTACATAATGGTGCTAATTACTGTAAATACCATTTAATTTTATTTTAAGTTATATCTGTCATTTTCTTATCCGCCGAAAAGGAAAGGGACGGGTAATCGACAAGCATAAAATTTATGGAACACACGTCAATTTTAAGCACAAATCTAAACCAACCGTCTAAAAATTTTACATCCGTCAATAACCCGACACAGTTAAGTAGACAGCACGTCAAGCGGATTGCATACCAGCGACGTACCTTTTGATTCGCCCGGGTTATTCATTCATTTACTCATTCTTCCTAAAATTAAGAGCTGTGAATCATCCTTCCCTTTCCTTTGCGACGGATATGAAAATGATGGATATAACTTAAAATAAAATTAGGCGGTGTCTGCAGGAATCGGGGCCAATATGTAATTTAATTTTTTAACGTTCAAAAAGCGCTAACTTAGTAAGCCAATATTGAAAAATATATAATTTTTTTTACCACGCACTTCTCCGTGTTGCCAGTTCGGCGCCTAATCGCGCACTGAGGTGTAGTACTGTCAACGTCGCTATATTAACAGTAACTTTGCGTCCCACTTTTTGAGCGCTGATGTTCAATATAGTAGTAAATTGTTTCATACGCGCACGCCGATTCAGAGTAGATCGTACTGCAGAATGATGAAGATGTCTATTTCAATAGCACTCATTTTATTTCAGATCACTCGCGCCGACGTAGAAGTTCAGCCATACGCATTCACAACAAAGAGTTTATACGTCGGACACACAGACTACAAATATCTGAGATGGCAGGTTAGTAAACTCACGCCTATGACCCCTAACGGGCTGGGCAGACCTGGAAATATTTTGAGGAATTATGGCCCGATCGAAGCTGTGTAGAGTCTCTATACTCTGTTCAGTCAACTCGCGGCCGACAGCAGTCTTGCAATAAGGTCGCACGCGTGTTGATACGACGCATGATGTGCATTACCCATTGCAAGGACATATATACAGGGTGTTAGTGACATCGTAACGAATACTCATGGGGATGATTCAGACCATAATTCTGAGTATGCTATTCTGAGCAAGTGGGATTAACCTAACCTTACCTTGAAATGTTAAGTGTCACTTTTCAGCACATACCTTGTTTTCTTGTACCATGGATTACTCTGTTATATGTTATATTAACGGGGTTTATATTTAAAGCTAATCCCCCCCCCCCCCCCCAGGTGATAGACACGCCCGGCATCCTGGACCACCCGCTGGAGCAGCGCAACGTGATCGAGATGCAGGCCGTCACTGCGCTTGCGCACCTGCGCGCCGCTGTGCTCTACTTCCTGGACCCCTCCGAGCAGTGCGGGCACAGCATCGAGGACCAGGTACTGATAATAATGTTCCCAATAAAAGACACCACCATAGTTGACCAGTCCATACACTCAATTGCAATTTGCCTTAATGTTTACTGTCTTTTTATATATACGGTCACGAGCATTACTATGTATACACTTTGGTACCATGTCACATTAACTTTTTTGACAAATTGAACTGTAAGTCTCACTAAATGTCAAATATGTTAGTGCGACAGAGTCCTAAAGTGGGTACATTATATTGCTCATGACTGTACTCTCTTGTGGAAGTTGTGTGAATCAGAATCAGAATCACTTATTCAACCTAATTATCATGGATAAACTTGTTGAAGGTCAATGTAACATTTTTGAATTTACGTCATTTCGCAACGTGTTATGGCTGAGGAGAAGAAATGACAAGAAACTGCAACAGCAACACATCTTTTAAATAAATGAGGGTACATTACAAGTTATTTAATAACTAGAGGAACACATTCAATACCAGACATTTTTATCATTTAGGTAATCATTAATCTTATAATAGGCTTTTTTACATAAAGTAAGCTTCACGTGAGCTTTAAATTTATTCTCTGACAAATTTAAAATATTACCTGGTATTTTATTGTAAAAACGTATACATAACCCCAAAAAAGATGAATTTAATTAACTTAATCTAGAATTTTGAACAACAATTTTATTTGTGTTATTCCGTGTTTTGTTTTTTATCTGTTCTGTGGTGTCCCTATAGGTATAATAAACATTTATTTTTTTCTTTCAAGAGGGGAAAATGCAACATTTAGATTTGCCTTCATGATGTACGGTAGTCGTCACTAATTTAAGAGTCACGCTCTTGTCGGTGTAGCATTCTTCATGCTACTTTTCAGGGAAAAATAACGGCCTCTGTGGTCCAGTGGTTGAGCGTCCCGACGCCCCGAGTTCGAATACCGGTGGGGACATATCATAAAAAATCACTTTGTAATCCCTAGTTTGATTAGGACATTACAGGCTGATCACCCGATTGTCCGAAAGTAAAATGATCCGTGGTTCGGTAGGCACGTGAAGCCGTTTGTCCCGGTTACTACTTACTGATGTAAGTGAGTAATCGTTATATGAGCCATGTCAGGGGCCTTTAGCTCAGCTTAGCTTTAGTTCAAAAATAACCCTAACACCAGGCTTGATGAGGTTGGTAATTCACCTCAAAACCCACACGATAGTAGAAGATTTACAATTTTGGAATCTTACCCTTAACTCTTAAAACTTTAAGAGCGCTTCCACACATAGACGCCACAAGGCTTGTGGCTTACAATAAAACGCGAAAAGAAATTTAAAAAAAAATGTATTCGATTTTTTTTTAGTAACTACCCTCTCTATTTCTTTCCCAGATATCCCTGTTCGAAAGCATTAAGCCGCTGTTCTCCAACAAACCACTAATCGTGGTGATGAACAAGATGGACGTAATAACCCCTGAGGAGCTGCCTCCCGCCAAGAGAAAGCTGATTGAGGACCTAGAAGCCGTCTGCGCCAAGGGGAACCTCGTCAAGTGAGTCAAAGTCAAATATACAGGGTGTTAGTGACATCGTACCGATTACTGAGGGGGATGATTCAGCTCATGAATTTCCACCACAAGGGTTGAAGAATTGAAAATAATTTAAAAACCATTAATTTTCTGACGGAAAATTCTACTTGATACCTACTTAGAATAATGATTCGAATCATCCCCCAAACTTTTCGTTACGATGTCACTAGCACCCTGTATTTATTGCTATTGGAAGAATAAAATACAGATTTAAAAACCTTGATTTAAGCACTATCCTCTCTTTGGAAAGTCGGAGAGAACATCGTGATCAAGTGTTTCTATACAAAATATTAAAAAAATGCGATTGATTCTACTTACTTTGTTAACAAAATTTTGTTTAAGTGTCGCAGCGTTAGACTTCGTCCCAATTCTGACACTTTTGCTATTCCTTTTTGCAGAACGGAATTACCTAAAGCACCGTTTTATATTTAGAACTTGTAGCAAATATAATGATAAATACAATAGCATTGACATATTTCATCTTAAGCACAATAAATTTGTATCTGCCCTCAAAACGTTGGAACAGATGTAGCATCAACTTTTCTTTCTATTTTTGTATTGCTTGCTTACTTAATTTATTTATTGCTTCTGTCTACTTCTCAGTGATGCATGTATTAGTTATAAGTGGAGACTTCATTGGCTAATGTACAAACTATTTGCATTTTTTAAATTGTTATTTAAGCTGTTTGTTTCCCGATTTGAAATAAATAATAGTATTTTATGCAACAGTTGTATAAGAAGGGTCAAAAAATGCGAGTGGCGTGAGTTGCGATGTGAGCCTTGGCGAACATCGCAATAAGAGACGCCACGAGCATTTTTTGACCTAGTTATACAACGTTGCATACAATACTTTTTCTACGACGACGTAATTTTAAACGAAACACAAAAATTTTCCAATTTATTTTCCAACGCGCGGGAAAATGGCGGCAAATGTATACTTTTTTTTTATAGTATATCTATGGCACCAAACAAAGTAAAGGTGCCAGTTTCCAGGTCAAAAAAAAAAAAAACAACAACAATGCTTTTTTGGCGACATTATAGTACAGTTACACTTTGTAAACAATGCTTTTATAGGCCATAGAGCGTACACTTTTTCAAAGAGTTTAATTATGTATGTACTTATATTAGACTTTTTGGTTATTTAAATGCCAGATTAAAGTAGAGGAGTAGAAAAAATAAATAAAATGCTATCGCACTGTGAGGTCGCAGGTTCCATCCCCAGCACCAACCTAAACAAAAAATATTCATACAAATGAGTATATCGTAACAGACAATGCAGATTAACGGCCTCCATGGCCCAGTTGTTGAACGTTGGACTCACGATCCGGAGGCCCGGGTTCGAATCCCGGTGGGGACATATCACAAAAATCACTTTGTGATCCCTAGTTTCGTTAAGACATTACAGGCTGATCACCTGATTGTCCGAAAGTAAGATGATCCATGCTTCGGAAGGCACGCTAAACCGTTGGTCCCGGTTACTATTTACTGATGTAAGTTATGTGTCTAAGTTACCGCCTTGGGCATATGCCTGTATGGTAACTTATAGTTGTAATTATTAGATAAATAAATAAAATAAATGTAAGTGAGTAATCGTCGAGCCATGTCTGGGGCCTTTGACGGCTCAATAATAACCCTGACAGGGTTGATGAGGTTGGTCATTCACCTCACAACCCACATGATAAGAAGAAATAATAATAATATTTTTTTTTTTTTTTATTTGCATTAACAATAGTGTAGAAGTGTAGAAGAAGAATGCTGTTGTGATATTTATTCCTAATTAATGTTTATAACGTTTGTGCCCAGCGCGGACTCGAACTCTGAACTGACGACGGTCCCGGTGATGCGCTGCTCCACCGTGACGGAGGCGGGCGTGCAGGAGGTCAAGATGGAGGCCTGCGAGCGGCTGCTGGGGCACAGGGTCACCGAGAAGATGAGGACGAAGAAGGTGACATTGAATTCAAATTTTAAAAATATCTTTATTCAGTAGGTAACATACACACACACGCAGACACACACTTACACTAATTCATAATAATTCATTCGCAATAAAAATGGTATTACAGTTTGCAGATGGTCAGCATTTAACATTTGGTCTACATTTTTAGTTATTTAAATTATAACATGGATATAGTTAAATAAAATAAAATTGATAATTTAAATGTCTACTACACACATACACACACACACACACAACACACACTTACACTACACCCACACACACAACACACACTTACACTACACACAACACACACACACACACACATTTACACAAACCAGCCCAATCCAGGTTAGGTCACATATCTCCGAAATGCATTTCTCGGGAGTGTGGGTTTCCTCGCGATGTTTTCCTTCACCGCTGAGCACGTGATAATCATTTATGATCCAAGCTAGAATTCGAAAATAAATTCGACAATAATTGGTTAAGGCCTACGCTGAGATACGAACTTCAAATCAAATCAATTTATTTGCGAGAACACAGAATACAAAAATGGTAGTGAAATAATGTCGATCGATCGATCTCATAGATAGATAGATAAATGATTTATTTGGTCTACAGACACACATGCATACAATACAAATCAACAAAAATACACACCACATACAAAATGTTTAACACACGCCAGGTATGTATGTGTGCTGCAGCAGCGCAAAACGGTCATAGCTCAGCGCAAGTTTTTGCCCTTTAGAGAAAATCGCTGATTTTCAGCTACAACCCGGATAGAGGCAACCGCGGATACGGTAACCGAACTAATTGAGTCGTAATATTCCAGGTGGACGGTATCCTCAACCGGCTGCACGTGTCGCTGCCCGCCCCGCGCGACGCCAAGGCGCGGCCGCCCGTCATCCCGCCCGCGGCGCAGGCCAAGCTGGACCGCGCCAGCCGCAAGAGGAAGCTGGAGAGAGAAATCGAGCTCGAGGCTGGGGACGATTACGTGCTTGGTATGACTTCTATTGTGTGGATTGTGAGGTGGATTACCAACCCCATCAACCCTGGTGTCAGGGTTATTACTGACCCGCCATAGGCCTCTGACATGACTCATGTAACGACTACGTACTTACATCAGTAACAACCGGGACCGACGGCTTAACGTGCCTTCCGAAGCACGGATCATCTTACTTTCAGACAATCAGGTGATCAGCCTGTAATGACCTAACCAAACTATGGATAACAAAGTGATTTTTGTGATTTGTCCCCACCGAGAATCGAACCCGGGACCTCCGGATCATGAGCACAATGCTCAACCACTGAGGGGTAGACAGAGGTATATTATATTTTACAGGGTGTCAGTGACATCGTAACGAATACTGAGGGGGATGATTCAGACCATGATTCTGAGTTGCTTATCTCAGGCGCCAGTCTCCACTCGTACATACCCTTCAATTGTGCATTATTTTGTGAAACCCATTTATGTACATTGTGGAGAACAAATAAAAAGATCTTTATTATTATTATTATTATTATCTTGGACACAGGTATAAATAGGTAGGTACCATAGCTGACTAAGTATATAAATACTTGTATTACAGCCTTGTAGTACTATTCTATATGTCTACCACCCCCACGAACACAGAATAGAATAGAAATAGTTTATTATGAAAGGACGCCACACAGAAAAAGAAAGACAACAATATCATATCTTATTTCCACTAAAACAATCACACTCACAATCACAGAAACGTGTCAGGTGACCCAAACAATCTATTTAACTCGTAATCATAATTTCCCACACGATTCCAGATCTCCAGAAGAACTACTCCGAGATTCCGGAGGAGGAGCGCCACGACCCCATCCCTGAGTTCTGGGAGGGACACAACATCGCCGACTACATCGATCCGGATATCTTCGACGTGAGTATTGTACAATATACATACATCATCATCATCAGTCCATACATAATTACACCTATTTCCTGTTAAGGTCGGCAGAGGCCCAGTTGGAAGAACGCTTGAGGTCGCAGGTTTGAATCCCAGCATAGGCTTAAACCGATTGTCGAATTTATTTTTGGAATTCATATTTCGATTATAAATGATTATCAAGTGCTCAGTGGTGAAGAAAAACATCGTGAGGAAACCCATATATCCGAGATATGCATGTGACCTAACCTGTATTGGGCTGGTTTTCCCTTCGCGGGTTGGAAGGTCAGACAGACAGTCGCTTCTGTTAAAAAACTGAACCTGTCAATTCGTCAGGTTAGGTAAGTGGACCCCGTGAGAAACGGGATAACGCTAGAAATATGACGTAGGTAGACACCACGGAAATGCATTGAAACTATATAAAATGTTATAAAAATAGATATTGGTCTATTCCTCGCTATATCTTTCCAATTTATTAATATCAGAATCAACAGCCTCCGTGGTTAGAGTTGGGCTCACCATGTGGAGGTCCGGGTTCGATTCCCGATGGGTACATTGTCGAAATCACTTTGTGAGACTGTCGTTTGTTTGGCAAGGACATTGCAGGCTTGACTCACGTGCTTCGGAAGGCACGTTAAAACCGTTCGTCCCGGCTCTTAACCGTAAAAAAACACCTCTACCAACCTGCAGCAGAGCGGCGTGGTGGAGTATGCTCCATACCCCCTCCGGTTGATTGAGGGGAGGCCTGTGCCCATCATATATGGGCTATTTATATTATATCAGAATACGGAATGTTGGACAAAATAATTTACTCAACATCTTCACATTCACTCTACTGCGGGGCGGAAGGCAAGAGGGAAACCACTGCCCTATTTTTCCCTAAAAGTAGCATGGAAAATGCTGCACCGACAAGAGCGTGGCTCTTAAATTCTTCTTCTATCATGTGGATTGTGAGGTGAATTACCAACCCCACCAACCCTGGTGTCAGGGTTTATTACTGAGCCGCCATAAGCCCCTGGCATGACTCATGTAACGACTACGTACTTACATCAGTAAGTAGCAACCGAGACCAACGGCTTAACGTGCCTTCCGAAGCACGGATTTTTTTACTTTTTTGGACAATCAGGTGATCAGCCTGTAATGTCCTAACCAAACTAGGGATCACAAAGTGATTTTTGTGATTTATCCCCACCGGGACCTCCGGATCGTGAGCACAACGCTGAACCACTGGACCGCGAAGGCCGTGTCTTTCTTAAATTGATTGATGATGATTCACATCCACCAGAAACTGGCGGAGTTGGAGAAGGAGGAAGAGCTCCGCGAGGAGAGCGGCATGTACGCCGCGCCCAAGATCGAGCTGGACAACACCATGAGGGAGATCCGCGAGCTGGCCAGGCAGATACGGTATGACCACGCCCCGGACACTTCATACGTTTTTTTTCCTTTTTTTTACTGAACGCTCTTTTTGTTAAAACGTAATTAGAATTGAAGAGAACAACATTTTAAGCGTTATTAGGGTACACCACCTAGCCCAGTTGGTAGTGAACCCGCCTGCCACTTCGGAGGTACCAGGTTCGAATCCCGCGCGGACATGGCCCGATCGAAGCTGTGTAGAGTCTCTATACTCTGTTCAGTCAACTCGCGGCCGACAGCAGTCTTGCAATAAGGTCGCACGCGTGTTGATACAACGCATGATGTGCATTACCCATTGCAAGGACATTCTTTTTTTTTTCATCCAAGTTTTTTTTTTTCTAAAGCGTGGAACTTAAACATAACTGGCGAGCAGTGGGTATTTACATTATACCTCTGGTTACCCCCTTTGGGGATAAAGTTATAAAAGGCTGTTATGGTAAATTTAAAAAGTACATATAGTATAAATTCACGTCTATTTCCCGTTGGGGTAGGCAGTGCGAGGCAGACTACAAAATGAAAATTAAAAAAAAAGTTTTTTTTGTTTGTTTTTTTTTTTTACTTTTTTATGTTAAATAATTGTAACTTCATACTAGTATACGCGGGGTTGAGAGTATAAAATTAAAAAAATATATTTTAGCTATATGCTCCGTACCCCTTCCGGTTGACTGAAGGGAGGCCTGTTCCCAGGGCGATATAGGCTATTTATATTATGAAATGAAATGTGTTTTTTTTTTTGTAGTAAATTGTGGTCATACATAGTGGAGGAAGTAAATATTATGGCTCAGCACATTCAGTCATATTCTGTCATACAATAGGTAATTATTATATTGGTCCCGATTCCTGCAGACACCTCCTAATTTTACTTTAAGTTATACCTGTCATTTTCTTACCCGCCGAAAAGGAAAGGGACGGATGATTGACAGCTCTTAATTTTAGTAAATGAATGAATAACCCGGGCGAATCAAAAAGGTATCTTGCTGGTATGCAAACCGTTTGACGTATGCTGTCAACTTAATTCTGTCGGGTTATTGGCCAATGTAAAATTTTTAGACGGTTGTTTTAGATTTGTGCTTAAAATTGACATGTGTTCCATAATTTTTATGCTTGTCGATTACCCGTCCCTTTCCTTTAAAAGTCATGTAGCGGACCCAACTAGTTGGCCACCTAGTTCCGCCCACATGCAACAGATGGCGCCACATTCAATAATGCAGTCTTCAAGCGGTCGTGAAACGCGATATCGAAGTTTACACAGCACGACGCGTATTACAACTTCCAACACAACACTGTTGGACCGTCGATCCCTAGTCACACTACCAACTTGTGGCTAGCGGGGTACTATGCTCAGTTCGGTACCACGAAAACATCCTTTGGCGGCAGCACATTCTTGCCGCTAAAGTCATAAAAAATTTAGTATTATTCTTAAATTTAAAATTATTTTCATTTTTATACTTTTGCGACGGAAAATCCCACTTGATATCAACTCAGAATCATGGTCTGAATCATCCCTCAAAGTTTTCGTTACGATGTCACTAACACCCGTATATGTTCTATAAAATTAATAATGCAAATAACGTGACCTCCCCCACAGCAACAAGAAGGCGATCCTCAAGGACGAGTCCCGCCTCACCAAGCAGTCCACCAAGCCCGTGATGCCGCGCACCAGCCGCGCCCGCGCCAGGGACCGCTCCACCGGCAAGCTCAGGGACGAAATGGAGAAACTTGGTGAGCTTTTTTCACGTGACATGCCAATTTTCCATCGCAACAGTCATCATCATCAATTTAACACGTTGACAGTCTCCATACAAAATGTTTTTACTTCCTTGTACATAAACATAAACTGCCTATATACGTCCCACTGCTGGGCACAGGCCTCCCCTCAATCAACCGGAGGGGGTATGGAGCATACTCCACCACGCTGCTCCACTGCGGGTTGGTGGAGGTGTTTTTACGGCCAATAGCCGGGACCAACGGCTTAACGTGCCCTCCGAAGCACGGAATCATCTTACTTTTTCGGACAATCAGGTGATTCAAGCCTGAAAAGTCCTTACCAAACAAAGGATAGTCTCACAAAGTGATTTCGACAATGTCCCCATCGGGAATCGAACCCGGACCTCCAGGTCGTGAGCCTAACGCTCTAACAACTACACCACGGAGGCTGTTAAATAGTCGAATCTTAATACTAAATATACAATTTATCAATAAAATTATTAAAAAAAACTTAGTCCATAAATAACCTGCCCCTGACCGTTCCCGGTGCAAGGGTGCCCATAACGGTCGCCGCATTACCGCGCTGAATAGCAATGGCCAACCTTTGCTCCAAGAACGAACCTGAGTCACCTGTATTTATTTGTGTTATTTCGGCTACTCCCTCCAGGCGTGGACATGTCGGAGACGAAGGAGGCCCACTTCACGCGCTCCGTGTCCCGGGGCCGCTCGGCCTCCGCTGCAGCATCAGGCCCGGTCGCCAAGAAGGCGCGGCTGGACGTGTCCCGCGGCCGCTCCGTCAGCCGCCCCGCCCGCGACGAGCAGGGCGTCAAGGATGTTGCTGTCAGTATACACTCAAATTTAATCATATCTTTATTCAATATTATTATTACTGTATGTCATCATCATCATCATCATCATCAGCCCATTAACGTCCCCACTGCTGGGGCACGGGTCTTCCCTATGGATGGATAGGGAGAACGGGCCTTAAACCACCACGCGGGCCCAGTGCGGATTGATGGTTATTAACGACTGCTAATGCAGCCGGGACCAACGGCTTAACGTGCCTTCCGAAGCACGGAGGAGCTCGAGATGAAAACTTTTTTTTTGTGGCCACCCATCCTATGACCGGCCTTTGCGAAAGTTGCTTAACTACAACAATCGCAGACCGCGTTTACCGCTGCGCCACCGAGCTCGTCAAACATTGTATGTCACAACATACTACTGTAGACGACAGGTCGACATGGCAATTCTCTAGTGACGTGACGTTTTCAATATCGATATATTTTTATTATGTATGTAACAAAATGTGAATAAAATAATACCACGTTTTCATTTAAGTTAATATTTATTCATCTGAATCATCTAACGTATAGCGATACGTTAGATGATTCAGATGAATAAATATTGACCAGTGACGAAGATTCTTTAAGTTTTTGTAGCGACAAAAACTTAAAGAATCTTCGTCACTGGTATCTCCGACTTTTATAATAAGCCCTGTCTAATGTCCGATTGACAGAAAATTTGTAACAATTATTTTTCCGTTCAATGTCACAATTTTCTAACACTTTTCTAGCTAGTTCTCGAGCTTGAGAGTGAATTATTGGTTTTTTTGCTTGAACACGCGACGAAGATGCAACCGTAGCCATTTTTAAAACACAATAGTAATAAATTATGTGAGCGAGATTATAATCGATAAACGCGGTCGATGCGGACTCGTGCGACACTAAGACTAAGACGCCGCGGGGACTGTGCGGGTGTGCGGGGCGACCCCGCCCCGATATAGTGATTTCGAGAATAATTGTAAAAAAAAACATTACTTTAGGAAAAAATCTAATAATTATCACTAATTTAATTACACTATTGCATTCAGTCGTGGATACTGACATAAAATTCAATAGATTTATTTTTGGTAAAATGTATGTAGAATTAAAGAGAGCAACTTTATAAGCGTTATTAGGATACACCACCTAGCCCAGCTGGTAGTCAATCCGCCTGCCATTTCGGAGGTACCAGGTTCGAATCCCGCACGGACATGGCCCGATCGAAGCTGTGTAGAGTCTATCTATACTCTGTTCAGTCAACTCGCGGCCGACAGCAGTCTTGCAATAAGGTCGCACGCGTGTTGATACAACGCATGATGTGCATTACCCATTGCAAGGACAAATATATAGTAACATCGTAAAAACATAAGAAATCAGAAATTATTTATTCGCTTAGGATATGTAGGTACAGAGTCACAATATGGTATAAAGCAGTGTTACAACATCTCTATCCTGCTAATTATTATTAGCATGCAAACGTACAACGTAAAGAATACAGAGGTGGATAATTCAGACCATGATTCTGAGTTAATATCAAGTAGAATGGAAGGAGCCTCCCCGAGCGGCGCATTGAAGTTTTCTCGCGCCCGGCGCACCCTGGTAACAGTCTGCGGACGGTTTAGTCGGTAACGCAGACTGGCCGATCCTTTCACCACGATGGCGATCCAATGTGATCGGTCCTCATCAGACCAAACAATTCGAAATCACCAGAGCCAGAATTTCCCATTGCAAAAACATAACTAACTTATTAAAAAAAAATCATTAAATCATTAATTATTAAATCATTAATTATTAAATCATGGTCTGACTTATCCACCTCAGTATTCGTTACGTCACTAACACCGTGTACATAATGATAACTATTCACCTTCTACTTGGATAGCCTATATACGTTCCACTACTGGAGGTATGGAGCATACTCCACCACGCTGCTCCACTGCGGGTTGGTGGAGGTGTTTTACAGCTAGTAACTGGGACCAAAGGCCTTCTAAAGCAAGGAATCATCTTTCTTTTAATTCAATTTACATAATCTTTTCTTTTTGGTTATCTTCATAATTCATACCCCTCGTGGCTGATTGAGAGGAGGCCTGTGCCCAGCAGAGGGAGGTATATCAAATCAATTTATTTGCGAAAACACATAGAATACAAAAAAGGTGGTAAAATAATTCAAATAACAATGTTGTGATGTGTTCGGCCTGCTTGCTGGCGTACAAAATACAAAAATAATAATAATAAAGAAATGGTATATGGTCGTAAGGCCCAAATGCCTTTTAAAATCCAAATCCCATTGTTTAACTATTGTGTCTGGAAATCCGGGCCTTACGAGGATATTAAAAAGAAAATTATACTTATTATTAAAAAAATATATAATTAAAAAAAGAAAAAAAATATATAATTAATTTCTTATTATGTAAGCTGTTATGTCAAGTACTTAATGCCATTTACAGCAAAGATACAATAAAGCACGAAAAAAAAATATCTGACCTTAAATTCCCTATCTCCTTTCACAGATGCGAAAGAAAGTCAAGGACATGGCGCACGTGGCCATCTCGAAGAAGACCAAGAAGATGGGCCTCAAAGGAGAGGCGGATCGCTTCATCGGAACCAAGATGCCCAAACATCTGTTCGCTGGCAAGCGAGGTGTCGGCAAAACCGACAGACGATAATGATAACCCACTGGCTCTTACTGTTATTTTATTATCTTGTATATTACATCAAGTTTATATTTTTCTGGCAAACGAGGTGTCGGCAAAACCGACAGACGCTAATGATAACCTAGGACTTATATGTTATTATGTTGTATATTCCGTCAAATTTGTAGGTTTCAAGTTATTATTCGATTTGTTTATCAAAATGATATTCTCTCTTACAAGCCTCTGTTGTCTCTCCACTTTCCCACACTTTTCCACTTTTTGTATTCCCTGTCTGGGGGTTTAAAAAACCACAATGTTGTCTATTTGGCAACCACCAACAGCAAAACTAGCTTTATCTGTTTCATCTTCAAAGTTCCAGCCTCCAGCCACTTACTTTCATCATCAAAAAAATCGATATATTGATAGTTGTCATTTTGAGAAGTTAGCATTCTGAGAAGTTGGCATTTTGCGAGTGGTTGGCATTTTGCGAAGTTGTCATTATGAGATGAAAGGCTTTCTTGCACATATTGTTAGTGAAGGAAGGCACTAGTTTAACAGCTGGCAAACTAAAATAGGCTCCTTGACAACCAAAAATGAGATACTTTTTACGAAACGTCAAAACGAAAGTTCCCTTTGGAAGCAGTCAATCGTCGTGCTCATTGTTACTTAATTCATGAATAAAATTCGAAAATAAGCCGAAATGTAAAATGAGATTGATTTTTTTGTCACCGAGGATGAGAAGCAGTGTATTTTCAATATTGTGTTATTATTTAAGAGTATAAATAAAGAAGTTGTATCATATTTTGTGTTATCATTTACTTATTAATTGATTTATAGGAAGATTATTAGATTTTTTGATTGCTTTCAATTTTTTTTTACGTTTTTCCTCACCTTGTGGCTGTCTGGAAGAAATCGCTTTAAGCGATAAGGCCGCTATTTCCCATGTACTTAGTTAAGAGTCTTTTTGTAATTATTTCTTTTTATTTTGGTGCAATAAAGTGTATTTGTATTGTATTGTAAGAAGACAATTTGCAGCCAACACACATATAGAGGAAGTACATAGGCGTATATACCGCGATCAGATCTAGGATATTTTATAACACCAGGTCAAGAGTACTATAAACCGGCGAGCGTGGGTGAAGACTTTGATGGGAGTGGAGGAAGCGAAGGTGGTGTGTCAGGATCGTAGCAAGTGGAATTCCGTTGTCTCTGCCTACCCCAACGGGAAATAGGCGTGATGTTATGTATGTATGTACAGTCATGAGCATCATATACCCGCTTTAGAGCCCTGTCGCACTATCATATTTGACATTTAATGAGACTTTATGGTTTTAAAAAGTTAATGTGACATGGTTTCTTAACGTATACATATTAGTACTCGTGACCGTACGAAGAAACCAGAGCAAAAAATATCGTAAGTATTTTGCTGTATCAAGGTGTATTTTAACACCGTTAACGCAAAAATAATCCAAAATCTCCCGTTTTGTCTTTTTCCAAGTATAGAAAGAAAGAAAATATTTATTTCCATATTGGACACCACATTTACAAACTTAAATTACAGAAATAAAAAAAAAAAAAACACAAATAATTACAGACATTAAATACACAATGGAAGCGCACAAAATAAAAAAAGGATCTCACTCAGCATAATGCTTAGCACGGGCCGCGGCGCTGGTATTATATGGGAGACTTAACGAACGCGAGCACGGACACACCAAACTCAATTACTTACGTATCTAGTTAGGTATTACGTAAATTAGCGACATTACTGTTCTAGCTAAATAATAATAATAATAAAATCGTTTATTTCGGACAAAGTCCATATAGAATGTTAGTATTATACAAACGACTTATAAACTAGTGTTAGTAGGACATTATTCGGGCGATCAAATGTATGCAAAAAGAATCTGACTTGCGTTCACGGTAATTTCACTTCCTATATTCGAAGAATACTCTTCAAAGTACCAGGAAAACATGGACTGCAAGGGCACAATTCTATCTCGACAGAATCCTTTTCTGTGATTGGCTAAAATAAATTTAATTGTCACTTGTCATTTTCAACCAATCAAGGCCCGAGAAAATTCCTAAACGTCAGAAGATTTGTCAAATATACTAACTGAGGGTAGTACGTAAGCTTGAGGTAGTTCGTCAGAATACAGCTAACAAAACAATACACTTCTCTTTCGCGCTAACCTGTATACTGATCTTTCTGTCCTTGTCAAATTTAATCACAGGTTAGAATTTTTATGAGGGTACTTTTAAATATGTTAGTCAGGCGGTCAAGTTGTTTGACAGACCAGCCGTTAGAACAATACTTGTCCCTTTCGCGCTAGGCTATATACTAATATATCTGTCCTTGTCAAACTAATCACACAATCATCTGGTTTCTTGGGTCGCTGAAGTTCCTATTGAGTTATGCATTCCTAGTACTCGAAAACCAATATCACCAACCAATAGCACTATTGTGAGCAGTACGTTCTATTTTTCCCCTACAAGTCGATCGCCGATAACAACATTAGCTCACGACTATCCCGATTGGGGTAGCCAGAGGTACATCCATCGCAAGATGAACTAAGTACTCACGCCTCACCGAGCTTTCTGTTAGACCAACATCGGCGCCTATAATGAAATGAAATGAAACAATAAATAATGGTCGAAACAACTGTGTTAGTGAAAACTGCTCTTAAAATAAATTTGGTGCAGGTCCGGTACCGGGGTTTGAACCGCCCCGAATTCTTCCTTTACTCAACCTCATCAACCCTGGTCTCCAGGTTACTATTGAGCCGCCAAAGGCATCAAACATCAGCAAGTAGTAACCGGGACTAACGGCTTAACGTGCCTGCCGAAGCACGGAGTATCTTACGAGAATAGCGTGATCAGCCTGTAAATTTTGTGATATTATGTTGCCATCGGGATTCGAACCCGGGACATCCGTGTCGAGAGCCCAATGCTCAACTACTGAACCACGAAGATGACATACAGTGACAGGTATTCATTCAGTCCATCTTTATGTCCATCATGTTAGAAAGGACCCAATCACTCTGTCGGTTTTTACGACAAGTCCGGGAAAATTAGCTGTTGAAGAACGCCTTACAATTTTTATTCGCTTCCAGTGAGCGGCATAACAAATATTCAATGCAAATAGAAAGTAGGAAACAGCAAAAATGTCTGTTTGCCGATTTCAAGTACCAGGAGCGCATAAACGCTAGGGGGTGTTCGAGTCACTCAGTATCTATCTTGACCAATAGAAGTCCTATCTTGTGATTGGCTAAAATTCCAACATACTTACTGACAAGAATGTCACTTTGAGCCAATCAAAATCCCTGCGAATTTGAATTTTTGATTAGTTGACAGCGAGAACTCCTATCCTGTGATTGGCTAAAACATTTCAATAAATTTCCGTTTAAATTCACACCTGTCAGATTCAACCAATCAAAGGCCTGAAAAAATCGTAACAGAAAATTATTCGAATCTGCGGGTAGTTGAAAATTATAAGGTTAGTAGTTAGTCAGCAGGCATTGTAGCTGTTAGAGTTATACACGTCTCTTTCGTTCTAGGCTGTAATAATATATTTCTGTCCTTGTCAAATTAATCACTCACACGACGCATCACACACTCAAGCGAGTGCTCTCGTCAAGTCTCGCCGAGGCTTGTGCTCGATAGGCCAGTCCGCGAGATCTGCTATTTACACTCTCGCAGAGATTGTACACAGCCGCCGAGTCACGCTACTTCTATTAAGGTATGCGTTCCTGGTATTCGATCTTCTTCTATCGTGTGGGTTGTGAGGTGAATTACCAACTTCATCAACCCTGGCGTCAGGGTTATTATTGAGCTGCCAAAGGCCACGACATGGCTCATGTAACGACTACTTACACAGTACCTTCCGAAGCACAGATCATCTTACTTTCGGCATCTTAATTTTGATAGTTCCTCATACTATTTGAGTAAACATATTGTTTTGGCTATATTTTTACACTATAACCCTTTGCGCAGTATTTAACTGCAAAATAAAAGTGTTAAGTATATTTAAACCCCCTAAAAATCGGAAAGAAAACATCAAAATCAAAACTCCCGTTTTCCAACTGATGGTTTTTCTTTTTCGTAACTCATCCTTCAGACGGGATACACTCCACGTTGCTTCAAATTTTATAGCAATCGACCTATAGTTTTTATCCTCATTAAGTAGTAAAATAGACCATTATTGTTAAAAGAAGAAATAAATAATAATACCTTATGGTTGTCTGGAAGAAATCGCTTTAAGCGATAAGGCCGCCATTTGCCATGCACCTTATTAAGAGTCTTTTTGTAATTATTTCTTTATATTTTGGTGCAATAAATAAAAACATTTATTAATGTGTTGGATGCCACATTACATTTTTTCCGTGCTGCCGAGCACGGTCGCACTCCAGCTTTTTTCCCACTCTAGCAAATGACGGTTCAGCGCGACAGAAAAGGATAAAAGTATAGGAAAGTACAAAACGATGCGGCTAGAAATTCATCCTACGCTTTCACGCTTAGCTTTTTTTTGTCGTAACTTGTCGTAGACTCGTCTCGGATGGTATTCACTACTTGGCCAAACAAGTGGCGAACACTGAACCCCACATCACTCCTCATCTACAGCTGGGTAAAAAACAAAATGAAACACGAAATTAGCAAAATGAATGGCACATTTATATTTAATTAATATTATTCATTTTTATAATTAGACCTTTTGTAATTATATTTTACTCTATGCGCTTGAACTGACAAACAAAAATATCAAATGTCTATGATACACGCCACAGCAGTGTGGCCAGGTGGAAAAATATAACAAAAAAAGAAGCCTCGTTTGTACAATCTCCAGGATTTTAAACTTCCAGTGCCTTGGACCATTCATAAAAAAATGAGCATTTTATAATAAATTACGGTTTACGTACCAATTAAAAAAAAACTGTCATCCTAAAATAGTAAGTAGCTGTACGTACAGACAACAAATTATATAATAATAATAATTATTAAAAAAACTTAAAAATAACGCTAAATGGAAGAAAAGTTAACTAAACTAGGGTCATGAGACACTTACAGCTAGCAGTAGAATATTGAATGAAAACTTCTTGACCTCTCCCTCTAACTACGAGCACTTGAAAATGTACAAAAAAAATACAAATATATTTTTTTAATATTTGCTTAAATTATTATGCTTTATCAATCCGCAATCAAGCAGCGCGGTGGAGTATGCTCTATACTCTTTCTACTGACAAGAGATCTATTCCCACTATTGGGACTTGTAGTGAAAACCTCGAATTTTTTGAAAAATGATTGTCTCATGCGATTGTCTTAAAAAAAACTCCGAAATTCACTTTTTTTTTCTTTTTTGACGCGACTTATCGTAGATTTGCCGCAGATGGCATTCACTACTTGCCCGGACAAATGGGGAGCGCTGAAGGCTCTCATCCGGAGAAAAGGTTTTTTTTCGAAACGCACACCCTAATCTCATTCCGGGTAAAAAGTGAGTCAAAAGTCAAAAATCTATTTTATTCATTTAACCATAACTTTTTATTGACAGCATATTTTTAAATGCGGTCTTAGTATTTATTACTGAGTATTTAATGAGCTATTCAGTTATATAGGTCTTGTTAGTGGACATTTGGACCACTTTTGGCCAATCTCCTTTACCCAGCCAAGAAGAGTTATTTCCTAGTATCATATCTCCTTAGCGTTATCCTGTTATTCACTACCGCTTAGCTAAAACCTGAAGATTTGACAGGTCCGGTTTTTTTATATAGGTTATTTTATTTATTATTCCGTTACCATTATATTTGTACAACATTTTCCTGTACCCAAAGATTGCCTGGAAGAAATTGCTGCATGAGCAACAAGGCCGCCTATTGTGCCTTTCTGTATCTGTTATCCTTATCTCTGTATCTTGCGTCCATTGTGCTCAATATTTTATCTATCTATTATCGTACTTGATATTCATTGAATTACAAAAACATTTTATTCTGATTAATTAAATCAATCCTGACAGAGGGCAGCAGTAACTGTCAGTACTATTCAGAGGTGGACAGGAGTCCTAGTACGGCTTTGTAATAGACTACTCTGGGCGCCATCCCACTTGCGTCAGACAGAGTACTGCGGGGTGGAAGGCAAGAGGGAAACCACTGCCCTATTTTACCCTAAAAAAATTGCATGGAAAATGCTGCACGGACAAGAGCGTGGCTCTTAAATTGATGATGATGAATTAAATCAATATTCAAGTGCTCGTAGTTTTGTTGAAACTCCCACGCCCAGCGGTGGGACGTTTACAATTTTGGCGTCAATTCCTTTACTAACCGTTTTTTTTTGTTTGTGAGTTTGTTACATATCTTAGTGGCTTAGAATAAGAGATTTCAATAGTAAATCCTTTTACTAAAGTCAACATAACATACTATATTCCAATTGGTAGTCAAAGGTACATCCATCGCGAGATGAAATAAGTACCCAAAACTCACCGAGCTTTCAGTTAGACCACAGTTAGTAAAGTTTTATTTAATTATTCTTCAAAACCTATACTTTTTAACCCAAATTATTATATACAAAAAAAAAATATTTTTTCTTTTTTTTTTATATAAAATAAATTGGGCCTATATTATGTCCACCAATGCGCAATGGAGCAACGTGGTGGAGTATATGTCGTATCTCTTTCGATTACAGGATTCCAATGCCCAGCAGTGGGACGTATTTGGGCTGTTGATAGTATCAAATATTATGTACTAAATTCGTACTTTTTTACAACAAACTCACAAACAATAACATCAAAAACGGTCTAGTGAAAATGCGTTAAATTAAAGAAACATATTTCTATATAATACAGGCAACTTAAATTACTTCCACAATGGCTCCTTACATTTATTAAAAAAAAAAAACATTTTATTCAAAATGAAAAGCTTTTGTTTAAAAATATAAGTGTATTTAAAAAAAATCTTATTGTCTTTTATGACTGCAAGTTGTCTGGCTCACCCCGTTACGGATCACGAGCGCGATTTTTTTAATTTTAAACTTTACACGAAAGTAGTATTAAAGTAGCAATGCAGTACACAAAAGTAATCCATTTTGAAAAAAATGGCATATTTTTCTTTTTTACACGGAATCCATTGTAACAACTATCAATGCTGTACTTTACTCATAATCCATAGACTACTGATCCAGTACAAATTGTAATTGTAATAATTTTATTGTAACTTATATATTTTTATAATATATGCATATAAAATAAAATCAAATAAAAAAAACACTGTCATGTTCTAACTGTCATACGGGTTAGCGCTATAAAAACTTGCTATACCGAATTTGGTAAAGCTTTTGTGATAGGTCAATTAAAAAAATATATATTTTCTTAATTGACCAGGGTTATGGTGATTTTTTTTACAAACTCATACTGGGGGTCCAACAGTGGGATGTATATAGGCATTTTGTTGCTCCAAGTATATGACGTTAAAAAAAATATTACAAAAAAAAAAACACAATGACAGACCAATAAGCCAAAGTTAATTGAGCTTCCACAATACTCCAATATTTACAAAATAAAAAAGTAATGATTTTTATTATGCGATTCGTGGAAATATATTTTTTTATTAATGAAATGGATTTCAGTAAGGATTCCTTTTTAATTTGAAAATAATAAAAATATTCAGAGATACTTCCCGAAAGCCCGATTTTTCTCGGAAAATATCTCATGTAATATTTTTTAATGTCAACACAATTATATCATATTAAATCAATTTTTAGCGTAATAAATAAAAGAAAATTTCCTTTTGAAATCCTCACTGTTATTAAACTGCAATAGAATAATAATTCAGTATACTAAAAAAAATATATTTTTCCTATTATCTTGGTTAGGCGAGCATTTACGGAAATTTAAAAAAAAAACTATATTTTTTAGTTTACTGAATTTTACTCCATTTTGTTTTTCGAAAAATGTCAAAACCGAAGTATATTTTTGATTAAAATGTCCTGATTTACTGAAAAATGTCAACATAAAAAATAGCTACCAAATAAAATCTAGGCAAAAAATTTATAAAATATATAGATTTTTATAATAAAATAATACCTTATTTTAGATCACCTGGACCTATGTATATGAATGTATAAACATACAGACACTTCACTGGAGGTTTGATACAAATAGAAAAAAAATCCTTAAGTACGTTCTTAAGTTTAGCAGCCATTTTCATCAAATACACTTAACAATTCGTGATGGTTTTTATTTGTAAATGCGTAAAAAACATTTATGGACTATTTTTCTAAAAAAAAAACTAAAAATGCTGTAAAAAGGAAATCGTTTTAAATAAATTGATGACATTTCTTCTTTGCCCGAAAGATAAGAAATGTCAAAAATTTTATTTAATCAACAAAAATCCACAAAAAGAATTTTTTTTGTAATAATATTTTTTACAGCGCAAAATTATATTTTACGCATTTACAATAATAAACCTAACGAAAAAATACACCACATATTCGCACCACAAGCAAACATTCATTTCTCAAAATATAATTAAATTGTCGTATCCTTAGCACTCGCGGTAAGGAGTCCATTTCCGACATTATTGTCGAGCTAAAATGACAAAAAAAAGTTAAATGTGTAAAAAAACAGGACGGTAAGCGGTGGCGGCGCTAAAAAAAATCCTCAAAAATGGACTCCCAACTCCTAAAAAAATACGCTTTTATGGCAGCGGAAAAAAATCGATTTTTAAAATTGTAATTAAAAATATCTTTTTCTTAATTATTATTAAACGCTATCCCTATACATAAATGTAATCTAAGCTAATATTTTACAATTTCTGGATTTCATGTCTTTGGGGTTAAGACAGTGTACGTTTGTCAAAAAAAATGAAGTTGTTTTTTTAATAGCGATCTTGGGCGTTTTACTTCAGTTAAAGTATATACTATAATAACCTACAGCTAATAATATACACGCTTATATTACTATAGTCCAAAATACGAGTCACTACGCACTGCTTTCAACACTTTGGGGCAATTTTTGACCATACAACTTAAAAAATAAAATTATTTTTTTCACAATTCGAATTTCAAGTCACTAGCTTCAGTTAAAATATAAGAAAATTCGCTAGTTGATAAAATACCTGGGGAGTTAAAAAAGACACATTGAACCAATTCATCTAAAAAGCAATATTGCAACTTGACATTTGCGCATTATTAAGAAATTTCAAATAGCAATATTGCTTTTTTGGATGGATTGCTTCGATGTGGTCTTTTTAACCCTCCCAGAGAAAGGAAAGTAAAATGGAACAGCTTAGTCACAAGACTACAGACGTCTCGAAAATACCTAATACACAGTTAAAAGTATAGACTGAATCAAATGACTTGAAACACCAAATGTATATTCACTGGGCCACAATTAGAGACATTTTCTTTAATTATAACTACATTTGTGTTTGTATGTTTAAAAAAAAACAATATTAAAATTATATTTTGACATTAACTCTCTTGCCCGAAACTTTCAGAGTGAAAATGTCATTAATAATTTAATTTTATGGCAACATTTATTAATCATATTGTCACTTCGAACTATGTTTTCATTGCTCAAGTAACTTGCTAATATTTTAGCAATAACTTGCAAGTAAATCTTGATTAAAACACGGCTTCAATAATGGCTTATTTTATGTATAAAGTCAGTTGTAAATAAAAATATATAATCTATTTACAGTGTAAATGAATATAAATACAAACACACATATAGTTATATCTCTGTCTCCAGCCAGAAGGCCCAATTCATAGGCCAACAGTCACTTAAATTCATGTTTGCTTAAAACGAACTTTTTTTAAACCTTGGTTTTTCCTTGACCACTCCACCTGAGGGGTCACATTTTTTCCTCTACGGTCATCTTCGTCTTAATCTCACTTTAATCTCTGGGGTCCCTCCGGAATCCCTGGCTCATTCTCTTATACATCTGTTTCTACCTTTCTTGTAGTTCCAAACCATTATTAGCCCGGAGTTCATCTGTATTCCTCAAAAACCCTTCTACTCAGGGTCACTTATATTACCCGGAGGTTATTCTATCCTCACAGTATTCCTCAGAGATCGCCTCTTTCCCTCAGGTGTCGTTTATATTGCCCGGAGATCACCTTTATCCAATCAGGATTACCTATATTCCCTGGTGAACCGTTTAATCCCCTCAGGGGCAATTGTTTCGCCCAGAGGTCACTTATACAGCCCAGAGTTCCCTCAGGGGTCACCTATAAGGGCCGGGGGTCACGTGTATGGCCAGACAGTGTGTGTAGGCTAGGGCAGCGCGTAGGGGCGGACGGGGAGTCGCTATTGTGGCGGGGGACCGCTCGGGGGCTGCCCTGGCAGTTGGCCCATGCCCTGAGGAGAAAAAACAAAAATTAATGTGTGTTTGCTTAAAATGGTAACTATTCTTCTCTTCTTCTTATCGTGTGGGTTGTGAGGTGGAATTAACAGCCTCATCGACTCTGGTGTTAGGGTTTTTACTATTACTCAATGTGTAATAGGTACCTAATCAAAAGGGCGTAAAACGACCTCCACCAACCCGCAGTGGAACAGCTTGGTGGAGTATGCTCCATATCCCCTCCGATTGATTGAGGGGAGGGCTGTGTGCTAATTTATAATATATAAATTGTAAGCTGAATGAATATGCCGCAGTAGATTTGCCGCAGATGGCATTAGCTACTTGGCCGGACAAATGGGGAGCGCTGAAGGCTCTCACCCTGTACAACGTTTAAGACAACAGGCCTGAGGGTGCCCAGTTGGGCGCGAACCTCGGCTCAGGGCGTCGTCTGAGAGGAAAAATATTTGAAAGAATTAATCGACCCTAGTGGGTCGATAGCGATAAGCGCTGATTGAGGGAAGTACAGTTATGCACCTACCGGCATGGGTTGGTAGTGTTGTAGCGGTGCGGCGAGCAGTTTCGGCGCCTCTTCCGCCTTCTCCTCCTCGCGTCGCTTCAGGCACGCTGCTTTTGGGTTTAGATTGCGTTCTGGAATATAATAAAAATAAACGTATAATACATAAAAAAAAAAATCAATAATATTTATTTTTCAATATTAGCTTTCAAAGTTAGCGCTTTTTGAACGTCAAAAAATTAAATTACATATTATGTAACTAGCTGTAAAACTACTACCACATCGGAATCTGTAACGCTGAGGGAAAGACGTGGCCAGAAAACCTCCCAGCTCAGGGCCCTAGTCCTACTGTTTCATGTTTTCCTTTATTACTTTTTTTTTAAATCCAGTTTGTATTACATAATTTATAGACTTAAATACCATGGTATTCCAATTACAGTCGGTGGAAGGAAAGTGAAAAATAAGGAGTTTATGTGACTTTATCACAGAAACAGTGTTTTATATACGCAGCACCCGATCACGAGTTGACGCGAAAGCCAGCCATCGTTCCCTTCGCACATTTTTGAGGGAAAGGTGCGACCCGACTTCCGGACGCCACCGCGTACACGAACATTTCGAGGCTAGCATGCACCACTTATATAAAGAAGCTCAGAATCCTCCGCCTGGATATTAAAGCTACCAGCCCAGTGGAGCAACGTGGTGGAGTATGCTTCATAGCTCCTTCCGGTTGATTGAGGCGAGGCCTGGACCCAGCAAAAACCACCTTTTACCATTATATGGGTAATGACTGTAATTGATATCACGTGGTTTTAGGATTTGTGCCCGGTTAATGGTGGGTCTACTATACACCTCTGCCTACCCCTTCGGGATACAGGCGTGATGCTACGTGATGTATATATATGACTGTATTTGGAGTACATCATATTAATGTTGATTCATTATAATATTGGTATGTACGACCAAATTATCTCATGCTTTCCGGATACGTTTTGACTAACCAATGAATTGATGTACTATTTATTGATCAGCTTCTTTTGCACCGGATGCGCATAATTAAATAGTAATAACAAATTAGTTTTCCACTTGATAAGAGGGAACTTGCGCCAAGCAACGAGCGTATAAAAGTTATAAAAACATATTTTGTAATATAAAATATGCCACAAACCATCGGGATTATAATTATAAAATACACTCTTAGCTTTTAAAATTATAATTATATAATATAAACCACAACCTTGACTCCTGACTTATAAATTATAAAATTGGTCAAAAAGAGACTTCAAACCTTTGTATTGTAGAATATAAAAAAAAAAAGCATTTTTTTACTGTGCTACTGACCTCTGACTTGCTGCTCGAGGGTCATGATGACCTCGACAGCCATGTTGAGGATGCCCAGCTTGGTCTGCGGCTTGTCGCTTTTCAGGTGCGTCATACACATGCGCCCGAGCTCCTTCAGAGCTTCGTTTATGTCTCTTATCCTTATCCTGTGGAAGATTTACAAGTGACTTAGAAATTATAAAATATGTATTTTTTTTGTTGTAGAAATTGAGCTGGTGTTATTTCGAAATATTCTATTTTTTTTTTAATTAAGAAGGGTTTGCTCTTGACTTCGTTCCTCCACGAGGAGAAGAAGAGATCGACGGTGGCCCGTAAATTAAAGGACCCCAGGTTATAAGATACAGGAAACACCGACGCCGGCAGCCCGGGTTTTATGTACATTTGACAATGTGATTTAATTAAAAGCAAGCTCAATTAATACACAAAGTATGGCTAAATAATGTAAAAAAAAACAAGTCTTTTTAAATAACAAATCGGGTCACAATATGCAATGTCACTATAATAAAAAAATATAATAATTTCTTCATTATTTTAAATACAATATAGATAGATAAAGGTCTCATGGTTTCAAATTGGTTAAGAGTCTTCAAAATGGGCCTTTGGCGGCTCAATAGTTGACTGTACGCTTGATGAGGTTGGTCATTGGTCTCATAACCCACACGACAACAGAAGATTCATACCAAAAGTGTCTGCAAGCTGATATTTCGTGGCTTGCGACTCGCCTGCTACCTCTAAGAGATATGTAAGAAAGGAATTATTTATTATAAAAGGACGCCACTCAGAAGTCTGCTACTATTTATGTTGTCTGTCGGGCGTCGATTCTGTCTGTCAGTCTATCTTTCTATAGACGTCCACAGAGGCTGGGTTCTGCTGCTGAACATAATCTCACCTTCCACACCCAAACCATTTTTGAACAGTTTCTCTCTCGCTCCATCTTTTTTTACAGGTTCGCGTTTCACCACAATCTCACGTCTTCAAGTGAGGATGTGGCCTGAATGGGGACACGCTTTCAAATGACACCTTACTGTCTGACCTTAGAGCAAGCCGGGGAAAGGAGTAGTCATACGCCTTCTCATCTGCCAGAGTGTTTGGACCTTCAAAACTAGTTTGTACCCGAACAACTCTTAGATCTCAACGACTGATCAAATCACTGAGCAATAGTTCTTAAAGGAAAGGAGTCCACGGCTGATGATGGCCGATTAAAATAACTCCGTGTCGTATTTTAAAGCTAATTTTCCTAAACAACTTTTGAAATCTATCGATAAAAGCCAATTTGGTTCTATCGACAATTGGTATCGAGAAATACTGCTATGGCTACTCCCCTCCGCCGGAAGCCCATGGAGCTATGGTCTTAAACTATGCCTGACCTTTCTCTCGCATTGTTGGCCTGCCGCCTCTCCTTCTCTCGAAGCGCCTTGGCCTGAGGATCCGCCTCGTCGTCTCCCTCGTCCGCCGATGAGCAACTATATACCATGCTGATATTACTCTGATGATCTACTATGAGGGGGAGTAACTTGTGCTTTGAACGTGGAATATAAATGTGTAAGTCTTAATGTTTTTGTGTATAGTTTGAACTGGCAATTGGTGAGGAGTATAAGAGAAAAAATGGGGTAATTTTAAGAAATCGCAGTAAGAGGCGATAGCGTATGGTTAGTATCTTAGAGATCAGAAAGTAAAATGGGATATAATGATAGCGAAGTCTAGTTGTTGGAGATATTTCTCAGCTTAAGAAGCAGAATGCTGATAATTGGATGGCTTTGCGTTGAAGATATTTGGGCAGATCAGGATTTTGACCAAAAAAATGCGGGGAAAGATCAGCATGGATCAGTCTGAATCCAGAATTAACATGTTTTAAGATTTTTGAAGATTCTTTAGTCAAATCAATCGCCAGTTCATTTTTTTAATTCTATGTCTAAGAGTGTGTTACTTAAGGTAAAGTATGGAAGAGTTTGTGTACGGAGTGTTTGGTCAGAAAAAGCATGACAGTCGTATCGTAACGTTAAAAATACTTGTGGTTCTGCCAAAAGTTGAGGGTACAATGAAGTGTTTTTATCACATTTTTTCCAACCAATTCTGATGCATTCCAGGGAGCATTCCTGAGACGTTCCTGTTTACATAGAAATCTCGACACACTATCATATCGTGGCTGGAAAGGCAAAATTACGTAAGCGCCAAAATAGCAGTCCATGTTATGATATCTATTGCTAGACATTGATAATGAAAAGGCAATGTAATCTTACATTGACGTCATCTTATCAACTCCCTAGCATTATCCGCTTACCTAACCTGAAGATTTGACAGGTCCGGTTTTTTACAGAAGCGACTGCCTGTCTGACCTTTCAACCCGAAGGGAAAACCAGTCCAATACAGGTTAGGACACATACCTCAAGGATGTAGGTTTCCTCAAGTTTTCCTTCACCGTTGTGCACGTGATAATTAATCATTTATGATCCAAACATGAATTCGAAAATCATTGCTTTAGACACAGGTTCGAATTTGAGTCTGTACTCGACCGGAAAGTGAGAGTCAAGCGTTCTCCAACTGCTACAAGACTTAAGCCTAGGTTACACAGTGCGAGCTAACATGCGAGCTGACCGAGTCAGTTATTGAGGTGCAGCTACTACGCACGTGTGACCGCATCATACGAGTTACTGTCATGTGCGAGTGGGACAGTTGCTCGCGTTCGAGTTACTTTAACATTTTTTGTTTTACTCGCTACTTGCTTTCCCCCACCACACCATTCGCACGCCGCTCGATCGTCAACTAGCACGATTTTGCGAAATGACAGTAGCTCGTACGCTTGGGCTCACGCCGGGTACAGTGTTTCTTGTTTGAGCGACATGATACAAACTAAATTATACCAGTACACTGGTATAGTAGCTGTCTTCTGCGACGCCAGCAGTTTGCATAGTGTGACCGTGCGAGGCGAGTCGAGCTACTGTCATGAGTACACAGGCACAGTAGCTGTCTATTGTCACATCAGCTGCTCGCACTGTGTAACCTAACCTTTACGTTGACTTGTCACCCAAATTGGATAAAAGGGTAAAAAGTGACGATAAAAAAAGAAAAAAAATACTTTAAACGGCTCTTTCTCGAAATGGCCTTTGGAAGGTTGCGTATTTTTGCCTTTTCAGTAACGATATACACTTCCGCTTCCCAGTGTACTATCCTGTATGAATTGTGGTTTAAGGAAGATCTATGCCCAGCTGCAATAAACATACCTCGGACACGGCCGCGCGAGAGAGACGGCCGACCTCCTATATGAGACTTATGCTAAGATAGACAAGGACAGACATACCACCCTGAAGCCATGACACCTTTTAGTTTATGATGATGATGATGTAGCGATGTTATTTTCTAAGTTCAAAAGCGTAGGCGAATAATATGTATTTAATAAAAATATAGGTCAAAGATAAATTGTAAAATGCTAATCTAGAAATAGAAGCCAGTCTGAATATGAAAAATCCATCTCATTTTTGTTGTAGACTTATTTTCGAATTTTAATTACGAATTTAAATCACAACAAGTACAATGGCTGACTGCTTCTATTGATGACGTCATTAGGACTGCATTTCAATAGAAAATTGTCATTGTGACGATTTTAAAATGTAAAGTCTTTCTTTATTAACAAAAAAAATCACATCAAATGTGTTTTTTTTTTTTTCAAAAACGCGCTCACGTTGTTTACGGCGACGATTACGAAGGTTGTCTGGAAGATATCGCTTTTAGCGATAAGGCCGCCTTTGCCCATTTCTTTTTTACTTTTTCCTTGTTTCTGATCTGTGTTTTGTGTGAGGTTAAATTTACATACTTTAATGTATTTATTCATTCATTCGCCGCCGTTAGTTTTATCTATCTATAATTAGCTTGAAACTAAAGCATGATAATAACCCAACTAGAATGATCTGATGTAAATGAAATGGAAACAAGGAGTTTTTTTTTTTATAACGAATCTGACTTACTTTTTCATTTTAAAACAACACTTACTGTAAAATTAAGCATAATTTGACACTTACTAAATAATCCATTTGTGAAGTTGTGACATAGCCCGAGATATCAAGCCAATTAATAAAAAAAAAGAAAACTATTAGAAATTAAGATGATTCCGTGCTTAGGATGGCACGTTAATTGCGGGCGGTTGATCGAAAGCCTGTGCCCAGTAATGTCTATTTATTTTATGTTATTATAAAATTTTCAAACATTTATAACAATAAGATTTATATTATCAAAATTCTCCAATTCTCACTTACCTCACTCTTAAAAGTACCTTAAATTTTGACACGGAAAATATAGGAAATGTACCGCAACACACAGAGAACAAGACAGATAATGGAGTGACATATACACACTGTGACCCGATGTTAGGAATGATGGAACACTGAAACTTCAATACATTGTTTGTTAGTATATTTACACCAGAATTTATAGCCCAGAAGTTCTTGGGGAAAAGTGCCTCCAGATTTGTGTTCAAAAGCGTTATCAAAAATGATGACTCAGAATGACTTACACGTCACCATCTCCCTAGCATTATTCCGTTTTCACAGGGTCCGCTTACCTAATTTGAAGATTTGACAGGTCCGGTTTTTTACAGTAGCGACTGCCTTCCAACGGGTCTGACCTTCCAACGCGAAGGCGAACCAGCCCAATACAGGTTAGGTTACCAACAATTAAGTACTATATACCTTACCGGTTCCAACTGAAAATCAGCGCCACAGTCTAGGCATTATGCTGAGGTGGAACCGTTTCGGCATACATTAAAAATTGTATTATTTAATATGTGAAAACATTAGTATGTCGAATAAATATTTTTTCTTTTCCTCTATATTTTATGATTACATGGTACCACTGCCCGGATTGGTTTTATTATAGTTGTCCATCAGTGGCATTTGAAACCATTATATAACCTCGTTTCCAGACACAATAGTAAAACAATGGAGTTTGGATTTTTAAAGGACTGTCGGCGTTACGACCATAAATGATTTTACGTTAAAAAATCAAATATTCAGCAATTATCGACAGAAAATAAACATATTATCCAACTTACTCAGATAATATTTTAACAAAAAATGTTAACGTTGTAAACACAAATTTAGATGCACTTTAATAAAAAAAAAGGAAACCGACTTATATTGAAGTTTCATAAAAATACAAGTTTATATTTTATAAGTCTGTACTTAAACTATTATAAGTGAAGACTTACAAAACCTTGTAATATTAGGAAACTAAAACACGTTGGAAGGTAGGTGCTTTGTTTATTTAAATTTATAATTTTAGGAATTATAAAATACTCATGTGGTGTAGTGGCTAGACAAGTCGGCCACCAAAATACAGGCCATGGGTTTGAATTCCCGATCGTTTTTCTAAAGTGATTCAAGTTTGCCTTAATGTGTCTCATCTGTTTAATTAAAGAAGAACTGTGCCGATTTATTCGACTACATTTTATTTCTCAAATTATTCTTTATTTGACGTGACTCATTGTAGATTTGCCGCAAATAGCATCAAGTACTTGGCCGGACAAATGGGGAGCGCTGAAGGTTCTCACCCGGTCTCAAATTATGCAAACTACTATACTCTCTAATATTATAATTTTTTATAAGTTATAATTATTAATTACTTTTTATAAGTTACATTTATTAGTTCCCGTTTTTTAACAAATTATTTATTTCAGATAATTTAATAATTAAATAACATAAGCTGAGAGTCAGAGGTACATCCATCTAAATAGTATTTTTTAAATTATTTTTTATTGATAAATAAAATGTTTGTGATATTTTTGAATTCTGACGAAACAAAGCACCACCCCCAAATGCAAACTATAGCATGACACTATCACACACCTCTCTCTAACATTGTTGGCCTGCCGGCGCTCTCTCTCGCGCGCGGCCTTCGTGTCGGGGTCGGCTTCATCCTCGTCCGCGCTACTACAGCTGCGCACAGAGCTTCGTTATAGAAATAGATACAGTTGTAGTTGGCATCGAACAGTTGACAGATGTGCGGTAACACTGGGTCTAGGTGGTAGGTAGGCGGGAGGTTGTTTCAATGGGATGATAAATATGAGGTTGGATGATGATAGAAGTTTGATAATGAAAAGAATGGAAAATTATGAGAAATAAATTTGATAATGAAAAACATATGAAGTAGGAATTCTATGTAGGGTTTGATTTACTACTTGCCGATATATCTTACCTATCCACAGAATAAGTATCTGATATCAGTACTACTCATGCTAGATAATTGTGGATAGGCTATCAGACACTTATCAGAAATTTTCAAATCAACGTTAATTTGGGACAAAACTTCAAGAAATATTATTTATAATAAAATCTTTCAAAATTGTCTATGCTTACTTTTTCTGTATAAATAGTAATAATTCCCAAATAATATAAATAATAAGTTGTACCAGTGTTACGCGTTACATACTGTCAACTGTACACATTAGTTAGTTATGTATGTATGTATGATTGTATCAGTGTGTATGTATGTGTGATGATGATGATTTTATGACTTTAAAACAAATTAAGAAGAGGCGTGGCTTACATACGAGTATCTCTATGTAAAATAGTTTCAGTTCCTGAGTAAGGACAGTCAGCTTTAAGGCGACCCACTGCTAGAGATTTTCTGTCCTTTTACTTCCAACTTTTGTCACTAAATTCCACAGACCTAAGGCCGCCCGCTGAGGGGATTTTCTGTTCATTTACTTCTCAGCGAATTAGAAAATTATATATCCAGCTATCGATTGGGTATTTTTATAAAACTAAAACGCTAAAATAAACGCTAATTTAGGAATAGAAGCCAGTCTAAAATGGTCAAAAATATTTTTTTTTTCTTATCGACTTATTTACGAATTTTAATTATGAATTAAGTAATAATAAGTACGGCAATTGACCGCTTTTATTGAAGACACTACTGCACTTTGCTACTTTCATATAAATTATTCGTCTAAAAGTAGCAAGTAGCTTGGTGTGACAAGGTTTAAAATAAAAAAACTAAATATTCAAAAATTTAAAAAAGAAACCTCGCGTCTTCCAACTAGTCTCCACATGTCAAAAGTATCTTTCTTATACTTGTCTTATTTTAATTCTTTAAAAAAGTAAAAAAATAAAAACTTCCTTTAAGTAGTTAAGAAAACTAGTTTTGATATTAGGGCTGAAAACAGATACAGATTCTTCCGAATCGTAGACGCCATCGGCATTTTTAGTTTTGTGAACAGACAAAATCCAGTCCGGTTTTGGTTTAGTTACGTTACAAAACTAAAAATTCCGACAGCTCGTACGATTCGGAAGAATCCTGAAGTGCTCAGCTTAATCCGTCATATTCGTTATAACAAAAGACAAGTATAATAAAAAGATTATAATGTATAACCCGTGAGAATTCAATATCAACCCCGCGTCAAGGGAATGGGGACTAACGACGCGTCTTTTCAATTAGCGCGGGTTATAACATTGTGTGTGTGTGTGTGTGTCGGGGACTGTATGTGTGTGTATACTGACTATCGGCGGCTGCGTTTGCTGGAGGGCGGCTTGGGGAGCTCGGCGCCCGACGCCGAGGGCTTGCCTTCTGCGCACCCCTCTACTGGCTCTTTGCGCTTTTCTGGAAAGTGATGTAAACGTGAGTCATTAACAAACATACATACTTAAACCCACGCCTGTTTCCCACCGTAGCAAGCTGATACCATGTCGGAGATGTCCTTAGAAAAGATTTAGTAAGATTTACTCTGAACCGCGCGCGTATGAAGCGATTGATGCAATTGCGTGGTCTCTATTAGCCCTTGTGAGTTCATTAAATATTTAAATAAAGAATCGTTAAACAATTACAATATTTTGTACAAATTAAAAATCCCGTAACTCCGATCCCGAGGTCCCAGATTCAAATCTTGGTGGGGACATATTACAAAAATCACTTTGTGATCAATAGTTTGGTTGGGGCATTACAGGCTGATCACCTGATTGTCCGAAAGTAAGATGATTATGATGATGACGAAAGTAAGATGATGTAGTCTTCGGTAGCTGAATAATAACTCTAACGCCCGGTTTGATGGGATTTGTAATGCACCTCATACCCCACAGGATAGATTAAATGGAAGACCTTTTGCCCAGCAATGGGACACTTTAGACAATAAATTAAAAGGTAATAATACGTACTGGTATTGGGCAAGAGATGGCGCTCCATCTTGACCGGCGGCTCGTGCAGGTGCGGGACACCCGGTACACCCAGTCGAGACACCGCTGGAAGTATTGCACATAATTAGTAGACACAACATAACATCAGCTCTCGACTATATTCGAATTCAATCACTCAGAGGTATGGGTTTTGACATCGTAACGAATACTGAGAGGATGATTCACACCATGATTCTGTGTAGATATCAAGCGGAACTGGGGTAGTCACGAGGTACATCCATCGCAAAATGAACTGAGTACCCACGCCTCATCGAGATTTCTGTTAGACCAACGTGATGTCAAATAATCTGCGATCCAAATATGATTTCAATCACATCAAGTCGAATACAAATATTATATTGTTAACGCATAAAAATAAACTAATGAATGAATGAACTCTTGTTGTATCTGTCAACAAAGGTCTTCTTCAGGATGTGGAAGAGAACTAAACAATAATGAAGTTGTATTTGTTACCTGGCGGCGGCTGATGTGGATGCACGTCCTGTGGGTAGAGGTCTGGCGCCTCCGCGTGGTTGCGCAGCACGTTGATGGCATCGTCCAGACGCTCCTCCATGCGGGCACCCTGGACAACCCAGTGATTACTCATAAGGTCTAAAAGGCATTCAAATTCTAAAAGAACATCTGTCGTGAGAAGTTTATATCTTTAACTGTACATACATTTTTTAAGTTACTTTGCATCCTTACACCATTTTTATAAATATGGTCTTAAAAGGGTAGTTTCTAACTAGTCAAATCAGTTACTTTTTACTAAACGCCAAATCACGAAATTACTATACAATTTGTATGAAAAAATAACCTGTGACGTCGTAGAAAAACGCGACAAAATGTAGCGCTTATTATTACATTTTTCGTTATTAAAATTCATAAATAAGTTAAATAACAAAACAGAAAACGTTTTTTGTCATCTTTAGATCTGTCTTTATTAGAATTTCATAATTTATATTTGACCTAGGAAACTACCCAATTTTTGTCTATTTTTGACAAATACACAATTATCTTTAGATCTCTTTGTATTTACAAAGCAGAATAATAACCTTAGATTAAACAAAATCTAATCATTCGCATGAAAACATAAAAAGCTTCAGACCAAACCATGCCATCGGAAGTTGGGTCGCAAAGAAATGATGATTCGATTTGCCACTCAACTTGTATTAAAAAAAAAGAAAAATATATTTAAATAATGGGCTGACGGATAAACAAGCGATTGGTATTTTTTTACATTAACCTCTTAAAACCGAGATTTCCAGACACAATAGTTAAACAATGGGGTTTGGATTTATAAACAACATTCGGTCTTAGGAGGATATAGGGGGCAACCGAGAAAACGAATCGCCTGATGGTAAGCAATTACCGTCGCCCATAGACACACGTAACACCAGAGAGGTGGGTGCACAAGTGCGTTATAAATACTACTTTTTGTCATTTACATCGGAAATATCATATCTAGTGCAGATGCCCTAACATAGTATGCATGCTGGGCCATTATTATATAAGCAATGGCTGGCCTCTCATGGGGATTAAAAAGGCTCCATCAAAGCCATTCATCTAAAAAAGCAACGTTGCTTTTTGACATTATTTGTTGACATTGCGCACTTACTTATACATGCGCAAATGTCAAATTGCAATATTGCTTTTCAGATGAATTGCTTCCATGTAGCCTTTTTATTAAAATTATTGTATCTAAATAATATATATTTTTACTATTAACGCCATCTATTGCGCTATGTACATCATCATCATCATCAGCCCATTAACGTCCCCACTGCTGGGGCACGGGCCTTCCCTATGGATGGACAGGGAGATCTGGCCTTAAACCACCACGCTGGCCCAGTGCGGATGGTTATTAACGACTGCTAATGCAGCCGGGACCAACGGCTTAACGTGCCTTCCGAAGCACGGAGGAGCTCGAGATGTAAACTTTTTTTTTGTGATCACCCATCCTATGACCGGCCTTTGCGAAAGTTGCTTAACTTCAACAATCGCAGACCGAGCGCGTTAACCGCTGCGCCACCGAACTCTTATGTACATGAGTTGTATATTTGTATGTGTCAAATAAAATAAAGGTCAGTTTCGCAACGACCGTTTGTGTTTTACTACTTTTTAACCCCTCTGTTCTTCATCTGGTGAGTAAAAATTGTATATTATAAAAAGAACTAACACCCTCAAAACTTGTTTATCCTCCACCCATCTCGGTCTACTCACCCCGACATCGCTGTGATCCCTGAGGAACACCATGGCCTCGTCCAAGGTCCGTTGCTCCGCCCCCGCGCCCTACAGTGCCGATTACAGTCAGCGACCGTGGGAGTGGAACCACACACCACTTATATTTATAACCGGGTTTATAAGTGACTAACTTTTTTACGTACAGCACCGCGAAAAATGGAAAGAAGGGGAGGTCTTTGCCCAGCAGTGGGGTCTTGTAGGCTAGATTCAATTTGATAGGTATAATTATTATTTACATAATTTGACAAGTGTAAGTGTATAATTACGCGGTAGAGTATAAGTTATTACTTACACAATATGGTTTTTAATAAGCGCTTAATTACGCGGTTTATAAGTTACCATTTACAAAGTATAAGTTATATGACTTTATAAGTAGCTAATTAGAAAGAGTTTCTAAGTGACTAATTACAAGGTAGTATTTATAAAATTATAAGGGATTTTGTAAGCGTCTAATTACGTAACAAGAGTTTACAAGTCCTTTCTTACATTATTATTATTACTTTTTAGACAAGTTTAATTGTTACTATTTACAAAATATATTTTTATGTGCCTATTAACGCTATGGTCGAGTTAGAAGTCATTAATCGTTTATTATAAGTGATTAATTACAGGCGCGATCTTTTTTTTATTTCACGTACAAATCTTCGATCTGAAAATTCTATCCAAAAATTATCTACAAAATGGAAACCGTACAAGTCTACAAAAACAAACGTCTATGGTCACAAGCTCCACACAGTCGCTGGGATTATTACACAAAAGAAAAATAACAAAAACACAAAAAAAGGGGAAAATGTGATTTAGATACTTTTACGGCTTTCAGATAAAAAAGTGTAAAAAAATATGTTTCTCCACCAGCCCGTTGTTGAGCAGCTTGGTGGAGAATTTTTCCTACCCCGTCAGGTATGGGGGAATTTTTTTACAAGTATCAAAACCACATTTTCCCGAAAAAAAATATAAGTTAAAAGCTGAGAGACTATTAATTGTACATCTACGGAAAAATCTCACACTAAAACACACAAAAAATTACATATTTCAGTTCAGAAAAATCTATTTTTTTTATGTAAATTACAACATAAAAGAAAATGTTACATACATGCATGAAATACCATGCCTAGATCTAGAACTATGGAAAAAACCTAGACCTTCCAAGAAAAATATGTACACTTTTTTATTTTGGGGACTTAAGAGGTGAGAGAAGGGCTTTGGAAGTGGAAAAACTTTTTTTTTCATTGCTTTTGCTGTGTAATAAAATTCGAAAATACATTTCTTTGCAGTCTCATTCTTAAATAAAAATATCATCATCGATATGCGAAACAAAAAAAAAACTGTTTTATCGTCAACTGTGCAAACATCCGTCTTGCTTTTTTGTAATTGTTTTAGTGGAAATTTGATATGATGTTGTTGTCTTTTTTTGTGTGTGGCGTCCTTTTATAATAAACTTTTTCTATTCTATTCTTTACTTTGTAAAAAAAAACAAGAAAAATATAAAAAAAAATAATGTATTTTTTTTCCATCTCTAAAATGAATGAACAAAGCTATTTAAATAAGCAAATAAACCACTATTTATTAACTCTACACTTTGACGTCAGTTATTGTTTCGTTTCCGATGTTAGGAGGTTACAACGGGCAACACAAACTTCCATAGACCCCTCCCCCATCGTTGACTCCCCCTTTCACCCCCGCCGGCCCCCTCCATAACCCAGTAGCATTACTCACCATATTGGTGGTGTTGGGGAACACGGCGACGTGGTGATGGTGACCGTTTGGTAACACTGGTGGGGACGACACGCCCGGCGCAACCCAGCCGGCTTGTTGCTGTGGATAGAAAGGAAAAGTTAGTATCATAGTATCACGGAATAGAGAGGTTCGAAATTCATACCAGTATGAGCAAATAAAAGCCTCCCTGGTCTAGTGGTTAGAGCGTTAGGCTCACGATCTGGAGGCCCGGGTTCGATTCGCGACGGGGACATTGTCGAAATCACTTAGTGAGACTGTCCTTTGTTTGGTAAGGACTTTTCAGGTTTGAATCACCTGATTGTCCGAAAAAGTAAGATGATTCCGTGCTTCGGAGGGCACGTTAAGCCGTTGGCTATTAGCCGTAAAAAAACACCTCCGCCAACCCGCAATGGAGCAGCGTGGTTGAGTATGCTCCATATCCCCTCCGGTTGATTGAGGGGAGGCCTGTGCCCAGCAGTGGGACGTATATAGGCTGTTTATGTTATGAGCAAATAGTTTATACTTCGTAAAACGACGTATGGAGCTCTGCGATAATATTATTAAAGTCTATTTTCTGATCAAAACAAAGAAAAGCAATATACGGAGTTAGCAACATGCGTCAAAACACGAAATTACTACGAAATTTGTATGAAAAAGCACACTGACGTCATAGAAAACGTGATAAAATGTCGGATTTATTATTACGTTTATCTTGATTAAAATTCTTAAATAAGTTAAATAGAAAAAAAATATTTTTCATTAGTTTTAGAGCAGTCTGTTTAGTAATCAGAATTTCATAATTTATCTTGAATATTACTTATTCTCAGTATTTTGGTTATATTTTTGAATAATTATGTACTCGAGCAATCAGGAAATACGTAATTATCGCGTTAAAACTGTACAGCGCCACCTATATGTCTTTTAGGGAATGTAGCCAGGCAATTAAAAACGCCTACAACACTCGTGAGAGTTTGCAAGCGATACAAAAAACGTTATCGGTTTCATCACCGAGTTTTCCTTCACAGCTATCGGACGTCTAACATGGTACACTATAAATGGCGAGATAACTTCTATACCGCGTTCTAAAATACCACTAGCGCCATCTATGGGTACACAATGGAACTAATTTTAGCGCCATCTGTTGAATGCGACTGCAACTAACTATGTGATCAATCAAGAGACATGTCAAAAAAATAGGTTTTTAAAATCTGCTCTGATCAATCACACGCTCGTAATAACTTTCGGGGTGAGCAGAGTTACACAGTACCGCAAGATCGGCGAAAGTTATAGCTTTTTAGTCTAGGGGCTTAAGAAGAACACATTGAAAGAATTCAACTAAAAAAGCAATATAGCTATTTGACATTTGCTGACATGGCGCGCTTATTTTTACGTGCGCAAAATGTCAAATAGCAATAGGGTGACTATCAAAATGTCAAGTTTGGTGGCGAACTTTCATATTTTTTTTTCGTGAAAAATTCGGTTCCGACATGTAAAAGGATAGTTCTAGCTACGAGGAACAAGTTACCTCAAACGCACATTTTGATATTCACATTTTTTTTAGATCCCCTGACATATTAGCTTGATCCATAGACGAACTATTATGACGAAGTACTGTCAACGGCCATACGGCGACGTGTAAACCGAGGAGAAAATATGTAATTCTTTCCGTATTAGAGCTAGATGTCGCTTTCCTACCAGCGGGACATAGACTGCGGTCGTTTATTCTGTAGGAGCGCTTCGGGATATAGGAAAATAATACCCATTGTCTTCTTAGTTGTTCTCGAAGACCAAGATGGCGTTGCCTACTAAAAGCTTTATCATACTTTACAACACCATCTAACATCATGTAACTAACAAATTCTTTGACTATATCCGTGCTTCGGAAGGCACGTTAAGCTGTTGGTGTTAGTTTACATGCGTCATGTCAGGGGCCTTTGGCGGTTCAATAATAACCCTGACACCAGGATTGATGAAGTTGGTGATTCACCTCAGAACCCGCTTGATAATAAGAAGAATGACATGGGTTAGGCAGTTGGGTATACCTGTGCATTGTGCATGTGATGGTGTGGGCTGTGTTTGAGCGGGTAGAGGCGCGCGTGCGGCGGCGGCGAGTGCACCGGCGTGGCGGGCGACGAGCCGTACGAGGACACGCTGCCTTCCGCTAGGGCTGCGCCCGCGCCGCCGCTGCTCGGGTACATCTGGAACGAGATATTTTTTTTTTATTTGACTATTGTACATTCAATTAAACGGCGGTGAAACACTAGATTCCGTAAGTGTAGCGGTGATCGAAATTATTATTTTTGTCATAGATAAACTACACTAAACAAGCTTGCCACTACTACTAAATAAGTCACCGGGTGAGAGACTTCAGCGCTCCCCATTTGCCCGGCCAAGTAGTTAATGCCATCTGCGGCAAATCTACAATAAGTCACGTCAAAAAAAAAATACTAAATAAGTTTGCTACTACTTGAAGGTCTAGAGAACTTACAAACAATAAAAAATATTATAAATCCATCCTATTTCTTCAGGTTTACTCTAAATCTGAAGTTACGTCGTCTTTTTATTACAAATAAACCTTTACAAAACTTTTTTATGTGTAGTTTCTAATAATAAGTAATGAAAATAACATTTAAGTAGGAAGTTGACAATAACTTCAGACCCAGAGCAAACCTGAAGAAAATAGGTAGGATTTTTAATATTATTTATTGTTTGTAAGTTCTCTAGACCTTCAAGTAGTGGCAGAAAGGCGTAGAGCTCATTTAGATTAGTTTATCTTTGACAAAAATAATAATTTCGATCACCGCTACACTCACTCCATCTATTGTTGCTGAGCGGTGAACACCCTTAAGCGGTGATTACACTACCCAATCCACCCAGCCAGAGGCAAGGTCACATCGAGATTGGGAAAATCGATGCTGTTACACTAGCTCAAGATCGGGGTTACCATGGTATAAGAAAACCATGAAAACCATATAAAAAAAAAATCATCTTTTTTGGGGTGCTGTATACGTTTTTACAATAAAATAACATAACATACACATAGATACGAGGAGCTCGGTGGCGCAGCGGTAAACGCGCTCGGTCTGCGATTGTTGAAGTTAAACGACTTTCGCAAAGGCCGGTCATAGGATGGGTGACCACAAAAAAAAAAGTTTTCATCTCGAGCTCCTCCGTGCTTCGGAAGGCACGTTAAGCCGTTGGTCCCGGCTGCATAAGCAGTCGTTAATAACCACCAATCCGCACTGGGCCCGCGAGGTGGTTTAAGGCCCAATCTTCCTATCCATCCATAGGGAAGGTCCGTGCCCCAGCAGTGGGGACGTTAATGGGTTGATGATGATGATGATGACACATACATAAACAGCCTATTTACGTCCCATTGGTGGGCACAGGCCAATAAATACCAGAGAATATTTTAAATTTATCTGAAAATAGATTTAAAGCTCATGTGAAGCTCACTTTATGTAAAAAAGCTTATTACAAGATTTATGACTACCTAAATGATAAAAATGACTGGTATTAAACGTGTTCCTCTAGTTATTAAATAACTTGTAATGTATACCTTCATTGGTTTTTAAAAGATGTGTTGCTGTTGCAGTTTCTTGTCATTTCATCTCCGCAGCCATAACACCTTGCGAAATGACGTAAATTAAGAGTATTTTTTTTTGTCTGTGTACTTATTGATTTCCGTGTGGTTTCTGTCCTGTGTTAAATGTAATGTACCTGTCTGTCTGTGTCTGTGGTGTCCGGAAGTAATAATGTTTCTTTCTTTCTTTCTTTCTTTAAATACAAAAATGTTACATTGACCTTCAACAAGTCTATCCATGATAATTACGTTGAATAAATGATTCTGATTTATGATTTCATGATATCTGTGGTTGAGTTGATACTGACCGGTTGTAGAGGCGGCTTGGTTAGCAGTATGGCTGGTTCAGGGGGCGAGTGGTGTGGGGCGGCTGCTCGGAACGAGGACATCGGTGGCAGGGGGAGCTCGGCGGCGCCCGCCTCCCCGCCCGCGCCCGACGCTACTGATATACCTGGAAGAGTAAGGAAGACTGTTAAAGGGTCGTTCTTCTTTTTTATCGACAATGATCTGTCCTTCGTTCTGCTTCTGATAAGTTATGTTTTAGAATTTTGTTTCATGTTTCCATTGTCCAAAAATATAGTTATCTTATTATACTCAAAATACAAGCAAAATACTAATCGGTTCCTCAATTAGTCCTTAAAGAAGCTTGATTGTTTTTCACAAAATTCTGTGACAGAGTGGTAAATTAAAATGCTGTCTCCGATGAAAAGGACCACTCTGTAACAATATTTTTTGGAATGTGTCTACAAAGAAAAGTATGTTACCAAGATAAAGAGAACCTCTAAATGGTCCTCTACAGACACATCTTTATATGATGTTTTAAAATATTTAATGCCGTTATAATTTTAAAGATGTTAAATCCGATAAATTGAGAAAATGTCTTTTTATTGTCGATAAAAAAGAAGAACGACCCTAAAACACATCTTCTTCTTCTATCGTGTGGGTTTGTGAGGTGAATTACAAACCTCATCAACCCTGGTGTCAGGGTTACTATTGAGCCGCCAAAGGCCCCTGACATGACTCATGTAACGACTCCTTACTTGCATCAGTAAGTAGTAACCGGGACCAACGGCTTAACGTGCCTTCCGAAGCACGGATCATCTTGCTTTCGGACAATCAGGTGATCAGCATGTAATGTCCTAACCAAACTAGGGATCACAGAGTGATTTTTGTGATTTGTCCCCAACGGGATTCGAACCCGGGACCTCCGGATCGTGAGTGCAACGCTCAACCACTGGACCACGGAGGCCGTTGTTAAAACACATGAACAGCCGAAACAATAGGCAAGTTTCCAACCAATCAAATCAGTTACTGTTACATTGGTCCCGATTACTACTTACTGATGTAAGTAGTCGTTACATGAGCCATGTCAGGGGCCTTTGGCGGCTCAAGGGTTGATGAGGTTGGTAACTCACAACCCACACGATAGAAGAAGTTACTTTTTATTAAACGTCTTTTTTTTTTCTTTGACGTGACTTATTGTAGGTTTGCCGCAGATGGCATTAACTACTTGGCCGGACAAATGGGGAGCGCTGAAGGCTCTCACCCGGTACAACGTTTAAGACAACAGGCCTGAGGGTGCCCAATTGGGCGCGAACCTCGGCTCAGAGCGTCGTCTGAGAGGAAGAATATTGAAAGGATTAATCGACCCTAGTGGGTCGATAGCGATAAGCGCTGAATGAGGGAAATCGTCGACCACGCCGGCGGGGTCGGTATCGGGGCTTTTTACTAAACGTCAAAACACCAAATTACTATGGAATTCGTATGAAAAAGCACACTGTGACGTCATAGAAAATCGTGATAAAATGTCGGACTTATTGTTACGTTTTTCTTGATTAAAATTTATAAAAAAGTTAATTAGAAAAAAAGAAAATGTTTTTCGTTACTTTTAGATCTGTCTTTATTTAGTCATCAGAATTTTATAATTTAAATTGAACGTAGTACACGACCCAATTAATAATTAGTAATTGATTAAGTGTAGAAAATTCCGCTTTTTAGAGACAAAACCCCGCTTTTTAGAGACAAAATCCCGCTTTTTAGAGACAAACCTCCCACGCTTTTTAGTGACTTAGAGAGACAAAATTAATGGTAAAGTTTGTTGAACCCACCTGGCGACGCGATGTACACGTCGTGGTGATAGGGCGGCGCAGGCGCAGGCGCGGGGGCCGGCGCTGGCGCCCCCACCGGCTGGTAGTACTGCGCGCCCCACTCGCCCGTGTAGTATGGCTCCTGGTACTGAGCCGGTGCGCCGGCGCTCTTCGGCGACGCGTAGCGGCTCGGGGAGTCATGACCGAATTCATCGCTGCCATACTGAAATGAAGAAAATTGATTGGTTAATTTTTTGATCATTAGAATTGGAAGGGTGCAATGTAAATGTTTGGCGGCGAAGGTGATTCCTTCACTTGATTTGGTGGAAACTCAACCTACTCCAAAGCGGAGCGGAGACTCGTTCAATTCCTTTAATCTGCCCTTCTCTCATCATCATCTCCGTTTTCGCAGGGTCCGCTTACCTAACCTGAATGATTTGACAGGTGCGCTTTTTTGACAGAAGCGACTGCCTGTCTGATCTTCCAACCCGCGAAGGGAAAAACAGTTCAATACAGGTTGGGTCACATTATCATTTTTCGGGAATGTGGGTTTCCTCGCGATGTTTTCAAACAAGAATTCTCTGATGACAGATTTTTTATTGTGTGATTGGCACAATATTTTGGTACGTACAAATGTTAAAAACAGACGGGTGATTTTATATTTAACTGCTAGATTCGTTAATTGGTAAAAAAAGGATATTTTTGTAAAGGATCTTTATAAATAAACCACATTTAATTTAATGAATCTTACAAATAAGGATAATGTTTAATTAATTATTTATTTCGTATTAGGAAACAAACGGATTAAATACCAATTCGCAATATGTTATCGCTGATATTTTGTACATTAGCCAATGACGGGTTCTTACCGCGTTTAAATCAGGGATATGAGACTCCCGAAATTCTTATATTCCGATAATTTTATTTATTTAATAAATATATTATATTCATTACCAAATTCTAACTACTTTTAAAAAACTAACATTGCTATAAATATTATTATTTACTATTTCCGATTGTTTTTATTTTTTCCGATATTTAGTCATCCCGTGATCATGGCACTTGCAACAGTGTCGAAATATCGGGAGTCTCATATCCCTGATTTAAACGCGGTAAGAACCCGTTATTATGTGTTTTAATTAGCCAATGAAGTTATAATATTTCACAGGCCTAAATTATCCTTATACACTTCAGCACTCCTGCTCCTTCCATGACGCATGTTTCCCAGAATACAATTACTTGCACAATTATCTGTCCAAAACTGCCCGCACCATATCTGTGCGGTGCGGGTTGCGACACGGCGAAAGTCCGTGTGTGATTGCGCTTATTGTGTCCGAAAGTGTACGTTGTAGTTAGTTTACACCGCTGGACAATGTGAGGTGTAAACACTCACATCGTATAAACAAACAGACTCGCATTCGCTAAGGAGTTTTTTTTTTTCTGAAAAATCATCCGAATCGCGTTGTAAATACGTATTAAAGTTATGCAGATGTCGTGGCCAGATCTTAGAATTGATCATTTCATGAAATGGCCATATTTCATGATATTTTTTATATTGCCGTGCCCTTGCAGGGCGTCACATGTACCTTTTTACTATGTTCCACCTTAATTTATGTTCGTGACATGCAATAAATAAATGAATATGAATAAGACATGGGGGAGGCCTTTGCCCAGCAGTGGGATCATACAGGCTAATAATAATAATAAACTACTACACACACTATGGAAGAAAAGGGAATTTATTTATCTTTTTCCAGTGTAGTATATTCCTTCTTCTGTTTTAGTGCAACAAAGCGGTTTGCATTACACATTATTTCCTCTTTTCCATTATTGCACAAGCACCATATTTAGAATAATGACATTCACTAAAGTAATTCTCCTATATAAAGTGAACAGTTCAATAAGGCAATACGGAACCTTGTACGAGCCCAGTTGCGCTGTCCGGCGGTGTATACTTATCTCGCGACATTGTTCTCTTCATAAGGTGTTCGACTTTTAAAGAATGAGATATTATGGTAAACAGCGTTTTGACTGTTTCATAGTGTGAATTATACACTTCGTTCATGTATAAAGTCACGCCTGTAATGACTATTGAGGTGGACAGGGCCTCAAGTCGCTGGAAGAGCACTTAGAAATTTAAAATATCTCCTTGGTAGTCGTTTTTAAATCCAAACATGAATTCGAAAACAAAGACAATCATTGGTTTAAACTGGATAGGGATACGAACCTGCGACCTCAATGTGAGAGGCAGACGTTCTACCAACTGGGCTGCCACGGCTTGAATTATTTATTGTATTACACTTTGAATGGCCATTTTTACATAATGAACATCTCATCCGCCTAAAACTGCAGCTTCTCACCTTCATAGCCGGGGAAACGAAGTTGCGAAAAAAACCTCGGCACAGGGCCCTAACACGTTCTAAAAAAAATCTTTTCGGCGGGTAAGAAAATGACAGGTATAACGTAAAATAAAATTAGATGGTGTGTACAGGAATCAGCACCAATCACTGAGTAATGTTCTGCGTATGAGTCAGATCATCGAACTGTAGTCTGGAGTCTGCTGAAGCCGTGACTCACACACGCTTCCTGTGATGACGACTTAACGGTACAAGTGTAGGGATTGCCGCCGACCGAAACAAAAAAAACCGAATTCAAATTTTTTTTAAATCTTCTATCGTGTAGGTTGTGTGGTGGATTACCCACCCCATCAACACTGGTATCAGGGTACTACTGAGCCGCAAAAGGCTCATGTTACGATTACTCACTAACATATGTAAGTCGTAACCGAGACCAACGGTTTAACGTGCGTTCAGAAGCACGGATCTGTCAAATAAAAAGTAAGAAATATTTGTTGTAAGAATCTGATTTCTAAGTAAAAAGACGGTTTGACTGCATGTTCGCCCAATTATTGTCTGTTGGATTTAACTTGTCCCTGCCCACCCTAAAAGAGATTATGGGCGTGACTAAAATCTTGTATTTTTATTATTCGTTAAGGACATTCCGATCTCGCGAGATCTCGTCAAATTTTTCGAGATTAATCCCGAAGCACAATATGACGAGTTCCCATTCGAGATTGACGGGATTGGACGAATCTCCTTGAGTTAAAACTTAATTATTTAGTGAATTAATATTGAAGAATAAATGTTTTTGTTTTCTTCCAAAAAAATATTTTGTTTGAATTAACCTCATTATCACAAACAAGCAGTTTTCCTCGTTTTCTGCCATCCTAACATTACATTTTTTTATGAACTAGACGAGATCTCGGTGGCGCAACGGTAAACGCGCTCGGTCTGCGATTGTTGAAGTTAAGCAACTTTCGCAAAGGCCGGTCATAGGATGGGTGACCACAACAAAGTTTTCATCTCGAGCTACTCCGTGCTTCGGAAGGCACGTTAAGCCGTTGGTCCCGGCTGCATTAGCAGTCGTTAATAACCATCAATCCGCACTGGGCCCGCGTGGTGGTTTAAGGCCCGATCTCCCTATCCATCCATAGGGAAGGCCCGTGCCCCAGCAGTGGGAACGTTAATGGGCTGGTGATGATTTTAATTTCAATAAACTTTATAAGGAAGTTGATCTCGATTTGTTTAACACCGGTTTTGCAGCGAGGAGATTACTCAGTCAAAGGTTTTTTGACACCTAATCTTCCTTTAATTTTCTCTCTTCTAACTTTAATTTGCATGTGCACAACTCTCTGATGTCATATTAACTAGTTTAGGGTTATCAGTAGAAACCTGTAATTAGTTTTCAAACGTTGGTTATCCTCAAATTAATGGTGTCAAATGAAAAAGGATAACCATATTGAAGACTAGAGAACCGGAGAGGAAATATGATTGGCCACCTGATACGACACGATTCATTTATAACAAACATCATAGAATGAAAAATTTAAGGGAAGAGAGGAAGGGGTAGACCTAGGAGAACAATTATGAAACAAATGAAAGAGAAGGTACAGGTCGTGTCGTATCAGGAGGTGAAGGTTTAGGCGAGAAGAAGAGAGGAATGGCGGTTACTCCACCGACAAGAGCGCGGCTCTTAAATAAAGAGAAAGAGAGAGAAATAATATCTCCGCTCCGTGCTTGTCGCTTAAACCACTGACAACGTTATTACCAATTAATTTATTTCTAACGGATATTCCGTATGCATTAACATTTTTGATTCCCAACCCGTTTTTTATTCTAATTCACTGTCTTATATTTATGATGGGCTTGGCTTGGGTTTACACACTCAAAAACGGTGAAAGAAAAAAAAGCGGGAAAAGTGAAAGTGGGTTATAAGTGAAGAAACATGTGTTTCTATCACGCTTCTATTATACATAGCATCATGCCTGTACCCCTGATGGGGTAGGCAGAGGTATATAGTACACCCATTCCGCGCCAGCTGTGTTTAAGTCCTATGTGGTAGGGGAAGAGCTCATTAGAAGATTGCCATAAACAATGATCTACCATCCAAACATGAGGTCAAACTCATAAAGTCGAGTTCTCGGGAATGTGGGTTTGCTCACGATGTTTTCCTTCACCGCTGAGCACGTGATAATAATCTATGATCTAAATATTTAGGTTTAGACCCGTGCTGGGATTCGAAACTGCGACCTCACATTGAGAGTCAAGCGTTCTTCGAACTGGGCTACCACCACTAAAGATGAAGTCCTATGCATTTACGTCTTAAAATTAATATAACATAACATAACAAATACTTCAATGCACAAACAGAAAAAAACAAAATACAAAACAAAAGAGAAATATATAGAATCATATACCGGGTGTTAGTGACATCGTAACGAATACTGAAAGGGATGATTCAGACCATGATTCTGAGTTAATATCTAGTGGAATTTTCCGTCGCAAAATTCATGAAATTTTGAGTTTTGTTTTTAATTATTTTCAATTCCATATTGTGCTTTTAGCTGCATAGAACCCAAATTTCAATAAAAAAAACAATAATGACAAATTATCGAAAATTTTCGATGTAATGGAGACAACAGCTGCTCGAACGGGTCAACGGCCACACGCACCGCGCCGCGCGCCCCGCTCCGCACGCCCCGCTCCGCGCGCCCCGCGCCGCACGCCGGCGGCGCGGCGGCGGCGCGGCCTACAAAGTAGGCACTACGAACCGATCCTATTTCTTTCTCTGTCTATCGTAAATTATAAATTTATTTTATTCTTATTCTTAAATGGACGGATAATCAACAGGCATAAAATTTATGGAATACACGTCAATTTTAAGCAGAAATCTAAAACAACCGACAGAATTAAGTTACCAGCGAGATACCTTTTTGATTCGACCGGGTTATTCATTCATTTACTCATAGGAATCAGGGCCATTATCTACCTAAAACAGTTGAAACAGTAAATAATTGTATTCTTTGTTGTCATTAGAATAACTAACAACCAACTAACACAACCACCACAGATTAGGTAATTAGTTACCTACTATGTCAACCATCCACCAACTTAGTATGTAAGTACCTACGCAAAACCTCGCTACACAAAAATCGAAAATAAATAAATAAATAAATCTTTTAGATCAATACCCATTATTGTTACAAAGCAAGACCTATCGGTACTATCGCTAGTATCGATCTAAATGTACTATCACTACTTTCGATAGTTAAGACAATTTTCAAGTTCAACAATTGATAATCTACCTATCGATAGTTCGGCAACTCCGCCGCGTAGGCAATGTCGGCATGTTCAAAGAAAAAAATTGTCCGAGTGGAGTGATCTTATTTTTCTTGTTACATGTTGGTACCGTACCGAGGTACTAAGTACTAAGTTATTCGTAGTTTTAAATCTCATTGTTAAATCATCAGTAAAGAACTAATTAAACCTATCCTGTTCTGTGTACAATATTCATGTAACGGCTACGTGCTTACATAAGTACCTAGTAGACGGGAGCAACGACTTAACGTACCTTCCGAAGCACGGATCATTTTACTTTCGGACAATCAGGTGATCAGCCGGTAACGTCCCAACCAAAGCCCTTATAAACAGATTTTTGTGATATGTCCCCACCGGAATACGAACCCGGACCCTCCGCATCCCATCGCTCAACCACTGGACCACATAGGCCAAGAAGGTTCTAAGACATAAAGGTTAAAGGATCCTGGGACGCAAGACCTCCGAGTTAGGGCTTGTTTGATCTGTCTTGATGCAACGCAACGCGCGCCAATAAAGTAGGCATTACGAACAGATACTAGGTATTTCTTTGAGTTGATAGGTATCAAGTGAAGTTTCCTGTCGCCAAATTCATAAAAAAAATAGTTTTTTTTCAGTCCCATATTGTGTTTTAAGCTGCATAGAACGCACATTTAAAATAAACAAATAAAAATTACTAATTATTAAATTTTATCAATGTCATCAATAATAATAATAACGTATCTACAACTTCAGCTATGCGCAGGTGAATAGCCGGCGCACGGGTCAAGGGCAACGCTCGCCAATAAAGTAGGCATACGAACAGATACTATTTCTTTCTCTGTCACTTGCACCATAAACATACTCTCTCTCTCTCTCTAGTCGTCGGCTCGACTCGGCCGCGGCCGGTGCGTCGTCGGCGCCCTTAGTCGGCGCCTTTGATGCTTTGCGCTAACGCCGCCGCCGCGCGCTTCCGCTCAGTCGAATACTAAGCTTGACCCGAATCGCGTGATGTTTTTCGAGGATATTTTTTTCGTGTTTGTGAGTGTTTGTTTCATTCTGTAAATGAGTAGTGTCGACTATGATGATAGATCATAGACCATTTACTGCGCAAAAGTATGGAAGATTGTTGATGTTTATTAAAGAGCAAGGTGTTGTGTTTGTGAGTGCGTGTGATACCTACCTACCGCGGAGGAAACGCGATGTTGCATACCTACGTGACGTGACATGTTCTAGGGTACCTACCTAGGTACTTCATCCGAAGGAATAACAATTAAGGTAAGGCAAGAGTAGAGTTTTTATTGTTAATAAGTTAGGAACGTTTTAATAACTGGTAGGTAGGTACCGTGCGTGAAAAATCGTGGCAGTAGGTGTTCTACTTCAACAAACAACATTTTTAAACGTTGAACCACTACTAAGCATCTAAATACAAGAGAATGAAAACTCCTACCTAGATATCAACATCGTATCTCGCACGCGTAACGTCGTAGCCGCGCGTAAGTTTAGCGTCTGTGTGGCGCGTTGTTCGACTTACATTGCGGCACAGTAAAAATTGAAAATCTTAATTAAACATTTGCGACAAGAAAAACACCCACCATCGTTTTTAGTACAATAAAATAGGCGTTCCATTTTTTTTTTCGTTACGATGTCACTAACACCCTGTATACTTCTGACATAAAACAGTTAGGCGTATTTTCTTACTTCTATTTCCTCTTCATCTTCATAATCTATCTACTCGTTTTCTTCCATAGTATTATAATAGTACTTTAAGTATTGATATTTATTCATTATAACAAATATATGTGTATTATTATTATGTAGTTTATGTACTCGTAATATCTATCTTTGTATTCATTTTTATACGTACAAGTATTCCCATGCTGCACTATCCCGCTATATTACATAATATTCAATATCTCCTATACTTAAAGGTTGCCTGGAAGAGATTGCTACTTAGCAATAAGGCCGCCTATTGTACTCATTCTATTTATCTTTTGTTTTGTATTTTGTATTTTCATGTTTGTGCAATGAAGTATTTGTTATGTTATGATTACAATGGTCCACATATTTCCTAATTATATTTATGCCTTGTTAACTCGCCCAGCCTCTGTGGTCCAGTGGTTGAGCGTCGGAATGACGATCCGGAGGCCCCGGGCTCGAATCCTGGCGGGGACATATTACAAAAATCACTTTGTAATCCCTAGTTTGGTTAGGACATTACAGGCTGATCACCTGATTGTCCGAAAGTATGATGATCCGTGCTTCGGAAGGCACGTTAAGCCGTTGGTCCCGGTTACTATTCAATGATGTAGGTGAGTAATCGTTACATGAGCCATGGCAGGGGCCATTGGCGGGTCAATAATAACCCGGACACCAGGGTTGATGAGACTGGTATTTCACCTCACAACCCACACGATAAGAAGAAGACTCGCCCAGCAGTGGGACGTATATAGAGTGCTATCTCCAACTATTTACGGCCAACATTGCGTAGTACAGCACTATTAATAGCACAATTAGAAATGTTCCAACATGTATTAAAATGTGCTATAAATACAATGAATAGCACTTATTGAGCACGTGTTTTATATAGACTTCAGTTTGCGTTAATAGACTTTGGTTCCGGCTATTAGCCTACCGGGTGAGAGCTTTCTGCGCTCCCCATTTGTCCGGCCAAGTAGTTAATGCCATTTGCGGCAAATCTACAATAAGTTTAAAAAAAATAGCCGTAAAGAAAATATCTCCACTAACCCGCAGTAGAGTACCGTGGTGGAGTATGCTCCATACCCCCTCCGGTTGATTGAGGGGAGGCCTGTGCCAAGCAGTGGGACGTATATAGGCTGTTTATGTTTTGCATTAGTTAACAAACATAACGTAACATAGCATCACGCCTGTTGCCGCTGAAGGGGTAGGCAGAGATGTATAACATTACCATCCACTCCTCAGGTAGTAAGTAGTTACATGAGCCATGTCAGGGGCCTTTGGCGGCTCAATAATAACCCTGACACCAGGGTTGATGAGGTTGGTAATTCACCTCACAACCCACACGAGAGAAGAGAAGATCCACTCCTTGCCAGCTATTTTTGAGTCCCATGTAATAGGGGACGATCCTATTGCCTTGTCAAGTTGTCACCATAAGGTTCATCATATCCATCTTAGGACTTCGTACCAACAGTGGCTGCAAGTTGTCTTTGATTACTTGTGTGTGTATACATATCATATACCAACTGGGCAGCATCAGCACTCCCCATTTGTCCGGCCAAGTAGTCAAATCTACATTAAGTCACGTCAAAAGAATCTGACAAAGACAAGTGTGTAAGGATCGAAGTAAACGGCAGTCCATAGGCTCTGCTTACCCCGGTGGGAAATAGGCGTGAGTTTATGTATGTATGTGTATGTAAAAAAAAAACTATTGAATGTTATACAAGTACGAAACAATCCAGGAAGTGACAAAAATGTCTTCAATGTATATGTATACCATAGCACAGAAAGGTGCGTGGGCGCAGGGCCGTGTATAATGATCTGTTCTGTGACATTCCCTGAAGATTAGAGTATAAATACTCGTTAGGTCTAATGAAGGACGGATGTCTTGGTAAATAATTGATGTTTTTGTTTAACGATAACCGTGGTCCAGTGGTCGAGCGTTGGACTCAGGATCCGGAGGTCCAGGGTTCGAATCCCGGTGGAGACGCATCACAAAAATCACTTTGTGAGCACTGGTTAGGTTAGGACATGGGGCATACTGGGGTAATGTTCTAACCAAACTGGGGATCACAAAGTGATTTTTGTGATGTGTCCCTACCGGAATTCGAACCCGGCACCTCCGGATCGTAAGCCCAACGCTAAACCACTGCACCACAGAAGCCATTTGTCCTGATGTACCTATGTTATCACAAACTTACCCCACTCTCCTGGCTGGTGGTATTCGGGATACCATGCTCCTCGTTGTATCTTCTTCGCGCCCTATGCCTCAGCAGGGCCGACGCGTCGGGCTGCCCAAAACTGAACACCTCTTCCTTGCCGAACACTTTCTCACTAAAATCCGTGGTCACATATTCCGAAAGTCTTTCCTTTTCGTCACTGTTGACGTACTCCGAGCGAACACCGTCGAGGATCTCCGAAGTTAGCCGAAGGGATTCCGAGGCTCTTATGACGTCACCATCTGGCCGGTAAGTCTCGCAGATCTGGTTGAACGTGTTGAAGTATTCCGACGCCAAATCCGTCTTCGGCTGGTAGTCCTGGGGGACCGGCGGCGGATCAGCTGGCAGGAAGCTGGCCTCCATACTCGAGTCATGTCTCAACGCCATTTTAGGTCATCGCTTGAATTGCACTTAAACTTGAATTTTTTACACTTAGCCGTTCGACGCATCACTGTTTTAAACTATCACAGCATTCTGTACAGAGGAAGCGAAAGGATTAATGGCCTGATTCCTGCAGACACCTCCTAATTTTAAGTTATACCCGTCATTTTCTTGTCCACCGAAAACGAAAGGGACGGGAGATTGACAACTGCTAATTATAAAATGAATGAATAACCCGGGCGAATTATAAAAGCATCTCGCTGATATGGAACTTGTTTACTATTAATATATGCAGTTTGTTAACTAGATAATATTTTAAATTTGTCAGAAAATAAATTTAAAGCTCATGTGAAGCTTACTTTATGTGAAAAAGCTTATTATAAGAATAATGATTAACTAAATGACAAAAATGTCTGGTGTTGAATGTGTTCCTCTAGTTATCAAATAACTTGTAATGTACCCTCATTGATTTAAAAGATGTGTTGCTGTTGCAGTTTCTTGTCATTTCTTCTCCTTAGCCATAACACCTTGCGAAATTATGTAAATTCAAAAATGTTACATTGACCTTCAACAAGTTTATCCATGACAATTAAGTTGAATGAATGATTTTGATTTCTAACTTTTAAATTTCTGTGACTTTTAAATTTCTGCCTAAAATTGACGTGTGTTCCATGAATTTTATGCCTATTGATTATGTCCCTTTCCTTTTCGGCGGATAAGACAAAGACATGTATAACTTAAAATAAAATTAGATTGTGTGTACAGGAATCAGCACCATTATCTGCGTCTACGCATTGCCAACAGATGTCTCGGACCACCCTAACGCTAACCGCAAAATCCATAAACAATGAATAACCAAATTAGGCAAAAAAAACGAAAATCATCGAGAATCGATTTTGAAAACCACCTTGCGAAACCCTTTTCGGATGCCCGACCGGGGATCGAATCTGTACAAAGAGAAAGCAGGTAAGCCGGCTATAGTTTATGCATAACATGGCCATGGCAAGTAATACGCCATCTGTCATAGGATCTATAGAAAACTATACAATGATGGAGCGTATTCATGCGTTACAGGTATAAAAACTGGCCAAGCGCGAGTCGTACTCACGCACAAAGGGTTCCGTACGATTACTGTATTACGATTATTGTAATTAGTCTCTACACTTAGCTTTATATACAGTTGTTGTTACCCTAAGAAAATACTGTGTAAAATGACTGTAAGTAAACCATAAAATAAATAACATACATAACATAAATAGCCTATACACGTCCCACTGCTGGGCACAGGCCTCCTCTCAATCAACCGGAGAGGGTATGGAGCATACTCCACCACGCCGCTCCACTGCGGGTTGGTGGAGGTGTTTTTACGGCTAATAGCCGGGACCAACGGGCTTAACGTGCCCTCCGAAGCACGGAATCAACTTACAAAAAACAACTACACACTACTACTTATAAATAAATTACTGACTATGTTAACAAAAGTAGGTACACACATATTGTCTACCGGTTGCCCTTATTGATATCGAAAAAAAAAGGAAAATGTCGCGTTTGTTGTGTGGGAAACCTCCTTAAACGTTTATTTTATTTTGTTTTTAGTATTCGTTGTTAAAGCGGCAATAGAAATACATACTTTGTGAAAATTTCAAATGTCTAGCTACGGACGGACAGACGGACGGACAGCGAAGACTCAGTAATAGGGTCCTGTTTTTACCCTTTAGATACGGAACCCTAATAAGTGTGTAAAAAATGATTATTCAAATCGTGAAATGCGGTGTGAAGATTTAGCGCTGAATCTTCAGAAGGTATAGACCATAAACATTTATGTACATACAACCATTGAACGAGAAGCTGCAAAGTACACAATGTAATGTGATGTATTCAGTCATCATATCACTAATTTAAGAGTCGATCTGGTGAAGGTCGCGGGAAGCCGCTGGATGCGGGCAGCGCAGGACCGATCGTCGTGGAGATCCTTGGGGGAGGCCTATGCCCAGCAGTGGGCGTCGTACGGGTGATGATGATGATGAAGAGCCACGCTCTTGTTCGTGTAGCATTCTCCATTCTTGTCTATCAAAGACCAATTCCAGTACTTTTCCAGAATTACCGCAGAACACACCACGGACACTTCATACAAAGTACCTCGTTTTACACAGACATTATCGTACACGCGCATCTGTGTGTGTGACGTCTGACACCATACGATTCCATAATCCGAAGCTAAGCACGTTAAGCCGTTGGTCCCGGTTACTACTTACTGATGTAAGTGAGTAGTCGTTACATGAGCCATGTCAGAGGCCTTTGGCGATTCAATAGCACACCCCGGACACTTGATACAAACAACCTCGTTTTACACAGACACTACACATTGACGTTATCGTACACGTGCATCTGTGTGTGTGACGTCTGACACCATGCGATTCAAGTCTAAACTATGTCCGAGGGGCGGTGAGGTAAACCTAGCTCAGACGCTGGTGGGGAGCGGAGAGTTGCCGTTCTATACGTACTATTATTCCTTATTCTGTTGGACGTGTCAATCAGTTATTCACAATACCAGGGGGTAACGAATTGCAAGTTATTTTCATGTCAAAAATGACATGTCAATGTATGGTATGGACACGCCGAAGGGGTACTGGAGAATACGATTGTATAGTCCTATGAATATTACAGGGTAAGGTATTTGATTCTAGTGATTATTCCACTGGGAGTTTTGTGAAAAGAAAATACATAAACAGCCTATATACGTCCCTCTGCTGGGCACAGGCCTCCCCTCAATCAACCGGAGGGGGTATCGAGCATACTCCATCACGCTGCTCCAATGCGGGTTGGTAGATGTGTTTTTACGGCTAATAGCCGGGACCAACGGCTTAACGTGCCCTCCAAAGCACGGAATCATCTTACTTTTTCGGATAATCAAGTGATTCAAGCCTGAAAATCCTTACCAAACAAAGGACAGTCTCACAAAGTGATTTCGACAATGTCCCAATCGGGAATCGAACCCGGACCTCCAGATCGTGAGCATTACGCTCTAACCACTAGACCACTGAGGCTGTTAATGAAAAGAAAATAATTTAGTTTCAATCCAATCTCAACTTCTACCAGAAATTAAATTATTTGTCATCATCTCCGCATTACCCCGTTTCTCACAGGGTCCGCTTACCTAACCTGAAGATTTGACAGGTCCGGTTTTTTACAGAAGCGACTACCTATCATATCATATCGCTATCGACCCATTAAATCTTTCAAATGGAATTATCTTAGACGACGCTCTGGGCCGAGGTTCAGAGGCCAAGTGGACGCCCTCAGGCCTGTTGTCTTAAATTTCGGATGAGAGCCCTCATCATCAGCCCATTAACGTCCGCACTACTGGGGCACGGGCCTTCCCTATGGATGGATAGGGAGATCGGGCCTTAAACCACCACGCGGGCCCAGCGCGGATTGATTAACGACTGCTAATGCAGCCGGGACCAACGGCTTAACGTACCTTCCGAAGCACGGAGGAGCTCGAGATGAAAACTTTTTTTTTGTGGTCACCCATCCTATGACCGGCCTTTGCGAAAGTTGCTTAACTTCAACAATCGCAGACCGAGCGCGTTTACCGCTGCGCCACCGAGCTCCTCAAGAGAGAGCCCTGAGCGCTCCCCATTTGTCCGGCCAAGTAGTTAATGCCATCCGCGACAAATAAACAATAAGTCATGTTAACAAAAAACATAAGCTGCCTAAAGAAAGTGGCAGGACATCCAAAGAGAAACCGCATCAAGTATGCAGACTGTTTTATCTCGTGATAATCTGAAGATAGTCGTACACAGCGACGCGTTATCTTGATCGTTATACCGTTACGATACCATCCCTTGGTTAGTTTATGAGATGCGAAAGTTAATGTATCTACTCCGATAAGTCGAATTTATTGCGCTGATTATCGAGTTTTAACTGAGCCGTGGTAGACGAGTTGGAAGAACGTCTGACTCTCAATCTGAGGTCGCAGGTTCAAATCCCAACACGGGCCTAAACCAATGATTTATGAATTTGTTTCCGAATTAATGTTTGGATCATAAATGATTATCACGTGCTCAGCGGTGAAGGAAAACATAGTGAGTAAACCCACATTCCCGAGAAATGCATTTTCGGAGGTATGTGATCTGCGTATTGGGCTGGTTTTCCCTTCGCGGGTTGGAAGGTCAGACAGGCAGTCGATTCTGTGAAAAACCTGCTTATTACTATAGAATAAGGAATAATACTACGTATAGAACGGCAACTCTCCGCTCCCCACCAGCGGCTGAGCTAGGTTTACCTCACCCCCTCGGTGTTACTTTAGTCTTCAATCGTATAGCGTCAGACGTCACACACACAGATGCGCGTGTACGATAACGTCAATGTGTAGTGTCTGTGTAAAACGAGGTGTTTTGTATGAAGTGTCCAGCGTGTGACTAAAGACCCAAAGGGGGTGATAAAAAGCATGAGTCAATGTTGTATGAAATCAATACAACGTGAAAGTGCTTATATTTCGTTTTTTTTTCGCGATTCAATCTATACGGCTTCTTATAACGCGATATGATGCGCATCCAATGAGTCAGCGCACTTAAGATACTGTTACGAAGATATAATGTGGGCACTACATAACATAGCATCTAGTATGTACAGTCATGAGCAATATAATGTACCCACTTTAGGACTCTGTCGCACTAACATATTTGACATTTAATGAGACTTACGGTTTAATTTGTCAAAAAAGTTAACGTGACATGGTTTCAAAGTGTCATATTAGTACTCGTGACCGTACGGAGTGTGATTCGTTCATTTAATAGCCATTTACTACATAAATTGTTACTGGAAATAAATTTATTTTATTCTTATTCTATATAGTTGGGATGGTAAACTATAGAATTCCACTCGTAATTTTCTTTCTTGTGGGCTGTGAGGTGAATGACCGACCCCATCAACCCTGGCGTCAGGGTAACTATTGAGCCGCCAAAGGCCTCTGACATGTCTCATGTAACGACTACGTACTTACATCAATAAGTAGTAACCGGGACCAACGGCTTAACGTGCCTTCCGAAACATGGATCAGCCTGTGTAATGTCTTAACCAAACTAGAGATCACAAAGTGATTTTTGTGATATGTCCCCACCGGGATTCGAACTTGGGGCCTCCGGTTCGTGAGACCAACGCTCAACCATTGGACCACGGTGGCCGTTAACCCTGGTGTCAGGGTTACTATTGAGCCGCCAAAGACCCCTGACATGGTTCATGTAACGACTACACACTGTTTTACCTGCCTTCTGAATCCCGACCATTTTACTGTCAATGCCCTATACAAACTACACACAAAGTGATTCTTTGTTAAACTCCTCACCGAGATTCGAACCCGAGACCTCCGGTTCGTGAGCCCGACGCAAATTTAACACCTAACAAAGCTTACTTGAGCAATTACTTAACACGAAATTGGGAAGCCGGGCACCGAATCCCACACCTCTGGGTGGCGACCACCGACGTCGCGTAACTCTACACCGCACGATCAGCTGGTCGCATACCGCACTTCAGTGACCCTGAGGTTGTTGGCATGGGGTATGTGGGCATATGCATCCCGGTTGTAAACCACTAAATTCGACTTTATAAGTTTGAATTCATGTTTGGATCATATACATAATTGATATCACGTGGTTTCCAGTATTCATGCCAGGGTTCATGCTAATGGCAATAGACCCCCTATCAAACAGAAACTTTATAAAAAAGGTTATTTTAAGATTAGTGATTATCTAGAATATATGAATGCATGGGATTAGCAGTCTCGGAACTAAAATTAGGCAGCCAAATTACTAAATTGTATAACTATATATTACGTATTTTGTTTAAAAAAACAACGTCTAGGGCCCTACAATACAATACAAATACACTTTATTGCACCAAAATAAAAAGAAATAATTACAAAAAGTCTCTTAACCGAGTACAAGGCAAATGGCGGCGTTTTGTATTGTATTGTATTGTCTAGGGCCCTGTGCCGAGGTTTATCTTGCAGCTTCTCTTCCCCGGCTATACAGGTTGTGAGAAGCTGCAGTAGTTTTAGGCGGATGAGACGTTCGTTATGTAAAAATTGACCATTCAAAGTGTAACTATGGTACCTACTGAATGAAGATATTTTTGAATTTAAATTTGTTGAAGGACCTAACTCAGCCGCTGATGGGGAGCGGAGAGTTGCCGTTCTATACATAGTATTATTTCATATTCAACCAAGCAATCAATCAATCATTCTTTATTGCACAAAAACATAACTCAGGACATGTACAGACGAATAAAATACGCACAATAGGCGACCTTATTCTATGGTTATGTGGAAGAAAATAACATCATCTACCTAGCTTTATCCCGTTTTCCATAGGGTCCGCTTACCTAACCTGAAGATTTGACAGGTCCGGTTTTTACAGAAGCGACTGCCTGTCTGACCTTCCAACCTGCGAAGGGAAAACCAGCCCAATACAGGTTAGGTCATATACCTCCGAAAATGCATTTCTCGGGAATGTGGGTTTCCTCACGATGTTACGGTCATTAGAATGTAATTTTTCAACAAGGCGCTTGCATGTTTTTAGCTATAAGTCGAAGATATAATATAATAAAAAAAAACAGGTGATATGTCTACATGATGCCATCTGGCAGGTGGCCGAGGTCGCAGGTGGCACGGTCAAGGTCGTCAGTTCGATTCCCCGTTGACAACATTTTTATGCAAAAAAAAAACCGTGTCGATGTTTGCGAATATCTTTAGCTTCTAATGGGTTGAGTTATTAATTTATTTTAATGTACAAAAACATTTTTTTTTATATAATTATGACAACTATTCGCACAAAGCGCTTCGTTTCGTCCTTCATTATGCGCGTTGCTAGGGAGTGGAATTCTTTGCCGTCTCCTGTATTTCCCAACGCATATAACCCGGGTGCTTTCAAGGTCAGAGTGAACAGGCACCTTCTGGGCGAGCTCGCTCCATCTTAGGCCTCGTCAATGCCTTATGGCAAGTCTGGGGCCAAGAGCAAATCTATCAAAGATAAAAAAAACGAATGGTTCATAATTTCACCACTGTTCAAAAATAATTCACTGGACTCAGTGACTGAACTTTTGCTTTTTAATTGTACCTCTGACTACCCCAATTGGGATATAGTCGTGAGCTCATGTTATTTTAAATATAACCCAAAGACACAGCACTGCCGATAGCATACTCCACCTGTGTGTTTGTAAACAACGCCGCCATATGTTGGGGCACCAGTTGACAGGTGTGGTGGGGTATGGAATGGAGTCACAGATGTGCCAAGGACGCGTGATGACAATAAGGGACTTTCCAGGCCACGTTCCCGAAAAAAAAAACATGGCGTTAAATGTATACGGTCACGAGCATTAATATGTATACACTTTGGTACCATGTCACATTAACTTTTTTGACAAATTGAACTGTAAGTCTCACTAAATGTCAAATATGTTAGTGCGACAGAGTCCTAAAGCGGGTACATTATATTGCTCATGACCGTACACATTTATCGTGATAACTACCTATTTTCTCATTGCCCGGGTACATAATTATTAAAACAAATGTAATGGCAGAGACATATGTATGTATATAAAATAATTATTGCATAATATTTGCATTACATTATGTTTTGAATGGAGGTGTTTTTACGGCTAATAGCCGGGACCAACGGCTTAACGTGCCCTCCGAACCACGGAATCATCTTACTTTTTCGGACAATCAGGTGATTCAAGCCTGAAAAGTCCTTACCAAACAAAGGACAGTCTCACAAAGTGATTTCGACAATGTCCCCATCGGGAATCGAACCCGGACCTCCAGATCGTGAGCCTAACGCTCTAACCACTAGACCACGGAGGCTGTGACCCGCAGTGGAGCAGCGTGGTGGAGTATGCTCCATACTCCCTCCGGTTGACTGAGGGGAGGCCTGTGCCCAGCAGTGGGACGTATGTAGGCAGTTTATGTATGTTTTGAATGATGTTGCTACCTATGTTGCTTCTCTTTATTTTGATCAGAATAATAAATAATAATGGGTGAAAGATGTATTGTGCCTGAATGTAATAACAAGGGTCATCATTTATATAAAAAAAAAAAAACAAAGATAAAAGATGCATAATATATGTCTGCTATCCAAGAAATCAGAAGGTTAAACGGATTTGTTCCGTTCTAATACCAAATACTAATAATACCACTTGGTATTAGTTTATTTTCGAATTACCAAATGGTATTAGTTTTTGGTATTAGAACGGATTAAATCGTTAAACGAAGGTAACCTTGTAGCCTGGAAACTCCCTCGATGGGTATTTCACTGGGTCAAAGATAAATTATTTATTCAAATGGAATTCCACAGTCTCTTCTTACCCCGGTGGGAAATAGGCGTGAGTTTATGTATGTATGAGAAAAAAGATAATTTATAAAACGCTAATCTAGGTATAGAAGCCAGTCCGCCGGCGTGGACACGGTTGTGTGCAATAGGGTCGTGTACTAGGTTCAAGATAAATTATGAAATTCTGATTACTAAATAAAGACACATCTAAAACTAACGAAAAACATTTTCTTTTTTCTATTAAACTTATTTATGAATTTTAATCAAGAAAAACGTAATAATAAGTCCGACATTTTGTCACGTTTTTCTATGACGTCACAGAGTGCTTTTTCATACAAATTCCATAGTAATTTCGTGTTTTGACGTTTAGTAAAAAGTAACTGATTTGACTAGTTGGAAACTAGCCTATTGCGTTCCCGTATCCCCGCCACACGGCGGCAAGGAGGAGCACCGTTGGGTTTTAGTGGGTATACCGGGTGGCGACACCTGGGGAGTCCCACATAATCCCACATATCCCACACATGCGCAACGCATTTCCCAACGTCAAAAAAAAAGGTATAGAAGCCAGTCTAAGACGATCAAATATAAATCTCATTTTTCTTTTTTAACTTTTTTCGAATTTGAATTATGGTTGATTCGATGACGTCACTAGGACAGTATTTCCATACAAATTTATATTCAAATTCAATTACTTTTTTTTTATATTAGGCAGCTAAATTACTCAATCGTATAACAATATTTTGTGGCCTATGCTCTCGCGGCATCTCTCTATAATGAGAACTCTGTGGTTTCAATCTTCTTATCGCTAACAAAAAGCAAAACATAATTTTGTGTGAATGTTTTCCTACAATGGGCTGGTCCAAACATGGCTTGAAAACACCGAGTTTTTTTATTATTATTTTCATACAAATCATTAACAAGTTACCTTGACAATGAGACGACTGTTATCCCTAATGGGGTGGGCAGAGTCGCAAGTAATCAGTAGATACATGCAGCCACTTTTGTATGCCAACACTAATAGACGGGACGAACTGCTTAACGTGCCCTCCGAAGCAACGATATTACTTTTTCATACAATCAGGCGATTCAAGCTTAAGTCCAAGCTTTTAAAATGTTGTACTTGCTAGATTCAAAGTGTTTTCTGAATTAAACATACTCAACCCTCTCTCTAGCATTATCCCGTTTTCACAGGGTCCGCTTACCTTACCTGAAGATTTGACAGGTCCGGTTTTTTAATGAAGCGACGGCAGTCGCTTCATTATTAGACAGGCATGTCTGACCTTCCAACCCGCTTGTCTGAACGTTCATACCTCCGAAAATGCATTTCTCGGGAATGTGGGTTTCCTCACGATGTTTTCCTTCACCGCTGAGCACGTGATAATCATTTATGATCCAAACATGAATTCGAAAACAAATTCGACAATCATTGGTTTAGGCCTGTGCTGGATTCGAACCTGCGACCTCAAAGTGAGAGGCAAGCGTTCTACCAACTAGGCTACCACGGCACGACTCTAAGAAACAAAATTCCAATCACATAATTAAACATACTTCTAAAGAATGTCATATCATAATCGACGAAATACCAATTAGTTTTGGAAAGTCCGGGATAACAGTACACCGGGCAGATGGTGACTGCCGGGCAGGTGGTGAAAGTCTGCGCGTGAGTGGAATATTTGTTATACGGGATAAATTACATGATTACACGGTGGTATTTTAACGGATTTCTCTTGTATGTGATACCGGGCGAGCATTTAGAGATCCGCTTGTCTGGGCAAGTAGTGACTGACGTATAGGGCAAATGTGAAACAGTCACCCCCCCCTACTAATATGACCTTGGAGCATAGAATAAGGAACAATACTACGTATAGAACGGCAACTCTCCGCTCCCCACCAGCGGCTGAGCTAGGTTTACCTCACCCCCTCGGTCTTACTTTAGTCTTCAATCGTATGGTAGACGTCACACACCTAGACGCGCATGTACGATAACGTCAATGTGTAGTGTCTGTGTAAAATGTGTGCTTGGAGCGAGCGTGACCCCCAAAATGGGTCGTCCCTGTTGTAAAAACTCTTTAATAGTAAGGACAAAGCATCTATTCTGTTTCAAATTGTTCTTTCTTTATCTTCCTAAAGGCATAGGTATAAGGGATAATACTACGTATAGAAAGGCAACTCTCCGCTCCCCACCAGCGGCTGAGCTAGGTTTACCTCACCCCCTCGGTCTTTAGTCTTCGCGTGTGCGTGTACGATAACGTCAATGTGTAGTGTCTGTGTAAGGAGGTGTTTTGTATGAAGTGTCCGGGGTGTGCTAAAGTTAAGGTAATAAGTTCTTTTTACATAACTTTTGCGGGTTTTTCCTGCCGAGTTCCCATTCCCTGGGAAGGCACATTACTGCCTTCAACTATTTTGCCCACCTGTGGGCAAGTGGGACAATTAAACACCCACCTGACGTAAAACCAGCGACCTCACTGCATAATTTACCACAAATGTACTGGTTAAAAAAAACAACAAAAACCAATTGTTTAAAAAAAGAAAACTCAAGCAGGTCAAAACAATAACGCGAGCGAGTTGGACCCGAACCGGTTACCCAGCTGCCGACTGCGGGCACCTGCCACTAAACCTACACGATATTTAATGGTCTTTAATTAGTATTAAGTGCTAATCGGAAGAACGTTATGAAATGGAAATATTTATTTACGTTTTTTTATTGTTAATGATTTTGTTCAATGGAGAAATTCAACCATATAACATAGTATCACGCCTGTATCCCCGAAGGGTAAGGCAGAGGTGTATAGTGTACGGTCACGAGCATTAATATGTATACACTTTGGTACCACGTCACATTAACTTTTTTGACAAATTGAACTGTAAGTCTCACTAAATATAAAATATGTTAGTGCGACAGAGTCCTAAAGTGGGTACATTATATTGTTTATGACTGTACACACTCACTCCTCGCCAGCTATGTTTAAGGGTGGTATTATAGTATTTTATGCAACAGTTGTATAAGAAGGGTCAAAAAATGCGAGTGGCGTGAGTTGCGATGTGAGCCTTGGCGAACATCGCAATAAGAGACGCCACGAGCATTTTTTGACCTAGTTATACAACGTTGCATACAATACTTTTTCTACGACGACGTAATTTTAAATGAAACAAAAATTATACAAAGAAAAATTTTATTTATAAAAATGAAGATGTAAATTTTGAATGGTATTGTGTGATATGGTAATATTGGGTACATTGGTAGGTTTTACTGCAGTGTTGATATGTAGATCGGTATTTTGTCCAATTTATTTTCCAACGCGCGGGAAAATGGCGGCAAATGTATACTTTTTTTTTATAGTATATCTATGGCACCAAACAAAGTAAAGGTGCCAGTTTCCAGGTCAAAAAAAAAAAAAAACAACAACAATGCTTTTTTGGCGACATTATAGTACAGTTACACTTTGTAAACAATGCTTTTATAGGCCATAGAGCGTACACTTTTTCAAAGAGTTTAATTATGTATGTACTTATATTAGACTTTTTGGTTATTTAAATGCCAGATTAAAGTAGAGGAGTAGAAAAATAAACTAATCTCAGCTGAGACTCAAGTCCCTGTTTTTATATGAGAACTGTCACATTGATATTATCTTGAGAGCAGTCTCGAAGCTGAGATTGGTTTATTAATATAACCCTTAGTCCCATGTAACAGGGGGCTTGCCTTTTGCCATTAACCGGGCACATATCTTGGAAACCACGTGACATCAATCAATCAATAATACTTTATACATTGATTTAAGTTTACGCGGTTATTGGTGCTAATTCCTATAAATACCATCTAATTTTATTTTAAGTTATATCCGTCATTTACTTATCCGCCGAAAAGGAAAGGGACGGGTAATCGACAAGCATAAAATTTATGGAACACACGTCAATTTTAAGCACAAATCTAAACCAACCGTCTAAAAATTTTACATCCGTCAATAACCCGACACGTTCATTTACTCATTCTTCCTAAAATTAAGAGCTGTGAATCATCCGTCCCTTTCCTTTTCGACGGGTATGAAAATGACGGATATAACTTAAAATAAAATTAGGCGGTGTTTGCAGGAATCGGGGCCATTATCATAATTAAAACACATAATAACGGGTTCTTACCGCGTTTAAATGGGGATATGAGACTCCCGATATTTCGACACTGTTGCAAGTGCCATGATCACGGGATGAATCAGTCATCAGTAAGAACCCGTTATTATGTGTTTTAATTACAATAATACTTTATTGCACAACAACATACACAAAAGACATAAACATACGAATAAAAACATAAGCACAATAGGCGGATATCAATTATCTATAATGCAAACATGAAATCAAACTTTTTTTTTGACGTGACTTATTGTAGATTTGCCGTAGATGGCATTAACTACTTGGCCGGACAAATGGGGAGCGCTGAAGGCTCTCACCCGGTACAACGTTTAAGACAACAGGCCTGAGGGTGCCCAGTTGGGCGCGAACCTCGGCTCAGGGCGTCGTCTGAGAGGAAAAATATTTGAAAGAATTAATCGATTCTAGTGGGTCGATAGCGATAAGCGCTGAATGAGGGAAATCGTCGACCACGCCGGCGGGGTCGGTATCGGGGTCCTGAAGTGTTTGGTTGAAATCAAACTCGCAAGTCGAAATCAGTAGTTTACAACCCGAGCCGGGATTCAAACCTAACACTCTGTAAATCGCGCTTTCTCGGATCTATCACGAATTTTATAAAAATAAAATCCCCGGAGGTGTTTTTTTACGACTAAAACATCTCTTCCCGCAGTGGAGCAGCGTGGTGGAGTACACTCCATAAACCATCCCGTTCATTGATGGGAAGCCTGAGCCCAGCAGTGGGACTTATATAGGCTGTTTGTGATTTATGGTATGTAAAAACTACGGAAAATACCTAATAATAAATAAAAATGTTTCAACCAAGGATCAAATCAGCGACCTTCCTACACAAAACCCTTTCAAACTACCAACACAGTTCTCTAGTCACTATTCACGTAAAAAACACGCTCGATTCCAAGTAGGGGAGGGCAGGGAATGTCGTTAAAATAGCATACTCGACTCGCTATTTAGATTACGTCGGTACAGTCAGCATTCCACACATTGCTAACACTGTTATGTTTTTGCTGACTGTACCATAATAGTTACTGGCATTCCTATGAAGACTGCGGATTGGATTGGGTTCTAGGCAGATGCGCGCTTAACATAATATAGCATCGCGCCTATAACTGAAAGGGGTAGACAGAGGTCTTAGTACTATACCCGCTCCTCGCCAGCTATGTTTAAGTCACACCGAACACCACGTGATATCAATTATCTCTGAACCAAACATGAATTCTAAATCATAAGTAGAGTTCAGTGGTATAGAGCCCAAACCGGGTTTCGAACCCGTAATACTACATTTAAGTCACGCTTTCGCCAGATATCATAGATTTTTGCAAGTTAAAAAAATAATACACAAACGCCTATTTCCCACCGGGGTAAGCAGAGACTAAAGAATTTCATTTGCTTCGATCCTGACACACTTCTCTTCCTTCCTCCACATTCGTCAATCGTTTCACACACGCCGGTTCAGAGTAGATCGTACTGAACCTTTTCTAAGAACATCTCGAATTGGGTCGTCGGGTTCAAGATGAATTATGAAATTCTAATACTAAATAAAGACAGATCTAAAAGTAATGGACAACATTTTCTTTTTTTCTATTTAACTTTTTTATGAATTTTAATCAAGAAAAACGTAATAAAAAGTCCGACATTTTATCACGGTTATGAGGTCACAGTGTGCTTTTTCATACAAATTACATAGTCATTTCGTGTTTTGACGTTTAGTAAAACGTAACTGATTTGACTAGTTGGAAAGTAGCCTATTTTCTCAATGTACGTCCTTCCAGGCTGATTAATGAAATTCAATTTTCGAAAATATTATCCTTCGCAATAATCACTACATAGTATAAAACAAAGTCGCTTTTTCTGTCCCTATATCCCTATGTACGCTTAAATCTTTAAAACTACGCAACGGATTTTGATGCGGTTTTTTTTTAATACGAGTGATTCAAGAAGAAGGTTAAATAGTGGAGAAATACTGTTATTTTTGAGGTTTTTAATGTGATGTAAATAATTTAATTTTTTCCTCAGCATTGCACCCGGGCGAAACCGGGGCGAGTCGCTAGTTAGATATTTCGAAAGCACTTTACCTTCTAATTTTACGAAACATATAACCAACCCCTTCCTACTCCAATTACAATAATATAACCCTACCGCCCGGTAGTTACTGGATATAACTGGATATAACCGGATATACAGCAGTGGGTGTACAATTATATTATTAAAGGCCCCAAATACGAGGGGTTGAACTATCTTTTTTGTCTGTAAACAGTTATTATCGTGATAAAAATATATGTTTGAGATTATTATTTTTCGTTTTTATTTTTTATACTGTGTATTATGAATTTGTTTTGCTTTTTATGATTTACTATAAATAAGAGAATATAAATCTTTTTTTATCTGTAAACAGTTATTATCAAGATCTTCTTCTATCGTGTGGGTTGTGAGGTGGATTACCAACCCCATCAACCCTGGTGTCAGGGTTACTATTGAGCCGCCAATGGCCCTTGACTTACATCAGTAAGTAGTAACCGGGACCAACGGCTTAACGTGCCTTCTGAAGTACGGATCATCTTTCTTTCGGACAATCAGGTGAACAGCCTGTAATGTCCTATAACCAAACTAGAGATCACAAAGTGATTTTCGCGATGTGTCCCCACCAGGATTAGAACCCGGGACTTCTAGATCGTGAGCCTAACGTTCAAACCACTGGACCACGGAGGCCGTCAAACTTACTGATGTAAGTAAGTAGTCGTTACGTTAGCCATGTCAGGGGCCTTTGGCGGCTCAATAGTAACCCTGACACCAGGGGTGACGGGGTTGGTAATCCACCTCACAACCCACACGAGAGAGAAGATTCCTTATTCTTTGACTAAGCATAACTCCACGTCGCGTCAGCGGCGTCGCCCCGTCTGTCGTCCGCCATTACAAATGCGCTGCGCATGGGCACCGTGTGCATGCATAAACAACATAAACATCTACTTTGATTGCTGATTGGTAGCCTGTAATACAAACACCGATTCAAGTTGCTTGCTTATACACTGAACTTCTAAATTATGTCAGTGTGTACATTATATTGCTCATGACTGTACTAGGTTCAAGATACATTTCGGTTTACAAATTACAAATACAAAATAAATAAAAAAACAAAATTACAAAACAAAAAAAAAATACAAAAAAAATATATTTACAAATTGGAACCCAAGACGTCACTTAGAAATAAATTTAAAGAAATTAGTATTTTAACTTTGGCATCACAATATATCTTTGAAAACTTAATATATGTAAAAAAACATATAGGATTATTTGCAACAAATAGCGATCGGCACATTGTTAATACCCGGAATAAAAATAAACTTGCTTTACAAGTCAGTCGATTACATAAGATCACAGTATACGTTTTTATAATAAGATTCCCATTGACATTCAGAATTTGCCTCTCAACTGTTTTAAGACAGTAGTTAAACAAAAACTTTACAAAAAAGGTTATTATAAAGTTAGTGATTATTTAGAAGATATGAATGCATGGGATTAACTATCTGAGAACTGATATTAGGCAGCTAAATTACTCAATTGTATACCAATATTTTACGTTTATTTTTATTTTTTTAAAGAACGTCTAGGGCCCTGTGCCGAAGTTTTTCTTGCAGCTTCGTTTCCCCGGCTACACAGGTTGTGAGAAGCTGCAGTAGTTTTAAGCGGATGAGACGTTCGTTAACTAAAAAAAAAATGACGATTCAAAGTGTAACTATGTTACCTACTGAATAAAGATATTTTTGAATTTGAATTTGATAAATTATGTAATTCTAATGACTAAATAAAGACAGATCTAGAACTAAGGAAAAACATTTTCTTTTATTTATTTATGAATTTTATTCGAGAAAACATAAAAATAAGTGCGACATTTTATCATGTTTCTCAATGACGTCACAGTGTGCTTTTTCATACAAACTCCACAGTAAATTTGTGTTTTGACGTTAACTAAAAATCAACTGATTTGACTAGTTGGAAACTAGCCTATTTATCTAAAAAGCAATACTGCTATTTGACATATTTGTTTGCATTGCGCACTTACTTTTATGTGCGCAAATCATCATCACATCACCAGCCCATTAACGTCCCCTCTGCTGGGGCACGGGCCTTACCCTATGGATGGATAGGGAGATCGGGCCTTAAACCATCACGCGGGCCCAGTGCGGATTGGTGGTTATTAACGACTGCTAATGCAGGCGGGACCAACGGCTTAACGTGCCTTCCGAAGCACGGAGGAGCTCGAGATGAAAACTTTTTTTTGTGGTCACCCATCCTATGACCGGCCTTTGCGAAAGTTGCTTTACTTCAACAATCGCAGACCGAGCGCGTTTACCGCTGCGCCACCGAGCTCCCCAAATATCTAAGTGCAATATTGCGTTTTAGATGAATTGCCTCGATGTGGCCTTTGTAAGCCCCCTGTTGTCTATTATTTTACCCTCAATACCCGTATACCCGTCTAGTTCAAACACTCTCAGGCACTCTCAGCTAGGGATACTGTCGCTGTAACATGATACTGCAACGTGCTCCGCGCTTCCGCTCTTAACATCCGCCATTTTTATTTTTAAGGAGTTTTTTTCCGAGATGGGACCGTATTGATTTTAGCCAAAGATAATGGAAGGTAGAAACGTTATAGCATAGTGTAAAGGATAATATTCTTACATATATGCACAAAACGATCATCGTCTATCGTGTGGGTAGTGAGGTGGATTACTAAACCCATCAACGGTTCTCTGTTTTACTCATAAAATTTTATGTATTAATTTACCATGGCATACTATTACTTATCCCATTATTATTGGTTACGCATAGTATTAATTTGTCATAACTTTTTAAGCATAATTTAAAAACCGTAACTACTATAGGCATAATAATTAATGACAATAATGATATATAAGCATAATTATTATAAGCATAAAAACTATACTCCGAATAAGAAAAGCTTTGACATAACTTTGAACATTTCCGAAACTTACTTTTTCCCTGGCTGCATTTGGTTCATGATTGTGACTTTTTATATTTTTTGACACTATTTCAAGCAGTTGGTCATTGTTCAGTATACTTTTCGTGCGTAAGATAAACATGCTGGCGGCCTAGGGGTGGCCCAATGAACCCTAACCTACTGTTACATTATGCCGTCTAATAACGACATCCGTGGTCTAGTGGTTGAGCGTTGGACTCACGATCCGGAGGTCTTGGGTTCGAATCCCGGTGGGGACATATCACAAAAAATACTTTGTGGTCCCTAGTTTGGTTAGGACATTACAGGCTGATCACCTGATTGTCCGAAAGTAAGATGATCCGTGCTTCGGAAGGCACGTTAAGCCGTTGGTCCCGGTTACTACTTACTGCTGTAAGTAAGTAGTCATTATATGAGCCATGTCAGAGGCCTTTGGCGGAATATCAATTAGACGAATAAATTATATGCCTTATAACAATAGGATAAACTATATTTATAAAAAAAAATATTTTTTTTAATTTTTTCTCCAGTATTTTACAATATCGATATTGTGGACCTCCCAGTAAGCAATTTAATATGCTCGTATTGGGAGTGACCACGCTGCTTCCGAGGGTTACAATATATAAATACTTAACTTAAAAATACAATTAAGTGAAAAGAAGAACAAAAATTTATACTCAATGACATAGTATGCCAAAAAACTATTATTTCAAATTATCGTTATGAAAAAAATAATAATAGGCCAAACTGAATATAACAAATAAAATTTGGAGAACAAATAGAATTCCCTTTCACAAACATATTCTTCATCACACAATCCATCCACACTTTCTTGGGTCGTCCCCTACCCCAATATCCATCCCCATTCATACTCATAACTTTCCTCCTTATATGCCTTTGATCCCACCAAATATGAGTTTCAAAATCCCATCAGAGCCTCTCTGCACATATGCCTACGTCTGTCTGTATGTATTTATGTGTAATATATACACATTAATATTCTAGCGGTATCGCACGCAGACTGAGTGGCGAGTTTATGTATGGTCAGCAGAATAAGTTCTATCGATTGGAAGCATAAAAAAGAATTATCAAAATCGGTTTATACACGACGAAGTTATCCCCGAACAAACAAAAAAAAATATAGGGTCGAATTGAGAAACTCCTCCTTTTTTGAAGTCGGTAAAAACCAGGTATGAACTTTTTAAACATACACGAAGTTTATACATACATACTTCTTCTATCGTGTGGGTTGTGAGGTGGAGTACCAACCTCATCAACCCTGGTGTCAGGGTTACTATTGAGCCGCCAAAGGCCCCTGACATGGCTCAATACATACATAATTACATGACTCAATATATACATACATAAAGTCACGCCTATTTCCCACCGGAATAAGCAGAGACTATAGAATTCCATTTGCTTCGATCCTGACACACTTCTCTTGCTTCCTCCACATTCATCAATCGCTTCATACACGCACGTCGGTTCAGAGTAGATCGTACTAAACCTTTTCTAAGGACATCTCTTGGTCAATGTAAGGCCTTCTAGGTCTTCCTCGAACGAACTTTATATATAGTTAAATATTTATTGCGGATCGATATATACAGGATGTTAGTAACATCGTAATAATACTGAGGGGGTTGATTCAGACCATGATTCTAAGTTGACATCAAGTGTTTTCCGCTACAAAATTCTTGTTTGTTTTTTTTTTATTATTATTTTCAATTCTATTTCGCGATGGAAACAAGTATTTACGGGGTATAAGTGACATCGTAACGAATACTGAGGGGGATGATTCAGCTCCTGATTCTGAGTTAATATCATTTCCTGTCAGAAAATTCATGAAAACTTTAGTGTCTGTTTTAATTATTGTCAGTTTCATACTTTTCCGACGGAAAATTCCACTTGATATCAACTTATAATCAAGGTTTGAATCATCCCCCTCAGTATTCGTTACGATGTCACTAACACCCTTACCCATTATGTGGGTATTTGGTGCATCTTGCGATGGATGCACCTCCGACTACCCCAATTGGGATATAGTCGTGATGAGTATATGTCATGTCATGTTATGTTTATTTTTTCTGCCGTCTCTACCATTCACCAGATTAGTGGGTCCTCATTTTTATGTGGATACATAAATTAAAAGTCAATCCGATTCTATTGGTAGATACTTGTTATTTACGTATAATAAATTCTAAGTATTAACAAACCTCGGACACTTCATACAAAACACCTCGTTTTACACAGACACTACACATTGACGTTATCGTACACGCGCATCTGTGTGTGTGACGTCTGACGCCATACGATTTAAGACTAAAGTAAGACCAAGGGGGTGAGGTAAACCTAGCTCAGCCGCTGGTGGGGAGCGGAGAGTTGCCGTTCTATACGTAGTATTATTGGAGCCAACCCGCATTGGAGCAGCGTGGTGGAGTATGCTCCATACCCCCTCCGGTTGATTGAGGGGAGGCCTGTGCCCAGCAGTGGGACGTATATAGGCTGTTTACGTACGTTCGTACGTACGTAGTATTATTCCTTATTCTATAGTACTAAGTAGGTACCTACACTTGTCACATCTGGCTTAGGTCGCAGAGACTTCATTCGAATTTCAAACTCACATTTTTCCCACACTCACGATCTAAAGGTCCGGGTTCGATTTCCGGTGGGGACCGGCGGGCTGAATCATCCGAAAGATTGTCTGAAAAAGTAAGATTTCGGGCTTCGGAAGGCACATTACGACCCCGGCCTACTAGGCTAAAACGCCTCCACCAACGCGCACTAGAGCAGCGTGGTGGAGTATGCTCCATAAAACGCGCGCCATACAAGTATGAGCAAATAGTTCATACTTCAACTTTGCGCTCCACTCGTCCGCAAACTTTACGACGCACGGAGCTCCGCGATAGTACATTAAAAGGTCGTCTTAGTGCATATAACTTGTAAACAAATATTGACTATCTTCCAAGGAGATCCCTTCTTATCACAGGAAAGCTTAAAACCTTAGTATGATATGATAGGCTATAGTATATCAAAAAAATATTTTTTGTCAGTATCTTACGAAAAGTAATGATAAAATTGCCTATCACATAAAATCGACATTGCTGGTAAAGTGGCCGTGGAATTTGAGAAGCAGTAGAGCTATCGTAGTAAAAGAAAGCTGGGTTAACGACCTCCGAAGTCCAGTGGTTGAGCTTTGGGCACACGATCCGGAGGCCCCGGGTTCGAGTCCCGGTGGGGACATGTCACAAATCCCTAGTTTAGTTAGGACATTACAGGCTGATCACATGACTGTCTAAAAGTAAGCTGATCCGTGCTTCGGAGGGCACGTTAAGCCGTTGGTCCCTACTACTTACTGATGTAAGTAAGTAGTCGTTACATGAGCCGTGTCAGGGGCCTTTGGCGGCTCAATAATAACCCTGACAGGATTGACAGGGGTGGTAATTCACCTCACAACCCACACGACAGAAGACGAACGTTTGAAGAAGATGACGTCAGAAGACGGACGGGTTGAACATTTTTTTATTTTGGCTTGACTTGTTGTAGATTTGCCGCAGATGGCATTAACTACTTGGCCGGACAAAAATGGGGAGCGCTGAAGGCTCTCACCTGGGGTTGAACCGGCGACAGCGGTTTTCATACACGGCGTCGTCTTTCTTCTACTCCCTGGTCTATCCCAATGGGGATCTCTAGCGTGAGTTATGCTAGTCCACTAAACCCTCCGCCATTGGGCCACGTCAGTTATACTAAAGTGAATATTTAATGAAAAGAAGTCGCATATAATGATCGATATTCGCTATAGCGATTATTCTAATTGTTCATAACTACTGTAGAAATACACTTCTCATCAAAAAAATCGAAACACTTCCGTTTTCATTGTTTCTGTCCGAATTTAACACAAAAAAGAATTCATACGATGAAAAAAAATACATAAATGTATAGCTGGCAGTTTGGCCATTACAGTAATAAGCGAAAATTCTAAATTCAAAATTAGAATTTCATTTGTTTATCTTATAAACGAAATGAATCACTGTTTTGAGACAAATGTGTGTTTAGGGTTGGAGTACATTTAGCGTTTAAAAACTAAAAATTGGCGCCTATCCTTAAACTTTTTGTTTTTTATTTCAATACTGTGACTTTGGGACGTCTGAAAAAAGGTTTTTTTTCTAAAACGTATGGATACTTTGCCCACAGAAGCCGCCCAAGTTGTGGCATTGCTGGATTCTGGCCTTAGTCAGCGTGTTGTGGCTGCAAGACTGCATCTAAGCCTGTCATCTGTTCATAGAGTCTATAAACGTTATCGGGAGACTGGTTTGTTCACGCGCCGTTCAGGATCTGGCAGGAATCGGGTCACTTCTGAGCGCGATGATCGATTTATTGTAACAACTTCTTTAAGAAATCGACGCCTTAACGCTTTCCAACTGCAGCAGCGGCTTCGTGTTGTACGAAGGGTGGCTGTAAGTGACTCTACAATTAGAAGAAGGTTGAAGGATCGTGGACTGGTACCGCATAAGCCAGCAAATGGGCCGAAATTAACTGCAGACCATCGAAGAGCGCGCCTTAACTTTGCACGTGAGCACCTAAATTGGTCATACCTACAGTGGAGCAAAGTTCTCTTTTCTGATGAGTGTAAAATTATGCTGTATGGTAACGACGGAAGGAACAAGGTCTACAGAAGAGACGGAGAACGCTATGCACAATGCTGCATTAAAGAAAAGGTCAGCTATGGTGGCGGTTCGTGGACGGTTTGGGGAGGAATCAGCGCCGACGGTAAGACAGAGCTTGCTTTCGTGTCTGGGCCACGTCTGCCTGCACTAAACTGTCATCGGTACGTCGAAGAGTGTCTCGAGCCTCATGTGATGCCCTATGCACATTTTATTGGCAACGGCTTCATATTCATGCACGACAATGCTAGGGCTCACACCGCGGGCGTCGTACGAGATTATCTTAACGAAGTCGATATCTCTATTATGGAATGGCCAGCAAGAAGCCCGGACATGAATCCCATTGAACATCTGTGGGATGAATTAAAGAGACGAATTCGAGCAAGAGATCCTGCCCCAGAAACACTTAGCCAGCTGCAAGATGCAATCCAAGAGGAATGGGACAATATACCACAGCATGTGATCGTGACTCTCATCCGATCGATGAAGAACCGTATGGAAGCAGTAATTAGAGCTCGGGGAGGGAATACAAGTTATTAAATAAACGTTTTTTAGCTTTTTTTTTCATTTACGTGTGTTGTTTTATCCATTTCCTTTATACTCCATACGGAATAAAAATGACTCATTTAACAAAATACGAAACCTATGAAAAATTCATTTAAATTTAGAACATTAACATTAAGATTTGATAAGCTCATATTAGTCACTATTAAACGACATTTAACATTTATTCCTAAATGTACACATTTTTCTGATAATCCTGACAAAACGTAAACTTGCAAGGTGTTTCGATTTTTTTGATGAGAAGTGTATTTGTTCTGATGTTAAAATACAGAAAGACATAAAATACGTAAGCTCCCAACTATATCCCAATTGGGGTAGTCAGAGCTCCATCCATCGCAGGAAGCACTAAGTACCCACATTATGGGTATCTACTTTCGTGTCCGGTGTCAGGGTTACTATTGACATAGAATAAGGAATAATACTACGTATAGAACGGCAGCTCTTCGCTCCCCACCAGCGTCTGAGCTAGGTTTTCCTCACCCCCTCGAATATAGTTTAGTCTTCAATCGTATGGCGTCACACGCCACACACACAGATACGATAATGTCAATGTTGTAGTGTCTGTGCAATACGATGTAGTTTGTATGAAGTATCTGGGGTGTGCTATTGAGTCGCCAAAGGCACCTGACATGCCTCATGTAACGACTACTTACTTACATCAATAAGTAGTAACCGGGACCAACGGCTTAACGTGCTTAGCTTTTGATTATGGGTATGAGCTTAGTGACACCTTAACGAATAGGGGGATGATTCAGGCCATAACAATCAAGTGGAATTGGGGTAGTCAGAGGTGCATCCACTGCTAGATGAACTAAGTACCTACGCCTTACCAAGCTTTCAACCAACGTGATAGGTGAGCCGTATCGCAGTCTATAATGGTCGAGCGAATTGTGTCAGTTTTTTTTTAACGTGACTTATTGTAGATTTGCCGCAGATGGAATTAACTACTTGGCCGGACAAACGGGGAGTGCTGAAGGCTCTCACCCGGTACGTTTAAGACAACAGGCCTGAGTGTGCCCAGTTGGGCGCAAACCTCGGCTCAGGGCGTCGTCTGAGAGGAAAAATATTTCAAAGAATTAATCGACCTCAGTGGGTCGATAGCGATAAGCGCTGAGAGACGGAAGAATTAATAACTCATTGGTGCAAGTTGAGGAACTCGGTGGCGCAGCGGTAAACGCGCTCGGTCTGCGATTGTTGAATGACGGCTGATCATGTGGTGCAAGTCCGGTACCGGGATTCGAACCGGCGCTCTCCGTTTGAGAAGCAAGCCGGTGTGCCACTGGACCTACAATGTCAATTGGTTATTAAGATTAAATCTGTCTATAGTATTATGATAATTAGTGACGTCACTTCCTTTGAATGATACAACTGCGAGTAGGCCGATACACATATTTTTATAACTTGAATAAAGATGGTGTCTTATGCGTGGGCGCATCTTCACGCCCTTTTATGCGTATTTTAATATTATTAATTTTATTTTGCTTCTCGCTGGACTACAAACGAATAAAAAGCATATTGAGTCGTTTCTAAGATGATGAACCCATAAAGGACGATAGGCTTCTTCTATCGTGTGGGTTGTGAGGTGGATTACCAACCTCATCAACCCTGGTGTCAGGGTTATTACTGAGCCACCAAAGACCTCTGACATGGATATTACAGGCCGATCACCTGATTGTCCGAAAGTCAGATGATCCGTGCTTCGGCAGGCACGTTAAGCCGTTGGTCCCGGTTACTACTTACTGATGTAAGAAAGTAGTCGTTACATGACTCATGTCAGGGGCATTTGGCGGCTCAATAGTATCCCTGACACCCAGGGTTGATGAGGTTGGTAATCCACCTCACAACCCACACGATAGAAGGAAGTGGTTTAGAGCCCGAACCGGGATTCGTACCGGTAACACTGAGATGTAAGCGGCGCGTTCTACGAACAGAGTTATCACGGATTATGTGTGTGTGATTCATAAAATGATCCTGTTAGCAACAACATTTTAATCTTATCATTACCTAACAGATTTGCAAGGATTTGATAACTTATGTTAATTATGCGTGTTGTCAATTAATCTTATAAATGAGTTATGACTAATAGTTCGAAAACATGCGTTTGTTATCAACTTATTACGGTGCAATTTTAGTACATTTAAGACGTTCATTTTAATGAATAATAAGTAATTCAATTCAAATTCAAAAATATCTTTATTCAGTAGGTAAGATAGTTACACTTTGAATCGTCAATTTTTACATAACGAACGTCTCATCCGCCTAAAACTACTGCAGCTTCTCACAACCTGTATAGCCGGGGAAAAGAAGCTGCAAGAAAAACCTCGGCACAGGGCCCAAGACGTTCTTTAAAAAAAATAAACATAAAATATTGGGATACAATTGAGTAATTTAGCTGCCTAATATCAGTTCTCAGACAGTTAATCCCAAGCATTCATATCTTCTAAATAATCACTAACTTTATAATAACCTTTTTTCTAAAGTTCTTGTTTAACTACTGTCTTAAAACAGTTGAAAGGCAAATTCTGAATGTCAATGGGAATCTTATTGTAAAAACGTATACATTGCCCCTTAATAATCAATTACTTAATGATTATTGAATAACAAATATCAAGATTACAAGTTCATTTAGTACGCGAGTTGCGTACGTACGCACGTACTTCTACGTGCAAACAATCGGGCATAAAACGACCTCCGTGGTCCAGTGGTTGAGCGTTAGGCTCACGATCCGGAGGTCCCGAGTTCATGAAGTGGAAGAAGCAAGATAAGCATGTCAGGATCAAAGCAAATGGAACTTCATATTCTCAGCTTACCCCGATGGGTAATAGGCGTGAGTTTATTTATGTATGTGTAGAATTCAAATTTTAATTATACAAGTATGTTGTTGAACAAAAATCCGGAAGATTTTCGATTTACTTGATGAGAAGCATATCACATTATGTACCTCTGCCCACCTCATTGCGGTCTACGGGCGTCAGTTTGCGTATATGTAGAAGAAATGAAATGAAATTTATTGTCATAAATGTGGTAAGTATATCGATGGAAGTAAAGCTTATAGCGCTCAGCACATTTAGTCACTTGTGACATACAATAATAACTACTAAAAAATATTACAAAAACACTTATCTATATAAAAAAAAAGAAAGAAAAGAAAAAAAAACCTATTTATAAACTGAAAAGCTCACTTATGCTATAAAACTGCTTCCCCTTTAACCACTTTTTGAGTTGGGATCTAAACTTTAGATGGGTTAGCTCTTTAATATGGGACGGAATGGCGTTATATGTTCTCACACACATAGTATGACAATTTTTATAATAAACTGTAGTTCTAGTAGTAAACTCCTGTCTTAGTTTATTTGGATTTCTAAGATATGTGGACAAGTATTTAACAAGGTGCACTATAGGACCAGATCTTAATTCCTACATCTAGTTTCTATCACCTTGCGTTGTTGCCCAGCTAACGTGATAATAAAACGAAAAATGAAATTCTTAACGGATCATCCATCTTTCCCTAACACAGTACATGGTAAACTTTAAATGCAGGGTGTTATAATAATGATAAATTGCTCGAACAGGCGCCATAGTCCCCCATAGCCCCAGTATCCCGGTCCACTAACCCCCAACCCAATAGCCCAGTTCCCTTTGTTCCCATAATCTGCAATAGTCCTACACGAACCGGGGATTGTCTTTGGGTGCACTCCCATAGTGCATACAGGGATAATCGCCGGTTGGTGTCACACCACATTTAGATTACATTTAGAAAAAAAAAACATGAATTTTGCGCCGGAAATTTCCCCTTGATATCAACTCAGAATCATGGTCTGAATCATCCCCCTCAATATTCGTTACGATGTCACTAACACCCTGTATGCAATATTTGTGTACGTGGTTTTTATGAAAGGTAGATAATGTGTGAGTGTGCTGGTAAGGTAGAAACAGTTCTCTGACTAGCCCTCCGACAAAAATCTTGGGATCGATTTTGAGGCCACTAGCTTAGAAGGAATAATACTACGTATAGAACGGCAACTCTCCGCTCCCCACCAGCGTTTGAGCCAGGTTTACCTCACCCCCCTCGGTCTTACTTTAGTCTTCTATCTTATGGGCGTCAGACGTCACACACACAGACGCGCGTGTACGATAACGTCAATGTGTGGTGTCTGTGTGAAACGAGGTTGTATCCAGCGGGCTTAGCACCGAAAGCGCGCGACTCTTTCTCGCCTCGACATACGTCACCCGTCACTCTCTCACAATACTGCACAGAAAGAGACAGACGATCTCTGTCGCGGCGAGAAAGAGTCAATAGACAGCGCCTGTTAGTGACACCGTAACGAAACCCCTAAGGGTTCATCATCATCATCAATTTAAGAGCCACGCTCTTGTCGGTGCAGCATTTTCCATGCTACTTGTTTAGGGAAAAATAAGGCAGTGGTTTCCGTAAGGACGGATGTGGATACACGTAAGTACGTACCTATCTAACTGACCTTGCATTTAAGTAAACTAGCAATAAATAATCTTACCTTTGAAGTAATAGAATAACATTTCAGTTAAACGTGTAGATGTTTACGCGAGATCAAAAAAATACGAATAGTGTAATGACAGCTTAGCTTTGTTGTTCAGTAACGATTTACTTTCCAGGCTACGTTTCTCAAAAAATATAGATAGATGGATAAAATACTTTATTGAGCACATCATCAGCCCATTAACGTCCCCACTGCTGGGGCACGGGCCTTCCCTATGGATGGATAGGGAGATCGGGCCTTGAGCCACCACGCGGGCCCAGTGCGGATTGGTGGTTATTAACGACTGCTCATGCAGCCGGGACCAACGGCTTAACGTGCCTTCCGAAGCACGGAGGAGTTCGAGATGAAAACTTTTTTCTTTTGTGGTCACCCATCCTATGACCGGCCTTTGCGAAAATTGCTTAACTTCAAAATCGCAGACCGAGCGCGTTTACCGCTGCGCCACCGAGCTCCTCATTTGAGCTATTGAGCACAATGGACACAAAATACAGGTATATATAGATGGCGCTGTACAGATTTACATACAAACCCTAACGGGGTAGGCAGAGCCACATGTAATCAAAGACAACTTGCAGCTCCTGTTGAAACGATGTCGTAAGCTGGATATGATGAACCTTATGGTGATAAGGGATCAGCCTATCGCCCATAACATAAGTCCATCATGTTAGAGGACACAATCCCTCTGTCGGATTTTACGACACGCCCGGGAAGACAGGCAGCTGAACAGATTTTCCTGCTTTTATAATTTTATGGATAACAGAAATACGCATCTTTTATCTTGTTTTTGGGTATAAATGATGACCCTTGTTATTACACCCAGCTACCTACAACACATATTACACCCATTATTATACTGATCAAAATAAAGAGAAGCAATATAGGTAGCAACATAATTCTATACATAATGTGATCCAAATATCAAAAATAATTATTTTTATATACACCTCTGCTATCACATTATATTTTTGAATTATTATGTACCCGAACAAATAAGAAAATATGTAATTATCACGTTAAATTTATACGGCGCCATTTGTTTTTTTTTTTTTTTATGCGAACGTAGCCTGGAAAGTCTCTCATTGTAGATAATACATCAAAAACACAATTTGAAGTATTTCTTCACGGCATATTCCTTTCGGGCAGATTGTTTACCTTGACTTTTTTTCACGAAACTAATGATAACTCACTTGGTCGAACATATAGTAATCTACCTGCTTTTTTGACGTGACTTATTGTAGATTTTCGCATATGGCATTAAATACTTGGCCGGACAAATAGGTACAACTGTACATACAACTTTTATTGACTGTCGAAGTAATGAAACGTATCCAAAATCCCAAACAAGAGTACAACTAACTTCACAACTTTTGGACTCAACTTTCGGGACGATGACGCTGCCAATAGGGTTGCCATCATCGGCTCCAGTTACTTGCACTATTTTCGGAAATTTTATTTGAGAAAATATTATTTTTCTTTTCACATTATATGCAAATCCAAAAATATCTTTAGCTAGTAGGTAACATTTTTACACTTTGAATCGTCATTTTTTACACAATGTTAACCAGCATACAGGAACAGCGGGATTACTTTTAAATGACGAACTAATGTTATTTAACTTTTACAATCAAACAATCGTAAAACATCGCCAATCAAAAAGCATCGAGAATAGAGCGAGATCCCAACAAGTGACAGTTCGTGGGGAAACGTCCAAAAACTTGAATACACATCTAACAATCAATCAGTTTAAAATAAAATCTTTAAGTCTGATATATTGCGATAAATAATTATTTAAAAGTGTTCAATAATTATTATAAATTAATATATGATTATTAGGTACATTTAATACGTTAAATTTCAGTTTGCTAACAATAACTAACGCCTAAAACTACTGCAGCTTCTCACAATCTGAATAGCCGAGGAAAACACGCTGCAAGAAAAAACTCTTAAGATAACAGTACGCAGAGGTCTATCTTATATACAGCTACTTCTTTCTAGCTATGTTTAAGTTCCATGTAAGAGGGGGCGAGCCTATTGTCATTAACCGGACACAAATCCAGGAAACCACGTGATGTCGATTATCTTTATTTATTATTTTACTTTTCCTTAAACGTTTTGCGTAATTTTTTACAGTCATTTCTATGATTTCTTAGTAGGTAGGTACCTATTTTCGAACGGTATTTTCAATATATTTAACGGAAGCCATATTGAAATAAAGTTTTGTGAAAAAGCAAGTAGGAAATTTTCCGTAGAAATCTTGAACAAAAGACAGACAACTTATGTATAAAGCATTTTAGAACTATTTTAGATATTTTATTATGATTTAGTTTTTTAATTTAAATAAAAGACGCTAGGTACTTACCATAGCGTCTTTCTTTAGACGTAAAATAAAATTTTCATTATTTTTGTTATTTTTGCCAGTCCCGAGCAGGCAAAGGAAACGTAGGCCACACAGCCAAATATAAACTTGTTCATAATTTAATAGCGTCCAGGTCAGTCATATTTTAAACGCTTAGACATGACTTTTACCGCCTAATAAGAACAAAAAAAAAATTCTCCATGTTGTATATCTTGACAAGTTTTCCCTACAAAACACTTTTAACCCATTTCCGACACCTAAATATCCGAGAACCACACAAACTCCACTAAAAGACTTTGGCAACCCTACTAAACAAAAAAAAGTACCCCTCATAGGTACAAAAAAGTCATCCGTACGCCTTACCATGTAACTTGAAACAATCGTTGGCAAAACGTAAACACTTTTCACAATGGAACGAATATGCACTTAAATCCTACATTACAATTCCTAGGGCACAATGGGTAACACAAGTTTGATATCAAGTGGTATGGAACACTGTATTAGTTACATCACAAACTTCGACCGCGCGGGGCAGTGTACGCGGCACACAACATACTCCGATGGCGGGCCATGGACAACTGCCGTTCACTTGCCCGGTGTTGCCATTGGTGGAGAGAAATTACCCGTTTGGGGGTAATTTTTGGGGATGGAAGTAGTTTGGTTTATTCTTTGAAGAGTTTGTGGGATGAGGTGTTAAAGTGAAAAATAGAAAGTTTATGATCCTCGATGTAACTTATTTTTCATTGCAATTTTAAATTTAAATGTACACATTAAAATTTTCACTTATCGCACATAGATAATTTAAAACAGTAAGCCAATAATGCAAGCACAGAATAACTACTTATTAATAATTCCGCTCTTTAAGATGAGTTAAAAACAGTTCTAACATAAAAAAGTGTGGGGGTACAAAAAAACTCCCGTTCTAATAGTAACCAAATATCTCTCATCGTTCATGCCTATTAGTGATGGTACGGAGCATTCTCCACCACACTATTTCACCAGAACCACCCAAATGAGGGCCTGTTTCATATTCATAACAGTTACAATTAAAAATTACAACGTCAATTCTATGTACATTGCGGAGTATGTGTTTAGAAATATTTTCAAGCTTTATATTAGTTCCGCAATGAACACCAAATTGTCGTTGTATGTTACAATTGTAACCGGGCCTTACGTATCGAACTTGGATTCTTTTTTATTTATATTGACGTGACTTATTGTAGATTTGCCGCAGATGGCATTAACTACTTGGCCGGACAAAAGAACTTGGAATCGGAACTGTTCGTTTAATGGTCAATGTATGATTATTACCAATAAAACAAGTTCACACGACAGTCGCTTACGTTCTTAAAAAAACATTTACCCCCCAAAATGGGTAACAAAAGCTCTCTATCCCTGGCAACACCGCGACGTTGCCAGCCCGTGCGCCGCGTAATGGGAATGAGGTTAAAGTTTCCAACCAAACTTTTTTTTAATTTTCAGTGGTCGCTTTACTACAATAAGTGTATGGGGCTTCAGTGAGTCTAAGTTTTTTTTTAATGGATTGTTTTGTGTTTGTGTAGATTAGTATTGTAAATTTGTGATGTAGAGTCGTTGGATTGGACGTACTAGATTTTTTTTGTTTTTGACGTGATCGTATACGTACATTTGCCGCAAATGGCACTAACTACTTGGCCGGACAAATGGAGAGCGCTGAGGGCTCTCACCCGGTAATTGCAGCAGTGAGGTTTATTTGCGTCGTAACCGTCAATAGAGTCAACAGAACATAACATAGCTTCACGCCTATATCTACAAAGGGGTAGGCAGAGTTTAGTTTAAACACCCACTCCTTGCCAGCTATGTTTAAGTTTGACTCCCATGTGAGGTGAGCCTATTGCCATTAACCGGGCACAAATCCTGGAAACAACGTGATATCAATGATCTATGATCGAAACATGAACTCAAATGCCTCACCCAACAGGGTCCACATAATACCAGCGTCGTGGTTCACGCCGCGACTTGTGCTGAGTGAGGCCCTTTTATCTCAGGACGTCCACCACCACCTTATGATCATTGTAATTAACATCCTCCTATGCTTTTAATAGTTTTGTAAAAAAAAATTGTGATGTTATTGTCTTGTCTTTGTGTGTGGCGTCCTTTTATAATAAACAATTTCTATTCTATTCTATTCTATAAATGAAATAAAGAAATCAGAAATCAGAATCATTTATTCAACGTAATTATCATGGATAAACTTGTTGAAGGTCAATGTAACATTTTTGAATTTACGTCATTTCGCAAGGTGTTATGGCTGAGGAGAAGAAATGACAAGAAACTGCAACAGCAACACATCTTTTAAAAACCAATGAGGATATACATTACAAGTTATTTAATAACTAGAGGAACACATTCAATACCAGACATTTTTATCATTTAGGTAGTCATTAATCTTATAATAAGCTTTTTTACATAAAGTTTAAAATTTAAAATATTATCTGGTATTTTATTGTAAAAACATATACATAACCCCAAAAAAGATGAATTTAATTTACTTAATCTAGAATTTTGAATAGCAATTTTATGTTTATTGCATATGCAATTTTATGTAAAGATTCTGCTTGTGTCCATTATTATGGGCGATAGGTTGATCCCTTTTCACCATAAGGTCCACCACATCCACCTTAGGCTTTCGTGTCAACAGTGGCTGCAAATTGTCTTTGACGACTTAGAGATAATGCAAAAACATTTTCAATAATATCTATACGCACTTCGAAATGACAAATAGAACAGAGAGAGTCAAGAGAGAGAGAGAGAGTGAGAGTTTAGTTAAGAGCCTTTTTGTAATTACTTCTTTTTATTTTGGTGCAATAAAGTGTATTTGTATTGTATTGTAATGTAGAACCTCCTTTTTTGAAGTCGGTTAATAAAAAGAAGAACGAACCGGCGCAACGTAATTTAAAAAGTTAAATCCTGAACGGTGATTAGTGGATTCAAATTTAGAATAAGAAGATTAATTGAACCTTTTTTTACAAAATAAATATTGTAAAGTTAGGAGTTTTGGCTCTTTAGGGTTAACAGTGTAAAGGAATTTTAAAGTCCCTGTGGTACACCAGCTTGCTCCTAAAACGGGGAGCGCCGGTTTGAATCCTGGTACCAGACTTGCACTATCATCATCTTCATCATCAGCCGTACGCCCACTGCTGGGCATAGGCCTCCCCCAAGGATCTCCACGACGATCGGTCCTGCGCTGCCCGCATCCAGCGGCTTCCCGCGACCTTCACCAGGGGCCTGTTTAATAAAACTTACAATTGTAAATTACAACGACAATTTGATGTACATTACGTAGCTAATATGAAACTGCAAAATATTCGTGATCACACACTCCGCAATGTACATCAAATTGTCATTGTAATTTACAATTGTAAGTTTTATTAAACAGGCCCCAGATCGTCGGTTCGGACTTGCACCAATGAGTTATTAATTTATCTTAAGTGCAGTATTCACTAACACAGTTGTCTCGACCATTACAGACGGCGATACGGCTCACCTATCACGTTGGTCTAACAGAAAGCTTGGTGAGGTGTGGGTACTTAGTTCATCATGCGATGGATGTTCTGACTACCCCAATTGGGATATAGCCGTGACCTTACGTTATGTTACAACTTATCACCGTGAGGCACAGCACAGACTTTATCACTTCGTATGAATTTAACGTGCAATTTATTACAATTCTTATCTAATTGTTTCACTGGATGTTTGTATATTGTATGTAAGTAATGTGCGATTTGAACGCGAAATCTCTTCAACTGGATATATTTTTCGATTCACAGCGAGCTCTGAAGAGCAAGCTGACAAGACACTATCTCCATTAAAAAATAGTTAAATTAGAACAGTTTATTTGGTTTTTCGGTACGACAATGCAGGACGGAAAGGACAAGTCACAGGGACTGTAACCTGGAACCTGTCAGTACTATTCAGAGGCGGAGGACAGGGGTCCTAGTACGGCTTTGAAATATACTACTCTGGGCGCCATTCCACTCGCGTCAGACAGAGTACTGCGGGGCGGAAGGCAAGAGGGAAACCACTGCCCTATTTTTCCCTAAAAAAGTAGCATGGAAAATGCTGCACCGACAAGAGCGCGGCTCTTAAATTGATGATGATGATGTTTCTAGTAAAATATTATATCCCTCTTGTAAGAATTGCTTAACCTAAGTTTACCTGTTGTTCGAGGACGGCGTATGAGGGACTTACCTGTTGAAAAAAAAAAAGAATTAGCTTGAAATCAGAAATCAGAATCATCTATTCAACGTAATTATCATGGATAAACTTGTTGAAGGTCAATGTAACATTTTTGAATTTACGTCATTTCGCAAGGTGTTACGGCTGAGGAGAAGAAATGACAAGACACTGCAACTTACAAGTTATTTAACAACTAGAGGAACACAAAGCAAAGGTAAAAAAAAAAAAAAACATATTCAATACCAGACATTTTTATCATTTAGGTAATCATTATGATTTTAAAATACTACCAGGGGCCTGTTTAATAAAACTTACAATTGTAAATTACAACGACAATTTGGTGTTCATTACGTAGCTAATATGAAACTGCAAAATATTTGTGATCACAAACTCCGCAATGTACATCAAATAACTCGATGTGGTGTGGATACTTAGTTCAACTTGCGATAGATGTACTCTCTAACTACCCCAATTGGGATATAGTCGTAAGCTTATGTTGTGTCCGGTGTGTACAGTCGTGAGCAACACCATATACCCACTTTAGAACCCTGTCGCACTATCATATTTGATATTCAATGAGACTTTATCCTACCTGCTTTTCCACCGTAAATTTCTTTATCACCTCCGAGATTTTCTAGAATTTTTATTATTTAAAAGTTGGTCTTCTAGCCCCTTATATATCTTTATATTATTGATACCTTTTGCATAGGATGTGTTGCCCTAACTAATAGCTCAACCAGATCAATCTCTGCCTGGCCGAACGCTGATCCCCAAGACACAGGCCTATAAGCTTAGTTTGGAGATCAGAGTTCAACAAATAATTTGTACACCTTCTATATAGGCACTTAACTTAATTGCACATCTGTACAAATTTCTTTGATAATAAATAAATTATTATATTATATTATTATATACTTACGGTTTAATTTGTCAACAAAGTTAATGTGACATGGTTTCAAAGTGGTGGTTATTATACATTAGTACTCGTGACTCGAGGGCGAAGCTTCTAGAAAACCCGAGTCCACATTCAACATGACATTACATTATCGAACCTTGGACAGTGTATCTGACAGGGTGAAATGTTTTGGATTTGGACACACCCGGGTCACGTGGCGACGCTGAAACGATAAGGTATAAACACAGCCGTGGTATTTGACGACGGTGAAAATATGACATGGCAAATATAAAGTTTATCTGAAGATTCCCTTTTTTTCAACGAGAATTTTATCTTCTTATCGTGTGGATTGTGAGGTGGAATACCAACCCTATCAACCCTGGTGTCAGGGTTATTATTGAGCCGCCAAAGGCCCCTGACATGGCTCATGTAACGACTACGTTACATCAGTAGTGACCGGGACCAACGGCTTAACGTGCCTTCCGAAGCACGGATCATCTTACTTTCGTACAATCAGGTGATCAGCCTGTAATGCCCTAACCAAACTAGGGAACACAAAGTGTTTTTTGTGATATTTCCCCGCCGGGATTCGAACCCGGGGCCTCCGGATCGTGAGTCCATCGCTCAACCACTGGACCACAGAGGCCGTTTTCTCTGGACACAGATCATGCCTATATCCTCAAAGGGCCATGCAGAGTATAGGTATACACACAAGTATAAGTATCATTAACACCCTATATAAGACGTAAATAGGCATTCTATAGGACTCTACTTAATGAAGGAACGCTAACAAACCCGCGAGAATCAACTAGTTATAAAATAATACATACATACATACATAAACTCACGCCCGTAATCCCTAATGGGGTGGGCAGAGCCACAAGTAATCGGAGACAACTTGCAGCCACTGTTGATACGAAGTCCAAAGATGGATATGATGAACCTTATGGTGATAAGGGATCAGCCTATCGCCCATAACATTAGTCCATCATGTTAGAGGACACAATCCCTCTGTCGGTTTTTACGACATGCCCAACCAATGCCAATGCCAATGTTTATAAAATAATAACCAACGCAATATCTATTACGTTAAGTTTACAGCTTCAATAGAGATTCTTCAATAGGGACGACTGGTATCGACTGGTGGTCCAGTGGTTTGAGCGTTCGGCTCACGATCCGGAGGTCCCGAATTCAAATCCCTAATTGGGTTAGGACATTACAGGCTGATCACCTGATTGTCCGAAAGTAAGATGATGCACGTTAAGCCGTTGGTCCCGGTTACTACTTACTGAGATGTAAGTATGCAGTCATTACATGAGCCATGTCAGGGGCCTTTGGCGGTTGAATAGTAACCCTGACGCCAGGGTTGATGTGGTTGGTACTCCACCCTACAACCCACACGATAGAAGAATAAGTACACACACCCACTCGTCGCCAGCTATGTTTAATTCCTAGGTTTATAAAGGGTGTTAGTTACATCGTAACGATAACTTTAAGGGATGATTCAGACCATGATTCCGAGTTGATATCAAGTGGAATTTACGGTCGCAAAAGTATGGAACTGAAATCATCATTTCATCTTCACTTTATATGCCGACTGTAATTGGAATACCATTGTATTTAATTCTATAAATTATGTAACACAAACTGGATTTAAAAAAAAAAGAAAAGAAAGGAAAACATGAAACAGTAGGATTAGGGCCCTGTGCTGGGAGGTTTTCTGGCCACGTATTTCCCTCAGCGTTATAGATTCCGATGTGGTAGTAGTTTTACAGCTAGTTACATAATGGCCCCGATTCCTGCAGACACCGCCTAATTTTATTTTAAGTTATATCCGTCATTTTCATATCCGTCGAAAAGGAAAGGGACGGATGATTCACAGTTCTTAATTTTAGGAAGAAAGAGTAAATGAATGAATAACCTGGGCGAATCAAAAGGTACGTCGCTGGTATATAATCCGTTTGACGTGCTGTGTACTTAACTGTGTCGGGTTATTGACGGATGTAAAATTTTTAGACGGTTGGTTTAGATTTGTGCTTAAAATTGACGTGTGTTCCATAAATTTTATGCTTGTCGATTACCCGTCCCTTTCCTTTTCGGCGGATAAGAAAATGACAGATATAACATAAATAAAATTAGATGGTATTTACAGGAATTAGCACCAATATGTAATTAAATTTTATTGACGTTCAAAAAGCGCTAACTTTGTAAGACAATTTTGGTAAATAAATATTCGAGCTGACATATCCTTTAAACGGCCCCCCCCCCCCTCAGCAGGTTTCCATCGATCCTCGTGTCATACAGATCTTGACAATAACTGTATATATTCAGAACAATGATATAACCAGTTGCGCAACTCGCCACGTCACTTTGTTTTCAGTCAATGTTGACATTCCCCAGCGTCTTGAAAAACGTCATGCGTCACTTCCATAGTGTGTTTTTTTTTTGTTTTCGTTTTCCCCGAAGGGCAAGGCAAAGGGAACTATGCCCATACAGCCATGTCTTATGTATTTTTTTCTTAATAATGATAAATGAAATGATAAAAGATGATGACGATGATGAAACCTAAGCCCCCATCAGAGCAGACTCCTACTCCGAACCCCAAACGAATTAACTCAAAAGTACTTTTGAGTTGTAAAGCGGCTTGTTGGCACGAAGCGAAAATAGATAGGTACAGTTTGTTTATTGAATATTCCGATATAATAACACTATGAATGTCTTCCGACTAACTTAGTGCGATCATTAACCACAAAACACCTTTTTTTTTTTTTTTTTGACGTGACTTATTGTAGATTTGCCGCAGATGGCATTAACTACTTGGCCGGACAAATGGGGAGCGCTGAAGGCTCTCACCCGGTACAACGTTTAAGACAACAGGCCTGAGGGTGCCCAGTTGGGCGCGAACCTCGGCTCAGGGCGTCGTCTGAGAGGAAAAATATTTGAAAGAATTAATCGACCCTAGTGGGTCGATAGCGATAAGCGCTGAATGAGGGAAATCGTCGACCACGCCGGCGGGGTCGGTATCGGGGTCCTGAAGTGTTTGGTGTCGCGAGCTGATTGGCTGCCTCTATGGCTAGGGTAATCGGGTCGTCGGGATCGTATATTACGTCCTTCGGACGCCGATACTTTTCAGTACCGTCCCTAAGCGGGATGTAATCGGAAGCCGCAACTACCAGGGGATTCGGGTGGTGCGGAGCAGAATCGAAAAAACGTTTGGAAGCTAATTTGAGCCATTGGGCAATGGTTGGCAGACCTAGGTCAATGTGCAGATTTTCATTGCGAATACACACACAAAACACCACTTCGTATTAATTATTTAGATTATTCAATGAAGAAAGCAACTGTCCCGTTCCCGCCAAAAAGTCCACCCACAGTGTATATATATAATCCATGTCCTGGTGGGGACATATTACAAAAATCACTTTGTGATCCCTAGTTTGGTTAGGACATTACAGGCTGATCCCGTGATTGGCCGAAAATAAGATGATCCGTGCTTCGGAAGGCACGTTAAGCCGTTGGTCCCGGTTACTACTTACTGATGTAAGTACGTAGTCGTTACATGAGCTATAGTTAACAACCACCAATCCGCACTGGGCCCGCGTGGTGATTTAAGGCCCGATCTCCCTATCCATCCATAGGGAAGGCCCGTGCCCCAGCAGTGGGGACGTTAATGGGCTGGTGATGATGACGATGAGGGAGCCCTCATTCCGATAACATGCATAACTCAACAAAACTGTTTTTATTGCCCAGTATTCGTTTAAAAAACAACATTTGCAAATATTCACGCTGCCCGCCCTGTACAGATATGGCGTGAAGATAAGCGGGTATGGGGGTCGTTTCCCACGTGGAGTCTTTGCCCTCGGGGTGGGCAGACACCTGTGTGTTTTTTCAACCGTTCAGTCGTGTTCGCACTATATAGAAGCAGTGGAGTAGGTTACGAGTCACCTGCGAACTTAACATCGCCAGTAGTGTTCTCGAACTATCGATTTTAATCTTAAAACAATTAGTGATGTGTGTCTAAGTGCACCGCTACACACTTTTGTGATTTTTATTATTATCATCCCTTACTTGCACTTAAAGTTTGCACTAAATAAAAGAAAATATTTACAAAAGACTCTTAACTAAGTACATGGCAAATGGCGGCCTTATCGCTTAGAGCGATTTCTTCCAGACAACCATAAATTGAGGAAAAATGTAAAAATTGTAATTGAAAGATACATACATATAATACATTCTTCACTTGTACTGCGCATGATATTGTATATTTTTTTAATATACGTAATTTATATTTGCAGTGTTTGTGCAATGAAAGTTTATTATTGTAGACATAAACTCACGGATCAGTAAGATGTACCGGCGTGCGTCTATGAAGCGATTGATGAATGTGGAGGAAACAAGAGAAGTGTGTCAGGATCGAAGCAAATGGAATTCCACAGTCTCTGCTTGCTCTCGTGGGAAATAGGCGTGAGTTTATGTATGTATGTATACACATAAACATGCTTATTTTTCAAGCTGTTACACCGCTTCCTATTTACACTGTGGTCACCTGCTTGTCTATGCCAAGTATTATATTTTACAGCGCGTCGTATTATGCTAAGAAGTTAATTAATATATTTTTATGCCATTATTTAGTGTTAGGGATAAATGTTGTAATTTGAGGAAAATATTTCAGACATACCCATGGTCTAGTGGCTAGAGCGATAGGTTCGCGATTTGTAGGCCCGGGTTCGATTCCCAACGCGAACATTATCGGAATCACTTTGTGAGACTGTCCTTTGTTTGATAAGGACTTTGCACGCTTGAATCACCTGATTGTCCGAAAAAGTAAGATGATTCCGTGCGGAGAGCACGTTAAGCCGTTGGTTCCGGCTATTAGCCGTAAAACAGCTCCACCAACCCGCAGTGGAGCAGCGTAGTGGAGTATGCTGCATACCCCCTCCGGTTGATTGAGGTTAGGGAGGGATACAGGGGGCCCTTTCTATATAGGCTGTTTATATTCGTTATATAGGAGGAAAATATTTTTACATGAAATTTCGCAAAATTCATCAAAATTTTGTTTTTATTTTTTAATTATTAGTTTATATACTTTTGCGTCGGAATATTCCACTTGATATCAACTCAGAATCATAGTCTGAACTCTGAATCATCCTTCAAAGTTTTCGTTATCACTAGCACCCTGTATAAGACGTAAATAGGCATTTTATAGGACTCTACTTAATGAATGAATGCGAACAAACCCGCGAGAATCAACTAGTTATAAAATAATAACCAACGCAATGTCTATTACGTTAAATTTACAGCTTCAATAGAGATGGGACGACTGGTATTGACTGGTAACGGCCTGTGGTCCAGTGGTTTGAGCGTTCGACTCACGATCCGGCGGTCCCGAATTCAAATCCCGGTGGGGACATATCACAAAAATCACTTTGTGATCCTTAGTTTGGTTAGGACATTACAGGCTGATCACCTGTTTATCCGAAAGTAAGATGATCCGTGCTTCGGAAGGTACGTTAAGCCGTTGGTCTCGGGTACTACTTACTGATGTAAGTAAGCAGTCGTTACATGAGCCATGTCAGGGGCCTTTGGCGGCCCAATAGTAACCCTGACACCAGGGTTGATGGGGTTGGTCCTCCACCTAACAACCCACACGATAGAAAAGAATCAATGAAGTATCACCAACTATTAAACAAATACTAGTATAAGTACTAGGTAAGCGTCACAACAAAAAGTATTACGCGAGTTACTCTACGCGACGTTGTCAGCTCTCATCGTTAGAAGGAGAGGGGGTATTGTGTGAGCGAGAAGGAAACAATAGGGGCTGAACTTTCTTAGAGCGCTTATAAACATTAGCATTGTATAGGGTATCTTCACGCTTTTGACTTGTGGGGTACGGATTGATAATGAGAATGCGAATTTTAATTGTTTGTTGCAAAAAAGTGACTTCAGCTATAGACTTCTTCTTCACTTGTGTGGTTTGTGAGATCTATAATCGACCTCATCAACCCTGATGTCAGGGTTATTACTGAGCCGCCAAAGGCCCCTGACATGGCTCATGTAACGACTACGTACTCACGTAGGTAAATAGCTGGGACCGACTGCTAACCGAAGCACGGATCATCTTACTTTCGGTCATCTTCTATCGTGTGGGTTATGAAGTGGATTACCAACCCCATCAACCCTGGGGTCAGGGTTACTATTGAGCCGCCAAAGGTCGCTGACATGGTTCATGTAACGACTACGTAGTTACATCAGTAAGTAACCGGGACCATCGTTAACGTGCCTTCCGAAGCACATATCATCTTACTTTCGGACAATCAGGCGATTTCACCGTGACAAAACTGGCGACAGTCTCACAGAGTGATTTTTTGTTAGACATGTCCCCACCGGGATTCGAACCCGGAACCTCCGGATCCCGAGTCGAACGCTCAACCACTGGACCTTATTTATAAAAAAAATATACGACCCACTGTGACTGCTGGGTACAGGGAAAGCTTCCTCAATCAACCGGAGGGGGTATGGAGCATACTCCACCACATCACTCTACTGCGGGTAGGTGAATTTGGCTCACCGTACCATCCGGAGCACAGAATCATCATTGTGTTAATTTAAATAAAAAACTAATAAAGACCCTAAGGTTGCCTGGAAGAAATTGCTATTTAGCAATAAGGCCGTCGATTGTACTTCTGTCACATTTGTAATTGTTTTTAGTGTTGTGTTTACCTATATGTGCAATAAAGTGTTTTTGTATTGTATTGTATTGTAACATAATGGACTAATGTTATGGGCGATAGGCTGATCCCTTATCACCATAAAGTCCATCATATCCATCTTTGGACTTCGTATCAACAGTGGCTGCAAGTAGTCTTTGATTACTTGTGGCTCTGCCCACCCCATTAGGGATTGGGCGTGAGTTTATATGTGTATGTTGTATTGTAAAGACCTAAAAACCCGAATACACTAACTGAACTCAATTAAAAAGTTAAAACGGAACTTGTTTATTACAAGTTACAAGTAACTTGCACTCCGACTTGGCCTACTTATAGGCGGCGTAATAACTGGTAATTATTTATCAAACTATTACCAGGGGGGGTTGGCGGAAACGAGAGAGATAATTATAATTTCAATTATTCTCCTCCATGGTTTAGTTGCTAGAGCATTGGGCTCACGACCTCGAGGTCCGGGTTCGACTCCCGATGGGGACATTTGTCGAAAATCACTTTGTGAGATTGTCCTTTGTTTCATAAGGACACAAAAAAACTGGACCTGTCGAATCAAATTCAAAAATATCTTTATTCAGTAGGTAACATAGTTACACTTTGAATCGTCAATTTTACATGACGAACGTCTCATCCGCCTAAAACTACTGCAGCTTCTCACAACCTGTATAGCCGGGGAAAAGAAGCTGCAAGATAAACCTCGGCACGGGGCCCTAGACGTTCTTTAAAAAAATAAAAATAAACATGAATCTTCAGGTTAGGTAAGTGGACCCTGATAATGCTAGGGAGAGGATGATGAAACGAAGTAAATATGTAGAGTGCCATCTATATTGTTTGTGAGGTACGTAGCCTGATAAATACCACATTAAGTTAATTTGTCAGCCACTGGCCCCGATTCCTGCATACATACATAAACTCACGCCTATTTCCCACCGGGGTAAGCAGAGACTATAGAATTCCATTTGCTTCGATCCTGACACACTTCTCTTGCTTCCTCCACATTCATCAATCGCTTCATACACGCACGCCGGTTCAGAGTAGATCGTATTGAACCTTTTCTAAAGACATCTCCAATTTGGTCATCGTAAGTCCTTCTAGGTCTTCCTCTGCCAGCCCTACCATCAACTTTCGCTTTATATACCGCTTTTGCAATTATATTATCCTTCATCCGCTCTACGTGTCCAAACCAACCTAACATTCCCTTCTCAATCCTAGTCACTATATCGTCTTTTACACCACATCTCTGTCCGATTCCTGCAGACACCGCCTAATTTTATTTTAAGTTATATCCGTCATTTTCATATCCGTCGAAAAGGAAAGGGACGGATGATTCACAGCTCTTAATTTTAAGGAAGAATGAGTAAATGAATGAATAACCCGGGCGAATCAAACGGTACGTCGCTGGTATGCAATCCGTTTGACGTGCTGTCTACTTAACTGTGTCGGGTTATTGACATGGTAAAATTTTTAGACCGTTGGTTTAGATTTGTGTTTAAAATTGACGTGTGTTCCATAAATTTTATGCTTGTCGATTACCCGTCCCTTTCCTTTTCGGCGGATAAGAAAATGACAGATATAACTTAAAATAAAATTAGATGGTATTTACAGGAATTAGCACCACTAAAAGAGTATTTTTAAAACGAGATTGTTCTCATAAACTCCGGCGCAACGGGTATCATCACTCCTTATAGGCATTATTCATTTATGTATGACGATTTTAACTTTTATTAGAGACTCTTCTTCTTCTATCGTGTGGGTTGTGAGGTGGACTACCAACCTCATCAACCCTGGTGCCAGGGTTATTGAACCGCCAATAACCCCTGTCATGGCTCAAGTAACGATTACGTACTATCAATTCTCTGGAGGAGCTCGGTGGCGCAGCGGTTAACGCGCTCGGTCTGCGATTGTTGAAGTTAAGCAACTTTCGCGAAGGCCGGTCATAGGATGGGTGACCACAAAAAAAGTTTTCATCTCGAGCTCCTCCGTGCTTCGGAAGGCACGTTAAGCCGTTGGTCCCGGCTGCATTAGCAGTCGTTAATAACCATCAATCCGCACTGGGCCCGTGTGATGGTTTAAGGCCCGTTCTCCCTATCCATCCATAGGGAAGGCCCGTGCCCCAGCGGTGGGGACGTTAATGGGCTGATGATGATGATGATGACTATCACTTCAATAAGTAACCGGGACCAACGCTTTAACGTGCCGTAATACTCAATAAACTAGTAATCAGAAAGAAACCAAACAATTATACAGGGTGTTAGTGACATCGTAACGAAAACTTTGAGGGATGATTCAGATCGTGATTCTGAGCAAACATCAAGTGGAATTTTTCGTAGCAAAATTCCCGAACTTATAAAATATTTTTTTAATCATTTTCATTTCTCTACTTTTGCGATGGAAAATTCCATTTGATATCAACTCAGAATAATAAGCTGAATCATCTCTCTTAGTATTCGTTACCATGTCACTTACACCCCGTACAAGTACATACTGGTAGCCATACAAGTATGTGTGTTAGTGACACCGTACCAAATAGTGAGGGGGATGATTCAGACCATGATTCTGAGTTGATATCAAGTGGAATTACCTGTCGGAAAATTCATGAAAATTTTAGTGTTTTTTTTTTTATTAATTTCAGTTCCGTACATTTGCGACGGAAAATTACACTTGGTAACCTCAGAATCATGGTCTGAATCGTAACTCAAAGTTATCGTTACGATGTCACTAAAAACTTGTATATACCACATTACCAGACTAATTTCGTGGAACTTAAAAACTATTTTATTCATAAACTCAACTCCCCTACGACTCGTAACTACTTTCTGACGACGGGACTGTAAAACGGCCGAGTTGAAAAGTTAAAAAAACTTAAAATGGCAACCCGGAACAACACTTAGCGCTGTCTAAATCGATGCTGAAAGAATCCTCAAAGTTTGTCACCGTATTACGTGTTGAAGACGACTAATATTGCTATCTTCTATCGTGTGGGTTGTGAGGTGGGTTACCAACCTCATCAACTCTGGTGTCAGGGTTACTATTGAGCCGCCAAAACCCCTGACATGGCTCATGTAACGACTACGTACTAATACAATTATTTATTAAATAAAAATACATAAACAAGTACATCCCATCCAACTACAATTGTAACAACACACATATTATTCTTCTTCTTTGCGAGTCGATGGCGATCGAAGCTAAATTTTTGCTGACCAATAATTGGCCACGCTTACGGCATTGTCAGTGGCTTCGTACAGGTCTTCAATAGTGCAGGTGTTAGGGCACACACATATTATTAAAAACAAAACATAAAAAAGGGATAAAAAGCTATAAATAAAAAATGTCCTCCTGCTCACCACATCGAGGCAAAGTCCCCAGAATACTGGCCTTCTGGACCCCATGGGGCCAACGTTTCTACAGCAAAAGGCAAGAAAAAATACGACGTACTACGTAATACTACGTACTTACATCTATATATACTTTCAGACAATCTGGTGATTAGCCTGTAATGTCCTAACCAAACTAGTATTTTTTGTCGTATGTCCCCACCGGGATTAGAAACCGGGATCTCCGGATCGTGAGCCCAACTATACAGGTTGTGAGAAGCCGCAGTAGTTTTAGGCGGATGAGACGTTCGTTATGTAAAAAATGACGATTCAAAATGTAACTATGTTATAGCTACTGAATAAAGATATTTTTGAATTCGAATTTGAACTTGCTATCCCAACACGTAATACACGTCAAACTTCAAACCACCTAGCGACTACGCCTATGCAACGCTCTGCATGTTTTATGAAGCGCGCGTAACTTCGTCCGCGCACCACGGTTTAAAATGGTTTAGATTTAGACCATCTCTTGCCTGTCATTTTCTTATCCGTCGAAATGGAAAGCGACGGATTGACAACTGTTAATTTTAAAATTAATGAATAACCCGAGCGAATAAAGTAGGCATCTCGCTCATATGCAACCTTTTGACGTATGCTGTCTACTTAATTCTGTCGCGTTATTGGCCAATATCGGAAATTTTCTTAACAAGTCTAAGAAAGTTTTCTTAAAACTAGTCAAATCAGTTACTTTTTACTAAACGTCAAAACACGAAATTACTATGGAATTTGTATGAAAAAGCAACCTGTGACGTCATAGGAAGATGTGATAAAATGTCGGACTTATTAAGAAGAAGAAGAATAAGAATAAAATAAATTACATTTTTACATTTTTCTTCATTAACATTCATAAATAGGTTTTTTTAGGTTTGGATCTGTCTTTATTTAGTAAAAAGAATTTCAAAATTTATCTCGAACCTAGTAAGTGTATTGGGTAGTGATCCAACTGGGGTAGTCAGAGGTACATCCATCGCAAGTAAACTAAGCACCCACGTCTCACCGAGCTTTCTGTTACACCAACGTGGTATGTATCGCCGTATCGCCGTCTATAATGGTCGAGCCAACTCTGAGACTGTGTTAGAGTCTTCTTTGCCAATAATTCATTGGTGTACCAGGCCGGCAATTTGAAAAATAATAGTTCCAGCCAGCGATATGTCCACTAACCACTCCTTTACCAAATATCGTTTATTTAAAAAAGGAAACAATATAAACGCGGTATGATACTTGTTTCTTCCCCATTCGGCCACGTCAGCGTAACAAACACAAATTAAGCCTTCGTACACAATAGACTGGCGGAGGCGATAGCGGATATAAATCTCTGAATGGGGTAGTCAGACGTACCTCCATCACAGAATGAACTAAGTACCCACACCTAACCGAGCTTTCTGTTAGACCAACGTGATAGGTGGTGAGTCGCGTGGTATAGGAAGACCAGCCGGGTCTGCATGAGAACTGCGCCGCGCGCGACGCGAATAACATTGAGCGCTTCGAACAATATACGATACGAATGCTATCTACGTAGATGGACGTCAAACAGCTATTGGTCGAACGCCTCGATAAAATTCGCGCGGCGCGCGGCGCGGTCGTCATGCAGACCCTACAGGTATGCTCAAAACTGACAGCTAACTTTACAAGGTTAGCCCAGCTGACGTCATCCGACCCTGCGTTGCCATTTCGTAAAAAACAAATTACCCACGTTCAATGTTTTAATTTACTTCGCAAGGAAATTTTTTACTTTTAGTAAAAGATTTACGTACAGTGATAATGATTTTTATATATGTGACAAATAATAGTAACTAAATACATTAGTCAGTAATTCACTTAATTATCAATAATAAAATAAAATTTACGCCCTTGGAATGTTGGAGATACCAATTGAATGGTAACACTTACGTCATCAACGGGCTAGCAATGGCGGCTTGTCATAGGATTGAGCATAGCTGGTCTTCTTATGTCATGGTGAGTCGTGTAGCCGCCTATAATGGTCGAGACAAGGGCTTTTTGGCGGGAAACGGGAACGGGACAGTTGCTTTCTTCATTGAATAATCTAAATAATTAATACGAAGTGGTGTTTTGTGGTTAATGATCGCATTAAGTTAGTCGGAAGACATTCGCGTGTTTTATTATATCGGAGTATTCAATAAACAAAGTGTATCTATCTGCCTATTTTCGCTTCGTGCCAGGAAGCCGCTTCATAACTCGGAAGTTTATGCGGACTTTTGAGTTAATTCGTTTGGGGTTCGGAGTACGAGTCTACTCCGAGGGTGGGGGCTTAGGTTTCATCATCATCATCTTTCATCATTTCACCACGCACATAGTATCCGTCATTCGGAAACTGGAAAAAATAAAGAAAAAAAATACGTAAGACATGGCTGTATGGGCATAGTTCCCTTTGCCTTACCCTTCGGGGAAAACCAAAATAAAAAAAATAAATGGTCGAGACAACTGTGTTAGTGGAAACTACACTAGTTGAGTTCGATACCGGGATTCGAACCGGCGTTCCCCGTTGAGAAGCAAGCCGATGAACCACAGGACTACAATGACTACCTTGAATCAATTTGAGTCGTGTACTAGGTAGAAAATAAATTATGAAATTCTGATTACTAAATAAAGACAGATCTAAAACTAACGAAAAACAATCAATTTAACTTAATTTAATTAATTATTTATTTTAATTTTTTTTTAATATTTTTTTATTTATTTTTTTTATTTTCTTTTTTCAATTTAACTTATTTATGAATTTTAATCAAGAAAAACGTAATAATAAGTCCGAAATTTTATCACTTTTTTCTGTGATCATACAAATTCCATAGTAATTTCGTGTTTTGACGTTTAGTAAAAAGTAACTAATTTGACTAGTTGGAAACTAGCCTATTATCGAAGATCGATAACGACCTTGGTAATCCAGTGGTTGATCGTTGGTCTCTTTGGATTACGAAGAGGAAATCACCTTGTGAGACTATCCTTTGTTTGGTAAGGACTTTTCAGGCTTAAACCGCCTGATTGTCCAAAAAAGTAAGATGATTCCGTGCTTTGGAAGGCACGTTAAGCCGTTGGTCTCGGCTATTAGCCGTAAAAACACCTCCACCAACCCGCAGTGGAGCAGCGTGGTGGAGTATGCTCCATACCCCCTCCGGTTGATTGAGGGGAGGCCTGTGCCCAGCAGTGGGACGTATATAGGCTGTTTATGTTATGTTATTATATCACGTGGTTGACAGGATTTGTGCCCGGTTAATGGCAATAGGCTCGCCACCTGTTACACGGGACTTGAACATAGCGAGGAGTAGGTGTATAATTGTTAATAATTGTACATACTAAACACCTCCACCTACCCCGTCGGGTAACAGGCGCGATGCCAGTTTTGTTGTGAATACATTCGCGCGATTCCATATTAAATGAAGCGTTCGATTCCGCCGCTTCGTATCCACGCGTTTCTCGTGTGCAGGCGATAAAATTCCCACCTTCGTATAAAGAATTCACACAACAATTACTGGGTTGGTGCTTCGTTTATGCATCACGCCATAACGGAATGGGGGTAGACATTAAAGATGTAGACTGATATTTTCACCTTTGATTGGACTGGACTGGTTCCTTTTTATTTTTGTACGGTTCAATATAGTATTTGCTGGTTTGTGTTTAACTTCACGATGTATCGTTATCGGGGTAAGCTGGTTTAGACAGATAACATAACATGAGCTCACGATTAACGGCCTCCGTGGTCCAATGGTTGAGTGTTCAACTCACGATCCGGAGGTCCCGGGTTCGATTCCCGGTGGGGACATATCACGTTGTGATACCTAGTTTGGTTAGGACATTACAGGCTAATCACCTGATTATCCAAAAAGATGATCCGTGCTTCGGAAGGCACGTTAAGCCGTTGGTCCCGGTTACTACTTACTGATGTAAGTAAGTACTCGTTACATGAGCCATGTCAGGGGCCTTGGGCGGTTCAATAGAAATTGACGTGATGATTTTTTATGTGGAGATGGTTGAAGTGATGGAGAGTGACATAGGCTATTTTTGTCTCTTTCTAACCCCCCACTTCCCTAAAATGGGGGGTGGAAATTATAATGGAGGATTTCGCAATTTTCAAGGTAGAAAGCTAAAAATTGGTATGCGGATTATTTGTGTCTAACAAAGTACCTAATCGTGATTCATTTTTTTTAAATCTGCCCCCAACCGCTTCAAACAGGGGGTGAAATTAAATACCTATGGGAATTTTCACAGTATTCAAGATCTCTCTCTCTCTCTCTCTCTCTCTCTCCTTAGCATTTATTATTCCCATCTGATGGTGGGGTCTGCCTTCTTCGTACAGTCATGAGCAATATCATGTATCCACTTTAGGACTCTGTCGCACTAACATATTTGACATTTAGTGAGACTTACAGTTCAATTTGTCAAAAAAGTTAATGTGACATGGTACCAAAGTGTATACATATTAATGCTTGTGACCGTACTTCTCTTCCACTTCGCTCTATCAGACGTGTCGCTTTCGGAGACATTGCACATGCACAGGTCCTTCTTGACCACATCCGCCCATTTTGTTTTTGGTTCTTTGTTTTGGTTATTTTCAAGATAGGAAGCTAAAAATTGGTACATTAGGAAAGGGGAACCATGTTACCCAAAATTTACTGCGAGCGAAGCCGCGGGTACAAGCTAGTTGTACGTAATACGTATATAATAAGTAAGTAACTTCGTACTAATCATAAAACTGTCAATTTGACCTCCCTGAAGCGTGTATATCTAATTCATACTAATTTATGGACGTTCGTAATTAATAGGTATTCGTTGCCTTTATTATACAATACTTGACTTTAAAATTATCCAACTTGTCATAGTTAATTCATAATGTAGACCAGGAGCTAATGGCACACCTAGGACACTTCATACAAAAATATGTAGGGGCACACCTAGGACATTACATACAAAATTCTGTAGGGGCACACCTAGGACATTACATACAAATATCTGTAGGGGCACACCTAGGACATTACATACAAATATCTGTAGAGGCACACCTAGGACATTACATACAATTATCTGTAGGGGCACACCTAGGACATTACATACAAAATTCTGTAGGGGCACACCTAGGACATTACATACAAAATTCTGTAGGGGCACACCTAGGACATTACATACAAAATTCTGTAGGGGCACACCTAGGACATTACATACAAATATCTGTAGGGGCACACCTAGGACATTACATACAAATATCTGTAGAGGCACACCTAGGACATTACATACAATTATCTGTAGGGGCACACCTAGGACATTACATACAAAATTCTGTAGGGGCACACCTAGGACATTACATACAAAATTCTGTAGAGGCACACCTAGGACATTACATACAATTATCTGTAGGGGCACACCTAGGACATTACATACGAATATCTGTAGGGGTACACCCCGGACACTTCATACAAAAATCTGTAGGGGCACACCTAGAACATTACATACAAAAATCTATAGGAGCACACCTCTGACACTTCACACAAAAATCTATAGGGGCACACCTCTGACACTTCATACAAAAATCTATAGGGGCACACTCCGGACACTTCATACACAAATCTGTAGGGGCACGCCTCGGACACTTCACACAAAAATCTGTAGGGGCACACCTAGGACATTACATACAAATATCTGTAGGGGCACACCTAGGACACTACATACAAAAATCATTGCGTAAGTGCGAGGGAGACAGTTCACGTACTCTCTTCTTACTCCTAAGTGGCTTACGGCCATTTAAGACTAAATAAGACCCAGAGGGGGTGAGGTCGGCCCCCACTGATTGGTGCGGGGCGGAAAGTTACCGTCCTATACGTAGTCATCATCATCATCAGCCCATTAACGTCCTCACTGCTGGGGCACGGGCCTTCCCTATGGATGGATAGAGAGATCGGGCCTTAAACCAGTGCGTATTGGTGGTTATTAACGACTGCTAATGCAGCCGGGACCAACGGCTTAACGTGCCTTCCGAAGCACGGAGGAGCTTGAGATGAAAACTTTTTTTTTCTGTGTTCACCCATCCTATGACCGGCCTTTGCGAAAGTTGCTTAACTTCAGCAATCGCAGACCGAGCGCGTTTACCGCTGCGCCACCGAGCTCCTAAATTACATGGGACTCAAACGTAGCTGGCGAGGAGGTCACGAGCATTAATATGTATACACTTTGGTACCATGTCACATTAACTTTTTTGACAAATTGAACTGTAAGTCTCACTAAATGTCAAATATGTTAGTGCGACAGAGTCCTAAAGTGGGTACATTATATTGCTCATGACTGTACCACAGTGACTGTGTGTGGTGATCTTTTATAATTATTATTTTTCTTTCTTCTTTATATTATACACTTGTGCTTTTTTTTTTGACGTGACTTATTGTAGATTTGCCGCAGATGACATTAACTACTTGGCCGGACAAATGGGGAGGTTTGAAGGCTCTCACCCGGTACAACGTTTAAGACAACAGGCCTGAGGGTGCCCTGTTGGGCGCGCACCTCGGCTCAGGGCGTCGTCTGAGACGAAAAATATTTGAAAGAATTAATCGACCCTAGTGGGTCGACAGCGATAAGCGCTGAATGAGGGAAATCGTCGACCACGCCGGCGGGGTCGGTATCAGGGTCATCTACACTTGTGCATAACTCTAGCTCTTATACTATAACAATTACTATGGTCTGTAATAATAGTAAATACTATATATCATAGTACAGGTATTAGTATGAGTGGGTGGAATTAATTCCACCATCTTTACAATCGTCAACTGTGTCCGTTCGATGAACTTGAAGATTTGTGCAGGTGGGCGCTAAGGGGGTAGATAAGGAGCAGTGTTTGTGTACAAATACTGTGTAGTATTTACTGTGTTTATTGACGTTGACCGTACTAGAGTGAGGATGGTAAAAAAAAAATGTTCATGTTTCATGTGGTTTGTGAGGTCAACGACCGACCTCATCAACCCTGGTGTCAGGGTTACTATTGAGCCGCCAACGGCCCCTGACATGGCTCATAAAAAATCAACAATGAATAATTATTACAAAATCTCCGACCACCGAGAACTCAGACGCAAAGTGCAGTAACTCAAAATTTAAAGAATCAGGTGACGCCGAGGTCGAAATTTGAATATTAAATAAATAAAATGTGTAGAAAAAAATGTCCGATTCAATATCCGTTGCTCCCATACCTGCGTGGTAACTGGTAACGTAATAATAATTTCGGATCGCACGCGCCGCGACAGATGTTCGCTTTCGGGTCACCTCGGTGGCGTTCGGGCGTCTTCGGTTCTTTACGGGTCCCAGGAAGGAAAGTTTGAATCGAACTTGAGATTTTTTGAGGTTAATATCTGCTTGCCTGGACTGGTGTGGTTATTTGTTAGTTTTAAACATCAAGGAAATAAGGTAAACGTAGCCATGGTAAGGAGAATCAGTGTTTTTTTGTTTTTAATAAATAAAAAAATGTGTCTGTAATTTTTCTTCTGATTATTTGTCCCTCTGGCCACTTAATTAGGAATTACAGGGGAGAGTTATGTAAGTATGACGATTGTAATATGCGATTTTAGTTCATTTGAGCGGAAGGCAAGAGGGAAACCACTGCCCGATTTTTCCCTAGAAAAGTAGCATGGAGAATGCTACACCGACAAGAGCGTGGCTCTTATATTAGTAGCCAGTGGCGACCCTAGTAAAATATAGGTGGTGCAAGACCTCAAAGTGGCACCCCTCAGTCCCTTAAAATAATTTTTTTTTCCATTAATTTACGGCCCCAGAAATTTACGTATTTAATTTTTTTTTAAATGTCGTTTACGGCCATCCGGTAAGAGTTGGCCGCAATCTAACCCAATGGAGTTTTAGTTTGCGGCTAAGGTGAATCAATTTTGCCAATATTTTCTTGTCTCGCTTGCACTTACTGGATAAACGAGTTTTTTTATATGCACAAAGCATCCAGGGTATGGCAATACTTAAAAAAACATATTTAGTGTAAGGTTCATTGCACGCAAGTATCAATTTTAGGAATATTGTCATTTAAATATCGTCATTGTCATTCAATCTTGTTTTACATCGTCGAAATTGAGTGGTATAATAGGATTTATGTTGGCAACATAAAAAACATTTATGAGAGCCTTTTATAAAAATAACGGTAAAATGTAGCTCGGGCTCACTATTTTTCTGATATTTACGCAGTAAGGTAGAAAAAGTGTTCGGTATATTCGACATTGTGTTAAATAAACTCTAAGTAACTGTTCCCTTGGTTTCAGTTCTGGAATTCCTATAAATTTTCGGCAGGAGTTCTCCAGTAAAACCACTTTTTTAAACACATATTTTAACATAATGACGGTGTTCAATACTATGGTGGTCGGTCTTTGTAACTTCCCGCATGGTTACAGACTGGGAAAATGAAACCCAAACCAAAAATATCGACTAAAGACCACCCTAGTGCTTTTATATTCATACATTATCTCTCTATCATTATCGTGTTTTTCACAGGGTCCGCTTACCTAACCTGAAGATTTGACAGGTCCGGTTTTTTACAGAAGCGACTGCCGGTCTGACCTTATAATTATATCACATACCTCCGAAAATGCATTTTTCGGGAATATATTCTATATGGGTATAGAACATATTCAACATCTATAAACTAACACCTGTGATCTATAGGGTGGACAGAGCCATAAGTAATCAGTAGACAAGACAGATCACTTCCTCATTCAATGCATTTTTGTGGTCATATTGCTAAGGGAGATTCTATAAGACTCACTTAGAAAATTTTGGCCTTTAAACGGACCCTACAAAAAGAACGTGTAAACTGCGCAAACTCTTTCGCAGTCGCCGACCTGCGGAAGAGTTTTCTCAGTTCTGGCACTACAATGGTAAATCGCCAATTCTAATACAGATGCACAAAAATCAGTGATACGTCCAACAGATCCACGTGACAACAAAAGCTAAAACGCTCCGCAACAGCAATAAATCAGACATAATGACAAAACGGCACAACTCAAAAAACCCCCATTTTGCCTGTCGCGTGCTCTTGCGCACCGCTTTTTGATTCCGAGCAGTTATACGTCTTTGGACAATTCTCATAATGATTTACGATTTTTAGTTACTGATTTTATCAGTTTATTCACCATGTTTGGAGCAATTAAAAACTGGGCTGGAGTTGGCGAGATATTGATATTGGATTATCCTCTTCCTTATTTTTTTCATATCAGCTGTTTTCTATGTCCCTCCTCCTGTGTATTAGGTGTGGGCGTTATCACATTTTCACTGGGTCCTGACCTGAAGATTTGACAGGTGCGATTGCCTGTATAACCTTCCAACCCGAAGGGACAACTAGCCCAACACAGGTTCGCAACGGGGGTTCACAATGTTTTCCTTCATCGCTCGTGAAGTGAAGAATGTCAAAGTGTCGAATATTTCCAAAATAAATAAAAAAATGTGCCCTCATATTTATTTTAATTATTCTTTTACTTTATTTTGTAATTATTTTACAGGCACAAGATCTGATCGCTACGTGAATCGGCCTGGCCCTTGATATCCAATCGTGAGGGATCTGTAAGGACTCGCGTTTCGCTATTCAGAGCTCCCCTTCGATTTAGCCTTTTTTTTAAGTCGGTCATTCAACTTGTCTTTTGGACGCGATTTAAAAGGACTATTGAGATGAGATGTTTTATTGGGAATCCTTGTTCGGATTTATGTTTGATTTGATTAATACGTTTTTTGAGGAGTTGAGATGGGATAAATCATTAATCCGCCGTAATTATTACAAGCAAGAGTTCGAATCTGGGTGGGGACATATAACAAAAATCATTTTGTGATCCCTAGTTTGGTTAGGGAAAAACAGGCTGATCAGCTGATCGTCCGAAAGTAAGTTGATCCGTGCTTCGGAACGCACGTTAAGCCGTTTGTCCCGGTTACTACTTACTGATGTAAGTATGTAGTCGTTACATGAGCTATGTCAGGGGCCTTTGCCGGCTCAGTAATAACCCTGACACCAGGGTTGATGAGGTTGGTATTTCACCTAACTTACGAGTCACTGTGGTCGTGTGTCACCGAATTGCTTGTCAAATGGGGAGCGCCTGTTCAAACCCTGGTACCTTAATTTTTGACGTGGCATTAACTACTTGGCCTGAGAACCCAGGTATCGGATTTGCACCAACGAGTTGTTCATTTACATTCCGTGCAATTTTCCCTAAAACAGTTGAACGGCGATACGGCTCACGGCCTATCACGTTGGTCTAACAGAAAGCTCGGTGGCGCGTGGGTACTTAATTCATCTTGCGATGGATGTACGTCTGACTACCTCATTTGGGATATAGTCGTGAGCTTGTAATATTAGGACGTAATTATCGATGATTCATCTTTTGTGTCCTGTATACACATATTTAGTAGGTGCGTAAAATTACGTACTTATCCATATCGTTATAATCTTACAGCCTTCAAGGCTAGAGTGAATAGGCATTTGGTAGGTAAGCGTGAACCACTTTAGACCACATCGTCACTTACCATCAGGTGAGATCGTGGTCAAACGCGAGCTTATATTATTTAAAAATAATAAAAAAATATATATAATGCGAATCTCTCTCTCTATTTATGAGCTGCGCTCTTGTCGGTGGAGTAATCGCCATTCCTCTCTTCTTCCCGCCAAAACCTTCACCTCCCGATACGACACGACCTGCACCTTCTCTTTTATTTGTTTCATAAATGTTCTCCTAGGTCTACCCCTTCCTCAATATAATAATGCGAATACATCAGAAAAAAGTGCAGTCAAACTGTGTGTGTTATTTTGGAAAGGAAATAATCCACGAATTTTACGATAATACGTACGTCGTAAGTGCGATAATAATCCAAGAATGATTGAAAGTAACCAATTCTGAGATATAATTTTATATTAAATCAGATAAGTTTTACTAAATATGTAGCTAGTTTTCTGCTAATAGCCAGGTTTTACTTTAGCTTCCAATCAAATAATGTATGTATGTATGTGCAATAAATAAAAATAAAAAGTTCAATTTACAATATCCAGAACCCCACAAACAAATAAACCGCTAATACAATTACCCCTATTTCATCAAAACGCGACTTACGACGTTTTACTTTCAGACCATTAAAAGGGTGACCATAATAAACTTAGCACTCGATATAATTTAAACATACTTTGGACTTTATTGTTTAGATATTAAAGCTATTGAATAAACGGTGGATTTTTAAACATAACCCTCCGTTTGTCGAGGTCGGGTGGGAAACGGGATTCTTTTTTTTTTAGCTAATTTGAATATGAATAAGAGTATTTAGTATTGGGTTGGTTAGGTGGTTATGTGTGTGATTTGATAAATGTACCGCTCCGTTTGATTTTAGTTTTTAACCCCCGACGCAAAAACGACGGGGTGTTATAAGTTTGATGTGTCTGTGTCAATGTGTATGTGTCTGTCTGTGGCATCGTAGCTCCCAAACGGATGATCCGATTTTAATGCGGTTTTTTTGTTTGAAAGGTATATCAGTCGAGAGTGTTCTTAGCCCTGACCCTGACACCAGGGTTGATGGGGTTGGTAATTCACCTCACAATCCACACGACAGAAGAAGTACCACTGTCCAGCTACGTGATAAATTGCTATAAAATGTGGAGCAACATGGAGTGTATCCCACCTGAAGAATTATAAGCTTGAGTATGTGCGCTTATTATTATTCTAAATATTATATTAATATGCCTTGTTTTATGTATCTGCGAGGGCATTTAGCATGTGCCAGAGGGGGCAAGGCGGTAGGGCTGCGCACACGCAATACGAAAAACAATGTTCAGAAAAATCAAAAAGGCTGTGGTGTGTTTTTTTATACGTTAGATAGAGGATAATCCATCGACCTAATATCGACTGATACATCACTATGCTAACCCAAGCAGAGACTATGGAATTCCATTTGCTTCGATCCCGAGACACTTCTCTTGCTTCCTCCACATTCAACAACCGCTTCATACACGCACGCCGGTTCTGAGTAGATCGTACTCAAACTTTTCTAAGGACATCTCCAATTTCGTCAATATCTTTCAGCAGGCTGAATGCACCCTATTGTTAGAAAGTGCTTCGTATGGCACGTTAAGCTGTTGGTCCCGGTTACTACTTACTAATGTAAGTAAGTAGTCATTACGTGAGCCATGTCAGGGGTCTTTGGCGGCTCAATAGTAACCCTGACACCAGGGTTGATGAGGTTGGTAATTCACCTCAAAACCTACACGATAAGAAGAAGAAAAGATTACAAGTCACTGTGGTCCTGTGTGTCACCGAATTGCTTGTCAAATGGGCAGCGACGGTTCAAACCCTGGTACATTTATTTTTGACGTGGCATTAACTACTTGGCCTGAGAACCCAGGTATCGGATTTGCACCAACGAGTTGTTCATTTACATTCCGTGCAATTTTCACTAAAACAGTTGGTCGTCGAATTCAAAACTACAAGAATATCCCCTGGCGGCGGCCAGTTGTTGAACGTTACTGATTACTTATGGCTCTGCTCAGCTCATTAAGGATCACGGGCGTGAGTTTACGTACGTATGTATGTACGGCAGCCATTACCGTGGCCAGCCCTGGCTGCGCCCGCGCCGGCAGGTGTCTACAATCCAGTTTCTCGCTCAATGTATGGAAAGGGAAAGCTTCACAATACTCACTTAGCGACTAACCTCTTACTAACATGGTTGCGTTCACGCTCATGTGTTACTGGGGTGCGCAGGGAACACAGTCAGTGTGATCACCCGACTGCGCAAAAATAGGATGACCCGTGCTTCGGAGTGCACGTTAAGCAGTCGGTCCCTGCTACTATTTACTTAAGTATGTAGTTGTTAGTGTGTAGTTGTTAGAGGAGCTCGGTGGCGCAGCGGTTAACGCGCTCGGTCTGCGATTGTTGAAGTTAAGCAACTTACGCAAAGGCCGGTTATAGGATGGCTGACCACAAAAAAAAAGTTTTCATCTCGAGCCCCTCCGTGCTTCGGAAGGCACGTTAAGCCGTTGGTCCCGGCTGCATTAGCAGTCGTTAATAACCACCAATCCGCACTGGGCCCGCGTGGTGGTTTAAGGCCCGATCTCCCTATCGATCCATAGGGAAGGCCCGTGCCCCAGCAGTGGGGACGTTAATGGGCTGATGATGATGATGTAGTTGTTACATGAGCCATGTCAGTAATAAGCTGAATCATCCCCCTCAGTATTCGTTACGATGTCACTAACACCCTGTATATGAGTAGTCCTACCGGTATACAGGCTGTGTTATGTTACAATCAAAGGATCAGACCTATCATTACCTATCGTCTTGATCAGGATCTGGGACGAGTCAACACGTCACGTCCAGAGACGTATCCCGGAAATGTTCCCACTCACAAAATGTTTAGACCATGATTCTGAATTGATATCAAGTGGGATTTCCGGCCGGAAAATTCATGAAAAAACTTTTTTTCTTCGCTTTATGGTTGTCTGGAACCAAATCATAATTAAAACACATAATAACGGGTTCTTACCGCGTTTAAATGGGGATATGAGACTCCCGATATTTCGACACTGTTGCAAGTGCCATGATCACGGGATGACTGATGAGATTGGAGTGGAGTAGGTAGATCCATAATTTTCTACGGGCAGACATATCTGTCTACCCTCTTTCTTTGCCGCTTGTTTATGTTTTTGATATCGGAATGTTCGGAACCATCTGAACTCGCACCAAACTCACTACGACAAACCGCACTCACTGTGTCCTCACGTTTTTTCACCACGTTAGGCCGTTTCAAGCTTTTTACAACACCTACTACTGGTCGATAATTTGAACCCGTCTTCCCTGTTGAAATTTTTTATGTTTTCTGATTTCAATAGCCTCTTTTACGAGTCTGGGGATGTAATGACGTTCAGTCATCCCGTGATCATGGCACTTGCAACAGTGTCGAAATATCGGGAGTCTCATATCCCCATTTAAACGCGGTAAGAACCCGTTATTATGTGTTTTAATTATGATAATAACCGCGTAAACTTAAAACAATGTATGGAACCAAATCGCTTTAAGCGACAAGGCAGCCATTTGCCATGTACCTAGTTATTTATTATTTATTATTTTTATTTATTAAAAATAAGCACAGTACTTAATACATTTTTTTACAATTGACGGTGCAACAAAAACCAACTTAAGAGAAAACTGTTAAGAGTCTTTTGTAATTATTTCTTTTCATTTTAGTGCAATAAAGTATATTTGTATTTGGTTTTATCACTGGTCCTTACTGTTAAAGAGTTTTTACAACGGGAATTTTCCCGGGAACAGCACAACGCGAGTCGCGTCGAAGCAAGATGGCGCCTATTGAACAATTAGTGGGCAATTTCGTTCGAGTGTAAAACTTCTTGTTATTATTGCTAATTAGCTGATCAGTGTGGCAGATGGTCAACCTGACCGGTCCGTAGTAGCTTGACCAGGATAAACCACTGGTTAGGCAACCAGTAAGGCTAAAATGCGCATCGTGATAAAATTTTGTCACGCTCATTTTATCGATTCCGACGATATAATTATGTCGTTTTTTACAGGAAAATTCCACTTGATATCAACTCTGAATCATGGTCTGAATCATCCCTTAAAATTTTCGTTACGATTTCACTTACACCCTGTATATTTATACCTGTTTTCAACTGTCTCCGACTCCATTATATAGCATGTTCTTTCTCCCCAAGGTTCATCATCATCAATTTAAGAGCCACGCTCTTGTCGGTGTAGCAATTTCCATTCCAGTCTATCAAATGCCAATTCCTTGACTTCCCTATAAGACACGACGTTAACCTTTCCTTTAATCTGTTCCATGTAAGCTCTTCTTGGTCTTTCCCTTCCTCTCTTTCCTTCTATGATGTTTTTAATAAATTCGTCGCGTCTTATTAGGTGTCCAATCATCTTGCCTCTTCTGTCCTCAATAATTCGCAGTATTTGTCTCTTTTCCCTTACTCTTACTAGCACTTCCTCATTTGTAACCCTTTCTGTCCAACTTATTCTTTTCATCCTCCTCCAACACCACATTTCAAAGGCCTCGAGTCTCTCTTTGTCCTTCTGTGTCAGTGTCCAAGGTTGCCTGGAAGAAATTGCTGTTTAGCAATAACGCCGCCGATTGTGCTTCTCTGGTCGCTTCTTCTTTTTTTTTTTCAAAAAATAAATAAATTACGAAGCGATTAATTATTTTTTAATGTTGTGTTTATTGAAGCGTATTGTGTTATCGTTAAAATTACGTAAAATCTGTTTTTTATATCTTCAAAAACGAACTAGTCATAATGATAATCATCGCAGAATGTCGTGTCGGATTTTCACCCGATGACCGACGCCGGCACACCTGGGCGTATTAGCATATTATATGTGCGATATTGATATGTGCTACTATTGTTGTGGGCGAGAACTTGGTGAGATGCCATCGAGTAGTTCCAGGCGGAAGAGATGTTCGTTATGTAGGGTTGCTTTTCCCCGGATTTGATTTTTTACAATAAGAGTCCCATTGACATTCAGAATTTGCCTTTCAACTGTTTTAAGACAGTAGTTAAACAAAAACTTTCCAAAAAAGGTTATTATAAAGTTAGTGATTATTTAGAAGATATGAATGCATGGGATTAACTGTCTGAGAACTGCTATTAGGCAGCTAAATTACCCAATTGTATACCAATATTTTATGTTTATTTTTATTTTTTTTAAAGAACGTCTAGGGCCCTGTGCCGAGGTTTTTCTTGCAGCTTCTTTTCTCCGGCTATACAGGTTGTGAGAAGCTGCAGTAGTTTTAGGCGGATGAGACGTTCGTTATGTAAAATTGACGATTCAAAGTGTAACTATGTTACCTATTGAATAAAGATAGTTTTGAATTTGAAAATTTGAATTTGTCCTAGTTTAGAGTCCTCTACAACAATACCTAAGGCATTTCTCGTGGATTCACTACATCTTATGTATGTATGTTTACCTTTATGTTTTCCAACTAAATGTTGTGTGTATATTTTAATGTTGTAAATGTATATGTGTGTCGAAGATTTTACCTAAATAAACTTTCTTTCTTTTACGCGGTCTTCCTCGACTTCTAAGCCCGCCCTGAGGTATCCAGTGAGTAACGACCCGTGCCCATCGATCCGGATGCATCCTACAAACATGTCCGGCCCAGTCCCACTTCAGTTTGGCGGACTTTTTCCCTACATCAGTGATACCCGTTTACCCGCGTAAAAGATGGTGTGACGACCTCAATGCTTATCAGAAGGATTGGCCGGAGATCGCGCTATGTCGAGAGGAGTGGAAAATCAAGGGGAGGCCCAGCAGTGGGATCGTCATCATTATCATCATCATCATTAGCCGTACGACCCCCACTGCTGGGCATAGGCCTCCCCCAAGGATCTCCACGACGATCGGTCCTGCGCTGCTCGCATCCAGCGGCTTCCCGCGACCTTCACCAGATCGTCGGTCCACCTTGTAGCGGGCCTACCCACTGAGCGTCGTCCGACACGTGGTCGCCACTCCAGAACCCTTCCGCCTCAGCGGCCATTGGTTCTCCTCGCTATGTGTCCTGCCCACTGCCACTTCAGCTTTGCAATTCTCCGAGTTATGTCGGTGACTTTAGTTCTCCTGCGGATCTCCTCATTTCTGATTCGATCGAGCAGGGAAATACCGAGCATAGCTCTCTCTATTGCCCGCTGAGCGACACCGAGCCTCCTCACGAGACCCATAGTAAGCGGCCATGTCTCACTGCCGTAGGTCATCACTGGCAACACGCACTGGTCCAAGATTTTCGTCTTGAGACACTGAGGTATTTTGGACGAGAAGATATCGTATAGGCTAAATAAGATGAGATAAGAACTTTCTTTAACTTCTTTATTTTTATTTTTTTTCATTTTTTATGTATGTTCACTGTTTGCCATCGAGATCCACTGGTTGTCCACCAGAGAGGCTGCTCAGCGGCCGGTCAGTAATGTATGCGTGTATCTTAATGTGGACATTCGTATGCCGTAGCGACAAACTTGTCTAGACAAGTACAGATTTATATTTATACTATAAACCACTATATTACGAGTCGTTTGACGCAAATTGGGGCTCTATCAATGACCATTCATTTACCACTATCGTAGATACAGCGCTTGATACAAAAATGCGGCGAAAACTTGGCGCTTGTTTAGCTATACATTCGTACGCAGCGTGTCAAATTAAGAAAGTACGCATCGTGTCCAGCCAAGTAGTTAATGCCATCTGTGGCAAATCTACAATAAGTCACGTCAAAAAAATAAAAACAATTGTCGGTGGAGTAATCGCCATTCCTCTCTCCTTCCCGCCAAATCCTTCACCTCCTGATACGACACGACCTGCACCTTCTCTTTTGTTTCATAAATGTTCTCCTAGGTCTACCCCTTCCTCTCTTCCCTTAAATTTTTCCTTCTATGTTTTTTATAAACGAATCGTGTCGTATCAGTTGGCCAATCATATTTCCTCTCCGGTTCTTTTTAGTCTTTATCTTCTTCTATCGTGTGGATTGTGAGGTGGGTTATCAACCCCATCAACCCTGGTGTCAGGGTTATTACTGAGCCGCTATAGGCCCCTGACATGACTGATTATGGTTTGGCGGTTGTGAAATCAGAATCATTTATTCAACGTAATTATCATGGATAAACTTGTTGAAGGTCAATGTAACATTTTTGAATTTACGTCATTTCGCAAGGTGTTATGGCTGAGGAGAAGAAATGACAAGAAACTGCAACAGCAACACATCTTTTAAATCAATGAGGGTAAACATTACAAGTTATTTTATAACTAGAGGAAGATAGAGGAAATGTATCTTTATTATGGTTCGTTTTCCTTCAAATACCTTCATAAGTTTATAATATAATTGATCCAAATTGGGTTATTTCGATGATGACACAAAAATATTCCGATGGAAATGTAACTGATAGTGAATGATTACAACGTCAAACACTTGGCCACGTGCGCGTGAGTCACTCTATATCAATATTAGCTCACCTTATCCAAATATATCACGTCGAATATTTAACAATTCTAGTAGACATAAGTCACTGAGGTCCTGTTGTTCACCGGCTGGCTTCCGAGTCGGGGAGCGCCTGTTCGAATCCCGGTACCGGTTTTGCACCAATGTGCTAGAGCGGCTCCAGCGTTTATGTCAGGGAGGGGTAACCAGGTCGCCCAATGGAGTGGGGTGGGGGCAGGAAATGACATGAAACGATTCTTACGATATATTCGTGTCGTTTTGTCGATTGTTGCTTTATACAAATATACATAATTGCTCCAAAATAAAAATAAAAAATTACAAAAGACTCTTAACTTTGTACATGGCAAACGACGGCCTTATCGCTTAAAGCGATTGTGCTAATATGTGAACCAAAATAAGTCAAGTCGTTCTGTCAAAATACGAACAAAATCACGTGGCACGCATGTTAGGGAAAAAACAAACTTATTTAACAAAATCAGGTTTAATTTCGCGTGGTGGAGTATGCTCCAAACCTTCTCCGGTTGATTGAGGGGAGGCCTGTGCCCAGCAGTGGGACGTACACAGGCTATTTATGTATGTAAGTACTATAACAATACAGGATTTGCGCAGGAAACGCGCGGGATCATGCGGCGCTTGACCGCGCTATTTGCGCGCGAGTTATTGTTGTGGTGTGGTGAGGAGAGCGAGCGAAGAGCGAGTCAGTGAACGACCTCATCAACTCTGGGTGCAATAAAAAGGGTCATCACTCATCGTTTATACCCAAAAACAAAGGTAAAATTAGATGGTTAAACGAAGAAAAATATATACAGCGCCATCTACAGGGTGTCAGTGACATCGTAACGAATACTCAGGGGGATGATTCAGACCATGATTCTGAGTTGAGTGAAATTTTCCGTCGCAACATTCATGATTTGTTTTTAGTTTTTTTTTTAATTATTTTCAATTCTATACTTCTGCGATGGAAAATTCCACTTGATATTAACTCAGAGTAATCAGCTGAATCATGCCTCTCAGTATTCGTTACGATGTCACTTACACCCCGTACAAGTAGGTATGGGTGTTAGTGACACCGTAAAGATTACCGAGGGGGATGATTCAGACCATGATTCTGAGTTGATATCAAGTGGAATTTCCTGTCGGAAAATTCATGGAAATGTCAGTGTTGTTTTTAAATTACTTTCCGTTTCATACGTTTGCGACGGAAAATTCCACTTGATATCAACTAAGAATCATCCTTCAAAGGTTTTGTTACGATGTCAGTAACACCCTGTATATTTCATTTGAAGAACATACCCTGGAAAGTCCTTTATTGAACCTCGCTAAAGCGTATGCCTCGCGCGCCGACCGGATGCTAACAGTACCGCGCTGCATCCGGCTAAGTAGCGTTACCTTACCGTCTCGTGTGAACTGCGCTTTACTTACCTGCGGGAAGAAAGAGAGGGGTTATTACATGATATATCTACTACTACTTTACTTTAGGGTTTAATTCTCTGGAATAGTTAATATAATTTCCTGGTTTAACGGCCTCCGTGGTCCAGTGGTTGAGCGTTGTGCTCACGATCCGGAGGTCCCGGGTATCACGAAAACCACTTTGTGTTCCCTAGTTTGGTTAGGACATTACAGGCTGATCACCTGATTGTCAGAAAGTAAAAAGATCCGTGCTTAGGAAGGCACGTTAAGCCGTTGGTCCCGGTTACTACTTACTGATGTAAGTATGTAGTCGTTACACGAGTCACGTCAATGGCCTTTGGCGGCTCAGTAATAACCCTGACACCAGGGTTGATGAGGTTGGTATACCACTCCACCTCACAACCCACATGAAGAAGGAAGGTACAGGTGCAAGGGTTGTAAGCGTGAAAACATATCAAACTTGTGACAAACAACTTGTGCGCATACGCTGTCGTGTAACTGACACAGACAGCGGTATATTCCATAACAGGGTGGACAGGTATGGCGTGTATTTATAAGTGTAATCTGTACAACACTTGTTTTTTACCGTCGAAGCCTTATTTGCTACATTATAGAATTTATAAACTTTAATATTTAGTGTAATAGCATGTATGTTTGTTTGTTGAAGTCAAACCGGCGATTCCGTGGTTTTTTTAGCTTCTTTTCCCCGGCTATACAGGTTGTGAGAAGCTGCAGCAGTTTCAGGCGGATGAGATGTTCATTATGTAAAAATTAAAAAAAAAAAACCCCATCAAAAAAAGTTATTATTATTATGACAAAAGGTTAAAATGCTGAAAAGGTTAAATTTTATAGAGTTTACTCTATAAAAAGCAAAAAGTAACTTATCCCACATATGCTTGTAAGCAAACTGAGCGTGTAACATTCCTATCACACCTAACAAACGACCTGATGATCTTGAAGACCTGAACCGATTTCCACCAAACATAGCTAAGAACACTCTCGACTGATATACCTTTCAAACAAAAAAAACCGCATTAAAATCGGATCATCCGTTTGGGAGCTACGATGCCACAGACAGACACATACACATTTACACACACACACAGACACGTCAAACTTATAACACCCCGTCGTTTTTGCGTCGGGGGTTAAAAAAGTGACGGTTCAATGTGTAACTAACTATGTTAGCTACTGAATGACGATATCGCGCACTGAGGTAAAGTACTGTCAACGTCGCTATATTAACAGTAACTTTGCGTCCCACTTTTTGAACGCTGATGTTCAATCTACGGTAGTAGTAAATCTATGGCCTTAAATATACATAATTGCCAATATTTTCCAAGCAAAGTCAGAGCAACAAACAAGTTTAGTGTGAAAAGAAAAATGCCAACTTTGTTATATCGCATTGAAATCTTGTTTGTACATATTCAGAAACCATAGAGTAAGACATTGATTTTAAATTACCACTTGTTATACAGGCGTGGTTGACAAGCAAGCGAGGAGTAGAGGAGAGCGCGTCTGTCTCTCTCACACTTACGCGTTAAATAGAATAGAATAGAAATAGTTTATCATAAAAGGGCGCCACACACAAAAAAAGACAACATCATATCATTAATGACCATGTGGGCACATTTGTATGAGACTTAGTCCAAGAACCTCCACTGAATGAAAGCTTATGCTTTCCCTATGATTCTGGTAAAGTTGTAACAGATTCTGTCCCGGGGTCCTTTTTCTATGGCCATGTTTGTCCTGGCTAAAAGTGTGATAAAATACAGTTGGGGACTAAAATTGACTTAAGATTTGTTGGCGAATAAGTAAGTCTACATAAATAATTAAGTGTCATAATGTATATCATTTTAAAGAGGATCTTTTCCAGAATCCGAAACTGCAGATCCTGGTTCAATTCCCGATGGGGACATTGTCGAAATCACTTCGTGTGACTGTCCTTTGTTTGGTATGGACTTTTCAGGCTTGAATCACCTGAATGTTTAAAAAAAACAAGACGGTTCCGTGCTTCGGAGGGCACGTTAAGCCGTTGGTTCCGGCTAGTAGCCGTAAAACACCTCCATACCCCCTCCGGTTGATTGAAAGGGAGGCCTGGGCTCAGCGCAGTGGGACGTATATAGGCTGTTTATGTATGTTTATGAATATGCTATCACTTAAATCGCGACAACAAACACTTCAGGACCTCGATATTGGCCACGCCGGCGTGTTAGCCCTCACTCAGCGCTTACATCCAGTAATGTGCCATTCCCAGCATAAAAAGGTGCAAAACTTATGCAAAAACCTTTAGGCAGATAAGATCAGAGTACAAGAAAGAACAATTTGAAAAAGAAAGCAGCCAGTGTTCTTACTCTCTCTCTTTATTTAAGAGCTGCGCTCTTGTCGGTGGAGTAATCGCCTTCATTACTCCATAGATAGGGCATGTAGAACGGTGGTTGCCCCAATCGCCTTCCGTTCCGCAGTACACCGACCAATTTCTCAATCGGTGATGTTCTAGCTAGAGCCCTACCAGAATCCATTTCCTCGGCCTCCAACCAGTACTGATACCGCTGCTGCCCGGCATCAGGGGTGCGCTTTTTTTAGTGTTCTTACTATTTAAAGTTTTTACGACGGGAACTTTCCCATTTTGGGAATATTCCCAGGAACGCCACAATACCGCATATATCGCTATCGGACCACTAGGGTCGATTAATTCTATCAAATATAATCCTCTCAGACGACGCCCTGAGCCGAGGTTCGAGCCCAACTGGGCACACTCAGGCCTGTTGTCTTAAATTTTGTACTGAGTGAGAGCTCTCAGCGCTCCCCATTTGTCCGGCCAAGTAGTTAATGCCATTTGCGGCAAATCTAAACTAAGTCACGTCAAAGAAACCTATCACTTAATAGTATTTTATGCAACAGTTGTATAAGAAGGGTCAAAAAGGCTCACATCGCAATAAGAGACGCCACGAGCATTTTTTGACCTAGTTATACAACGTTGCATACAATACTTTTTCTACGACGACGTAATTTTAAATGAAACAAAAATTATACAAAGAAAAATTTTATTTATAAAAATGAAGATGTAAATTTTGAATGGTATTGTGTGATATGGTAATCAATAGTTCTTCATCCATTTTTCCTTTTTATTTTATACTTTTTAGTGTTTTGAAACGAAACACAAAAATTTTCCAATTTATTTTCCAACGCGCGGGAAAATGGCGGCAAATGTACACTTTTTTTTATAGTATATCTATGGCACCAAACAAAGTAAAGGTGCCAGTTTCCAGGTCAAAAAAAAAAAAAAACAACAGCAATGCTTTTTTGGCGACATTATAGTACAGTTACACTTTGTAAACAATGCTTTTATAGGCCATAGAGCGTACACTTTTTCAAAGAGTTTAATTATGTATGTACTTATATTAGACTTTTTGGTTATTTAAATGCCAGATTAAAGTAGAGGAGTAGAAAAAAGTATGAAATGTAAGATGGCAAAAAGACCTGCCCATAAGAGTGTTTAGACGATCTTTGTTTAAGCTACTGAGCGAGAACCCCTTTTATAGTGTCAGTGAATTTCTTGATCACAAAATGTAATAATTAATTGTATATAAAACTGCATGGCTCTTTTTTTTTTGTTTATTAATGTATGTTATTTAAATTTAATTCAATGTTAAATTGTATAATAATTTGTATTATGTATTTATATTGTTTTATATTTATGATGTAAGTGCTGATTGTAATTGTAAATGTTGCAAGACCTCTCTGTATTTGCATACCAATATTGTTTTGGTTAAATGTGTGAAACTTTAATTTAATCATATATAACAACCAATGTACCACATTTACTGCAAATAAATGATTTGATTTGATTTGAAAGAAAGTATTATTTTCTGCATTTTTTTTTCTCTTACGACATTCCTTTAGTAACAATGGTCTTATCTTTACAATGCCTCTATTATCTAAGGTGTGAACACACAAATAACCTGTATACAGGGTGTTAGTGACATCGTAACGAAAATTTTGAGGGATGATTGAGTCCATGATTCTGAGTCGCAAAAGTATCGAACTGAAAATAAAAATAATAAAAAAAAAACAATTAATTTTCCGAAAGGAAATTCGAGATTCAGCTCATTATTCTGAGTTAATATCAAATGGAATTTTCCATTGCAAAAGTATAGAAATTAAAATAATTTATAAAAGTATATATTTATTTTCCGTCGGAAATATCCACTTGATATCAACTCAGAATCATCCCCCTCAGTATTGGTTACAAGTCACTATCATCATCATCATCAATTTAAGAGCCACGCTCTTGTCGGTGTAGCATTTTCCATTCCAGTCTATCAAAGGCCAATTCCTTGACTTCCCTATAAGACACGACGTTAACCTTTTCTTTAATCTGTTCCATGTAAGCTCTTCTTGGTCTTCCCCTTCCTCTCTTTCCTTCTATGATGTTTTCACAAGTCACTAACACCCTGTATAATCACACCTTAGCCTTTGTAGAACAGCAAGGAAAACAGATGTTGCAGTCTTTTGTTAAAAAATATTATGTTAGTAAAAGTCTATTAGTTTATTACTTTGCGAACATTCTTTTTTTGTTTTTAGTGGTGGAGCTCGTTTCGGTTGACCGGGAATTAAAAACTCTCGGCACGTCATGGGAGCAAGCTACAGAGGCAAAAGATCGCGAGGAGTGGAAATCTGTTATTCGAGCCCTACTTCCCAACAGGGGATAAACCAAACCAAATATAATTAAAACACATAATAACGGGTTCTTACCGCGTTTAAATGGGGATATGAGACTCCTGATATTTCACTTACACACACTGTTGCAAGTGCCATGATCAGTCATCCCGTGATCACGGCACTTGCAACAGTGTCGAAATATCGGGAGTCTCATATCCCCATTTAAACGCGGTAAGAACCCGTTATTATGTGTTTTAATTATGATAATAACCGCGTAAACTTAAAACAACAAATAAAATATATAAACCAATAAAAAGATAAAATAAAAAGATAAAATAAAGAATAAAATAAACCAAAAGGGGGTTCACGCCGCGACTTGTGCTGAGTGAGGCCCTTTTATCTCAGGACGTCCACCACCACCTTATGATCATTGTAACTAACATCCTCCTATGCTTTTTGTAATTGTTTTGTGAAAATTTTTACGTGATGTTATTGTCTTGTCTTTGTATGTGGCGTCCTTTTATAATAAACAATTTCTATTCTATTCTATAAAAGGATTAGAAGATGAAATTTAGAAAGACACCTTTTTTTTGACGTGACTTATTGTAGATTTGCCGCTGATGGGATAAACTACTTGGCCGGACAAAGGAGAGAAACACCGTTTAATTAGTTTGGTTAGATTACATGCTGATCACCTGATTGTCCGAAAGTAAGATGATCCGTGCTTCGGAAGGCACGTTAAGCCGTTGGTCCCGGTTACTACTGATGTAAGTTAGTAGTCGTTACGTTAGCCATGTCATTTGGCGGCTCAATTGTAACCCTGACACCAGGGTTGATGTGGTTGGTAATCCACCTCACAACCCACACGATAGAAGAAGAATCTATATTGGAATATAATCACTAAATGAGCTACACAGTTTTGTTAGTAATGACTTCAAAAGCATCATCGTATCAAATTCGTATTAAAAGTCCACAATAATTTCTCCTAAATGCCCAAATACCTGTACAGGACGGCATATGCTTTCCAAATCTCAAAGATCCATTGTCGGATCGGTGAATCCGAAGAAAAAAACCCGAACATCTGTCGCTTACACCCCTACACCCCCGTAGAGTGAGACAGACATATTTCTTGCCGCAAGCGCGAAAGGGACGGCGCAACAAAGCACCCTTGCGGCAAAAAATTATAAATTTCGATGCGCGCGCGCTCGTTCCGTTTCCGAACGAAATCTTTGGATTTAAAGGTTTTGATAAGCAAAAAGCTGTTGTTATGGAGATTTTAATTAGTTTTTGAACGAATTGGCCGTTTAGGGATCCTTAGTGCGTCAGTTTATTTATTTATCATTATGACTTAAATTAATATTGAATACGCACATAGGCCCCGATTCCTGCAGACACCGCCTAATTTTATTTTAAGTTATATCCGTCATTTTCATATCCGTCGAAAAGGCAAGAGACGGGTAATCGACAAGCATAAAATTTATGGAACACACGTCAATTTTATGCACAAATCTAAAACAGCCGTCTAAAAATTTTACATCAGTCAATAACCGGACATAAGGTGGGTGACCACAAAAGAAAAAAAAATGTTTTCATCTCGAGCTCCTCCGTGCTTCGGAAAGCACGTTAAGCCGTTGGTCTCGGCTGCATTAGCAGTCGTTAATAACCATCAATCCGCACTGGGCCCGCGTGATGGTTTAAGGCCCGATGTCCCTATCCATCCATAGGGAAGGCCCATGCCCAGCAGTGGGGACGTTAATGATGAAGTGCAGTTTTCACTAACACAGTTGCCTCGACCATTATAGACGGCGATACGGCTCACCTATCACGTTGGTGTAACAGAAAGCTCGGTGAGGCGCGGGTACTTAGTTCATCTTACGATGGATGTATCTCTGATTACCCCATTGGATTATAGTCATGACTTATGTTGTTACTTTAAGTGCAGTTTTCACTAACACAGTTTGCTCGACCATTATAGACGGCGATACGGCTCACCTATCACGTTGGTCTAACAGAAAGCTCGGTGTCGCGTGGTTGCTTAGTTCATCTTGCAATGGATGTACCTCTGACTACCCCAATTGGAATATAGTCGTCTTTATATAGGGTGACAATGATTAAACTTTTACTTAGAAATTCCCACGGCCCGCTCAGGAAGCTATCGGGACACCACCTCCGTAATTTACACAAAAAAAGAAGCTAAATGAAAAAAAAAAACACCCGCATATAAAAGCTAAAGCTACTCGGAACATCTGTCTCTCCAACACATACGAAGTTTTTTGTCTCGTTCACACTTGGGGATTCGGTGTATGTCTGTCCCTTTCACTCGCAGGGCAGGTAGGGTGTAGGCAGGTTGCAATAGTTTTTCAAGTGTGAGTTTTGAGTTTTAATTTGATGTAGTATCGAATTTCGACGGGTTGTCAATGAAAAAGTTGGTAATAAGTGAAGTATGGGAGCATTGCTGTGATTGGGTCGTTGAAGGGAAGTAACTTCTAAGAAACTATACACTTATTTAAAAATAAAAAGTAAAATACAATAGAAATTTATATTTTTTTCTTATCTAGGTACGTTAAGCTGTTGGTCCCAGCTACTATTTAATTAAGTAAGTATGTAGTCGTTACATGAGCCATGTCAGGGGCCTTTGGCGGCTCAGTAGTCACCCTGGCACCACGGTAGACGAGATTGTCCTTGACCTCAGTGCTATCACTATCACAACCCACACCAATAAAGATTACAAGCGTACATATTCCCGACATTCATAAAGACGTATCCTCTACTCGCTCGCGACTCCGGCGCACGTAGTGTTTTGTTTTTATTGCGGCGTGCGCGCATAACAGCTGGTCGGGGCTTTGACCACGGCGGGGTACTGACCCGCTTTCTGGCGGGGTTTTGGAAAGCAGTTCGATGATAACGGGGTGGAACCTTAAGGATTTTGTACATTGTAGACGTAAGGACGACCTCGTGTGGGTTGTGAGATGGAATACCAGCCTCATCAAACCTGGTGTCAGGGTTATGATTGAGGCGCCAAAGGCCCCTGACGTGACTCAAGCAACGACTATTGACTTACATCAGTAAATAGTAACCGGGACCAACGGCTTAACGTGCCTTCGGAAGCACGGATCATCTTACTTCTGGGCAATCAGGTGATCAGCTTGTAATGTCCTAACCAAACTAGGGATCATTAAGTGATTTGTCCCCACCGGGATTCGCACCCGGGACCTCCGGATCGTGAGCAGAACGCTCAACCACTGGACCACGGAGGCCGTTTTCACCATTTCCCACCGTAAGCAGAGACTATGGAATTCCATTTGCTTCGATCCTGATACACTTCTCTTGCTTCCTCCACATTCGGCGTTCATACACGCACGCTAGTTGTAATATTTACAAATATAAGAAGAGGGTATAGTGGTAGCGGTGCTTCTATGCTGTTCTGGGAGCAAATAAAAAACATAGAAAACGTTCAGCTGCTTATCTTCCCGGGCATGTCGTAAAAACCGACAGTGGGATTGTGTCCTCTAACATGATGGACTATATTATGGGCGATAGGCTGATCCCTTATCACCATAAGGTTCATCATATCCAGCTTACGACATCGTATCAACAGTGGCTGCAAGTTGTCTTTGATTACTTGTGGCTGTGCCCACCCTATTAAGGATTACGGGCGTGAGTTTATGTATTCGGCGCTGTTTCCAATTCTATATAAAAAAACAATATAAAACGAGTCTTTCAGTAATTTGAAAGCTGAAGAAACCTTTTCTAAGGACATCTCCAATTTGGTCAATGTACGTCCTTCTAGGTCTTCCTCTGCCAGCCCTACCATCAACCTTCGCTTTATATACCGCTTTCGTAATCCTATTATCCTTCATCCGCTCTATATACCAGGCTACGTTCCCCAAAAGAAAGTACAGATGGCGCTGTATAGATTTAATAACGTGATATAATTACCTATTTTCTCATTATTCGGGATACATAATTACTCAGGACAGCATCATGGAATTACGCGGTCGATGTCGCGGGTGGATAGAAAGTGAGGATGATGCTTCACAGTCGATTTCGACTACAGCGGTAGCAGCTGGTGGATTCATTGATGGTTGTCATTCAACAGCTTGGAAAGTCTGCTCTCTGGTGCGCTTTGTGATGGCTCGCATAGCCAATTTTATGTGTAAAACACATTTTGGGCACGTCAGCACACCCCCTACGTAATTATAGATGATTGCCGCAGGTGGTCAGGCTTTCAGATCATCACGTTTTCTCTCCAGATCTGACCTTCTTTCTTCTTCGAAGTCAGACACCTTTTGTTGGACAAGGCGTCTCCACTCCGGGCGCTGGCTTGCTTGCGCCACCCAGCATGAGGGCTCGCTGTGGCACCATAAATGACACTACCAAAGGAATGATACTACGTATAGAATGGCAACTCTCCGCTCCCCACCAGCGTCTGAGCTAAGTTTACCTCACCCCCTCGGTCTTACTTTAGTCTTCAATCGTATTTCGCAGACGTCACACACACAGATGCGCGTGTACGATAACGTCAATGTGTAGTGTCTGAGTAAAAGTGTTTTGTATGAAGTGTCCGGGGTGTGCCAGAGTACAAGGGGAGCAAGAGAGATATACAAAAACTACGTCAGTATTGGGGTGCGCTTGCGCCCCTCTGTTACGCTCCACGCGCAGCACGGGTAGCGCACATCCTCACTATGCACCCTACTAGGGTATACTGCACTTGTTTACATTGAATATATTCTTTTGAAACTGCCCCATATGAGTTTAAAAGATTTAAAAGTATATCCAATCCAGTGTGTGTTGCTCTTAGCGATAAGGCGCTTTGCCCACCTTAGAATAAGTAAAGTGTGCAATAAAGTGTGGGACACATTGCTCGAATGAGCAAAGAAAGATGGACCCGGAGATTGTTGGAGTGGCGCCCACGAGCATTCACAAGACCGCGAGGAAGACCACCAATGAGAAGGACGACATCGTGCGGCACGCAGGATATGGCTGGATGTCGATAGCCCAAGATCGTCGGAAGTGGAAAAACATGGAAGAGGTCTACGTCCAAAATTGGATATGAATTTAGGCTGATATAGAATGTGTGGAAGGCGTGCGTGGGGCCGTATCCAACACGTAGAAGCCCCTTAAGACAATTTACTCTAAATATTATTATATTCTACTCAACATCTCCCCAGCATTATCCCGTTTTTCACAGGGTCCGCTAACCTAACCTGAAGATTTGACAGGTGCGGTTTTTCACAGAAGCGACTGCCTGTCTGACCTTTCGACTCGCGAAGGGAAAACCAGCCCAACACTGGTTAGGTCACATTTCTTCGGGAATACGGGTTTCCTGACGGTATTTTCCATCGCTGAGCACGTGATAACCATTTATAATCCAAACATGAATTCGGAAACAAATTAGAAAATCATTAGTTTAGTATCTTGGGATTCAAACCTGCGATCTCACACTGAGTGTCAAGCGTTCTGCCAACTGAGTTACCAACGCTCCATAGGATATTGATATAAATTGTTTTAAGTTTACGCGGTTATTATCATAATTAAAGCACATAATAACGGGTTCTTACCGCGTTTAAATGGGGATATGAGACTCCCGATATTTCGACACTGTTGCAAGTGCCATGAAATTATGGATCTACCTACTACACTCCAATCTCATCAGTCATCCTGTGATCATGGCACTTGCAACAATGTCGAAATATCGGGAGTCTCATATCCCCATTTAAACGCGGTAAGAACCCGTTATTATGTGCTTTAATTATTGATATAAAGAAATAAAAAATAATAGGAGTAAACTTTCAAGGATCAATGTGCCAATGCGCAATGCAGAAAGTAATTCAAGAAACTTTGCTTTATAATGGCCCCAATTCCTGCAGACACCTCTTAATTTTATTTTAAGTTATACCTGTTAGATGATCTGTACTGGAATAGGCACCATTGTTTTAAAATCCTATACCCCAATTCCTGCACAAAATGTAATCGTACGCACAGAATTCTCTTTACAAACCACCCCTGTGCCCCCACTCATATATCAGTATGCGCACGCGATTGGCGGGAACGTGCCAGGTGCGCGCGTCGCCCCCGCGCAGGCGCGGGTTGTCTCGGAGACGTATAGGGATGGGATTGGTCGATGTTTAATTTATCGATATGTTGTTTAAGCGGATATTGGTGATTTGGTGCTGATAATTTTGTTTTAAGGTATAACTGTCATTCTCTTATCCGTCGAAAAGGAAAGATACGGATAATCGACAGGCATAAAATTTATGGAATACACGTAAATTTTAGGAAGAAATTTCAAAACTCCTCTCAAAATTTTATATTGGCCATAAACCCGACAGAATTAAGTTGACAGCACACGTCAAACAGGTTGCATACGAGCGAGATGCTTATTTTATTCACCCGGGTTTATTCATTTTATTAGTCTTCTTCTATCGAGTGGGTGGTGACGTGGATTACCAACCTCATCAAACATGGTATCAGGGTTATTATTGAGCTGCTAAAGGCCCCTGACACGGCACATGTAATGACTACTTACTTACACCAGTACTAAACCAGGACTAGCGGTTTAACGTGCTCTCAGAAGCAGGATCAATTTTATTGATACAGTAACGAAAAGAGAAAGTTCGTGTCCACTTAGATATTTATTCTGAAACTGATCACCCTGTAATCCAGGCAGTTAGTCAGCTTATTATTCAGGATTTTGGCAAATACCTCACTGATCAGGCATTCAGCATAAAATTCAGTCCGTCTAGCCGGACAGATGTCAGCCAGGGCATCATTAGCCTTGCTAATGCACCATCAACGATGCCAGGATTCACTTGACAAATGGCCGAATTATTCTAAACACCTTTGTTTTGTCTGTGTTGACAGGTCCTTATGAATTTTCAGGTTCCGTGGCAGAGGCAAAGTAAAAAAACCTCGCGTAGTTTGGATTTTTTGATCATCATTATCATCTGATTGAAGAGCTCGGTGGCGCAGCGGTTAACGCGCTCGGTCTGCGATTGTTGAAGTTAAGCAACTTTCGCAAAGGCCTTTTGTTAAGCCGTTGGTCCCGGCTGCAGCAGTCGTTAATAACCGTCAATCCGCACTGGGCCCGCGTGATGGTTTAAGGCCCAGCAGTGGGGACGTTAATGGGCTGATGATGATGATCATCTCCTAAGCGTTATTCCGTTTTCCACGGGGTCGGCTTACCTAACCTAAAGATTTGACAGGTCCGGTTTTTTTAGAAGCTGAAGCCCTGAAGATCTGGCGTGACGCTTGCCGGAGGGACTGGTCGGAGTACGCACAGGACCACGAAAAATGGAAAGAGGAAGGGGAGGCATTTGCTCAACAGTGGGATCTTGTAGATTGTATAAGATCAGCAGTATAAAGAACGTGTTTTACACATACGCACTAAGAAAGCGTTTTTTTGGAAATTGACAACATTTCATTTTTACTAAGGTGCCTTAAATCGAAAACCATTTCGAGATATTTCTATGATTTACACAAAACACATTTTTTCAGATTTTTTAATTCAGTAATAATAGAAATATATTGAAAAATCCACGAGGTCAACAGAGGAAGGCATAATAAGTTCAGACCTTTACATAAAAATTATAAAAAAAGTAAATGTCATACATAACATGACACTTTGTTTGCGACTTGTTTTAAATACGCATGCAAAGGTACATTACATTATACTGCCTTCATTCTATGAATGGCAGAATCCAATTTTCAAAAAATATTTTTTGTAACTTCTAGTGGAATAATCTTGAAAAGAAAAAATACGTGTCTTCTATTTAAACAAGTACTTTCGAAATAGCACAAAAAAACCACGACTTAAAAATTTGAAATGTTGTCAATTGTATGAAGTAAGAGAAATTTTCAAAAAAAAAACTAAGCTAATCGAAAAAAAAGAAAAATAACGACGGAACCTATAAACCTTCACAACAAATTCTCCAATAAAATCATTGCTTACGATGACACTTATTACCAACGGGAAAAGGAATATTTCATGCATGTGTATGAGTTATGTATGTATATTGTAATATATGTGTGTATGAAATATGCAGTGGCATCACTTTGGCAGATCGCATCCATTATGAATAACATTGAATGAATACTAGACGGAATAATGTCGGGCAATATGTATTTTTAAGAATTAAACTATTTTTTGTACAGTTAGTTGTCTCGACCATTATAGACGGCGATACGGCTCACCTATCACGTTGGTGTAACAGAAAGCTCGGTGAGGTCTGGGTACTTAGTTCATCTTACGATGGATGTATCTCTGATTACCCCATTGGATTATAGTCATGACTTATGTTGTTACTTTAAGTGCAGTTTTCACTAACACAGTTGTCTCGACCATTATAGACGGCGATACGGCTCACCTATCACGTTGGTCTAACAGAAAGCTTGGTGAGGCGTGGGTACTTAGTTCATCTTGCGATGGATGTATCTGGCGTATAGTCGTGAACCCGCGTTATGTTTTTTTGTCATGTTTTAATTCTATATTCATAATTAATATTTTTTAATTAGTATTTGTGTACTAACATAATCAACATTAAATGTCATAATTATTGTAAGCAATTAATCAAATACTATTGAGGAGCTCGGTGGCGCAGCGGTAAACGCGCTCGGTCTGCGATTGTTGAAGTTAAGCAACTTTCGCAAAGGCCGGTCATAGGATGGGTGACCACAAAAAAAAGTTTTCATCTCGAGCTCCTCCGTGCTTCGGATGGCACGTTAAGCCGTTGGTCCCGGCTGCATTAGCAGTCGGTAATAACAAAACAATCAATCCGCACTGGGCCCGCGTCATGGTTTAAGGCCCGATCTCCCTATCCATCCGTAGGGAAGGCTCGTGCCCCAACAGTGGGGACGTTAATGGGCTGATGATGATGAGTCAAATACAAATTGTATTGTCCGTGATGATATATTATTATATATTTTTTAATATTATTTATTCTTTGACTGTAGGCACAAAATAAATTATAGTAACCAACAGGCCAGATGTTCTATAATCTAAACTAGTATAATCCTAAGTGACGAAATCTTTGAACTGAATAAATCCAAATTGACAAGTAGGTATTTTGAATATTTTATACAAAGTGTGTTACTTATATAGGTAGAAATAATACCACAAAATTATTTAATGCAATAATTTTTATTTTTGTTTTTTTTATTAATTGGTTTTTTATTGACTGGATAGAGCTCGCACAGAACCGGGATACTTGGAAAGACATGGGGGAGGCCTTTGCTCAGCAGTGCGATCATACAGGCTAATAATAATAATTAATTGGTTTGCGTTTGCTGTTGACCACTTTTTTATTTCAATTCCTTTTAGGATTTTTTATTTATTTCGTAAAAAGTAAATTTAAATATTAATAACGTCAGAGAGATGATTAAATTTATTAAACTTAGTTTATTTATTTTTTTATACCCTGTGTTTATTGTGTTTTATTAATTAAAAAAATATTTTATTTTATTATTTATTTATTTTATTTTGTGTTTTAGGACTCCAGGCCTCCACCTCCAGAAAGTCATGGTCAAGAGAAAATAACAAAATATATAAAAAAAAATAGTTAACTTGAATTAAACACAGACTAAATCATAAAACATTTCTTAAAAAGAAAATATCAAATCTATAAATGCTTGTATGTGTGTGTGTGTGTGTGTGTCATTAATAATAATATAAAGAGGAAAGATTTTTATGCTTGTAATTAATAAACTCAAAAACTACTGGACCAATTTTGTACATTAATAATGCACTCAAATAATTTAATTTGTTAATACATTAAATCTATCGACATCGACATTATCGACATGTATCCCATCCCTATCTCGCAAAAAACGGAGCGTGCCCTTTCTACAGGTATGCAAGAAGGTAGATATACATTCTCTACTTTATCATTTCTCGGATCTTTGGATCGGAACTGATGTTAATTACTGTGTATTGTAATCATATAATACACAGAAATTAGCATCGGTTCCGATGTTCTGTGTATTATATGTCATATAATACACAGTAATTAACATCATATAACAACCACTAGTGGTCAAAGCGTCAGACTCACGATCTGGAGGTCCGGGTTCAATTCCCGATGGGGACATTGCTGAAATCACTTTGTGAGACTGTTCTTTGTTTGGTAAGGACTTTTCAGGCTTGAATCACCTGATTATCCGAAAAAGTAAGATGATTCCGTGCTTCGGAGGGCACATTAAGCCGTTGGTCCCGGCTATTAGCCGTAAAAATACCTCCACCAACCCGCATTGGAGCAGCGTGGTGGAGTACGCTACATACCCCTCCGGTTGATTGGGGGGAGGCCTGTGCCCAGCAGTGGGACGTATATAGGCTGTTTATGTATATGATATATAATCCGTGATAACCCTGTTAGGAGAACGCGTGAGTTAAATCGCAGTGTGACCGGTTCGAATCTCGGCGCGGGCTCTAAACCAATGTACGGAAAATAACATAACATAACAAACACTTCATTACACAAACAGGAAAACACAAAATACAAAAGAGAAATAGAATGAGTACAATAGGCGGCCTTATTGCTGAGCGGCAATCTCTTAAAGGAAACCTTTAAGTATATGAGATATTTAATATTAAAATCAAATCAAATATACTTTATTGCGCACAACATACAAAACAAAATTATACAAATGGATAGATAGATACAGTACAATCTTGCGGCCTTTTTGCTAAGCAGCAATTTCTTCCAGGCAACCAGTGGAAAGGAAACATTACAATTTATATAATACAGCGGGAAAATATTTCGTTTTCAAAGCGACTTTTTTTCACATTGTTTTAAGTTTACGCGGTTATTATCATAATTAAAACACATAATGGCCCCGATTCCTGCAGACACCGCCTAATTTTATTTTAAGTTACGAGGGGAGGTCAAAAAGTTCGCGGAATGGAGGGGTTGGAGGGGGTTGGTTTGCTCGTACAGGTAGCCGCTAGTTGCACACCTCATTAACAGTATATGTACCAAGTTTGAAGCAAATCGGGTCATTAACGTTTGAACTATCGACCAGCAAACAAGTGAATCGGGAAGAACTCAGCGAATATGGAGAAAATTGAACACCGCACCGTCATTAAGTTCCTCACCAAGCAAGGAAAATCCGCTCAGACGATTTTTCAAGAGCTGTTAGCAATTTACGCGGACTCTGCCCCTGGTAAAACCATGGTTTACAAGTGGCATAGTCTTTTCAAGCAAGGAAGAGAGTCGATTGAAGATGACCCCCGCTCCGGACGGCCCATTGAGGCCACCACACCGGAAATCATCGAAAAAGTAGAGAAACTTGTATTAGAAGATACCCGCTTGAAGAAGAAGCAGCTTGCAGCAATGGTCGGTGTATCCGAAACAAGTATTTTAAATATCCTACATCAACATCTTGGGATGACTAAGGTCAGCGCAAGATGGGTTCCAAGAATGCTCACGCCACTTCAAAAAAGCGAGCGTGTCGAGTGTTCTCGCCAGTTTTTAGAGCTCTGTGGAGAGAATAAGGAAGAAGTTATGGCCCGGATTGTTACTGGAGATGAAACCTGGGTTCACCACTATGAACCTGAGTCGAAGCAAGAGTCGATGCAGTGGCATAAAAAAGGCACACCTCCTCCAAAGAAGTTTAAGGTGTCACAATCGGCCGGAAAGATCATGGCCACTATTTTTTGGGATACAGAAGGTATTTTGCTGATTGATTATAAAGATCGTGGTGTGACTATAACGGGACATTACTACGCTTCTTTACTGGATAGATTGAAAGAGGCTATCAAGGAAAAAAGAAGAGGAAAGCTGTCAAGAGGTGTGCTCCTTTTGCACGACAACGCACCCGTCCACACGTGCCATGTTGCGACGGCTGCCATTCACCGATGCGGGTTCGAAAAATTAAACGACCCGCCTTACAGTCCAGACTTGGCCCCCAGCGATTATTATTTGTTCCCAAAAATGAAAAAGGAACTGCGTGGACGAAAATTTGGCGATGATGAAGAAGTCAAGTCTGCAATTTCGGCCTATTTTGACAGCAAAGAGAAATCTTTTTTTTATGATGGAATAAACAAATTATTTGATAGATCCGGAAAATGTGTTAAGGTTAAGGGAGAATATATTGAAAAGGAAAAATAGTTTCGTGTTTAATTTCGACCCCCTTCCCCCTCATTCCGCGAACTTTTTGACCTCCCCTCGTATATCCGTCATTTTCATATCCGTCGAAAAGGAAAGGGACGGATGATTCACAGCTCTTAATTTTAGGAAGAATGAGTAAATGAATGAATAACCCGGGCGAATCAAAAGGTACGTCGCTGGTATGCAAACCGTTTGACGTGCTGTCTACTTAACTGTGTCGGGTTATTGACGGATGTAAAATTTTTAGACGGTTGGTTTAGATTTGTGCTTAAAATTGACGTGTGTTCCATAAATTTTATGCTTGTCGATTACCCGTCCCTTTCCTTTTCGGCGGATAAGAAACTGACAGATATAACTTAAAATAAAATTAGATGGTATTTACAGGAATTAGCACCAATAACGGGTTCTTACCGCGTTTTAAGTAGGGATATGAGACTTTTGACTTTTTTCTTTCGACTCTGTTCTTTCTATCACACGATAGAAGAACGCGAGACTAGATATAAAAAAAAAAACATGAATGAATTATAAATATTCCATAATGGCCACGTGACACGATACGTAATACCAATAGCGATCACGTTTAATAGATGTGACCATGTGACTCAGTACACAATATATCGGCTTGCGAAATAATGATAGCGGCTTCAATGCCCGATATTACATTCGTCTAACAAACACGTATTTTATTATTGATTTGGAACTGTATTAATTACATCGCGTGGTTTACATACATACATACATAAACTCACGCCCGTAATCCCTAATGGGGTGGGCAGAGCCACAAGTAATCAAAGACAACTTGCAGCCACTCTTGATACGAAGTCCAAAGATGGATATGATGAACCTTATAGTGATAAGGGATCAGCCTATCGCCCATAACATTAGTCCATCATGTTAGATCGTGGTTCCCATCGTACAAATAAAAATATACTTTATTGCACCAAAATAAAAGTAAATAAATTACAAAAGACTCGTAAAGGAATCGCAGCGACATGGGTTCGAATCTCGGCCCAAATTCACGCCTATTTCCCAACAGGGTAAGCAGAGACTATGGAATTTAATTTGCTTCGATCTTTACACACTTCTCTTGCTTCCTCCACATTCATCAATCGTTTGAAACACGAATCGTTTGAATTGTTATGGGCGATAGGCTGATCCCTTATCACCATAAGGTTCATCATATCCAGCTTACGACATCGTATCAACAGTGGCTGCAAGTTGTCTTTGATTACTTGTGGCTCTGCCCACCCCATTAGGGATTACGGGCGTGAGTTTATGTATGTATGTATGTTGAAACACGCACGCCGGTTCACAAATTCACACTAGATCGTCCTGAACATACATAAATAAAATAATCATTTTAACATGTTCGTCCTACTGCTAAATATGTTATGCGTTACAATCGATATTATTTCGTCTGTGGGCGGACTGGATAGTGGATACCCTTGCTTGATATAACTTCCTTGCCACATTCTTAATGAAAGTCACTCGATACTTAAAAAAAAATGTCACACACAGCCTATACGAGCATACTTACAAAACATACAGCCTATATTAAAACACATAATAACGGGTTCTTACCGCGTTTAAAGCAGGGATATGAGACTCCCGATATTAAAAACAATGTATACAGCCTATATACGTCCCACTGCTGGGCGTCCCATCAATCAACCGGAGGGGGAAAGGAGCATACTCCACTGCGCTGCTCCACTGCGGGTTAGTGGAGCTGTTTTACGGCAAATAGTCGGGACTAACAGCTTAACGTGCTCTCCGCACGGAATCATCTTACTTTTTCGGACAATCAGGTGATTCAAGCCTGAAAAGTTTCCAAACAAAGGACAATCTCACAAAGTGATTTCGACAATAACTCCCTTATTATTTAAAAAATAAATAAACTAAGTGTTGCAAGACTGGAGTACATAGGTACCTACAAGTTCGAAGAAGGATGCAGCTCACAGAGATAGGGCACGTATGATGACGGCTTGACCTTCGAACTGGAGTCATGTTACTACGTGTCTTGAATTGAATTTTTTTTTTTTTTTGCTCTTTTGGGTCTGTTTTGGATAGTGGTGTAAATTAGCTATAAGAGCTTGTAATAATAATAAATAAATAAATAAATATAAATCAACAAATAAAACGGCCTGCGTGGTCCAGTGGTTGAGCCTAACTCACGATCCGGAGGTCCCCGGTTCGAATTCCGTTGGGGAAATATCACAAAAATTACTATGTGATACCTAGTTTGATTACGACATTATACAGGCTGATTACCTGATTGTCCAAAAAGTCGGAAAGCACGTTAAGCAGTTGGTCCGGGTCACTACTTACCGTTGTAAGTAAGTAGTCGTTCTACTTGATATCAACTCAGAATCATGGTCTGAATCATCCCTCAAAGTTTTCGTTACGATGTCACTAACATCCTGTATACCTACACTACACCCACTGCTCGCCAGCCATATTTAAGTCCCATGGCTCGCCCCCAATTGGGGCGCCACCATTGCCATCAATTATCTGCGACCCAAACATGAATTCAAAATTCAGTGGTTTAGAGCCCACCACGGGATTCGAACCTATAACACTACAATGTAAGTCACACATCAGTACAGGGCTATCAAGGATTTCCATTCACGAACTTACGGAAAAAAACTTTCCTTATGATTTTTAGTTACATAAAAAAATATGTTATAGTAAATAGAACATAAAGATATACATGTAGGTACTTACCGTAACAACAAACATCAAAACGAAACAAAAAACAACAGTATATTTTTTATGTTCGTTATTTAAATTGGCAAAAAATCCGCAGCTACACGTTCCTAGTTTCACAAAATAATGACGAAAATAAAATCCTACAGGAACAATTAATTTTGCAACAACAGTACAAACAAACAGAACAATGAATGAGTTGTCTAGTACATTTGTATGTAACATGTGTAGAAAAACTAAAAACAACTACTCCTTAGTACTACAACACAACACGGAACAACAGTGCTAAAGTACAACAAAGCAACAGTGCTAATATACAACAAAACAACAGTGCCGAAATAAAAAAAAACTATAACAGTGACAAAGTACAACACAAAACAACATTGTCAAAATACAATAAAACACAAAACAACAGTGCAACAACAAAACACGAAACAACAGTGCAACAACAGAACACGAAACAACAGTGCCAAACAACAGCTCACCCATTGTGGTGGCACGTCTGCGTGCTGATGGTGGTGTTGGTGGTGGTTGCGACGGTCGGGCTGGTGGTGACCGTTGGCGGCTGCGCACGACGTCGCCGCCACGCCGTACTAGTGTGCACAAAGAGGTAGGTTACGTGCTTGGACGGACAAGTGGGGTGCTTTTCCGTAGTAGTGAGATATTTTGAGATAACACAAGTTAAGATATTTTTTTCACACGGTTTCACAGATGAGACACCATGGAATTTAAATCATTTTTAAAAGGTAGTTGTTCAATCGGAAAAGTTGTCGAACTGGGAAATGGGCAAATTGGGAAAGTGGTCGAATTGGGAAACAGGTGAACTGGGAAAGTGGTCGTATTGGGAAACTTGGCGAATTGGGAAATTGGTCCAATTGAACCGGAAGGGGCGGATCCGGGGGTAGGGGGGTCATGACACTCGTATCTGAAACCTGCGATCCCAAAGTGAGAGGCAAGCTACACTTAGTATAGTGCAATTTAGCGGTGAATCATCAGAAGGTATACACCATAAACATGTGTGTTCAACCATTGAACGAGAAGCTGCAAAGTACAAAGGATTATTCAGGACTTTTCTAGAATTACCACAGATGACATTAACTACTTGGCCGGACAAATGGGGAGCGCTGAAGGCTCTCACCCGGTACAACGTTTAAGACAACAGGCCTGAGGGTGCCCAGTTGGGCGCGAACCTCGCCTCAGGGCGTCGTCTCAGAGAAAAAATATTTGAAAGAATTAATCGACTCTGGTGGCGTTAGGCTCACGATCTGGAGGTCCGGGTTCGATTCCCGATAGGGTCATTGTCGAAATCACTTTAAGAGACTGTCCTTTATTTGGTAAGGACTTTAAAGGCTTGAATCACCTGATTGTCTGAATAATAAGTTGATTCCGTGCTTCGGAGGGCACGTTAAGCCGTTGGTCCTGGCTGTTAGGCGTAAAATACCCGCAGTGGAGCAGCGTGGTGGAGTATGCCCCATACCCCATCCGGTTGATTGAGGGGAGGCCTGTGCCCAGCAGTGGGACGTACTATTTATGTTTTATTTTATAAGGGGGGGGGGGGGTGAGGTAAACCTAGCTCAGCCGCTGGTGGGGAGCGGAGAGTTGCCGATCTATACGTAGTATTATTCCTCAATGGCTAAACTTAACGCCGTCGTAAACCAACGGGGACAGTAAAGGACCATCGGGCACTTAACTGATAGTTAAGTGAGTGGCGGAATGAAAAGGTCGGCCATTGACCCCGTAATGATGCTCGTATCGCTATAAGGGGAGGCAGTAAAACGAAGCCTATAAAGATAGACTTGAGGAATTTTCCGGGCATTCGATTTTTTTTTAACTTTCAGCATGTCAGAATTTGCCTTTCAACTGTTTTAAGACAGTAGTTAAACAAAAACTTTACAAAAAAGGTTATTATAAAGTTAGTGATTATTTAGAAGATATGAATGCATGGGATTAACTGTCTGAGAACTGATACTAGGCAGCTAAATTACTCAATTGTATACCAATATTTTATGTTTATTTTTATTTTTTTAAAGAACGTCTAGGGCCCTGTGCCGAGGTTTTTCTTGCAGCTTCTTTTCCCCGGCTATACAGGTTGTGAGAAGCTGCAGTAGTTTTAGGCGGATGAGACGTTCGTTATGTAAAAATTGACGATTCAAAGTGTAACTATGTTACCTATTGAATAAAGATATTTTTGAATTAGAATTTGTCATGGGATCAAGCTACAGAGGCTGTGTGCGCCGAGGTCTTTCTTGCAGCTTCTTTTCCCCGGCTATACAGGTTGTGAGAAGCTGCAGTAGTTTTAGGCGGATGAGACGTTCGTTATGTAAAATTGACAATTATGTTAGCTACTGAATAAAGATATTCGAACTCTACATCCCCACAGGGGATAATAGGACTAGAAGAGAAGAATTTTTCTTTTGGGAATTTCGACGAATGGCGGCCATCTTCCTTTGTTGATTTGCCGTATTAACTACTTGGGCGGACAATTAGTGCTGAGGGCTTTCATCTGGTATATAAATGGCAGCACAAACATGGCTCCATGGCAGCACAAGCTGAGCCATTTCCTTTTGCCCGTATTCGCAATATTCATAATTAAGTACTTAGTTTATATAGCAAATGTACATTGTTACTGGCAATAAATTTATTTTATTCTTATTCTTATTCTTATAAAACAGTTGCCTTTCCATCGCTCGCCAACGTTCAAAATTTGAAACTATCTATATTCAGTAGAGGAGCTCGGTGGCGCAGCGGTAAATGCGCTCGGTCTGCGATTGTTGAAGTTAAGCAACTTTCGCAAAGGCCGGTCATAGGATGACAAGCAAAAAACGGGACAAAAAAAAAAAGTTTTCATCTCGAGCTCCTCCGTGCTTCGGAAGGCACGTTAAGCCGTTGGTCCCGGTTGCATAAGCAGTCGTTAATAACCACCAATCCGCACTGGGCCCGCGTGGTGGTTTAAGGCCCGATCTCCCTATCCATAGGGAAGGCCCGTGCCCCAGCAGTGGGGACGTTAATGGGCTGGTGATGATGATATTCAGTAGGTAACATAGTTATACTCGTAATTTTTTACATAACGAACGTCTCATCCGCCTAAAACTACTGCGGCTTCTCACAACCTGTATGGCCGGGGAAAAGAAGCTGCAAGAAAAACCTCGGCAGAGAGCCCCATCATGTTATTTGGATTCGAACCCGCGACCACACGACGTAAGCCACGCAATAAAGAATACAATTAATCTCTTAAAATAACGTACTTATTTCGAATCCCTATAATCCCTACACATGTTTACATATAACTATACGTACATTATGTATGTATGTGTGTATACGCTTTAGTCGCTTGAGTGCCCGCTTCGTCCTCAGTTTTATGACTACGACTGTCTTGTGTACTGGCGGGGAGACAACTGTTATAAGATAAAAAAAACATCTCCCTAGCATTATTTCTACCCCTCTCTATCTCTTTATTATCCTAGTACGGCTTTGAAGCCGGCGGAAGGTAAGAGGGAAACCACTGCCCTATTTTTCTCAAAAACAGTAGCATGGAGAATGCTACACCGCCAAGAGCGTGGCTCTTAAATTAGTAATACGGCTTTGAAATAGTCTACTCTGGGCGCTATCCTACTCGCGTCAGACAGAGTATTGCGGGGCGGATGGCAAGAGGGAAACCACTGCCCTATTTTTCCCTTAAAAAGTAGCATGGAGAATGCTGCACCAACAAGAGCATGGCTCTTAAATTAGTGATGATGAGCATTATCTCTATTTCCCAGGGTCTGCTTACCTAACCTGAAGATTTGACAGGTCCGGTCTTTTACAGAAGCGACTGCCTGTCTGCCCTACCTACCCGCGAAGGGAAAACCAGCCACAGGTTAGGGCACCTCCGAAAATGCATTTCAGGGGAATGTGGACTTCCTCACGATGTTTTGTGGGTTTCAGCACGTGATAATCGTTTTTTTTTATTTTTCATTGTTTTCATAAATAAACATCAACACTCGCGTGCCCGCCAGTCCCCTAAGCTAAGAGGTAACAAAGAGGAAGGTCGCGAATTAAAAGCAAGTACCGACTTCCCCTCTTTCCCTTTCTCCTTACACGTCACACTTGTGAGGATAACTTAGGCTAAGTTATCCTAAGTTAGCATTAGTTATTCTAATATTGACTAATAGGTATTTATACATAGTCGTGAGTTTACTTTAATAAATAAAAAAAAATAAATAATGTCTTACCACATAAATAACAAATAACCACACCCCGAACACTTCATACAAAACACCTCGTTTCACACAGACTCTACACATTGACGTTATCGTACACGCGCATCTGTGTGTGTGACGTCTGACGCCATACGATTGAAGACTAAAGTAAGACCGAGGGGGGTGAGGTAAACCTAGCTCAGCCGCTGGCGGGGAGCGGATAGTTGCCAATTGTACTGTAAGTCCTTATTCTATGGCAGCGAGATACAAAAAAAAGAAAAATATATATATTCTGAAGATTGTTTATAATTTTCATTGTAAAATTGTTGTCTAGAAAAAAAAGTACGAGTCGAATTGAGGCACTGGCAAAAGCCATCCATAATATACAACCACTGAACATCTGCTCGTCGGCATTCCACAAACTGACAGACAACAGGTTACTTGTATTACAGTAACCGACTAATGGATGTACTGTTGCTAACAAAAAAAAAATGGCCACCGGACATAATTGTTATTGGATTCGCCAAGTTAATTGTTGGTTTATGGGATATTTATTCGCGCGCTTGAAACATGTGGAGTGATAATACCCTCCGTGGTCCAGTGGTTAAGCGTTGGGCTCACGATCCGGAGGTCCCGGGTTCGATTCCCGGTGGGGACACATAACAAAAATTATTTTGTGATCCCTAGTTTGGTTAGGACATTACTGGCTGATCACCAGATTGTCCAAAAGTACGATGGTCCGTGCTTCGGAAGGCACGTTAAGCCGTTGGTTCCGGCTGCAGTAGCAGTCGTTAATAACCATCAATCCGCACTGGGCCCGCGTGATGGTTCAAGGCCCGATCTCCCTATCCATCCATAGGGAAGGCCCGTGCCCCAGCAGTGGGGACGTTAATGGGCTGATGATGATGATGATGATAACTTAAAATAAAATTAGATGGCGTCTGCAGGAATTAGCACCATTGTCTGCCTAAAGGTTAGGTAATAACGCTCTTTCGTTTAAGTTTTGCGTCTTTTTACCGCCTTTTTTTCTTTTTCCCACTTTGAGAATATTCCGTGAACGGCGCAGCAGTGGACACATTGCATATTGAGATTAAAAGATAAAAGTTTTAATACCCATACCCGTGGCGCCACCTATTAGCATGAAAAGTAATTTAATTTAACCATACATCAATATGTCGATAAGCGATGAAAACAAAATGACCAAGTTGTATGGAGATTATCATCATCATCAATTTAAGAGCCACGCTCTTGTCGGTGCAGCATTCTCCATGCTACTTTTTAGGGAAAAATAGGGCAGTGGTTTCCCTCTTGTCTTCCGCCCCGCATTACTCTGTCTGACGCGAGTGGGATGGCGCCCAGAGTAGTCTATTTCAAGGACTCCTGTCCTCCGCCTCTGAATAGTACTAACAGTTACTGCTGCCCTCTGTCAGGTTCCAGGTTGCAGTCCCTGTGACTTGCCCCTTCCGTCGTGCATTGCCGTACCGATGGCTCCCATCTTCGCCTCTGCAACCGTTGTGGTCTTTACCCGTATCTCTGGACAAGGGCCCTACGTTATACCCCGTAGGACTGGTAGGTGTAGTATGGAAATTATCATCGACCAAAAAATTATTCTTTTCTTTTTAAAACGGCGATATGGCTTACCTATCACGTTGATCTAACAGAAAGCTCGGCGAGGTATGAATACTCACTTTATCTTGCGATGTATGTACCTCTGACTACCCCATATGGGATGTAGTTAGCTTATATTATGTTAATAGTGACTAGTTGTTTCACATATCCTGCGTCTGCGCACTCAATGACTCCGCATTGTCTCTGCACTAATAACTTGGGATAATTACTCGACAAGATGTATAAGTGCAAACGATTAACAACAATAATTAATAAATTGTTTTCTTCATCGAACCTTACCATTTTTAGGGTTCCGCACTAAGTTTGACGTGTTAATAAATTCGTCGTGTCTTATTAAGTGTCCAATCATCTTGCCTCTTCTGTCCTCAATAATTCTCAGTGTTTGTCTTTTTTCCCTTACTCTTACTAGCACTTCCTCATTAGTAACTCTTTCAGTCCAACTTATTCTTCCATCCTCCTCCAACACCACATTTCAAAGGCCTCGAGTCTCTCTGTCTTTTTATGATCCAAACATGAATTTGAAAACAAATTCGACTATCATTGGTTTAGGCCTGTGCCTGGTTCGAACCTGCGACCTCAAAGTGAGAGGCGTCCTACCAACTGGGCTACCACGGCTCTTCTTTAAGTAACAATAAATAAACAAATAACTTAAAAAAATACACATTCATTCATACACGTTCATTCTTTTACACTAAAACTACTGAACCCAAGACACCCGACACGTGCTTGACCGTCTTTTTAAATTAAGAACTGTAAACTTGTGGCGGCAACAGTTGATATTGATTAAGATATTTTGTTTAATTACTAGCAATTATGAGTTTATTTGAGGGTCTTCTTCTTATCGTGTGGGTTGTGAGCTGGAATACCAACCTCATCAACCATGTTGTCAGGGTTATTATATTACTGAGCCGCTAAAGGCCCCTGACATGGCTCATGTAACCCGGTAAGTAGTAACCGGGTTACATGAGCCATGGGTTTGCCATGTACTTAGTTAAGAGACTTTTTGTAATTATATCTTTTTATTTTGGTGCAATAAAGTGTATTTGTCTGTAATGTCCCAACCAAACTAGGGTTCACAAAGTGATTCAGGGTTATTACTGAGCCCCTTGAGGCCCCTAACATGGCTCATGTAACCCGGTAAGTACTGTTGGACAATCAGGTGATCAGTCTGTAATTTTGTGATGTGTCCCCACCGGGATTCAACCCGGGGCCTCCGGATCGTGAGCCCAACGCTCAACCACTGGACCACGGAGGCCGGAAGAAGACTAACACTAGGTTAAGCTTTATATGGACTAATTTCCGAAATAACATACATAGACACATAAACTCAACCTATTTCCCGCCGGGGTAAGCAGAGACTATAGAATTCCATTTGCTTCGATCCTGACACACTTCTCTTGCTTCCTCCACATTCATCAATAGCTTGATACACGCACGCCGGTTCAGAGTAGATCGTATTAAACCTTTTCTAAGGACATCTCCAATTTGGTCAATGGAAGCCCTTCTAGGAATTTTGAATATAGAACGGTAACCCCCCCGCACCAATTCGTATCGCCGACCTTACCCTCTCTGGGTCTTACTTTAGTCTTGAATGGCCGTAATCTAAGGAGTAAGGACACACGGTAAGATGTACATTAAACAACCTAACCCCAACGGGATATAGGCGTGTTCTTATGTCATCATCAACATCAGCCCATTAACGTCCCCACTGCTGGGGCACGGGCCTTCCCTATGGATGGATAGGGAGATCGGGCCTTAAACCATCACGCGGGCCCAGTGCGGATTGGTGGTTATTAACGACTGCTAATGCAGCCGGGACCAACGGCTTAACGTGCCTTCCGAAGCACAGAGGAGCTCCAGATGAAAACTTTTCTTTTTGTGACCCATCCTATGACCGGCCTTTGCGAAAGTTGCTTAACTTCAACAATCGCAGACCGAGCGCGTTTACCGCTGCGCCACCGAGCTCCTCCGATCTTATGAACGTTTTTACAATTGTAATGTTTTCTAAACGGGTCTTCACACTAAAACAAAATGTCCGGTTAATAATATGCGGCCACAAGATGTTACATTTTAAATTACCCGTTTGCCAACCCGTCAAGTGTGAGTCGGACACGGGACGCACCTGTCTGTCACTGCAAGTTTAACCGCTTCATAGTTAACCATAGATTGCGCACTGGTGTGGTTTTATTGGGTTTATCCACTGACATACTAGTTTCGTTACAGGCTGATCACCTGATTGTCCGAAAGTAAGATCACCCGTGCTTCGGAAAGCACGTTAAACCGTTGGTCCCGGTACTACTTACTGATGTAAATACGTAGTCGTTACATGAGTCATGTCGGGGCCTTTGGCGGCTCAATAGTAATCCTGAGACCAGGGTTGATGGAGTTGGTAATCCACCTCACAACCCACACGAGAGAAGACATCGCGATTAACAGCCTCAAAAAAAAAAAAAAAAAAATTTTTCAAAATTGGCTTACAAAGTTAGCGCTTTTTGAACGTCAAACATAATTAAATTACATATTATGTAACTAGCTGTAAAACTACTACCACATCGGAATCTGTAACGCTGAGGGAAAGACGTGGCCAGAAAACCTCCCAGCACAGGGCCCTAGTCCTACTGTTTCATGTCACCTCAATCAACCGGAGGGGGTATCATTAACTTATAGCTTTAAGATTCTAACTTGTAATTATTATTAAGTACCAAGTTATCTTGATATTCACTTCGCGTGCTGTGGAAGTACAAAAAACATTATGATATTTTAATCTTTAGTAGACTAGCCGGGACCAACGGTTTAACGTGCCCTCCGAAGCACGGAAACGACTTACTTTTTCGGACAATCAGGTGATTCAAGCCTGCAAAGTCCTTAACTGTAGCTCCCCACCAGCGTCTGAGCTAGGTTTGCTTCACCCCCTCGGTCTTACTTTAGTCTTCAATCATATGGCGTCAGACGTCACACACACAGATGCGCGTGTACGATAACGTCAATGTGTGGTGTCTGTGTAAAACGAGGGGTTTTGTATGAAGTGTCCAGGGTGTGCTTAAAGACCCAGAGGGGGCGGAATCGGCGCTCATACGATTGTAGACTAAAGTAAGACCGAGGGAGTGAGGTAGCCAGGTTGGCTCAGACGCTGGTGGGGAGCAACAATAAAGAACATTGAAGGCTTGAATCACCTGATTCTCCGAAAAAGTAAGATGATTCCGTGCTTCGTAGGGCAAGTTAAGCTGTAGGTGCCGGCTATTAACCGTGAAACAGCTCCACTAACCAGCAGTGGTGCAGCGCATTTTAGTATGTTTATACCCCTGTGCCCAGCAGTGGGACGTATAAAGGCCTGTTATGTTATATTGTGTAAACGTGTTCCGTGTTAAGGACATCCCCGATTCGGTAAACGTCTCTCTGGGTCTTACAACAGCAAACCAATAGTGCAGTAAGTGAATCAAATTATCCCCCCGGTGAGAGGACCAGCGAAATAATGAAGCGGGTGACGGCTATCTGTTGGGTACCAGCAATAATAGCCCAGAAGAACACACACACACACACACACACACGAAGGTTCCTGTCAGTTTTTTCCTTATTTAATTTCTTTTTTTTTATTTCTGTTTTTTTTTGATATATTTTTTGGATTATAATATAATTATACATTTCTCTAATATTTGTAGCTACCTAGTAACACATTAGAATATATTAAATAATTACCATGGGTTGGGGCCTGGTGACCTGTAGTACAAGGGAATTCCTTTTACAAGCACCAGCTCCCTTAAAATACACTTGTATCACAATGTTAGCTAACTAAGAATTTTTTTTGTTTTGTTTTGTGTTTTAAGTGGAGAAATAAACATTTTTATTATTATTATTATTATTAATGAAGACAAATGACGGACCGCGCTGACAGAGGGCTGGGCGGCCCTGGTTAATCACTTGAAGACTGCTCAGATCATCATGTATTTATTATCATCTTTACCTAACATGTAATTTATAATGAGACCCCCACTTGATGATCACTTCGCGTGCGGACGGGATAAAAATATTTATAGCTGCCCTGCGGTTTTGTTAAATGAAGGAATAAGTAATTTAAACAGTTGCATATAATGCCATATTATTAAGTCCCTGTGGTCTAGTGGTACGGTCACAAGTCATCATCATCATTTATTTATTTATCATCATCATCATCAGCCCATTAACGTCCCCATTGCTGGGGCACGGGCCTTCCCTATGGATGGATAGGGAGAACGGGCCTTAAACCATCACGCGGGCCCAGTGCGGATTGATGGTTATTAACGACTGCTAATGCAGCCGGGACCAACGGCTTAACGTGCCTTCCGAAGCACGGAGGAGCTCGAGATGAAAACTGTTTTTGTGGTCACCCATCCTATAACCGGCCTTTGCGAAATTTGCTTAACTTCAACAATCGCAGACCGAGCACGTTTACTGCTGCGCCACCAAGCTCCTCACGGTCACGAGTACTAATATGTATACACTTTGAAACCATGTCACATAATTTTTAAGTCTCAATTGCTCGGGACTGTACACGTAATTTCAATACAATTAAAAAAAGATCGCACACCAGCTACTGTCTTCAGCACCTGTTCCAAACAGTGCAAACAGAACCACTTCGCCGTTCCCCAATTATAAGAACGTGTTTCGGCCAATTTATAGACAATTTTATATTGGCCGGGCTTATTTATATATCGACGGTAAAAATGATAAATACAAAGGTTTAAACGCTTGTCCAGGGGCGGATCCGAAAGGCCCTAACCGCTTCTTGCTGGGTCCACAGAACCAGCGTCGTGGCTCGCGCCGCGGCTTATGCTGTGTGAGGCCCTTTTATAAAGGACACCACCATTGTCGACCAGTCCACACGCTCAATTACAATTTGCCTTAATGTTTTACTTTCTATTTATTTGTACTCTCTTGTGTAAGTTATGTGTCATTCCGTGTTTTGTTTTGTTTATCTGTTACTGTGGTATTTATGATAAACGTTTCTTTCTTTCTGCTATCGTGTGGGTTGTGAGGTGGAGTACCAACCTCATCAACCCCGGTGTCAGGGTCACTATTGAGCCGCTAAAGGCCCCTGACATGACTCCTGTAACAACTACTTAAATTAGTACTTAAACGTCGTGAGGAAACCCACATTCCAGAGAAATGCATTTTCGGAGGTATGTGACCTAACCTGTATTGGGCTGGTTTTCCCTTCGCGGGTTGAAAGGTCAGACAGGCAGTCGCTTCTGTAAAAACCGGACCTGTCAAATCTTCAGGTTAGGTTAGCGGACCTTGTGGATAATGATAGGGAAATGACTTTTTGTAAGATACAAAAGTATTTTTTTTAACGTGAGTTTCACTTTAAGGGGACGATATTGGGGCACATAAGTCCACACTTAGGTACTCAAACGACAATAAAGTACAAGGGAGGTTAAACCGTTGGGCCCGGTTATTACTCACTGATGTAAGTACGTAGTCGTTACATGAGTCATGTCAGGGGCCTATAGCGGCTCAATAGTAACCCTGACACCAGGGTTGATGGGGTTGGTAATCCACCTCACAACCCACACGATAAGAAGAAGGGCTCAAAACAGCCTAGCTCCGCTCCTGGTCGTAACCAGTCGTACAGCTCGATTGAGCCCACTTACGAATCTAAAAAATCGAGCAAAACCGCGGCAAAATGTTAACTTGAGATTAAGAATATTGGATTAATTTAACTTTGGAGCGGTAAACGCGCACGGTCTGCGATTGTTGAAGTTAAGCAACTTTCGCAAAGGGCGCTTATAGGATGGGTGTCCACTTAAAAAAAAGTTTTCATCTCGAGCTCCTCCGTGCTTCGAAAGGCACTTTAAGCCGTTGGTCCCGGCTGCATTAGCAGTCGTTAATAACCATCAATCCGCACTGGGCCCGCGTGATGGTTTAAGGCCTGTTCTCCCTATCCATCCATAGGGAAGGCCCGTGCCCCAGCAGTGGGGACGTTAATGGGCTGGTGATGATAATGTGATGTAAATAATTTTATTTTTCCTCAGCATTGCACCCGAGCGAAGCCGGGGCGGGTCGCTAGTGCAAGATATACCTTAAGAAACAAATATATTTCCGATATGATTTATATCCCGGGGCAAGCAAAAAGATCAGGTTATCCTTGGGTATGAAAACCGCAACCTCAACTTTATCCTTCGCCTTTTTTTATTGGAATTTTTCCTATTGCTATTGTTTGTTTTCATTACCTCTACAAAATAGGTAGATCTAGGTCATCTCAGGCCTTTACATCTTTATCAGATGATTCAAACAGCGTTTCTGTGGCAGATCTAGGTATGTAACGATATATTTTGTAATGTACATCGAAGCAATTAACGATCTCCGTGGTCCAGTGGTTGACTGTTTGGCTCAGGATCCGGAGGTTCCGGGTTCGATTCCCGGGTAGGGACATTCCCGTTGGTCCCGGTTACTACTTATTAGTGTATGTAGCCACACGATAGAAGAAGAAGAAGGTCGAAGCAATTCATCTAAAAAAGCAATATAGCAATTTGAAATTTGTAAAAGTAAGTACGAGAGAGCAATATTCCTGTATTAGATGAATTGTTTTGATGTGGCCTTTTTAAACCCTCAGTACACACCTAATTCATAAATTAAACATATCACTCGGGAGAAAGTACGATTCACAACTTGTGTGGCCTCGATAAACAATTAACTGTGGTTTTTCAAGACACTTACTATGCTACAAAACACAAAAAAAAAAAAACACAAAAATGACACGTCCTCTCATATTGAATGATCTCATACAATACAATATTCTACATTAGGTATACAGGGTGTTAGTGACATCGTAGCGAAAACTTCGAGGGGTGATTTAGGCTATGATTCCGAGTTGATATCAAGTGGTATTTTCCGTCGAAAAAGTATGAAACGGAAAATAATTTAAAAAAACAATAAAATTTTCATGAATTTTCCGACAGGAAATTCCACTTGATATCAACTCAGAATCATGGTCTGAATCATCTCCCTCAGTATTCGTTACGATGTCACTAACACCTTCTGAGTCAATGATATGTCAATAACAGTATCTAGTCTTGCTTTGGCATTTAAAAAAAAAAAAAAAACAAAAAGTGGGTAGGTATAAAAAAACTCACCATTCCATTATCCATGCCCCCATATGGCGATTGGTACCCCGCCTTTTCTGTGACTGAAAGAAAAAAAATCGATACAAATTAGACAATTATAGACAGTAAATTCACTTTTTTTTAACACTTCACATTAACACTTTCTTTGTTCGCACATCGCCGCGTTCCTCGAACATTTTTTTTTAATTGTTTCGTGAAAATCCGCCATGTTTGTTATGCCATTTCGTGCACTATTCGTTTTTTTTTTATAATACACTTAGATATCAATTTTCCGCGGTCCTGTGCGTACTCCAGCCAGTCGCTCCGGCAAGCGTCCAAGTCGTCACGCCATCTCTTTCGAGGTATACGAGGCATACGATGCGTGACGATCCGTGCCCACCACACAGGGTGCATGCGACAATAAAAAAATAAAAGGAAAGAAAAAAAAGAAAAGAGGAAGGGGAGGCCTTTGCCCAGCAGTGGGATCTTATAGGCTAGATTAGATTAGATTTAGATATAACTTAGAATCAGTTTGATTATGACGCGTCCTTTGTAAATCCCGCAGAATCATGATTCATTCAGTATGTCACAATTCTTCATAACATAAGCTCACGATTATATCCCAATTGGGGTAGTCAGAGGTACATCCACCGCAAGATGAACCAAGTACCCACACCAATTTAGAGTTAGACCAATGTGATAGGCAATGGACCAATGTAGTCGTATCGCCGACTATAATGGTCGCCAAAACTGCGCTTAAGAGAAATTAATAACTCATCTGTGCAAGATTGAGAATTCTTCAATTCTTTATCTTGGTTCAATTTGATAACTTTAAAATGTAAACTTAAAACATAGCAACACAACAAGCGTGCTAATTTATATAATAAATAAAAATAAAAGTGTTAAAAGTTGTCTACTAAAGGCCCCACGTTGGGCGCCATTATTAAAACCACCGTCACTTTTGTTATAAAGCAATTGTTTGTAAAACTATTCAATTCAATTTCAGCATTCAATTATTATCTTTATCCCATAAAAGGGTGTTATTTCTATATGAATCCGTTTTTTTTTAAATAAAGAAATATAGACCCCAAATGATTGAGGTCAAAGTAAATAAAAGAAAGATTAAATTCTATTATGGCCGCTGGCGTTTTTTTTTTTATTATACTTTCCCCTTTTTTATTTTTTTATTACTTCAAGTGGCTTCGGTGACAGTTTTTAATGGCGTTATAGAGAAAACTAGAGATTATAAATGAATAAAATAAGTAGAATTAAAAATTTTGTTCGCATATTAATTATTATTATAACGACGGAAACCCCCAGAGCCATGTCAGGGGATTTTGCCGGCTCAATAACAACCCTGACAACAGGCTGATGAGGTCGGTTATTGACCCCACAACTCATACGAGACAAGAAGAACGCCGGAAAATTATCTAAATCTACTAAAATGTTCGTATTATTCCTTTGAGTAACATTTTAACCATCTCTCTTTCAAAACTTATCACCATCATTATTTTAAGAACTTTAATATTAAGTATATACATGGATAAACTCACGCCTGTAATCCCAAACGGGGTGGGCTGAGCTACATGTAATCAAAGATAACTTGCAGCCACTGTTGATACGAAGTCCTAAGATGGATATGATGAACCTTATGATGACAAAGGATCAGCCTATCGCCCATAACATAAGTCTATCATTTTAGAGAAGTTTGGATAAGAAAACAGAAAAAAAAAACCTTTCAAATATAATCCTAGGCACCCGAGCTGTCTTGAATTTTGTACCGGGTGAGAGGCCTCAGCGCTCCCCATTTGTCCGGCCAAGTAGTTAATGCCATTTGCGGCAAATCTACAAATAATAAGTGGAACGATAAGGATTACGCCACGACTCGTGTATGTCTGTCAATGGGACTTTCCAGGCTACGTTCCACAAAAAATAACAGATGGCGCTGTATAGATTTGCCTTCGTTGAATCTTAAAATTTCATAGATAACAGACATATAATGCATCATTTGTATTTGTTTTTGGGTGGAAATGATGACCCTTGTTAATACACCCAGGCACAACATATCTTCCAACCATTATTATTCTGATCAAAATAAAGAGAAGCAATATAGGTAGCAATATTCAGTAGCAACAAAATTCTAGATAAAGTTAAATTAACTTCATCTTTTTTGGAGTTATGTATACGTTTTTACAATAAAATACCAGATAATATTTTAAATTTGTCCGAGAATAAATTTAAAGCTCACGTGAAGCTTACTTTATGTAAAAAGCTTATTATAAGATTAATGATTACCTAAATGATAAAAATGTCTGGTGTTGAATGTGTTCCTCTAGTTATCAAATAACTTGTAATGTACCTTCATTGATTTAAAAGATGTGTTGCTGTTGCAGTTTGTCGTTTCTTCTCCTCAGACATAACACGTTGCGAAATGACGTAAATTCAAAAATGTAACATTGTCTTTCAACAAGTTTATCCATGATAATTACGTTGAATAAATGATTCTGATTTCTGACATATTTCTGTACGTATCTAATCCAAATATCAAGCAACAATTATACTTATAAACGCCTTCGCCATTACATCATATTTTTTAATAATTATGTACCCCGAACAAAGAGTAAAATAGGTAATTATCACGTTAAATCTGATCAACGCCATCTATATTTCTTTTGAGGATCTTAGCCTGGAAATTCTCTCATCATCATCACCAGCCCATTAACGTCCCCACTGCTGGGGCACGGGCCTTCCCTATGGATGGATAGGGAGATCGGGCCTTAAACCACCACGCGGGCCCAGTGCGGATTAATGGTTATTAACGACTGCTAATGCAGCCGGGACCAACGGCTTAACGTGCCTTCCGAAGCACGGAGGAGGAGCTCGAGATGAAAACTTTTTTTTTGTGGTCACCCATCCTATGAGCGGCCTTTGCGAAAGTTGCTTAACTTCAACAATCGCAGACCGAGCGCGTTTACCACTGCGCCACCGAGCTCCTCAAAAATTCTCTCATTACCCCACAAAAGATCTCAAGGGATACTAATAAACTCTAAGGGACAAAAGACAAATTCAAGCCATTAGAACAACGTTGGCTTTTTGTTAAATAAATTAGTTGAATTAAACCTCTTTTGTTCCCCAGTTCGCGTCTCCGCACAATTATAAAACACATTCACAATAATCTACATAATTATTTTACCTTAGGGACGCTCTGTTATCGACTAAGTCAATTAGCGAATCGATTTATCAATTGCAAAGTCGATTAAGAAGTATCTCTGTGAAAGATAATTTTAGGTTATATTTTATCTTTTAAAAAAGGAAAATAAAATAATGGTGCTGATTCCTTTATACACCATCTAAGTTTATTTTTAGGTTATACCTGTCATTTTCTTATTCACCGAAAATGAAAGACACGGGTAATCGACAGGCATAAAATTTTTAAGTCAATTTTATGCAGAAATTTGAAAGAAACGTCCCAAAATCTTATATTGGCCAATAACCCGACAGAATAAAGTTGACAGCACACGTCAAGCGGGTTGCATATTAGCGAGATACCTATTATATGATAAGCTATGATAGTTATCTTCTTCTTCTATCGTGTGGGTAGTGAGGTGGATTACCAACCCCATCAACACCGGTGTCAGGGTTACTATTGAGCCGCCAAAGGCCCCTGACATGGATCATGTAACAACTACTAAATTACATCAGTAAGTGCCTTCCGAAGCACGGATCATCTTTCTTTCGGACAATCAGGTGATCAGCCTGTAATGTCCTATAACCAAACTAGGGATATCTATGATATCCTGTTATTGGCGAGGATAGTACATGTAATATTTAAGTAAATAACTATTGTAAATGGTGTTCAATATTCAATATTCTTTATTTGCATACTATGATGGTGTACAAGTTTGTAAGTTACATATGAGTTTCACATCACGGACCCTTTCGGGCACAACAAAATAGATGTTTAAATGAGAAAAGGAAGCTTTTCAAATAGTAACATCAGTATCATTAAGGTATTCACTAGTGCTGTAGTAACATTTATTAATTAGAAGTTCTTTTATTTTTTTAATAAAGATTTGAGTGTTGGATATATGAATAAGTAAATAAATAACTTTGAATGTGATTTTTTAAAGAAACATCGATTCTAAAACATATTAATTCTTGATTTCGAAGCCGCACATCACTACAAGTTCCCCTTTAGACGATAATGCGAATGAGCTGTCTTTATGATGATGAGTTGACTTTAGGAGATCATCTTCGAGTCTCAAGGCCATTAGGGGTCTGAGCAACTTGGCTGTTATTTTAGGGTGTTTGCATTGCGTAAATCAAATTATGCGTGGGTGAGGAGTTACTAAGGCTGATTCTCAGACAATTAGAGCTTGGCTTCAGTTCGAGAGTCCGGGCTGGAATTCTGTTTTCGTTTTGACGTGAATATTTCATAAGTTTATTTCCGCAATAGGAGAGGTTGGAAGGGCCGAAACGCGCACTATACAAGTCTGAGCGAAATATTTCATACTTCAACTTTACTCTCCACTCGTCCGCAAACTTAACGACGCACAGAGCTCCGCGTTAGTATATTAAACGGTCGTCTTGTGTACTGATGATCTCTCCGACCGATTTCGGCCATGGCGACCACTTCGACTTCTATTGCACGACGAATACTATTGGCACGACGTTGATGCGCCCAAAGATGGCTTATGTAGTCTCCTTACAGTGAACTCCCGCGCACAGTGAGGGCACGTGAGCACACCGTTTTGGTAATTATAATGAATAGCGGCAGGGGGGTTTTTGGGGTGGGGGGGGAGGCGGCTTGTGTATTATAACCTGCAGGGCAATAATCGACCATCATGCAAGGAAATCCCTCCTTATAACAGGAAAGTTAAAAACCTTAGTATAATCGGCTATTTATCAACAAAAAATCTAAAAAAAATACTTTTGTATGCAGTATCTTACGAAAAGTAATGATAAAATTGGAGCCTATCACATAAAATATACATTGCCGGTAAAGTGGCTGTGGAATTTGAGAAGCAGTAGAGCTATCGTAGTCATCTGTTTGCAGGAGTAGTAGTAAACGAGAGTGGAGTTCCGACTACAGCGGTTCTCATACAACTTGCGCGTTGGCCTTTTTCAATCTTTCTTAACGACGAATTGGGTAGTTTCGTAGGCTAAAAATAAATTATGCCATTATTATAAATATTCCATAGTAATTTCGTGAGCATCAGAATGACTGCCCAAAATGACAGATCAGCTTTCAAATATTACTAACATCCAATACCTTTTAGCTACTATTTAACACCTTTGTATAGATATTTCGTGTTTTGACGTTTAGTAAAAAGTAACTGATTTGACTAGTTGGAAACTAGCGTATTTAATATAACATTTTATTGCAACATAATAACTTCTTCTTCTATCGTGTGGGTTGTGAGGTGGAGTACCTCATCAACCCTGGTGTCAGGGTTACTATTGAGCCGCCAAAGGCCCCTGACATGGCTCATGTAACGACTACTTATTTACATCAGTAAGTAGTAAACGGGACCAACTGCTTAACGTGCCTTCCGAAGCACGGATCGACTTACTTTCGGACAATCAGGTGATCAGCCTGTAATGTCCTAACCAAACTAGGTACCACAAAGTATTTTTTGTGAAATATCCCCACCGGGAATCGAACCCGGGACCTCCGGATCGTGAGCCCAACACTCAACCACTGGACGACGGAGGTCGAACATAATAACAATTCATCATCATCGAAATCAAACCATATCACACAAGGGCTGAGTATCACGAGCAATTATCCGTTGAGCGGATCTGACAAGCGCAGTATACTAACTAATCTGAATTAGACGCTTGGCAGAATGCTTTGTGTTTTCATTGCCATCGTTACAATAGGGAATGTTTTAATGTCTATTTCTCTACACGGTTTTGCCTTTGCCTTTCCCCAAGGGGATAACATGACATAAACAGCCTATATACCACTGCTGGGCACAGGCCTCCCCTCAGCCAACCGGAGGGGGTATGGAGCATACCACGCTGCGCCACTGCGGGTTGGTGGAGGTGTTTTTACGGCTAGCCCTCCAAAGCACGGAATCATCAAGGTAAACAAGGTAATACAAATAATAATAAAATTGTGTGCTATCAACTTAATACTGTCGGCTAATACCAATGGTCGGCCTATTGGCCAATGTAAAATTTTCAGGTTGGTTAAATTTCTGCATAAAATTGACGTGTGTTCCATTTTTATGCCTGTCAATCATCCGTCCCTTTCCTTTTCGGCGGATAAGAAAAAGACAGGTATAACTTTGAGAGTTCCCATCATAAACCTATCTGTCTCCCTCTGTGTGTTCTAATAGTAAAACTTAAAGGTACTTGTTAAATAGATTAACAAATTAGTTTATCAATTTTGGCACGTGTTAATGTGTAGAAATTTCGAACTACCCTCAGTTAACAAATTGAATCTGGAGTTCGGTAGAAGGCTGTTCATGATATGTTATGTACAAGTTTCAGACGGGTAAAGTTATCTCTAAAAAGGAGTTTCATGGATTGAGAGTGAGTCAAACTGGTCTCCGCCTATCCCAATGGGAAATAGGCGTGATCCTATGTTTTTAGACATATTGGTGCTAATTCCTGCAGACGCCATCGGGCCATTAAAAATCTAAGAAAATTCGTGAACTGAACGTTTGGACAAATCAGGAATGAAGAAAACTCTATGGACTGGCAGAGGAAGACCTAGAGAGACGTAAAGATAACAACATAACATAAACAGCCTATATACGTCCCACTGCTGGGCATAGGCCTCCCCTCAATCAACCGGAGGGGGTATGGAGCATACTCCACCACGCTGCTCCACTGCGACGAAAAAGAGACGTACATTGGATTATTTCTTTATTGTTGTATTTATTTATACATGTATACAGGGTGTTAGTGACATCGTAACGAAAATTTTGAGGGATGATTAAGCTCATTATTCTGAGTCTAATTTTTTCTTATGTTGGTGCAATGAAGCAAATTTGTATTGTATAATATATATTTCAACAAAACCTCGATTTCTTTCAGTCATATTATGCTTCGGGATTGATCCCGAAAAATTTGACGAGATCTCGCGAGATCGGGTTTATTTTTTTTTACACAATGCAAACTGCTGCTGCAAGGCCTGTTTAAAGGGAGAAAGTAAGGAAGACTGTCTTCCTTTAAACAGTTTAAATAAAAGAATCGATACTGCAGACACAAAATTAGTAGACACCCCCTCACCCCCACTTCAAAGGGGTCTGGCAAGTCGCATCAATCGACAATGCGCCGGGACGACTGACATAAATAATAATAGCGACTATAGCGGGCAACAAAGCGACTCACTAATCCAAATTATACGCTGCGACAAGTCAGTGGGGTTGCCAGTTGCCATTACGAACGGCACAAGAGGGGTTTGTTTTCTTTTATAACATTTATTTAATATATCAAAGAGCTCGGTGGCGCAGCGGTAATCGCGCTCAGTCTGCGATTGTTGAAGTTAAGCAACTTTCGCAAAGGCCGGTCATAGGATGGGTGACCACAAAAAAAAAGTTTTCATCTCGAGCTCCTCCGTGCTTCGGAGGGCACGTTAAACCGTTGGTCCCGGTTGCATTAGTAGTCGTTAATAACCACCAATCCGCACTGGGCCCGCGTGGTGGTTTAAGGCCCGATCTCCCTATCCATCCATAGGGAAGGCCCGTGCCCCAGCAGTGGGGACGTTAATGGGCTGGTGATGATGATGATATCAAAATACAATACATACCCAGTGTACATATGCCATTCCTACGTGCATATAATAACATAACATATAATAATATGTAATATTACACAGTTTACCAGGCTGTTTAACGGCCTCTGTGGTCTAGTGGTTTGACTTGGGCTGACGATCCGGAGGTCCCGGGTTCAAATCCCGGTGGGGACACATCACAAAAATCACTTTGTGATCCCTAGTTTGGTTAGGACATTACAGGCTGATCACCAGATTGTCCGAAAGTAAGATAAGGTAAGTTAAGCCGTCGGTTCCGGTTACTATTTACAGATGTAAGTGAGTAGTCGTTACATAAGCCATGTCAGGGACCTTTAGTAATACTAACCCTGACACCTGGGTTGATTAGGTTGGTACTCCACCTCACAATCCACATGATAGAAGAAGAAGACAGCGCGATAAACTGCCTTATACGTCCCACTGCTGGGCAAAGGCCTTCCTCTTCCAACCCACTTACACCCGCATCATAAATCTTTTCATGTCTACTTTCATTCATTCTCTCTACATGTCCGAACCATCGGATAATAGTGCAAACCTAAGCTATCTTGTCGACCATTTGAAAAATACCCTGCCTTTCCTAACCTACGATTTACCGTGAATTATCTTCGCTACAAAGTTTCCAATGCCCTGTAATTCCGCTATTACTGTCATATGCTATTCTTAAGAACCGTCTAGGCACTGCCTATCAATCGAATGCTACTGATACGTCCTTGAATGTCGACAACTGGTCATTTGAATATTGAGTTGTTGGGGAATCTAAGATATAAAATAATAATCATATGAATTGCAGTCATTGTGGTACACCAGCTTGCTTCTCAAACTGGCTTTCGAACCTTGGTATCTGACTTGCACCAATGAAGTTGCAGCCTCGACCATTATAGACGGCGATACGGCTCACCTATCACGTTGGTCTGACAGAAAGTTTGGTGAGGCGTGTGTGCTTAGTTCATCTTACGATGGATGTATCTCTGACTACCCCATTGGATTATAGTCATGACCAATGATCGGAATAGGTAGTGCAATTTAGGGTCAACGACCTCAAACATTATATTAGTGTGGATACGCCCGGCGGGATTGCGGGATTGCGGGATTTCGGATATTTTCTATCTATACTGGTATTATAAAAGAAAACAATTATTTCATAAGTAATATATTTTAAATGTTTATCATTTCTAAAGTGAAAAGTATGGAAGAAATAAAAAACATTGGTCCAATAATTTTTTTTTTATTATTGTTAAACGTGTAAAACGTGTTTATTATCGTAACTGAATAGTTACGAATAAAAGTGTTCATACAATGTAGACAACAAGTTAAAATAATCATTTGTTAATTAACAACATAATCAGAGAAATACCATTAGAAAACATAGCATCACGCCTGTAACCCCGAAGGGGTAGGCAGAAGTATAAAATACCCACTCCTCGCCAGCTATGTTTGAGTCGCATATAGGGGGCGAGCCTATTGCCATTTATCGGGCACCAATTATGAGCACATGATAATCATAATGAAATTTAACATTGTTGATTGATATTTAATTTAACCTTTGCATTAAATAAAAACAGTAATTATCGTAATTTATTTCAATTCGACAGAAAACTGACGAACGAACGATTGAATTAAAAAGTTTGTTTCCTTCAATCATCATCTTCATTCTCACTATCAATTTCTTCAACATTTGAAATGGCATTTTCGTTTTCTGTGGAATTGAAATAAATTACGATAATCTTTTCCATATTTGCCAACTTTAATCTATTTCTTTTAACATTTAATATCCATTTATATGTCGAAAACGTCCGTTCAACTTCTACTGATGTCAGCGGGGCAAATTTCCAAATTAAAATATCGTCAGTTGCTGAACCGCTTTCGATTTGTTCTGAAAACGTCCTGATAATATCAATATCCGGATTGCGAGCTATGACTGCTTCTAATTTATTTTGTATAGGTGAACTCATACTCCAATTTACTACTAACCTTACTTCATCAAATATTTGAAATGATTCGACTATGGATCTATCGCGTTTTTGTAAATTTGTCAACGCTATTTGTATTATTTTAAAATTTTCGTCGATGAAATTTAAATCATTTCGAATATTGTCTTTATTAATAATATTTTTCGCTTTTTTTTATTGAGACTTCTTCTGAACTTCTCAAACATGTCAAAATATGTTTAATTTCGTCAAAATATTTCACATAATAAGAGGCTGCTGCAAGCCAAGTGCCCCACCGTGTTATTATTGGTTGAGGTGGCAACGGTAAATTGGGATACATGTCTTTTAACAATTTTACTCTACTGGGAGACTTCAAAAAAATTTTCTTTCCGTTGGCAATCAGTGTGTCTACATCCGGATATTCAGAACGTATTTTTTCTGCTACCCGATGGAGAGCATGAGCTAAACAAGTGACATGCTTCATGTTCGGAAAATGTTGTTTTAAAACTCGCCCCGCTGTCAACATGTACGCAACACTGTCTGTACATAACAAAAGAACACTTTCCACTTTATCTTCATAGGAGTCACCCCACAGATTTTTCAAACAATCAATGACAAACTGAGAAATTGTTTTTCCATTAACATTTTCTAATACTTTACAAGCTATTAGGTAAACTTTTTTTGATGCTGTAGAGTTCAAAGGTTTGACCAAAAAGTGCACTACATATCTTCCTAAGAAATCAGTAGTTTCATCCAATGAAATCCATATTTTTTCGTCCACAATCTCGCTGTGTATTGTAGCAAGCTTCTTTGCATAAATTTCGTCCAAATATTTTTTTCTGAGTATTGATTCACTGGGCAGCTTTTTTCGATTAGAACAAGCGCAGCACATGTATATTTGAAAAAAGTTTTTAAAAGATGGGTTTTCAACTTGTGCCCACGGAATATTACAGAGAATAAAGAACTCTATAAAATCAAATAAAAAATCATTTGGAGACATCGACGGTGTTCCCTTATGCACAACTCCCTCAACATGTCTCTTGATGGTGCTCTTTCGACATCCGATGTTAGTCTCACATTTCGTACAGTAAATTGTATGATTTGTGGACTCGTACATCAGTTCAGGATAGGATTCAATCCAGCGTTGAACAGTCTCTTCCTTTGCTCGCCAACTCATGTTGTCTGAGCTGAGTAATCTGAAAAGAAAAAAAACGTTTAGACTATTATGTAAACATGAAGTACATGTTTATAAAAAGTTAGTCCTGTTGTATAAATAGCCATATTGTATTTATAGTCAATACTAGATAACATTACCGTTCCCGCGATATTCCGAGACTTCCGAGGCACCATAAAGTTTGCATCGAACTGTTTGTACTTTTAAACGTAAATTACGATGGCCTCTTAATTTTTCGTAGACTATAATATATATTTATCATTCAAAATATCTTTAAAAAAGCAACCTAACTATGAGCCAAATATTATTCAAATCCTATTAGCTTTTTTCTTTGTGGAGAGACCTTTAAGCATTTTAATATCCTAATCTTATTTAAAACTTTACAAGTCTTCATAGCTAAGTATTTTAAAAAAGGGCTCGGGATCAAACCTTGTTGCCTTTTATATTTTTAATACTCTTAAGTACTATTTTGAAACAATAGAGACAAATCAAGAGAACTTAAATATGATTCAAGTATAAAACCAATATCAACAAAGTAACATTGATAGACTAAAACTATTTCTAATTGTAATTTTCTAGGTTACAATCAAACAAAACCTTACACATTTAAATATGAATGTTAGTACTTACCGATTTTCACCCAAAAATGGTCCTTTTCATAAACAAATCCAATTCAGTCACGCAAAAATCAGAAGCCCGGTATACAAGAGCCAAATTATCACAAATGTAGAGGTTCGTCAGTCCATAAAACAAGCCAAGATGTCGTCAAGATAACCAAATAAGTAACTCGAACTCACAACGTATGCACTCAATGAATCGAAGAACAGGAGTGAACAAACACCGCCGTATCACCTCATCATCCCTTTTGCAAAAAAGAGACAGAAATATGGGATTTATTGTCTCTTTCTCCCATTTACACTTTATGTTAGTACTCTTATCAGTCGTTGCCTTTGTTAAGCAAAAACAATAATAAGTACAGAAGTTTCACTCTTTTATTGTTTAGCGCATGCCGCCGCCACTTGAAAGGCAAATGCCGCCAACAAAAAAAAGTAGAACACTGCATTCATTTCAAATTGGCATCTTATCGCTAATCGTACAAGAGTGCAATTTGCGTGCCTTTGTATTCGTACAATACATTTTCTAAGAATTTTAGTTGAGTTTGAAATAAGGAAAAATATGGCGGTCAATTAAGTTAAGTCGCGTTAAATTGCATAATAATTTAATGTAATATAACGTTTTTAAACCCTAATAATCTTTATTGTGACCAGCTCGTATCGAAATAGTAATCCCGCGCGGTTGGCATGTCCATGTTAAGATTTCGTCACGCAATCCCGCCAAATTGCACTACCTATTCCGATCACTGGTCATGACTTATGTTGTTATCTTAAGTGTAGTTTTCACTAACACAGTTCCCTCGACCATTATAGACGGCGATACGGCTCACCACCTATTCCGTTGGTCTGCAGAAAACTCTGTGAGGTGTGGGTACTTAGTTCATCTTACGATGGATGTATCTCTGACTACCCCATTGGATTATAGTCATGACTTATGTTGTTATCTTAAGTGTAGTTTTCACTAACACAGTTCCCTCGACCATTATAGACGGTGATACGGCTCACCTATCACGTTGGTCTGACAGAAAGCTTGGTGAGGCGTGGGTACTTAGTTCATCTTGCGATGGGTGTAACTCTGACTACCCTATTGGGATATAGTCGTCAGCTTATGTTATGAAGATAAAATGGTGATTTTCCTGTTACGTTGTACTTCTTCACGGGTTTTTGATGTTACTTATGGACTTTCCTATATACAATATGATGTAAACGTAGGCACTCTACCTACGTGAGTGATGTTACTCGTTTTCCCTTCTAGATGACGGCTTTGAGGAAAACGTGAGGTGAATCAGGGTAGGTTGTAAAACATGAACAAAGTAACACCTCATATAAGGACTTCTTATTTTTTCAAAGAACGTCTAGGGCCCTGTGCCGAGGTTTTTCTTGCAGCTTCTTTTCCCCGGCCATACAGGTTGTGAGAAGCTGCAGTAGTTATAGGCGGATGAGACGTTCGTTATGTAAAAATTTACGATTCAAAGTGTAACTATGTTACCTACTGAATAAGGATATTTGTCTAAATTTTATATTTATTAATATTTATTTTTTTAAATACAAGTAAGTGCGAAGTAAATGTCAAATAGCAATATTGCTTTCTTAGATGAATTTCTTCGATGTGGCCATTTGAACCCCCTGATGGGAGACATATGCAGTTTTTATCTTAATTAAAACAACCTAACAAAGACATCATAGAAAGTTCCTGAATATTTTTGACAGTAAGTCCATATATCCAACATTTTCTACTTTATCAACAGTGCGCGTGCGTTCTATTCTAACCATTAAAATAACCTAACCAATCAAAACACATTTAACCGCAAACTAACCGAGCAGTTAATTCCCTGACAGATGGTAAGATAACTAACTAATAGGTTAAAGCACCATCAAAATTGGTGCAGTCTCTATTAAGTATCATTTCATAATAAAAAAAAAATATATCGCTATCTCAAAATCTGTTACAACCCTAATTCAAAACAACAAAATACGTACTAAAAATACCTTATTTACCAACTGTATAGACTATCAATAAAAAACTTTACTCCTTTATAAAAAAGCTTTATTTTTATATATCTCAATAATTAATCTAAAATAGTTAAGTATCATTGTACCATATCCAGGCACCTTTAAACCGTATGACACTAGCAATACAGTCTACTTTCCTATGAACTTCAGCACAAAATAGGGGCGATCCAAACTTCAAATAAAAGTTTTCCCCTCATAATAAAATAGAAAAAAAAAATCTTGATGAAATAAATCAATCATTTCACACTGGATTAGCAAGGAGAATCAGAATTGTCTATCTCAAGGGTCAGTTGTATTTGGAACCCTAACTTTTATTATGTAGGTAAAATATACAGGATGTTAGTGACATTTTAACAAAAAAGTTAGAACGTCTACTTGCTTGTACTAAAAGCGATCGTACGTGATTTTTCTTGTCAGAAATGTTTAAGTAAGATTTTGAGTTTTTACTGCGTCGCAATATAAATTGAACAGTCGCTAGACTGGTAGTGGTCCGGCCAAGTAGTTAATGTCATTTGCGACAAATCCACAATTAGCCACGTCAATAAAAAGAAAACAAAAAAAAACTGACTGATTACAGGCTGATCATCTGATTGTCCAAAAGTAAGATGACCCATGCTTCGGACGGCACGTTAAGCCGTTGGTCCCGGTTATTACTTACTGATGTAACTACGTAGTCGTTACATGAGCTATGTCAGGGGCCTTTGGCGGCTCAATAGTAACCCTGACACCAGGGTTGATGAGGTTGGTAATTCACCTCACAACCCACACGATAGAAGAAGATTATTAAATCAAAACTATCATTTCACCCCCTCAAGGACAACTTGTTAATTTGATGACATTAAAGTACCTACCATTCGTTCGATGCACTCATAATGGCGCGCGCCCGCCACGTGCTTTCGCGCCAATTTCTATGTCATATTTATTTTTATTTGTTTTTTACAAAACGGACATTCGAATGCCAGTATGTCAATATTGGGTTTATCACGACAAATATAGGGTAAAGATGGTTGATTACGTAAAATATAATAATAATATATTCACACATGTATGTATACATAAGATGATGTAAGAAAACTAAGATTTTTTTTTTTTTAATACGATCACGAATATTTCCCATTGGCAGAGACGGAATTCCACTTACTGTGACGTGAATTACCAACCTCATCATCCCTGGTGTCAGGGTTACTATTGAACCGCCAAAGGCCCCTGACATGACTCATATAACGACTACGTACTTACATCAGTAAGTAGTAACCGGGATCAACAGCTTAACGTGCCTTCCGAAGCACGGATCGTCTTGCTTTCGGACAATCAGGTGATCAGCCATGTCCTAACCAAACTAGGGACCACAAAGTGATTTTTGTGATATGTCCCCACCGGGAATCGAACCCAGAACCTCCGGATCGTGAGCCCAAAGCTCAACCACTGGACTACGGAGGCCGTTAAATATGTACGATAAATCTCATAGTTTAAATCGTCCACTACCTTTACATTTTCACACCCGAACCAAAATCAAAGACCCGTAATAATAATACTACAAAAAAAATCATGAACATTATAACTCCACGCTAATTTCAATAATCATACGGTTTCTAGTCACACTATATTGTATGTTGCCTCTCGCTCTGGCATATGGCAGTCGTGGTGAGTTAGAAAGAGAGAGGCGAGGTTATGAAGTGGGTCGGGATAGCTGTAATGTTAGAATATTGTCAAGCGTGAAGTGATTATTGGGGTGGGAGAGTATTCATAGTCCAGGTTTCAATTTGGTATTTGGTTGTTTTTATCCATCCCTCTTTTCATCCCCTCAAGGGGTGATTTTCGGGTTAAAAACTATCCTATCGCCGCCCCATTCTGAAATACACGTAACGTAAGTATCTTTTTTGAAAAATTACCTTTTATGTGTCTTTAACAAAACCTCGAATGAATTCCTTTCCGAGTAAAAATTTACATTCCAAATTTATACAAAGAAAAGAAAGAAAGTTTATTCAGTACAACAAACAAGTAAAAATTATAAATAAGGCCCTGGCTCCTAAACACACACTGGATTCTTCACTGAATAATCGACGACGGACGACCTCCGTGGTCCAGTGGTTGAGCGTTGTGCTCACGATCCGGAGGTCCCGGGTTCGAATCCCGGTGGGGACAAATCACAAAAATCACTTTGTGATCCCTAGTTTGGTTAGGACATTACAGGCTGATCACCTGATTGTCCAAAAAGTAAGATGATCCTTGCTTCGGAAGGCACGTTAAGCCGTTGGTCCCGGTTACTACTTACTGATGTAAGTACGTAGTCGTCACATGAGTCATGTCAGGGGCCTATGGCGGCTCAATAATAACCCTGACACCAGGGTTGATGCGGTTGGTAATCCACCTCACAACCCACACGATAGAAGAAGAAGACTGAATAATCTAAATAATTAATACGAAGTCAAAATTCAAATTCAAAAATATTTATTTTTCAAAATTGGCTTACAAAGTTAGCGCTTTTTGAACGTCAAGTGGTTAATGATCATATTAAGATAGCCGGAAAACATTCGCGATAGTGTTATTATATCGGAATATTCAATAAACAAAGTGTACCTATCTATTTTCGCTTCGTGCCAACAAGCCGCTTCATAACCCTAAAGTTTATGCGGCCTTTTCAGTTAATTCGTTTGGGGTTCGCAGTAGGAGTCTGCTCCCAGGGTGGGGGCTTAGGTTTCATCATTCATCGTCATCATATTTCATCATTTAGGTAATTAATCATCATCAAGAAAAAAAAATACATGAGACATGGCTGTATGGGCATAGATCCCTTTGCCTTGCCCTTCGGGGAAAACCAAAACAAAACTCTATATTCGAAAATGACAAATTGCAATATTGCTTTTTAGATGAATTTCTTTAATATGGCCGTTGAGACCCCCTGAGTTATTCGCAACATTGAGTCCCTGACTACAGCTTGGGCCCCTCAGGGTGGGACCGCTACGCTTGTAGTATGATTAATCGGAGGGAATGCAACCCTCCCGCTGTACGCCACTGGGTTGCACTTTTGTATGCACTCCTGTGATGGAGAATTATGTAGGTTACGCGGATAATGCGAATTTGGTGATATTACCAGCACACGACCAGTGATGACCCTGGGAATTTTCCTACTTGGGGAATATTCCATAATTATTATTATTTGAGGAGCTCGGTGGCGCAGCGGTTAACGCGCTCGGTCTGCGATTGTTGAAGTTAAGCAACTTTCGCAAAGGCCGGTTATAGGATGGGTGACCACAAAAAAAAGTTTTCATCTCGAGCTCTTCCGTGCTTCGGAAGGCACGTTAAGCCGTTGGTCCCGGCTGCATTAGCAGTCGTTAATAACCATCAATCCGCACTGGGCCCGCGTGATGGTTTAAGGCCCGATCTCCCTATCCATCCATAGGGAAGGCCCGTGCCCCAGCAGTGGGGACGTTAATGGGTTGATGATGATGATGATTATTATTATTTATTTATAAAGGTACATACAACATTACAGTGTAACCCAATGCGCTGTATGACGAGAAAACATAAGCTCAAGTTTTTTATCTGTTGCTGTGGTGTCCTGAGGTATATGACCTAACCTAGGGCTGGTTTTCCCTTCGCGGGTTGGAAGGTCAGCAGTCACTCTTCAGGTTAGGTAAGCGGACCCTGTGAAAAACGGGATAACGCTAGGAAGATGATGACTGTCGTGTCCCTTTATAATACATGTCTCTTTCTTTCCGATAAAAAAGTCTCACTCAGCACAAGTCGCGGCGTGGGCCACGACGCGCGATTTGGTTTAACCTCTCATATGCCGAGATACCAGACACAATAGATTTTACATTGTGTCTGGTCGAGATCCGCGTTCCGGCGTTCGAAAGATTAATGGGGATCGCCACCTCCTTACCGCTTGCCTAACCTGAAGATTTGAAAAGTTCGGTTCAGATTTAATTGGGATAACCTCACAAAACAAACAAATCAACATCACGTCCAGAAAATCACCATTCTTTTCTTTTTTTTTGACGTGACTTATTGTAGATTTGCCGCAGATGACATTAACTACCTGGCCGGACAAATGGGGAGCGCTAGGCTTTCACCCGGTATAACGTAATACAACAGGCCAGTTGGCCAGTTGGGCGGGAAACTCGGCTCAGGGCATCGTCTGAGAGAAAAATATTTGAAAGAATGAATCGATCCTAGTGGGTCGACAGCGATAAGCGCTGATTGATGGAAAGAAAATCAGCAAAATTATCAAAACCTATTAACACTCAGAGCAAGAGAAGATATCACTCACAGACCCAGGAGCCCATCTCAATTAAGGGTCAGGAGCAAACAGCTTAGCCCCTAAAAAAACAACCAGGGGCAATGTTTGCCAACAAACACTAGGAACCGTGTGCTTACCTAAACAAACATGGCGACTGCAGTCGTTAGCCGACTGGACTCCTATGGCAGTCGAATGAGAGGAAAAAGAACAATAAGCAAAAATTACCTAACACCATAGAATACATACATACATACATAAACTCACGCCCGTAATCCCTAATGGGGTGGGCAGAGCCACAAGTAATCAAAGACAAATAGCAGCCACTGTTGATACGAAGTCCAAAGATGGATATGATGAACCTTATAGAGATAAGGGATCAGCCTATCGCCCATAACATTAGTCCATCATGTTAGAGGACACAATCCGTCTGTCGGTTTTTACGACATGCCCGGGAAGACAAGCAGCTGAACGTGTTCTATGTTTTTTATTTGCTCCCAGAACAGCATAGAATATATTATTATTTATTTAATTTTATGATAAACATAGATGCAATTGATTAGTAACATGGAATAAAACTTAAAAGATAATGTTAGTAATAATAATAATAATAAAAAAGTTTATTTAAGTTTAGTAGTTGTATTTTTATTTGATTTGATTTTATTTATTATTTTAACTTTGAATGTTTTATTATGTAAATTAATGTAAATTATTTTGTAAAGAATATTGAATAATATAATATCGTCACTGGAAAGGCAAAATTACATAAGCGCCAAAATATCCTATAATAGTAGTCCATCTTATGATATCTATTGCTAGACATAGAAATTTAAAAAACAATGTAAACTTACGTTGACGTCATCTAAATTGGATAAATGGGTAAAAAGTTATGATAAAGAACGAATAAAATTCTTTAAATGGCTTTTTCTTGAAATGGCATTTTGGCGCTTACGTAATTTTGCCTTTCCAGTGACGATATAAATTATGGATCATTATAATCTGAAATAAAGCAATTTTAGTTATTTTTTACCCACGACGGAACGGAGCAGGTATATGCGTTTAGGGTGAGAGATGTTTGTTTGTGTGCGTTTGTGCAAAAGTAATGTTCCAGCATATCTTCTAAACTAATGATCCGATTTTGATTAATTATTGCATTCCAAGTTTATCATACGTTCTACTAGGTAATACACCTTTTTTAATGTTTCTTTTATAAGACTTGATCAAATCTACGATCTGGCAAAGACACATGTTTAGGTAAGTTTAAAAAACAAATAAAACACAAACATTTACACACACACACACATACATTTATTTAATTATTTATTTGCTTTATATTTCTTCGCAGAGGCCGGTCATAGGATGGGTGACCACAAAAAAAAAGTTTTCATCTCGAGCTCCTCCGTGCTTCGGAAGGCACGTTAAGCCGTTGGTCCCGGCTGCATTAGCAGTCGTTAATAACCATCAATCCGCACTGGGCCCGCGTGGTGGTTTAAGGCCCGATCTCCCTATCCATCCATAGGGAAGGCCCGTGCCCCAGCAGTGGGGACGTTTATGGGCTGATGATGATGATGATGATGATTGCTTTATATTTATTTATTATATCATTATTCTATTCTGATAAATACCAAATAAAGATGGCGTATTTTAAACTAACCAGCCATAAATAGCGGTCGTTCGGTCGCGTAATGTTATAAAGAAGAGATTTATCCTTATAAAGTGAGAATGAGATTTATTATTGTAATTATAGTAGGTAATTAACAGTTGGTGGTACACTTTGCACTGCGGTATATAAGGATTGGTATGTGATGCGGCAAGAGATGGGTTTTTGTAAGGGGCGAGCATAGAATAAGGAATACTACGTATACGTGATTATTTAGAAGATATGAATGCATGGGATTAACTGTCTGAGAACTGATATTAGGCAGCTAAATTACTCAATTGTATAAAAATATTTAATGTTTGTTTTTTTAAAGAACGTCTAGGGCCCTGTGCCGAGGTTTTTCTTGCAGCTCCTTTTCCCCGGCTATACAGGTTGTGAGAAGCTGCAGTAGTTTTAGGCGGATGAGACGTTCGTTATGTAAAAATCGACGATTCAAAGTGTAACTATGTTACATACTGTATAAAGATATTTATGAATTTGAATATACATACATTATACAGGGTGTTAATGACATCGTAAGCGAATACTAAAGGTGGTATTTATAAACTAATCTCAGTTTCGAGACTGCCCTCAAGATCATGTCAATGTGACAGTTCTCATATAAAAACAGGAACTTTAGCATGATCTTGAGGGCAGTCTTAGCTGAGATCAGTTTATTAATACCAGCCTAAGGGAGACGATTCAGACCATGATTCTGGGTTAATATCAAGTGGAATTTTCCGTCGAAAAATTCATGCATTTTAATGTTTCTATTATATTAGAATTGAATATAATTGTATACGTATATATGTTTGTATATTTTATAATTAGTTGTAGATATAAGTGGAGATCCTTGGGGGAGGCCTATTCCCAGCAGTGGGCGTCGTACGGCTGATGATGATAAGTAAGTTTATTATATTAAGTAATATGTTGCGATGTAGGTATGTATGTTTCGGGAATCGAACGCAGGACCTCTGGATCGTGAGCCCAACGCTCAACCACTGGACCACGGTGGTTGTTATTTTCTCTTTGTGAAAACATACATTGCTATTTATTATATTATCACAAAGAGAATATGATGCGTACGGTTCAAATTACTATTGTCATTGAACTGTTATCACAAATGTGTGGAATGACCTGATGATGGATGAGATGTCTGAAATGTTGAAATTGATCATTATTGGGCTCACGAACCGGACGTCTCAGGTTCGAATCCCGGCGGGGAATATCACAAAAATCACTTTATGATCCCTAGTTTGTTTAGGACATTGCAGGCTGGTCACCCGATCGTCCGAAAGTAAGACGATCCGTGCTTCGGAAGGCATTGCAATACTACAATTTCATCAGTCGTCCCGTGATCATGGCACTTGCAACAGTGTTGAAATATCGGGAGTCTCATATCCCTGATTTAAACGCGGTAAGAACCCGGTATTACGTGTTTTAATTGTGTAGAAAATATAATAACCGCGTAAACTTAAAAAAATATTTTCTTCATGTTTCAATAAAAGAAACGAATACGATCTACTCTGAACCGGCGTGCGTGTATGAAGCAATTGATGAATGTGGAGGAAGCAAGAGAAGTGTGTCAGGATCGAAGCAAATGGACTTCTATAGTCTCTGCTTACCCCGGTGGGAAATAGGCTTGAGTTTATATATGTATGTATGTTCAATAAAAGATTACATTATTAAAACATATTTTTAGTTATTTTGTTACATTTGAAAAAAAAAAGAATTCTATTCTATTCTAAAGCAGGCTGAATGACGTTAAAGCCTTAGCCTTTCCTTAGTTCGTATTAAAACTTCAATATTGACGTTTTGTTAGGGTAATGTGCTTTGATTAACTAGTATGTAACTTGAATAGTAAATCAATTATTACACTTGCGATAACCTAGGGGTTACTACGTACTTGGTATGATGTTATCAGGTCACAGTTCGGGCAGATGGTGATAGAGAGGGTGCTAATTAGAAAGATTACGAAGGCTATTAGCATAGGATGTTTGAGTAAACGTAGATTTTTTTTTAACGTGACTTATTGTAGATTTCTTGAGGCGGGCAGTAATTAATAATTGTATGCCGGGTGCCTCCTATTTAGACATTTTAAAAAGAATAATTTCATATCAATTCTCACAAAATAGTACAATCATAATCTTGGCCGGTAGGAGAGGTAACGCGAACAAAGAACTACTTACTCATTATATTTCCTTACTTAACAGCCTACCGAATGTAGCACAAGTGATTTTGTTTGCATTGCCTTTCAGCCAAAGTCAGCTAAAAACCGAAAATAAGTTTAGACATGATCTAAACCTGACGTTGCATACTTTAGTATGCGATTATTATAATAAGTTTCAGTTTATTGATACGAATTCCTATGTTAGGAATTTTTATTTGACCAAAGATAGATATTACTATCTATCTAACTTTTACAAAAGACAAATAGCGAAGTCGCTATCCTTTTTTTTTACAATAGAATCAGCCAATTCGTTGGCTTTTAACGCGTCTGCTCCTATTGAGCAGCCTATTTTTATTTCTGACATTTGTAATTTAAATTAAATTTAATGACAACAGAGAAAAACTTTGGCTGTAGTAAGTTAAATGAGGACATATTAAATATAAAATGCAATAAGAAAAATACAAATGTAATCAACCTGGTACACCAAAACATACAAGGAATATTGGGCAAGGAACTTGAAATTGAACTTTTTTTAAACAGTAATTGTGTTGATATTATGTGCGTAACTGAACATTGGCTAAAAAAACATGAGTTCGTTTGCTTCAATAATCACCAGGTTGCCAGCTCGTACAGCAGGGAGACGGCTATCCGTGGCGGTTCATTAATATTAGTACGTAATTGTTTAAAATATAAGGAACGAACGGATATTGTAAGTCTCTCAGTTGAGCGAACTGTTGAGCTAGCCTGTATTGAACTCAGCCGGCTTATTGTATTGAGCGTATACAGACCCCCCGCTTCATCTTATGATCTATTTGAGAAAGTTATTGATGAAGCTTTATGCAAATTATGTAATAAAAGCAAACATGTTATCGTCTGCGGTGATTTCAATATTGATATTCTGGAAAATTGCTCATTAAGTACTACATTCAAATCTTTATTTCTGTGTTATAATCTTGTAAATCTTTTTTCAGAACCAACCCGAATCACGTCACAGTCCGCGAAATGTATCGATAATATTTTTAGTAACTTAGAACCTTGTGATAAATTAATAATTAATAAATTAAAGTCAGATCACTGTGGTCAACAAATATCTTTCAACTTATTTATTGACCGCTCTCTGAAAAAGGATGTTACATGCAATCCCATATCAAGTAGTCGTTTAGAACAATTCAAAGATAATATGTCAAACAAATTACCAGAACTTCCTTACTGTGATGACCCAAATTTGTTATATAACTCCCTATTTAATCTAACAAAATCGGAAGTTAGTAAAGTATTTAAGGCAAAAACAATTAAGAAAGCAGACACACCAATTTTTAGTGACTGGGCGACGGTAGGAATTTATAAGAGTAGAAACAGGTTGTATGAACTTTATGAAGAAAGAACATACAATCATAGCGTAGCTTTTCACGACTATGTAAAACGGTATTCAAAAGTTTTCAAACGTGTTTGCGTTACCGCGAAGGCAATGTTTGTTAGCAGTAAAATTAAAGGTAGCTCAGATATTATTAAAATGACTTGGAAAGTTATAAATAGCGAAAATGGGAAAGTCAAAGCACGCGATCTCGAGTATCAATTACAAATTGACGGTAAACTACTCACAAATGATAAGCAAGTTGCTGAAGCTTTTGAAAAATTCTTTACTGACATTCCATTTTCGACTACCAAGGACTTGAAGTCATCTCCTGCACTCGCTCAATCACTTGTAAAGGAGCACATAGATACGTCCAAAGTAGATAAACTAACATTTACACACGTGAGTCCTAGGGACGTCTTAAGAGCTTTTAAATCTTTAGAAATGAAAAAGACTGCAGATCTTCATGGTCTCTCTGTTAAAGTCATTAACTCTGTGATTGATTGCATAGCTCCCTATCTATCATGTATATTTAATAAATGTGTAGACAATGGTGTGTTTCCAGATTTAATGAAGCACAGTAAAGTCATTCCATTGTTTAAAGCTGGTAGTACTTCTGACCCTACTAATTTTAGACCAATATCTATACTACCCACGCTTAGTAAAATATTTGAAAAAATTTTATTACTGCAATTACTTCAACATTTCAATTTAAACAATTTAATGTCTAATAAACAATTTGGTTTCACAAAGGGTCGCTCAACAACCGATGCTGGTGTTGAGTTAATAAATCATGTTTTTCAGGCTTGGGAGGAGTCCAAAGATGCTATTGGTGTCTTTTGTGACCTTTCCAAAGCCTTCGATTGCGTTTGTCATGATATATTGATCGCGAAACTTCGTCACTATGGAATAACAGATAATGCCATCGCTCTTTTGGAGTCGTACCTTAGTGGCCGCGTTCAGAGGGTTGATGTGCATGGCTCCAGATCGTGTGGATCTAACGTCACTATAGGCGTCCCGCAGGGCTCAATTCTAGGTCCATTTCTATTCCTAGTTTACATAAACGACCTACCTAGTCTTGTAAAACATGAAGTGGTGCTGTTTGCAGATGATACCTCCTTACTTTTTAAAGTAAAGAGACGACAAGATTCCTTTGACGATGTAAACAACGCCATTTCAGAGGTAGTGGATTGGTTTACTGTAAACAACCTGCTACTTAATGAAAATAAAACAAAATATGTTTATTTTACGTTATCGAATGTTAGTAGGCCGCTCGATTCTATTATTGTAAAAAATAAGGAATTGGACCTCACGGATACTGCTGTATTTTTGGGAATTACTTTGGACGCTAAGTTGCAATGGAGTCCTCATATTGATAAGTTGTCCAAAAGGCTCAGCTCAGCAGCATTCGCGGTCAAAAAAATTCGTTTAATAACCGATGTAGAAACCGCGCGATTAGTTTATTTTGCCTACTTCCACAGTCTAATGTCGTACGGCATCTTGCTGTGGGGTCATGCTGCAGATGTGAACAGCATTTTTGTTCTGCAAAAGCGGGCCATTCGGGCGATTTACAAATTGGGACCCAAGATGTCACTTAGAAATAAATTTAAAGAAATTAATATTTTAACTATGGCATCACAATATATCTTTGAAAACTTAATATATGTAAAAAAACATATAGGATTATTTGCAAAAAATAGCGATCGGCACATTGTTAATACCCGGAATAAAAATAAACTTGCTTTACAAGTCAGTCGATTACATAAGATTACTAAATCTTTTAAGGGGCAATGTATACGTTTTTACAATAAGATTCCCATTGACATTCAGAATTTGCCTTTCAACTGCTTTAAGAAAGTAGTTAAACAAAAACTTTACAAAAAAGGTTATTATAAAGTTAGTGATTATTTAGAAGATATGAATGCATGGGATTAACTGTCTGAGAACTGATATTAGGCAGCTAAATTACTCAATTGTATATCAATATTTTATGTTTATTTTTATTTTTTTTAAAAGAACGTCTAGGGCCCTGTGCCGAGGTTTTTCTTGCAGCTTCTTTTCCCCGGCTATACAGGTTGTGAGAAGCTGCAGTAGTTTTAGGCGGATGAGACGTTCGTTATGTAAAAATTGACGATTCAAAGTGTAACTATGTTACCTACTGAATAAAGATATTTTTGAATTTGAATTTGAATTTGCCATGACATTAACTACTTGGCCGGACAAATGGGGAGCGCTAAGGGCCCCCGGTACAAAATTTAAGACAACAGGCCTGAGGGTGCCCAGTTGGGCGTGAACTTCGACCCAGAGAGTCGTCTGAGAGGCAGAATATTTGAAAGAATTATAGCTATAAGCGCTGAATGACGGAAATCGTCGACCACGCCGGCGGGGTCGGTATCGGATTTGCACCAACTGGCACTCCCCGTTTGAGAAGCAAGCCAGTGTACCACAGGACTGCAATGACAATGAAAAAGTAACAAAGCCATATTCTTCTCTTCTTCTATCGTGTGGGTTGAATTACCAAACTCATCAACACTGGTGTCAGGGTTACTAATGAGTCGCCAAAGGCCTCTGACATGGCTCAAGTAACGACTACTTACTTACATCAGTAAGTAGTAACTGGGACCAACGGCTAAACCATATTTAATTACGCCCTATATTACAAAATGATTTACTTATTTTAAAATAAATTTATGTTTACATTATAACAACTTGTAATGCATTTGATTATAATTATAATACCAATAGTAAACATGACACGTACTAGAGGATACCCCCTGACCCGCCTGTAAAAACAACCAGACGTACTGACGCTTTTATGTCAATATATATACAGGGGTATAACGTAGAACCCTTGCCCAGGGATACGGGTGAAGACCTCAACGGTTGCAGAGGCGGAGATGGGAGCCATCGGTACGGCAATGCAGGACGGAAGGGGCAAGTCACAGTGACTGTAACCTGGAACCTGACAGAGGGCAGCAGTAACTGTCAGTACTATTCAGAGGTGGACAGGAGTCCTAGTACGGCTTTGAAATAGACTACTCTGGGCGCCACTCCACTCGCGTCAGACAGAGTACTGCGGGGCGGAAGGCAAGAGGGAAACCACTGCCCTATTTTTCCCTAAAAAGTAGCATGGAGAATGCTACACCGACAAGAGCGTGGGTCTTAGTGATGTGATGATATAAATACAGGGTGTAAGTGACATCGTAACGAATACTGAGGGGGATGATTCAGTCCAGGATTCTGAGTTGACATCAAGTGGAATTTTCCGTCGCAAAAGTATAAAATTGAAAATAATTTAAAAAGACATATGTCCTTAAATATTCCGAGAGGAAATTCCGTTTGATATCAACTCAAAATCATGGTCTGAGTAAACCAACTCAGTATTAGTTACGGTGTCACTAACACCCATACGTACTTGTATGGCTACCGTACGTTCTTGTACGGGGTGTAAGTGTCATCGTAACGAATATTGTGGGGAGTGATTCAGCTCATTATTCTGAGTTAATATCAGGTAGAATGTTCCATCGCAAAATTATAGAATTGAAAACAATTTAAAAAAATTGTTGCTTGATATATAGAAATCAAACTATGTGTAGAATTATTTAATTTAATTAAGAGTTGGTGAGGTAAAACCTAGCTCAGAGGCTGGTGGGGAGCGGAGAGTTGCCGTTCTATACGAAGTATTATTCCTTACTCTATGGTTTCGGTTCGCTTCTATGCTGTTCTGGGAGCAAATAAAAAACATAGAACACGTTCAGCTGCTTGTCTTCCCGGGCATGTCGTAAAAACCGACAGACGGATTGTGTCCTCTAACATGATGGACTAATGTTATGGGCGATAGGCTGATCCCTTATCACCATAAGGTTCATCATATCCAGCTTACGACATCGTATCAACAGTGGCTGCAAGTTGTCTTTGATTACTTGTGGCTCTGCCCACCCCATTAGGGATTACGGGCGTGAGTTTATGTATGTATGGTTTCGGTTTCGGCAGAAAATGTTACTAATGTTACTAAAAGGCAGGAAACTACAGTCCATCATCCATCTAAGGACTTTGTATCAACAGTGGCTGCAAGTTTTCTTCTGACTGCTTATGACTCTGTTCATTATTATCAATTTTCAACACATTTTTTATTCATTATCTTTCCAATAAACATCTATAACACACTTAATTAGCGATGTTTAATAAAATAATGTTGTAATGTAATAAATAATTGATTTGTTTATCTCATTCGGAGTTATCAGTGTGTGACAGTTTCGTATATGAGTCAATTTATAAGTGACGATTTGAAAGTTTTGAAACCTAATGATTCTATCGAGCTTCGGAGAACACAATTAAAACACATAATAACGGGTTCTTACCGCGTTTTAAATGGGGATATGAGACTCCCGATATTTCGACACTGTTGCAAGTGCCATGATCACGGGATGATTGATGAGATTGGAGTGGGTAGGGTCCCCATTTTAAACGCGGTAAGAACCCGTTATTATGTGTTTTAATTCGGAGAACACGTTAGTAGTTGGTCCCCGCTACTATTTACTTGAGTAAGTAGTCGTTACATGAGTCATGTCAGGGGCCTTTGGCGGCTCAATAGTAAGGGTAGGGTAAATGTGGGATAGATGCCCTAATAGGATAGATGCCTAAGAAAACACATTGGGACTTGTACGAGCACTACACGCATAGTTTTTTGTTTAAATACTAGCATATCCCCTCCCACACGCCAGTCGACGCCAAGTGTTTCACTGGGATGGACGCATCGCGAGTTTTGGCGCGAAATACATTGTCGACGCCGATAAATTTGCGAATTTTCGTTACATATACCGTTTTTGGTGACCACAAAAAAAAAAGTTTTCATCTCGAGCTCCTCCGTGTTTCGGAAGGCACGTTAATCCGTTGGTCCCGGCTGCATTAGCAGTCGTTAATAACCATCAATCCGCACTGGGCCCGCGTGATGGTTTAAGGCCCGATCTCCCTATTCATCCATAGGGAAGGCCCGTGCCCCAGCAGTGGGGACGTTAATGGGCTGATGACGATACCGTTTAACGTTTCGTTTTTCGTTTTCGTTATATTGAATTGGAAATGTTTCTAAACTGTAACAATATTTGCATGCTATTGTTGATAGCTGATAAGGAGGGACTTTTATGAGCATTCATCTATTAATCTACCCTTTTCAAAAGCAAATAAATAGTATTTCTATTTACGTACCTAAGGGTAAGGGTTGATGAGGTCGGTTATAGTTCTCACAACCCACATAAGAGGAGATCAATCGATTCTTGAATCATCTCCCTATCGATATCCCTATTTCACAGGGTCCGTTTACCTGACCTGAAGACTTGTTAGTTCCGGTTTTTACAGAAGCGTCTGTATCTGACCTTCCAACCCGCGTAGATTTTTTTTGGACGTAACTTATTACAAACTATCACAAACACAGAACTGTGCAGATTGGCTGGGCAAAATACTGTGGAGGCTGATATCAGCACACGGAAATGGCGGTGGATTGGTCATGTCTGCCTTTGAAGACCTGTGGAACATCCCGACGAGCTTTGACCTGGTGTGCGCGTGGAAAACGCAAAAGGGAGAGTTGAATCCCTCGGCATGTCATGGGAGTAATCATCAGAGGCTGCAAAAGATCGCGAGGAGTGGAAATCTGTTATTAGAGCCTTACATCCCAACAGGGGATAAAAGGAAGGAAGTATGCAAATAAAGAATATTGGATTAGAAGAAGGATTTGTTGTTTATGGAACACGATGTTCGTGCGTCACCCAACAGGGTCCACATAATACCAGCGTCGTGGTTCACGCCGCGACTTGTGCTGAGTGAGGCCCTTTTATCTCAGGACTTCCACCACCACAGTATGATCATTTCGACAAACATCTGTCTTGCTTTTTTGTAATTGTTTTAGTGGAAAGATATGATGTTGTTGTTTTTTTTTTGTGTCGTTTTTTTTTTTAACTATTTCTATTCTATTCTAATTATTATAGGTTTGCCCTGTTTTTCTACCTGGGTAAACTGAGAATGATGATTTCAATTTGGAACAAAACTCCTTTGTCAATAATACGTAGCCTGAAAATTAAACTGCATTTGTACCCTTACCTATACCCGCGATTATGCATTGTAATGTAATTGTAACAGATGCAATTATGGTGTAATTTCCAGTCAATATCGATTACTTAAATCGATATTGTCTGAGCATTCGATTACACGTTCTATGTTTTAATCGCTCCCAGTCCGGCATGGAAGCCCACGCCGATATCCCCGCAAGGGTAGGTAGATGCATACTATGATGATTGATGAATGTGGAAAGCAAGAGAAGTGTGTCAGCATCGAAGCAAAAGGAATTCCATAGTCTCTGCTAACCCCGGTGGGAAATAGGCGTGAGTTTATGTATGTATCACTCAACAAGATGTATGAAATGACCGTTAATACGCCGATAACGTCGTCAATTCGCGGGTACACAATAAATTTGTTAATGTTGTCCATTATTTATTATAGTGTGCGCGAATTATCATCGAATGGCCGACCTCGACCGCTTTACAACTAATGATGCAGTAAAGCTAAAACCAGTGGCGTAGCTCCAACAAGCTTTAAGCATAGCCACACCCCGGACACTTCATACAAACAGCTTCGTTTTACACAGACACTACACATTGACATTATCAACACGTGCAACTGTGTGTGTGACGTCTAGGGCTGCCAATTATAATACCTAATTTAACCGTTATTACTAACGGCCTCCGTGGTCCAGTGGTTGAGCGTTGGGCTCACGATCCGGAGGTCATGGAGTATTGAGCCACCAAAGGCCCCTGACATGGCTCATGTAACGACTACGTACTTACATCAGTAAGTACTAACCAGGACCAACGGCTTAACGTGCCTTCCGAAGCACGGATCATCTTACTTTTTGGTCAATCAAGTGATCAGCCTGTAATGTCCCAACCAAACTTGGGATCACAAGTGATTTTTGTGATATGTCCCCACCGGGATTCGAACCCGGAGCCTCCGGATCGTGAGCGTAACGCTCAACCACTGGACCACGGAGGCCGGATTTGGAGTGAATGTAAATTATACTATACACTACTGCCTACCCCTTCAGTGATGCTATGTTTATGTTTAAATAAAAATAAAAAGGTTGTTACCTTACTGTGTGTATATGTGGTGTAATAGCAACTATCTGGTGACAAGCTTCTATTGATGTTTGGGATTCAACACCACACGCTTATGAATTCTACTTTTTTACAGTCACTTAAGCTTGTGAGAACGGAATATATCAGAACGCAGATTCTAATTTTAAATTAGATGGCGAAGATTTTGCTCGTCAAATCGACGAATTAAAACAGCTTTATCAGATATCGAATGTTCTGGTAGGTATTTGCCTATTATAACGTAGGATCACGTTTGTAACGACCTCCGTGGTCCAGTGGTTGAGCGTTGGGCTCACGATCCGGAGGTACTGGGTTCGATTCCCGGTGGGGACATATCGCAAAAATTACTTTATGTTTGTCCGAAAGATGATCCGAGCTTCGGAAGGCACGTCAAGCCGTTGGTCCCGGTTACTACTTATTGATGTATGTACGTAGTCGTTACATGAGTCATGTCAGGGGCCTTTGGCGGCTTAATAGTAACCCTGATACCAAGGTTGATGGGGTTGGTAATCCACCTCACAACCCACACGATAGAAGAAGAAGAGAGTCATTATATTCATTTAGCTCAAAAGCGGGCTAAGAGGCATAATCAGGATGGTGGTGGTTTTATGTGCTTCTTTATGTTTCCCATATCCTATTCTTGCGCTGTATCTATTGACTTTTTTCTTCAACTATCTGTGCTTCCCTTCTGTGCTGTGCTACTCAATAAACTATACATAAAGGAGTTGCGGCTAGTTATTGGAGGGTACGGTCACGAGCATTAATATGTATACACTTTGGTGCCATGTTACATTAACTTTTTTTGTCAAATTGAACTGTAAGTCTCACTAAATGTCAAATATGTTAGTGCGACAGTCCTAAAGTGGGTACATTATATTGCTCATGACTGTACCTATCATCTACCTACCACCAGCGGAGCCCACATCCGTATCTCCGCCGTTATGCCAAGCTACGGAGACGCTTTCGCATTCTTCAAGTGGTAGGTTTGCATAACATTGCATCACGCCTATACAGGCGATACCCCCAAAAGGGCAGGCCAGAGGTATAGTACAGTCATGAGCAATATAATGTACCCACTTTAGGACTCTGTCGCACTAACATATTTGACATTGAGTGAGACTTACAGTTCAATTTGTCAAAAAAGTTAATGTGACATGGTACCAAAGTGTACACATATTAATGCTCGTGACCGGACACCCACTCCGCTCCTGTCATGTTCAAATCCAATGTAATAGGATCATCTCTCTAGCATTATCCCGTTTCTCACAGGGTCCTCTTACCTAACGTGAACATTTGACAGGTCCGGTTTGTTACAGAAGCGACTGCCTGTCTGACCTTCCAACCCGAAGGGAACCACCAGCCCAATACAGGTTAGGTCACATACCTCCGAAACGCATTTCTCGGGAACGTGGGTTTCCTCACGATGTTTTCCTTCACCGCTGAGCACGTGATCATGTAATAGGATAAAAAATATTAACAAATATTTATATTTCGATTTTCCTCAAAGTAATCTCTAGACGCGATATTTTCTCACGACTCCTCCTAACCTGCCACGTATGATGAATGTGGTACATGTAACAGTTTCTACATAAACCGTGTCGATCCGTATTTGGCAGGGTTATATTGTCAGACTTTGATTCATACAGGTTTAAGATATGTCGGCCTATTGTAAAATATTTGCGCGGGTGCCATTTTATAAGCTGCAGCGGAATGTAATTGGGAAATTATGAATGCTACGGCGCGGCGGTGCGAAATCCGAAATGTCACGATGGATGTAATTAACTGTGTGTTCGTTACATGAGTCATGTCAGGGGCCTTTGGGTGTTACAGGCTGATCACCCGATTGTCCGAAAGTAAGACGATCCTTGCTCGGAAGGCACGTTAAGCCGTTGGTCCCGGTTAATACAACATCAGTAAGTACGTAGTCATTACACGAGTCATGTCAGGGGCCTTCGGCGGCTCAATAGTAACCATGACACTAGGTTGATGGGGTTGGTAATCCACCTCACAATCCACACGATAGAAGAGAGGAGAATACCTAATATTGGCCCCGTTTCCTGCAGACACATCCTCATTTTAAGTTATACCTGTCATTTTCTTATCCGCCAAAAAGGAAAAGGATGGATGATTTATTCCACCTCTCAGCCCACACGAGAGAACAATACTTTCGTGAACAAATTATTTTAGGGTTTCTTGCGAAAATGGCAAACCAGAGACTCATTTATTTATTTATAAAAAAGGTACACCAATAGCTTATTATAATAAAACATTAAAAGAAATAATAGTTACATCAGGAATTAGACTGTTACATAAGCCAATTATAGGTGCAAACAACATGTGCAGTTAAGACAACGTAATCGTTTAGTAGATAACTAAATCTCTGTATTTTTTTTTAAAGAACGTCTAGGGTTCCCATTGACATTCAGAATTTGCCTTTCAACTGTTTTAAGACAGTAGTTAAACAAAAACTTTACAAAAAAGGTTATTATAAAGTTAGTGATTATTTAGAAGATATGAATGCATGGGATTAACTGTCTGAGAACTGATACTAGGCAGCTAAATTACTCAATTGTATACCAATATTTTATGTTTATTTTTATTTTTTTAAAGAACGTCTAGGGCCCCGTGCCGAGGTTTTTCTTGCAGCTTCTTTTCCCCGGCTATACAGGTTGTGAGAAGCTGCAGTAGTTTTAGGCGGATGAGACGTTCGTTATGTAAAAATTGACGATTCAAAGTGTAACTATGTTACCTACTGAATAAAGATATTTTTGAATTTGATTTTGAATTCTTCTACAAATGCTTTTTTTATTATTTTAAAACGCGTCTCGGCTGTCGCTTGGACCACACCCCAACAGCGGTGTAAGAAGGTAACACTGCACCAAACATGGCTAGATCAATGGCATCGATTGTGATACTAAATCGCATACTGATTGATAGCTTAGCTTTAATTAAATATGAAATACTTATTGAAACTTGTTTATTGCACCCGATTCTGTTCGTTTAGATTTCTTTTCTGATCAGCTAAAGCTGTGGCTTAGAGAGAAGGTTTTTTATTATTTTAGAGAATTATGTGGTGTGTGTGTGTGTGTGTGATGTGTGTTCTGATGTAAATGAGTAGTCTTACATGAGCCTCGTTAGGGGATTTTGGCGGTTCAATAGTAACCCTGACACCAGGGTTGATGAGGTTGGTACTCCACCTCGCAACTCCCACGATAGAAGAAGTGAGTTATAAACGTATAAACTGCCTATATATGTCCCACTGCTGGGCACAGGCCTCCCCTCAATCAACCGGAGGGGGTATGGAGCATACTCCACCACGCTGCTCCAATGCGGGTTCGTGGAGGTGTTTTTACGGCTAATAGCCGGGACCAACGGCTTAACGTGCCCTCCGAAGCACGGAATCATCTTACTTTTTCGGACAATCAGGTGATTCAAGCCTGAAAAGTCCTTACCAAACAAAGGACAGTCTCACAAAGTGATTTCGACAATGTCCCCATCGGGAATCGAACCCGGACCTCCAGATCGTGAGTCTAAAGCTCTAACCACTAGACCACGGAGGCTGTTAAGTGAGTTATTCCATCCTAATAATATTATGTACTTTCGATGTAAATATAATTTATCATTATACGCACTCCTCGCCAGCTATGTTTAAGTCCCATGTAATAGGGGACGAGCCTATTGCCAATAACCGGGCACATACCCTGGACACCACGTGATATCGATATGAGGAGCTCGGTGGCGCAGCGGTTAACGCGCTCGGTCTGCGATTGTTGAAGTAAAGCAACTTTCGCAAAGGCCGGTCATAGGATGGGTGACCACAAAAAAAGCTTTCATCTCGAGCTCCTCCGTGCTTCGGAAGGCACGTTAAGCCGTTGGTCCCGGCTGCATTAGCAGTCGTTAATAACCATCAATCCGCACTGGGCCCGCGTGATGGTTTAAGGCCCGATCTCCCTATCCATCCATAGGGAAGGCCCGTGCCCCAGCAGTGGGGACGTTAATGGGCTGATGATGATGATGATGATTATTATTGCGCATGGCAAACAAAAATAAAATATCCTGCATGGATCATATATCCAGCTTAAGCTCCCTTAACCAAGTCTCTTGACGATGACGCATAAGAAGTCAATTAAGTGTGGAAGATACGCGGAGGCTGGAGTGGAACATCTTCGAAGGCACAAATTCGGACCTTGTTCGGGATCCCGTGAGGAGGGTCCCTGGCTTTGTCTCCAAACGAAAAATCTGGACCCGACTGAACCGGTGTATTCATATTCAATATTCTTTATTTGCATACTATGATGGTGTACAAGTTTGTAAGTTACATGTATGAGTTTCACATAGACCCTTTCGGGCACAACAAAATAGAAGTTTAAAAGAGAAGAGGAAGCTTTTCAAATGGTAACATCAGTATCATTAAGGTATTCACTAGTGCTGTAGTAACATTTATTAATGAGAAGTTCTTTTATTTTTTTAATAAAGATTTTGTCACTTTTTTCTTCTTTTAATATGTTAGGCAGTTAATTATAAATATTGATGGACATCACATATGGGCTAGAAGAATGTAGGACGAGTCTAGATATAGGTAAGTTTAATCTTTTTCCATGGCGCAATGTGTATTTTACAGGGGGATCTTCGCGACGTTTAAAAAAATCTTGGTGTTTACGAACAAATTTACAAATTTCTAAAATATATAGAGAAGGAAGTGTAAGTATTTTATGATTTCGGAAGTGTGGTCGACAGCTTGTAGTGTGTAGGAACGACCTTGGAGAGTCGAACCATCACCTACATAAATGGGGCTTAAAGGAATCGCCATACTGTGAATGTGGTCACCCGGACCAAATATCTCACACAGTGAACGTCCTGCATTGTGTGATCGATTATCTATCTATAATCCAAACATTGAAAAGTGTTTACATATGATCATCATCATCATCATCAGCCGTACGACGCCCACTGCTGGGCATAGGCCTCCCCCAAGGATCTCCACGACGATCGGTCCCGCGCTGCCCGCATCCAACGGCTTCCCGCGACCTTCACCAGATCGTCGGTCCACCTTGTAGCGGGCCTACCCACTGAGCGTCGTCCGACACGTGGTCGCCATTCCAGAACCCTTCCGCCCCAGCGGCCATCGGTTCTCCTCGCTATGTGTCCTGCCCACTGCCACTTCAGCTTTGCAATTCTCCGAGCTATGTCGGTGACTTTAGTTCTCCTGCGGATCTCCTCATTTCTGATTCGATCCAGCAGGGAAATACCGAGCATAGCTCTCTCCATTGCCCGCTGAGCGACACCGAGCCTCCTCACGAGACCCATAGTAAGCGGCCACGTATGATATTATACTATACTCCTCTGGCTACCCCTTCGGAGATACAGGCGTGATGATATGTTATGTGTAAGGTTAAAATATAGAGTACATAAACTGTATGAAATGAAGTTACGAAGTTTCATGCGAACAAAGACGCGGGCAGAATGTATGAAATAAACAAATTGATGATTCATTTATAAAATTTATGAGGTACAGTCATGAGCAATATAATGTACCCACTTTAGGACTCTGTCGCACTAACATATTTGACATTTAGTGAGGCTTACAGTTCAATTTGTCAAAAAAGTTAATGTGACATGGTTTCAAAGTGTATACATATTAATGCTCGTAACCGTATGTAGTCGTCAGCTCATAGTTTGTTTTTACACCCAACCTCGCGACTATACCCCAATTGGGTCGTGTACAGTCATGAGCAATACTTATAATGTACCCACTTTAGGACTCTGTCGCACTAACATATTTGACATTTAGTGAGGCTTACAGTTATGTAAAAATTGACGATTCAAAGTGTAACTATGTTACCTACTGAATAAAGATATTTTTGAATTTGAATTTGTCAAAAAAGTTAATGTGACATGGTACCAAAGTGTATGCATATTAATGCTCGTGACCGTACTGCCGGGTTTGGATTCTAAGTCGCATCCATAAGAGAGAAATCCCTGTTCGGAAAACGCGTGACTACGCCGTGGTGTCACAGGTTTGAATCCTGACTCGGCCTCGAAACCACTCAATTCGACTTTATGAGTTGGAATTCATGTTTGGATCACGGATAATCGAATCACGTGGTTTCCAGGAATTGTGCCTGGTTACTGGCAATAGCACAGCCTCCGTGGTCTAGTGGTTAGAGCGTTAGGCTCACGATCTGGAGGTCCGGGTTCGATTCCCGATGGGGACATTGTCGAAATCACTTTGTGAGACTGTCCTTTGTTTGGTAAGGACTTTTCAGGCTTGAATCACCTGATTGTCCGAAAAAGTAAAAATGATTCCGTGCTTCGGAGGGCACGTTAAGCCGTTGGTCTCGGCTATTAGCCGTAAAAACACCTCCACCAACCCGCATTGGAGCAGCGTGGTGGAGTATGCTCCATACCCCCTCCGGTTGATTGAGGGGAGGCCTGTGCCCAGCAGTGGGACGTATATAGGCTGTTTATGTATGTATGTATGTACTGGCAATAGCCTCGCCCCCTATTACCTTATATTATTATTTGGGTCTTAAACATAGCTGGCGAGGAGTGTATGTATAAATTGTACTTTACACCTCTACCAAGCCGTTCGTCTTGGATACTACTTCCTGATGCAAGTAAGTAGTCGTTACATGAGTCCTGTCAGGGGTTTTGGCGGCTCAATTTATCCACCTGGCAACCCACACGATTGAAGTAAGTAAGTAAAATATTTATTTCCTCTACAAATAACATTTATTTATTTATTTATTTATTTATTGTTCTTATACCAGTTTACAATCATTTTATAGCATGAACATTAATAATGGCCCCGATTCCTGCAGACACCGCCTAATTTTATTTAAAGTTATATCCGTCATTTTCATATCCGTCGAAAAGGAAAGGGACGGATAATTCACAGCTCTTAATTTTAGGAAGAATGAGTAAATGAATGAATAACCCGGGCGAATCAAATAGTATGTCGCTGGTATGCAATCCGTTTGACGTGCTGTCTACTTACCTGTGTCGGGTTATTGACTGATGTAAAATTTTTAGACGGTTGTTTTAGATTTGTCCTTAAAATTGACGTGTGTTCCATAAATTTTATGCTTGTCGATTACCCGTCCTTTTCCTTTTCGGCGGATAAGAAAATGACAGATATACCTTAAAATAAAATTAGATGGTATTTACAGGAATTAGCACCAATATTTGTAGAGGCTGTAGCCTAAACTAGGGTATCCTGTGTTATAGGTATAGAAGAAGTATAAGTGAATACAATAAACACTTCTAGTCAATTTTACAGGTTTTAAAATAACAAAATGGCTGCTTGCTTCGACCTCGAACGCCCCTATAACATTAACGGCGGATCCGGGAACCATACAGTGATTCATTAGCTATTAATTCTCCGTTAATTGAGCACTTTTGTGGAAAAATCGCGGTTTATAGTTTTATTGCTTTAGCGGGGTTAGTGCCAAGATGGTGAAACGATCAACGGGTCTTGATCAGTTCGCGGGAATGTTCTTGTTGTAAAAAATCTTTAATAGTAAGGACACTGTCTGCTTTTCTTTGACTCCTGTCCTCCGCCTCTGAATTCTATTCTACATTTTTCAATTACTAATTTCAGTTTGGATAAAATTTGGAACTGCATAATTTTACCTAAATTGTCTATTAGAGGAGCTCGGTGGCGCAGCGGTAAACGCGCTCGGTACGCGATTGTTGAAGTTAAGCAACTTTCACAAAGGCCGGTCATAGGATGGGTGACCACAAAAAAAAAGTTTTCATCTCGAGCTCCTCCGTGCTTCGGAAGGCACGTTAAGCCGTTGGTCCCGGCTGTATTAGCAGTCGTTAATAACCACCAATCCGCACTGGGCCCGCGTGGTGGTTTAGGGCCCGATCTCCCTATCCATCCATAGGGAAAGCCCGTGCCCCAGCAGTGGGGACATTAATAGGCTGGTGATGATGATGATGATGATGTCTATAGAGAGGTTTTGTTAACAAAAAACACCCCCGAATGTGATTTTTCAAAAAGGCATACATACATAAACAGCCTATAGGTATACGTCCCACTGCTGGGCACAGGCCTTCCCTCAATCAACCGGAGGGGGTATGGAGCGTACTCCACCACGCTGCTCCAATGCGGGTTGGTGGTGTTTTTACGGCTAGTAGCCGGGACCAACGGCTTAACGTGCCTTCCGAAGCACGGAATCATCTTACTTTTTCGGATAATCAGGTGATTCAAGCCTGAAAAGTCCTTACCAAACAAAGGACAGTTTCACAAAGTGATTTCGACAATTTCCCCATCGGGAATCAAACCTGGACCTCCAGATCGTGAACCTGACGCTCTAACCACTAGACCACAGAGGCTGTTGTTTCAAAAGGGCGCTTCAATCAAAATCAAAAATACGTCATTGCACCTATATAAAACAAAATAGATGCAAAATACTTAAGTACGTACATGGCAAATGGCGCTTCATCATGCGTCATCGTCAAGAGACTTGGTTAAGGGAGCTTAAGCTGGATATATGATCCACGCGGGATATTTTATTTTTGTTTGCCATGCGCAATAATAATCATCATCATCATCACCAGCCCATTAACGTCCCCACTGCTGGGGCACGGGCCTTCCCTATGGATGGATAGGGAGATCGGGCCTTAAACCATCACGCGGGCCCAGTGCGGATTGATAGTTATTAACGACTGCTAATGCTGCCGGGACCAACGGCTTAACGTGCTTTCCGAAGCACGGAGGAGCTCGAGATGAAAACTTTTTTGTGGTCACCCAAAATGGCGCTTATGTGGTATTTATAACACGAAATGGAAAGACGACTTCGAAAGTTTCGGTTTAGTTTCACCATCGAATTATCGATACAGTTTTACGCGTAGCAATAAACTTGATTTATTTGTTCCCGACGATCTTTCGAGGCCGGGCAGGTTAATACACTATTATATTGGGATTTGAAGATCATCAATGTGCTACCGTAACATGCTTCCCTCATATTTCTCTACGTCTAAAGCCCTGTGCCGAGGTTTTTCTTGCAGCTTTTCCCCGGCGATAAAGGTTGTGAGAAGCTGCAGTAGCTTTAGGTGGATGAGGCCTGCTTCTGTCAGGGAGCTCATTAAACACTGTTTCTGTGATAAAGTCACATAAACTTTCCTTCCACCGACTGTAATTGGAATACCATTGTATTTAAGTCTATAAATTATGTAATACAAACTGGATTTAAAAAAAAAATAAAGGAAAACATGAAACTGTAGGACTAGGGCCCTTTGCTGGGAGGTTTTCTGGCCACGTCTTTTCCTCAGCGTTACAGATTCCGTTATTTTATATACAGTTCGTTATGTAAAAATTGACGATTTGACGAAAAACTAAAGATATTTTTGAATTTTAATTTCTGCGTTCTCCATGCAACGGGTCACGTCTTCGCGAGCGACTCGACCAAATAATCAAAATGTGATTAAAATTGATGTTGACTTTTATAAAAGCAATGGCAGTAATCACAATATATCCTAAAGATCTGTGTTTTTTTTTAATCTAATTTTTATCTAGGCTTGAACCACTCTTGTTGGTTATGCCAGCTTCATTTACAGCGTTTAATGATAATTAAACCATCACTTTAAAGATCAATACTAGAGCTTCTTTTCTATCGTGTGGGTTGTGAGGTGGATTACCAACCTCATCAACCCTCGTGTCAGGGTTACTATTGAGCCGCCAAAGGCTACATGACTCATGTAACGACTACGTACTTCAGTAAGTAGTAATCGGGACCGACGGCTTAACGTGCCTTCCGAGCACGGATTGTCTTACTTTCGGATAATCGGGTGATCAGCCTGTAATGTCCTAACCAAACTAGGGATCACAATGTGATTTTTGTGATATGTCTACACCGGGATTCGAACCCGGGACCACTACAACACTACGGGAATACTACAACACTACGGGAATACAACAGCATTACACCATGTCGCTCAGGGATTTTTTGCTAGTCATTTCCCCAGTTTAAAAAAATACTAAAACTTAAAAGAGGCTATATTTCCTAAATGGGCCATCATAGCCACAGTGAGTAGTGCATGTAATTGTATGTGGATTTTGTACGGAATACATTAACTTGCCATCTGTGTCAACAAGTAACGACAAATAGGCGAATACACGTCTTATAATCGTTGCCAAAGGAATATTATATCTAACATTTTTTATTATAGTAAAATACAGTATAATTTATATATAATCTAATTTAAATTTTGTTTTTTCTTAAAGAATGTTTTCGTCCCAGTGCCGAGGTTTTTCTTGCAGCTTCTTTTCCCTGGCTACACAGGTTGTGAGAAGCTGCAGTAGTTTTAGACGGATGAGATGTTTGTCCAAAAATATTTATATATGTAAAAATTTATGATATGAAAGTGTTACTAAATCAATAAAGATGTTTTTGAATTTGAATTTGAGAGAGAGAGAGATGACTGTAGTGCCATGTCCCATTTTTCAGTGTATATCAATTCCTTTCACCCTGAGGTTGCCTGTATGAAATTACAGCGATAAGACTCCAGGTAGGTTTTAAGTATTAGTATTGATTTTCATAAATACTGATTATCTGTCATGAAGTGGTTCTTCACATTATCGGTTTATAGAGAAAAGCTCAAAAGCACCATTTTGAAAAATACATTTGGATGACATTTTATTTATTAAGAGATTTTTATTTACAAAACCTCACAATATACAGCCTAGTTTGAATCTAGCTAAAAAAATCGTAGTTTATTTTTCTGGACTAAAATGAATTTAAAAAGATTGTGAGGCGTATTGAAACCGTACATCCCATCAAGGGACAAAAGGATTAGAAGAGAAAATTGAAAGAAATCGAGGGTTTGTTGCACAAAATCACATTAGGATGTCTTGATCATCTCCGTAGCATTGTCCTTGTTTTCAGAAGTGACTGCCTGTCTGACCTATTAACCCGCTAAGGGAAAGCCAGCCCAATACAGGTTAGGTCATATAGCTCTGATAATGCATTTCTCAGGAATTTGGGTTTCCTCACGATATTTTCTTTCATCGCTGAGCATGTGATAATAATTCATGATCCAATAGATAGATAGATAAAATACTCCAATCATGAATTGAAAAAGAAATTCGACATTACATTAGTACAAGTACGTACAAGAGGCAAGCATTCTACCAACTGAGCTACCACAGCTCAAAATCACATTGGAATATGTTTTTTCAATTTCAAAAAGACAAAGTGGTAGGTATTCACTACAAGGTGTCTATTTTACGGATTTCAGGACCAAATATGGCTTAAAGTTGTCTTCTTCACTTTAATTGTAAATTGGAAGTGACGATGGTGAATGTCGGTGTACGGACAAACCAAAGTTGGTTTTTGTTGCACCGTCAATTGTAAAAAAAATGTATTAAGTACTGTACTTATTTTTAATAAAAAAAAATCTGCCCACATCAATATGGGTGAAGCGAAAGTGGAGTATCAAGATCATAGTAAGTGAAATTCTAAGGTCTCTGCCTAGCCCAACGAGAAATAGGCGCAATTATACTTATGTGTGCTTGTATTATCATCTCAACCATCAATTTACCAGATTTATAGCAATTTAAAATGAAGATGACCAATCAATACACTATTGTCCCAATGAACACACAGTAACCTTGCTCCTAATACGACTCCATGTCACAGATCTAACAATGTTACATACCTATTACAATAAATTTACTTCATTTGTGTCATTCATTGTTTAAACTAGGCTGAAAAAAGTAGGGTCTAGGCTGCATGGATAATGGACTAACATTGTTCAAATTAAAAAGCAAAATTAAATTGTTTTCCTTAAATAATAATTCCCGCCAGTGTTTGCATGGAACACACAACTCATTTTATAAATGGCCAGCAACTGAAACCGAAGTATGAAATGTTTATGTAATTTTTTACGTAGAGTGACGCAATTTGTATATTATTAAAAGATTTTCAAGCGTAGTTTTACATGTTTTCGATAGGCAGCTATAGTTTAGTGCCGTATAAAGAAGCTATACGACGCTCGCGCTTCGCATGTGTAAATAAACAAATTTACGCTGTAAACATTCGCCTTTGGCGAACATAAAAACGTTGTTTCGCGTACCAAATCGCTATATCGACTCACAGCGACAGATCCAGGCTGAATGCGTGCAATTCCTCTGACTTAACTACCAACAAAAAAAAAATGCATCCTGACTGATGCTTCACTGATACATTGTGATACACGTTATTATTCATAGAAAAATAGCGCTATGAGTCGATATAGCTAGTATTTTACCTGGTAACAGCGTCAGAGCGTACGTCAAAGCAAATATATCCTTTGAAACAATTCAGCTTCGCTCTGTAAACCAACAGTGGCACAATGGAATGAGCACATTTGACAATCTTACGTGCGACCAAAACATAGGCTTTTACAGCCTTTTACTACAATTCTGCCGCTTCGTATCCAATTAAACACATGTAGTAGTATTCTAGGAACGATAATAGAAGCATATCAAACGTTTAAACCTGATATCTTGAGCGTATTTTGAAAAAATGCTCGGAGATTTCAACACTGAAATGGCATAACACGCAAACACTTTGGTCGATTTTCACACTGAAACACTTCACTTTACCGCGAAAGTCTGTTCGAGGAACGCGTGATGGGCCACGGTATGCATTTTCTCACTCACCTTGTTGTTTATTTGCTATTTTATTGAAACAGTTTTGAAAAACTTCATATAAATGCATAGGCTCGTCATCGCTCGTCGCCATTTTGGATTTTACTGTCGAAACACCACAGACAATATAGAATCAAAGAAAATTATAACGGGCTCTTCGTTTCATCGTCAATGTTACTAAACTAAAATGTCAGATGGAGATTTTATTAAATATTGAATACATTTTATTCTGAAAATTCTTCGCATTATGTAACGTGAATGATTGTATTTGAAAGACAAAGAATTTCACCAGAAATACAAAGAACAAATAAATTTTAAGTCTTTATTTCTGGTTGAAAGGAGATTATTTCCTGGGGTCAATCCATAGACAAACACCAAAAAAGTTTAATATCCGCCATATTTTGCACCGAAAAAATAAGTTTGACGTAAGAGCAAGAGCCTACAAAATTTTCGAGTGCACTCACAAGGAAACAAAACACACAATTTATCTTCATGTAACATGTTTTCACTGAATTCTATAAACACCCAAAACCAGGTAAGCGTCTAACTGTACTGAGAACGTTAAAAAAATATCAGATTCCTTCTTAAAAACATAAATTGTTTGTCATGTACATAACCTTTGTGTCATTGCAGATTTTAGTTAGTTTTAGTCAGCTAACGTGTAGATATTCGAGCTTGTTCAAGCTCAGGAAGCACGGTATTTGTAAAAAAAAGGATGTGAAGGCGAAAGAGTCATCAACAGCGTTGTGCAATGCAACTTTGTACCCTGAATCGTTGGAGGAGGCACTTAGGAATTTCGACAAAAATGACTTGTTGGAGCTGCGGCGGAGCGACGTGCGGTCGCTGTCGACCGTCGCTGGGGCTCACAGAGAGCCTCTGCGGAGTCTCACAGACCTGACTTCAGCTAGAAAGGTATCCTATATATCGGCAGATTCGTTTGAGAAAAACAAAAATGGGTGGTCACCAAGTGCACACCCTACATTGTACGTTAACATGCGAAGAAAGAATACTAGGTACCGTCTTTCGGAGAACTTTGTTGGACAACTTGCGAACAGCATGGCAGCAAATCAGTTCAGTTGCAGCGTCCAAGTGCGGGGATTCAAAACAGAGAGAAGTGTGAGCGCTGACATGAAAAGGAACCCGAACCTCATGAATAGACTGCGTAAGTTATTGGGTCAGTATTTTGTAGTGTGAATTATTATTTATGTCATGCATGCTTTGGGTCATTCTTCATTGGGGGATTCTTATAAGAAAATGTGACGTTCATTGCATCACCTTTTTATTGACGTTATTCAAACTTCTTGGTACATAAAAGTACTGCTTGTAAAAGAGTATATGGTTTATAGATCTATGGTTCTTGCATAACAATTACAATACTTGTTTTCTTTATGGAATAATGCCAAAGGTCATATTTTAAAATTTAAAACTTTAATAAATATGGTTCTCTCTTCTTTTATTTAATCCTATTATCCTTTGATGGGATGAATAAGTATTAATAACCACCTAATAATCAATACAAAGTGAATCAATTTTTTTTTTGAAAGCCTTGCTTCCGAAACATTGTCCGATTAATTATAGTACACTTTATATTAAGTCTCTTATTTCGGAGTGCCTCATGGCAAAGGCCTCCTCCAATCCTTTCCAATGATGGCGATCACGCGCCGCTCTTGTCCAGAAAGGGCCCGCAGTCATCTTGATCTCATCGTCCCATCTCCTTTTCGGTCTACCCCTTTTTCTGGCACCGTCTCGTGGATACCACTGGGTAATTGTCTGGCTCCACTTCTCCACTTTGGATCTTAGCATATGTCCGGTCCATCTCCATTTCTGCTGGTCTATTCTAGTTAGAACGTCAGTTAGTTTAGTTTTTGTCCTAATTTTTTCACTTTGTATCTTGTCTTTGAGTTTTAGACCAAGCATGCTTCTTTCCATCCGTCTTTGACACTTTGCTAGTTTTTCCCTATGCTGTTTGTTTAGGGCCCAAGTTTCGCATCCATATGTCAGACATGGTAGTATACAAGAGTTGAAGACCTTTCTTTTTACTCCTAGCCATAACTTTGGACTTTTCATTACCTCCTTCAAAGACCAGTACTTCTTCCACCCATTGGCAATTCTTTTGTCTATTTCTTTGCTGGTCTGGTCCTCGAAGGATATAATTTGTCCCAAGTAGATGTACTCGTCTACGAATTCCAGGGTTCTGCCATCTACTTTGACTTCGGTTTTGAGATTGTTAGTCATCAACTTCGTTTTGGAGGCGTTCATAGATAGGCCCATCTTCCTGCTCTCGTTTGCTAGTGTTTGACACATTTCTTCGAGCTTGGATGGGTTTTCTTCAAACAAGACTAGATCGTCCGCAAACCTGAGATGGTTAAGTGTGGCTCCATTTATCTTTAGTCCGTAGTCATCCCATTTCAGTCTTCTGAATATACTTTCCAGTACTGCTGAGAACAGTTTTGGTGACATTGGATCGCCTTGCCTTACGCCTTTCTTTATGGGGAATTCATCCGCAAGTGTTTCCAGTTGAATCCTGGCTCTACTGCTTTCGTATATGTTTTTAATTAGTTTGATGTAAGTTGGGTACACACCTTGCTGCTCCAAGCTACACCATATAGCTTCGTGTTTTAAGCTGTCAAAGGCTTTCGAGTAGTCTATGAATGCCATATACAATGTCTTGTTGTATTCGTTGTACTTCTCTATCACCTGTTTGACTGTGTGAATATGGTCAATTGTTGAAAAATTTTTCCTGAATCCGGCTTGTTCCTTCGGCTGATTCTCATCCAGCGTGCCTGAAATTCTTTCTAGAATAACTTTTCCGAATACTTTATACACATTCGACATGAGACTTATCGGCCTATAATTTCCAATATCTGCCTTGTCGCCTTTTTTGAACAGTAGTATGATATGCGATTTACCCCACTGCAAAGGCGTCGTTTCTGTCATGAGGACTCCATTGAAAATATCTGTTAGAATTGGAGTTAACTCTTCCATTGTACCTCTTATCAGTTCGTTGCATATTTTGTCAGGTCCTGATGCCTTCTCCAGTTTTTGGCTTTTTATAGCTCTTTCGATTTCAGTTTCGAGAAAAACAGGGACTTCTTCCGGCTTTATTTGGAGGATAGTTGGAGAGTCTGATAAATTATTGTTGCTGTCTGCTTTGTATAGGTTTCGGAAGTAGTTGGTAGCTATGGCCTTGATGTCACTTCTTTTTGTTGCCTCTATTTGTCCTTTCTTTATTTTCGGTATCCATTCCTTTTCGACTTCTCGTAGTTCTTTTAAGGCCTTTTTTGTTCCTCCTGTTGCTAAGATATGTTTCTCAATCGTCTGAATTCTATGCTTTGTACGGTCTTTTCTGATGTTTGTTCTTATTTCCTTGCTGATATCTGATATAGCTTTGTTCTTTTCTTTTGTTGCCAGTTCCAGGTTTCCCCGAAGTTGTTTCCTTTTTTCCATTAGCATGAGTGTTTCAACTGTGAGACAGCTTCCTTTCCTTTTAGAGTTGTTGCTGATCCTAGATGCAAGTATCTGTTCAAGTCTGTTATACTTGTCTATCGGGTCTACTGCCTCTTCATTACGCAGGGCATTCAACAGGTCTGAGACAGGCTCTTCTGTTTCCTTTTGAGGTGGTCCGTTAGGCTGGTTTGGACTGTTGATTATCTTTTGCCTGGGTGTTCTAGGCGGGTAAGCTCTCAGAGCACTCCGAACCATGCGATGATTTGTGTTGAAATTGAGATTTTGTATTACTCCTGTGTCCGTGAAAGCTGATGGATAGTTTGTAGTAATGTAGTCTATCTCGTTCTTGTAAGTACCATCCGGAGAAATCCATGTCCATTTTGATTTATTTTGTTTCTTAAATATGCTGTTAAGTGCCGTCAGCTTATTTTCAAACATAAATTCAACCATCCTTTCGCCATTTGGACTCCTCTTTCCGTGCCCGTATTTTCCTAGGACAAACTCGTCCTTGTTCTGCTTCTGTCCCACTTGTGCGTTGAAATCTCCCATTACTACTATATGTTCATTTGCATATTTTTCCACTACTTCAGAGAGCCTATTGTAGAAGTTTTCTGTTTCTTTTATTTCTGCTAGTTCTGTTGGTGCATAGATTTGAATTATGACCCATTTCTTTTTAAAATTTGGCAAGTTAAGTATAATTGCAGCTATCCTCTCTGATATTCCTATAAATTCCTGAATGCAGTTCCTTAAAGTTGACTTCACTAGGAATCCGACTCCCTTGTGCCCAGGTGTCTCACCATAGTGATATAGGATGTATGTTTGTCTGTCTTCGATGCCTTCTCCCAATCTTCTCATCTCGCTTATGCCTAAAACATTCCATTTCAGTTTTTCCAGGGCTATTTCCAACTCGTGTAGACTTTCAGCTGTTCTTAGTGTTCTGGTGTTCCACGTACATATGTTTAACACGTTGCCTTTTCCATTCCCTGGGGTTATGTTGTTCTTCCGGATTGGAGGGTTTTGGTCTGTCGTCCCACGGTGACCAGCCGGCTTGGGACCTAATTTTTTAATTGTCTTTAGTTTTTTGGAATAATTTCATGGTGTTTCCCCCCCCGATTTGGTATCCGTGTCGTGACGCATTCCTTTATCTTTGCCATTTGTGTAATATTATCCTCTTGTCCTGGTGATGGGGCTTCTTTACGCTTTTGTGATTTTCGTTGATTGTCTTCCTTTACCACGAGCTTGTTGTATTTGATAAAGGCAATTTTTCCTTTGCTTCTCTCTTCTAAAAGTAGCGGGATTAGTGCTTTTCTTTCCTCCAAAATCTGTTTCGGGTAGTCCTCGGTAATATAAGCTTCTGTTTTTGAGGTTATTTTTCTCTTGTTTCTTAATATTTCTTGTTTTTTACGAAATGATGTAAAACGGACCAAAATAGGGCTTGTTTGATCAATACCCAGTTTTCTGGTGAAGTCTATGTCACTGTCTTGAAGTTGTATTCCCATTTCTTGGTTTACGACTTTCAAAATGTATGATGCATTTTCTTCTTTTGGGTTCCCGAACTTGTGAAATATTAGGTTATTAGCACGTTTTCTCGTGTCTTCTTTGATCAGCTTTCCTTCGAGGTAATCTATTCTCTCTTCTAGTGTCGTAATTTGTTGCTCATGCTGAGTTTGTTTTTCTCGTATATCGGTTAGCTCACAGTTCAGTTGCTCGAAAATATTTCGAGTTATTTGTTCTCCTTGCTTTTCCATTTCAACTTTGATGCCTTGAAATATTTTCGCTAATGCGGTCTCTGACAGATCCATTTTATTTTTGCGTGTAATGGAACGCAGCGAATTTATCTAGTATTGGCAACACTGAATGTTGATCTTATGACAGTTGTTAATATGACCTTTGTACTATGTATTAGCTATGGTTATTTGTGTGTATGATTTCACTTGGTATTTCGTCGCTGTTTTTCACTCGAATTCACATTTAAAACCACACTCCACAATGATATTTCTTGTCTCCGGTCCTTGTACCACACTTTTGTTGCTTGTTTTGTCCCGATGGAACGGTATTTGCACTGATTTTTATTAAAATACTGGGGCCGCACTTAGACGCGTGTATATTTGACAGATGCCAAACCGGAACCGTTTGAATCAATTAATGTGAATCAATTAATACAACATAAATAAACACAATAATAAATTATAGATTAAAAAAAAATATATTTTGGAAACAATAGAAAATAATAAAAAGTAATAACTAACCCTTTATTACCACTCTTTTCTACCATATTTTACCCTTTTCACTCATTCTTCCATCTTTCTTCCTGACTTACATTTCTACCATTCTACCCTTCTAGTACCGCGTTGTTAATTTAAAAATATCTCTATTCAGTTGGTAACATGGTTACACTTTGAATCGTCAATTTTTACATAACGAATGTCTCGTTCACCTAAAGCTACAGCAGATTCTCATAACTTGTATAGCTGAGGGAAAGTAGCTGCAAGACAATCCTTGGCACAGGGCGCTGGCAACACTCACAGTCTCTCAATCTGTATTCAGTACGTAATAAAGGGTGTTAGTGACATTGTAACAAACTTGGAGGGATGATTCAGAACATGATTCTGAGTTGACATCAAGTGGAATTTCCGGTTGGAAAATTCATGATTAGTGTCTTTTTAATTATTTTCAGTGCCATACTCTTGCGACGGAATAATACTCAGAATAATGGTCTGGTCACGGTCAAAGTTTTTGTTACGATGTCACTAATACCCTGTATAGTTACAATTTAAATCGTAAATTTTTACATAACAATCATCTCATCTATCATTCGTCAGCCACACCGTCAAGAACTTTAAACCCCTCTACGCCCCCAGGTTTAGGCACTACGCCGGTGGCTGCGGAGAAACAGGCTTCCCACATGGGCCCGGATGTCGCTCCTCGCTTGGAGAAACTACTTACAGAGGACACCGTGCTTAACACCCAACAGAGGGACAAGATTAAGATCGCCTTTGCTGAGGGATATCTTGCTGGTATGTGAATTTTTTTTTTAATAAGTTATCCGTATGTAATTTCTTTTCCTTTTTCAAAAAGTTTAGGGTCGTCGTAATATGGGTTTTCGTGGGGACGTCCATAAATTACGTGAGGCATTTAGGGGGAGTGAGGGGGTCGAATCGAATCTCACCCAATCTCACTTGGGGGATTAGGGGGTCCCATAAATAATAAACATGTTTTTATTTTAAAGGCCGTCTATAAATTACGCGAGTTGTTTTTGATTATTTACGACTCCCCCCCTCCGTCCTTGGTGAGAAGTCGTGAGGTTTTTCTCGACTCATTCCCCCCCTAATCTCACGTGAGATTTTTCGAAATGCGTATTTTTAGTGTAGATTTATTTAAAAAGAAACATGTACTTACGTTATCACTCCTAATTAGCAATAAGCACAGCGCATTTTGGCGCTCGCATGACCGCGATAATTGTCATTGTGAAATATTCAGCCGTATTTTAGTACAGAAACATGTTTTGCTTAATTTAAGTTTAAATTTTAGACTGCGTAAAAGTTACGCGATTTTTGCCAGGATCAAAACCCCCCCAAGTGAGATTGGGTGAGATTAGGCTCGAGCCTCTTTCCTCGGCAAACGCCTCACGTAATTTATGGATGCCCCCTAGGGCCGGGCGTGGCCACCCGGCTAGAGAAGCTGCTCGCAGCTCACCCCGACCTCAGCGCCGCCGAGAGAGACAAGATCAAGATAGCCTTTACAGAAGGGTTCATCGCCGGTAGGACTGTACGATATCCACTTTGTTCTTTTATCCACACTTACACTATAGATTCTTACACTATATATTCTTACACTATAGATTCTTACACTATAGATTCTTACACCATAGATTCTTACACTACAGATTCTTACACTATAGATTCTTACACTATAGATTCTTACACTATAGATTCTTACACTATAGATTCTTACACTATAGATTCTTACACTATAGATTCTTACACTATAGATTCTTACACTATAGATTTTTACACTATAGATTCTTACACTATAGATTCTTACACTATAGATTCTTACACTATAAATTCTTACACTACAGATTCTTACACTATAGATTCTTACACCATAGATAGATGCTTACACTATAAAAGTAGTACAGTGGGGCGGGGAGGGATTCCATCCATATATGGTCGACTTTCCTCTTTGAACCGCTAGATTAGTTTCCATTACGCGAACTTCTAAAGTATGGAATTCTCTCCCTGCGTCATTGTTCCCCGATACATAATATAATTTGGGGATTTTCAAGACAAGACTGAATAGGCACTATTTGGGTTTCCATGCTCTAGACCACATGGCTGCAGACCAGCCTGGATCGTGGTCAGACGTATTTAAATCTCTTATTATAAAAAGGGTATCATTTAAGCTATCACCAATTTAATTAGTTTTGTGTTTCTTAAATAATAGGGTTTGTCCTCAAAATAGTAGATCTGTCACCAAAATGTAGTCACCAAACAATGCAAAATCAGTTCCACAATAAATCACCTAAAATCCTGAGATATAAGGTCTAGTACCAAATAAATGTTTTTGTATGTATTATAATAGGTGTGTCCTAATAAGTATTTAAACAAACTAATTTAAAGAGATTACCAATAAATCATATTATGTTACTAGAAAATTGCATTAAGTTCAAATAAAAAATTAGGGTTCTCATCATCGTTTCAACCAAAAGATTCTGCTACTTAACTAGACTCCCAAGGTTCTAAATTTCCACTGGTAGTATAAATTATATTTAGCAGAGTAGTAAATAAAACAATTAAAGTCAATATAATCAATATTTATTGTTTAAAATAATTACCACTGAACAATCAGCGCTGGTTTAAAATAGCTGGCTTATGGGCACGCCGCCCGCGTCGCGCATCGTGTGATCGAACCTAGTTCTGTACCGTCGGTGAAAAGTAATACAACTCGAGTTGTATCACTTTTGAGTTATTAGCACACGCTTCATGTTCAAAAAATTCTCTTTCTTTCTGTCTAATTCTCGTAACTGTAGCTATTATAAATACGGAGATAATTTTTGTGTTTAATGATATAAGTACTCTTTGTGAAGGGTTCATGCTGTTATGACACGTGTAACATAATTCATCTTAACTTGCATTAAAGTGAAATGAAGATTTTCATTAAATATTTTGGTGTAAGTAAATGCAACTCAACATATATTAAAATACACGCAATCCTTGAATTCTCACGGTCCGTGTTTAATGATATAATTTTAGTTGTAACATCAAACACCAAATTTATTTTTTCGTGAAAAGTAATATAAATTAATATATATCAAAATATTTCAGAAAATACGATCTTGGATATCAATAACGTGTCGTGTATAATGATACATACAAGTTCGATTCCATGCGCCACCAGTGTGTATCCTAGGGTGACCTCCGCATAAACCTGTCTATGGGAAGCCATTTTGTCTAGAGCTACAGCAAACCATATCTGATCCGCATTGCGAATGGGTAAAGGTTAAGTTAGTACTTCAAACTAAACCGTGTTTTTTCTCTTTCTGCTATAACCACCTTGTAGTACTTAATTATAGTACCTCAATAAGTTGTGGGTCCTGATCCTGGCGTCGTTATCACCATGACAGTTAGTCAAGAGGTATTTGAGATTTGTCATAACTATCGTTAGTCTCCTTCCCTTAGCTCGAAGCATAGCTATTTTACATTGTTTTCTTGATTACATGCAGGTAAAGCGGTGGCAGATTGAACGCTGCTTTCATTGCTAAGGAGGTTGTAGACGTGAAAACTCCAAACCGGTCCGGTTGGACGGGTCCAAATATTATCAAGCTCCAATTAATATGCAAGCCATTCAATACACGCTGGTTAGATCTTTGATGCAAGCGCCGGTAGTGGTATTTTTGAACCTACACAGCCGTAGATGATCGTACATACTTTTGGGTTTAAGGTCTCACTGGGATCCAGCTCGGCATCGGCAGCATCGGGATCTGCCACATCTTCTCAAGAGACTATTGCCAGTTTCTCAAACACGTTGAATGGTGTAAATTTGTCGAGCTTCCTCATCTTTATAAAGGAAATAACTACTCTGAACTCTGAGCACCACCGTTAATATTTTTTTTCTGTATTTTGATTACATAAGAGAGAATTACGCACAGGACCGTGAAAAATGGAAAGAGAAAGGGGAGGCCTTTGCCCAGCAGTGGGATCTTGTAGGATAGATTAGATTAGAAGCAATAATTGGCAACACCACGGACACAACCCCTTAATTAAACCAGGTCACAAAGTTTGTAAAAATCCCAGGAGGTATTTGAGCTTCTGAAAGGTGTTAGTTGGCTTACATTGTCAACAAAAGCACGCATAATGGATCACTTGCGTTTATGCGGAAAACTGAGCCCATTAAAATAACATTACATATGGGACATTTGCCCATACATGTTGTGCCGACCCCACCTAGAGTGGGATAAGGGCAGGAGGATGATGATGATATAGTGGGATGTTTGACCACTTCACAAAAGTGGTCCATACGCGAGGATACGCGGAAAGTCCCCCACGTGTGCTTACGTGTAGAGTTTTGCGGAAACGAGCTCATTTAGCTTAACCATAACAGGCCATGGTAAAGGTGATAAGACCTACCCTGAGGATAGCCCTGTATAACCTATAGGTTTGGAGGTGAACCAATGATCTTCATTTTCACTACCTATTGATTCGACTCCGTTTATCGTTCTGTCAATATTGCGGGCTACCATTAGACTGGGAATTTTAATAATTTGAAGTATTGAATTATCAAAACCTCTGTGGAAATGCGCCCTTCGATCGCCGGGCAAGATTTGCTCATTTTCTTCGTGATACATGTTATACTTTACTTTAGGGGATTTTGATTGTGGAATGAGTTGTAATATTTTAAATAGTTTCAGCAGAAAAGAAGTAACACTTATCAGTTTGTGTGATTTTGGTTTAAAAGTACGTAGGTACATCACCTTTATCTCCAGGCCATGCTGCCAGGCTAGCCGGAAACATTCCTAATGACTAGTCTTAATATGATTCCTCTTACCTTCATTTGTTAGGGGTGGAAATTATTATCATAATTGAATTCGTAAGATTATGATTGCAAAAATGAACCAAAAGTGGTTTTGACTAGGGGCGTAGTGTAGTGAAAAAATTGTGTTTGTAGCGGGCAGCAGTGGGGGTTTTGACCGGTTATTTATGAGTTTTGAGAGTAAAACCATAACAAAAATATTTTATTATCGCCACCTTAAACTATATATACGTGTAGCATCTTTATATGTATTTATTACTAGAAATTCGTAAAAACATGTATCACTTTACACAATAAAACCGAAAAAATAAATCAAGTTATATCACTTGACACAAATTCGTTATAGTTTATCGTTCGTGTCAATTGATATAAGTTACGTTTCTTTACTTTTTAAAGAAAATAAATATAATTTTGTCTTTCTACAACTTTATAAAATAAACTTTCTTCGACGACTTTTGTTTTTTTGTACAATAAGACTGTAAAATTAATAATTGAAATATGATATATCAACAATGACTTTTGTATAGTTATATGTGTAAAAAGGTATAAGTAGACTTGTATCAATTTACACAGTATAAAAGTTAGTGTCAACTGATACATGTAATTTATTTTGATTCTCTACCATTACTGTTTAAGTTCTAAATATAACTAAATATTAGAAAAGAAACCTTCCATCATCACCTATCGACACATCTAACTTCTGTTCCATTATTCCTTATAAGTCGCGAGCTAGAATTTTTTTAACTTTAAACTCGATTTTCTCAAAACTTGAATTTTGGACTTGTATTACTTTTCACCGACGGTACAGAGTTACCTACTACCCATCGTTGAGGCCGGATTAGTCAATTTTTAAAGCGCGCCAATTTGTCTCCGCCCCTTTGATCATTTTTTCATTAAAATTATAAATTGATGTATTAAATTGGTAACGAATACTATTAATTTAATATCTGAACGAAATAAAATGTTACTACTGTATTGGTGACAAAATATCAAATAAAAAGGAGTCGCAGTCAGGGATCGATAATCGATTTATTTGGTGACAGATCTACCATTCTGAGCACAGAGTTATTATTTAAGTAACAAAACTGTTATTATAAGAACGAAGTTTATATTCATGTAATGCAATATAATTTTATTGGTTATCGATCTCTTATTTTACACATATATTAACATTAATTTGATAATTCATACCTGGGAACAATTTTTGTTTATCTGAGAACTAAAATATTTCGTGGCGATAGATCTATTTATTAGGTGATACATCTTGATGACAAATATAAATTTTGGTGATAGAAAATATAGTCCCCTTATAAAAAAAGAGGAGCTCGGTGGCGTGAGGAGCTCGGTGGCGCAGCGGTAAATGCGCTCGGTCTGCGATTGTTGAAGTTAAGCAACTTTCGCAGAGGCCGGTCATAGGATGGGTGACCACAAAAAAAAAAAAAAAAAAAGTTTTCAACTCGAGTTCCTCCGTGCTTCGGAAGGCACGTTAAGCTGTTGGTCCCGGCTGCATTAGCAGTCGTTAATAACCACCAATCCGCACTGGGCCCGCGTGGTGGTTTAAGGCCCGATCTCTCTATCCATCCATAGGGAAGGCCCGTGCCCCAGCAGTGGGGACGTTAATGGGCTGGTGATGATGATGATGATTATAAAAAAATACATAACACATGTTACAATTGTCAAAACTTTTTGTCGAAATTTTTTCGAAGTTATCAGTTACACAGTGTCTAAAACAGTTGAGGTCTAGAAAAGTGAATAATGGAACACGAAATGGTGAAATTTTCCTGTTGGAACTCCATAGACATTTCCAAGGTCACGAGCATTAATATGTATACACTTTGGTACCATGTCACATTAACTTTTTTGACAAATTGAACTGTAAGTCTCACTAAATGTCAAATGTGTTTGTGCGACAGAGTCCTAAAGTGGGTACATTATATTGCTCATGACTGTACGAGAAGTATTTAGAGAACGTTTTAATGTTTAAAAGTGTTAGGTTTGTGACTTTTAAAGCAATCAAACTTTTCACGGTTATCATCATAATTAAAATACATACAGTGTTACTACAAAACACAAACTAAAAATAAACTAGGTTTGAAATAGTATTTCGCGCCACGAAAGAAGTCGGCGGATTTTAATGAAACTAACTTGACAAGTCATAATAATTCTATGCAGAATCTGCGACAGTAGCGCCGCGGCCTTCGGGACTTCTTTGGTATACGGATTATATTTTAAACATAGTTTATCTTTTAGTTATTGTATTGTAGTAACACTGTTATTATCGGGTTCTTGCCGCGAGTCTCATATCCCTTATTTGACGCGGCAAAAACCTGGTTATATGTGTTTTGAACTTTCCACATTGTGGAGTCCTACCATGGTCCATTGGTCCGTAGTTCCTTTAAGATAGAGAGATAAAAAACATTTATTTGGTATAGATACAGACAGCTAATCAACAGAGACGTAGTTCTGTATTGAACACGCCAGGTATGCATGTGTGCTGCAGCAGCGCAAAACGGTCATAGCTCAGCGCAAGTTTTTGCTCTCACGTACATAACGCTGAGTTTCAGCTGCAAAACGGCTGGAGAAAGCCGCGGGTTTGCCAATAAAAATCGATAAATAATAAAGAAAACAGATAAAGTACGCATTGGTACTATGCACAGCACGTCTGTCCTGCATGGCTTGCTCCCAATAAACTCAACACCCAAAGCCAACTCCCCCAACACCCCAGTAACAGCCTCTCTGGTGTTGCAGGCTGCCAGCCAGAAGCCGGGCGGGGCACGAAAACGAGCAAGTACCTCAAGGTGGTTCAGCAGCTACTGACCATCGTGCTGTTCCTCGCCATCTTCGTATCGCTCATGGCGTCAGTCTCCGGGACCGTCTTCCGGTAACTATCTACTCTTGAAATAACATTGCAATGCACACACAGGAAATACAAAATTACAAACAGAGAGAAATAGGAGAGCAATACGTGGCTGCTTCTTTTTCCTATGTTTTTTTTTACTATAGTGTGGGTTGTGTGGTGGCCGACTAATCACAGCAACCCTGTCAGAAAGGATATAATATATGTATATACCCGTTTCACGTAGCACATCACAACTTGTAATTTGCAAGATGAGACAGGTATAGTGGTATGGTGATTAAACAGAAAATTTAAAAAAAGGTTATTATGAGGTAAATGACTGTTAGAAGATAGAAATGCATGGGAATAATCGTTTGTGAACTAAAATTAGGCAGTCCAATTACTGAAATTATATTCAATATTGTTTTGTTATTGTTGTGTTCGGTTATACAGGTTGTGAGAAGCTGCAGTAGTTTTAGGCGGATGAGAGGTTCAATAAAAACATAATTATAATTATACATAAGAATTGACGTTACAAAGTGTAATTATATTGCCTAATGTACAAATATATTTTTGAGTTTGAGTTAAGTTGGTGTTTTCGCACGCGAATTGGGGACGGACGATTCTGTTTTTCTGACTCGTTATAATCTAGGAATCTTCAAGGCTAGAGTGAATAGGCATTTGCTAAGTAAGCGTGATTCACCCTAGACCACATCGTCACTTAACATCAGGTGAGATTGTGATCAAACGCGAGCCTATTATATAAAAAAAATAATAATTCACAAATCTCTCTCTCTCTCTCTCTATTTAAGAGCTGCGGTCATGTCGGTGGAGTAATCGCCGTTCCTCTCTTCTTCCCGCCAAAACCTTCACCTCCCGATACGACACGACCTGCACTTTTTCTTTTATTTGTTTCAATTCACAAATACGAGCCCAATATAAACCCACCCCACGGAGCCCCACAGAGTATAATCAGCGTCACTGTCTGCTACATGCGCAGGATCCAGCTGGGCAACCAGGTGGAGGTGGACCCTGAGGACATCTCCGTCACCTTCGACGACGTCAAGGGCGCCGACGAAGCCAAGCAGGAGCTAAAGGATGTCGTGAGTTATTGCAACTATTAATTCCACCCGGATTAAATCCTGACCTCCGTGGTCCAGTCGTTGCGCGTTGTGCTCACGATCCGGAGGTTCCGGGTTCGAATCCCGCTGGGGCAAATCACAAAAATCTCTTTGTGGTGCCTAGTTTAGTTACGACATTGGAGGCTGATCACCTGATTGTCCAGAAGTAAGATTATCCGTGACACCAGGGTGTCAGGATTATTATTGAGCCGCCAAAGACCCTTGTGACTCAAGTAACGACTACGTATTTACATCAGTGAGTAGTAACCGGGACCAACGGTTTAACTTGCCTTCCGACCCACGGATCATCTGTAACTGTCGTCGAGCTTCAACTTAAATCATCATCTCTGCAATCCAGGTGGAATTCCTTAAATCGCCGGAGAAGTTCTCGTCACTTGGCGGCAAGTTGCCCAAGGGTGTGTTGCTGGTGGGTCCTCCGGGCACGGGCAAGACGCTGTTGGCGCGCGCGGTGGCGGGCGAGGCGCGCGTGCCCTTCTTCCACGCCGCCGGGCCCGAGTTCGATGAAATCCTCGTCGGGCAGGGCGCGAGGCGTGTCCGGGATCTATTTAGTAAGTAGAACTTGGTGTAGGGGCACACCACGGACATTACATACAAAAACCTGTGGGGGCACACCTAGGACAATACATACAAAAACCTGTAGGGGCACACCACGGACATTACATACAAAACTCTGTAGGGGTACACCTCGTACAGTACATAAGAAAGTCTGTAGGGGCACACCTAGGACATTACATACAAGAATCTGTAGGGGCACACCTAGGACATTACATACAAAAATCTGTAGGGGCATACCTAGGACTTTACATACAAAAATATGTAGGGGCACACCTAGGACATTACATACAAAAACCTGTAGGGGCACACCACGGCCATTACATACAAAAATATGTAGGGGCACACCTAGGACATTACATACAAAAACCTGTAGGGGCACACCACGGCCATTACATACAAAAATATGTAGGGGCACACCTAGGACATTACATACAAAAACCTGTAGGGGCACACCACGGCCATTACATACAAAAATATGTAGGGGCACACCTAGGAGATTACATACTTAAATCTGTAGGGGCAGGGGCACACCTAGGACATTACATACAAGAATCTGTAACGATATAAAGTAAGCGTTTTTGTAATTTTTAAAATGCTAATCCGAAAACTATCATGTGGCCAATTTAGGGAATCATTAATCTTTTAATAAACTCCTCACCTCTCCTTCCTTCACAGAGGCAGCGAAGGAACGCGCCCCGTGCGTGATCTTCATCGACGAGATAGACTCGGTGGGCGCCAAGCGGACCAATAGCGTCCTCCACCCGTACGCCAACCAGACCATCAACCAGCTGCTGTCGGAGATGGACGGCTTCCACCAGAACGAGGGCGTCATCGTGCTGGGCGCCACTAACAGGCGGGACGACTTAGACCAGGCGCTGCTGCGTCCGGGTCGGTTTGACGTCGAGGTTTGTTATCATCATTACCTTAAGAGCCACGCTCTTGTCGGTGTAGCATTCTCCATGCTCCTTTTGAAAGGAAAAATAGGGCCGTAGTTTCCCTCTTGCGTCAAGTCTCACCCCGGACACTTCATACAAACAACTTCGTTTTACACAGACACTACACATTGACATTATCGTACACGCGCTTCTGTGTGTGTGACATCTGACGCCATACGTTGCAAGTCATAAACTATGTTCGAGGGGGGTGAGGTGAACCTAGCTCAGCCGCTGGTGGGGAGCGGAGAGTTGGAGTTTTATTCGTAGTATTATTCCTTATTTTATGGTTAAGTGTGGCAGGATCGATAACGGCCCCCGTGGTCCAGTGAAAGCTTTGGGCTCACGATCCCGAGGTCCGGGGTTCGAATCCCGGTGGGGAGTTACAAAAATCACTTTGTAACCCTAGTTCGGTTAGGACATTACACACTGATCACTTGATTGTCCGAAGGTAAGATGGGCCGTTGGTCCCGGTTACTACTTACTCATATAAGTATGCAGTCGTTACAAGAGCCGTGTCAGGGGCCTTTGGCCCTGATGAGGTTGGTAATTCACCTCACAACCCACACGATAGAAGAAGAGGATCGAAGGAAATGGAATTCCATAGTCTCTGCTTACCCCAGTGGAAAATAAACGTGAGTTTATGTATGTATGTTTTTTTATTTGCAGGTGAACGTGCCAACACCGGATTACGGCGGGCGCCGCGAGATCCTGGAGCTGTACCTCGCCCGCGTGGCCGCCAACACCGACGTGGACTCAGACGTGCTCGCGCGGGGCACCACAGGCTTCACCGGCGCCGACCTTGAGAATATGGTCAACCAGGCCGCGCTCAAGTAAGCCTTACATAAAACATTAATATAAATAGCCTAAAAAGGTGTTAGTGACATCGTAACGAACACTTTGAGGGGTGATTTAGACCATGATTCTGAGTTGACGTCATCTACACTTATCATACATGTCAAACACACTAACACGCGCTCACACACACACACACACACACACACACACACACACACACGCACACACACACGCACACCTTTCATCTTCCTTATCAAATGTTTATTAAAGTTTATGGAACATACATCAATTTTAGGCAGGACTTTTAAAGCCCCTCCCAAATTTTTGTATTGGCCTATAACCCGACATAATTAAGTTAACAGCACACGTCAACCGGGTTGCATACCAGCGAGACGCCTATTTTATTCGTCCGGTTTTCATTCACTTTAGAATTGACATTTGTCAATCATCCGTCCCGTTCCTTTTCGGCGGATAAGGGGTCTGTAACTTTAGTTCGAATGTCAGTAGTTCGATGAATGCTTATTGGACTGAAATATTTTTCGAATTATATTTTTAACGAACGATCATTCTTCCGGTTGACCGAAGCATTCATCGGATAACTCACATTTGGAATTTCCAGTTGTTCGATGAATGCTTCGGTCAACTGTTCGTCGGTAAAAGAGGGGTTCGATACAAAGTTGACTCGGAAGAATGATCGTTCGTTAAAAAGGGTTTCAGTCGAATAAGCATTCATCGAACTACTGACATTCGAACTAAAGTTACAGACCACGGATAAGAAAATGACAAGTATAACTTAAAATTAGGTGTCTGCAGGAGTCGCGTAAAAAAAAGTGTGATTGTGTTATGTTTAACAGAGCAGCGATAGATGGCGCGAAAACAGTAACAATGAAATATTTGGAGGACGCTCGGGACAAGGTGCTGATGGGCCCGGAGCGGCGCTCGCGGCTACCGGACGAGGAGGCCAACATAATCACCGCGTACCACGAGGGCGGGCACGCCGTCGTCGCTTACTACACTAAGGTACGCGTGATTTTTTATGTAGGGGATGATTTTTTTACGTAGGGGATGATTTTACGTAGGGGATGTTTTTTTATGTAGGGGATTATTTTTTTATGTAGGGGATAATTTTTACGTAGGGGATAATTTTTACGTAAGGGATGATTTTTATGTAGGGGATGATTTTTACGTAGGGGATTATTTAGAGATATTGGCTGTTATAAGAAGATGGTTTATGATTCACGGGATATTTTTTGAAATTAGTGTTGAATTTTGTAATAGGGGATGATATTTTTTATAGAGGATGGTCATGGTTTATTCTTTATTGTGCTAGATATTTAGGTCATTTACATTTGCAGTTGTTATTTACATTATTAAATCGTCCTCTAAATACTACCATTGCAGGCATTCACAAGTTTTAAAATACACATTACATGAAACTTAAATAAATATCAGCATATTTGATTCAGGGGATGATTTATGAGATACGCGGTGAATTTTGTATTAGGGGATAATAACTGTGAAAGACCAATAGGACGTCTACCAGGAGGACGAGCAAAAACAAATGTGATGAGATATTGCCAAGAAGGGCTTGTGCTTGTGCAATGTCTCCAAACTCCATAACCTCTGCTTACCCCGGTAGGAAATAGACGTGAGTTTATGTATGCAAAGCGGTCTCCGTGGTCCAGTGGTCGAGCGTTGGGCTCACGAGCCGGAGGTCCCGGGTTCGAATCCCGGTGGGTACATATCACAAAAATCACTTTGTGATCCCTAGTTTGGTTAGGACATTACAGGCTGATCATCTGATTGTCCAAAAAGTAAGGTGATCCGTGCTTCGGAAGGCACGTTAAGCCGTTGGTCCCGGTTACTACAAACTGATGTAAGTAAGTAGTCGTTACATGAGCCATGTCAGGGGCCTTTGGCGGCTCAATAGTAACCCTGACACCAGGGTGGATGGGGTTGGTACTCCACCTCACAACCCACACGATAGAAGATGTATGTAAGAAATCTTAGAGCAATATGTTTGTAACAGGACTCCCACCCCCTACACAAAGTGACGATCATACCGAGGGGGCCGTCGCTAGGACACACCGCCTATATACCCGCCAAAGAAAGGTAAGACATTATTGAAAACTTAATACAGGGTGTTAGTGACATCGTAACGAATACTCAGAGGGATGATTCAGACCATGATTCTGAGTTAATATCAAGTGAAATTTTCCGTCGCAAAATTCATGTTATTTTTTTAAATTATTTTCAATTCTATACTTTTGCGATGGAAAATTCCACTTGATATTAACTCAGAATAATCAGCTGAATCATCCCTCTCAGTATTCGTTACGATGTCACTTACACCCCGTACAAGTACATACAGTAGCCATACAAGTAGGTATGGGTGTTAGTGACACTGTAACGAATACTGAGGGGGATGATTCAGACCATGATTCTGAGTCGATATCAAGTGGAATTTCCTGTCGGAGAAGTCAAGAAAATTTTAGAGCTTATTTAAATTATTTTCCGTTCCATACTTTTGCGACGGAAAATTCCACTTGATATCAACTCAGAATCATGGCCTCAATCACCCCTCAAAGTTTTCGTTACGATGTCACTAACACCCTGTATATGTAAAAAAACATAGGATTATTTGCAAAAAATAGCGATCGGCACATTGTTAATACCCGGAATAAAAATAAACTTGCTTTACAAGTCAGTCGATTACATAAGATCACTAAATCTTTTAAGGGGCAATGTATACGTTTTTACAATAAGATTCCCATTGACATTCAGAATTTGCCTTTCAACTGTTTTAAGACAGTAGTTAAACAAAAACTTTACAAAAAAGGTTATTATAAAGTTAGAGATTATTTAGACGATATGAATGCATGGGATTAACTGTCTGAGAACTGATATTAGGCAGATAAATTACTCAATTGTATACCAATATTTTGTTTATTTTTTTAAAGAACGTCTAGGACCCTGTGCCGAGGTTTTTCTTGCAGCTTCCTTTCCCTGGCTATACAGGTTGTGAGAAGCTGCAGTAGTTTTAGACGGATGAGACGTTCGTTATGTAAAAATTGACGATTCAAAGTGTAACTATGTTACCTACTGAATAAAGATATTTTTGAATTTGAATTGAATTTGAAATAGAAATGTTTTATTGCGACCATGTGTTGTACAAAATGTGGTGTTATCAAAAATACATTTTATCACGTTTTTCTATGACGTCACAGTGTGCTTTTCATACAAATTCCGTATTAATTTCGTGTTTTGACGTTTACTAAAAAGTAACTGATTTGACTAGAAATTGGAATCATTTATTCAATGTAATTATCATAGAAACTTGTTGAAGGTCAATGTAACATTTTTGAATTTACGTCATTTCGCAAGGTGTTATGGCTGAGGAGAAGAAATGACAAGAAACTGCAACAGCAACACATCTTTTAAAAACCAATGAGGGTATACATTACAAATTATTTAATAACTAGAGGAACACATTGCTTGCATTGCTTCTATGCTGTTCTGGGAGCAAATAAAAAACATAGAACACGTTCAGCTGCTTGTCTTCCCGGGCATGTCGTAAAAACCGACAGAGGGATTGCGTCCTCGAACATGATGGACTAATGTTATGGGCGATAGGCTGATCCCTTATCACCATAAGGTTCATCATATCCATCTTAGGACTTCGTATCAACAGTGGCTGCAAGTTGTCTTTGATTACTTGTGGCTCTGCCCACCCCATTTGGGATTACGGGCGTGAGTTTATGTATGTATCTATGTAGAGGAACACATTTAATACCAGACATTTTTATTATTTAGTCATTATATGGGGATATGTTGCAACAGTGTCGAAATATCGGGAGTCTCATATCCCCATTTAAACGCGGTAAGAACCCGTTATTATGTGTTTTAATTATGATAATAACCGCGTAAACTTAAAACAATGTATTTAATCATTAATTTTATAATAAGATAGTTGGAAACCAGCCTAATGCTTCAATGTGGTATAACGCCCCCGTTGTGTCCAGGTATCACGTGACGAAGCAGCAACTCCTGGCCATGATGGACACGATGATGGGCGGGCGCGCCGCCGAGGAGCTCATCTTCGGACCCGACAAGATCACCTCAGGTCAGACAAAAATATTCTCTGGGTGCGTAGGGGGGGAACCAGTGTAGTGCAGTTTCTTTCAGCCTGCGGATCAGTTACAGGGGACCCGTTTTATATCTTTTTTGTGTAGTATTGAACACAGCGCCATCTCGCCTTGTTCAATGTAAGGTCCGGGAGCATCTACTTGCTATCGTTGGGCTCCGCAGTTGGCGACTTTCCACCAGTAACCGGAAGATGGCGTGTGCCGATATTATACTTTATTGCACTTAACAACTAGTTACATCACAAACAAGAAATGGACGTTTATAAGGGTGGACTTATCTCTAAGAGAGATCTCTTCCAGCCAACCCAGAGGTAGTATTAGAGTAACTGCGGAAGAATAAAAAGAGGTGCAATATATTAAATACATTATAATAATTATATCTACATATAAAACCGTTTAAAAAATATATATTGTCACGTTCTTATCACGCGAATCAAATAGGTTGTACTTACTAGGGTAAATAAAACGGTATATAGAAATAAAACCAAGTTTATTGACATTAAATCCCTAGCAAGTACATAGATCGGATCTCTGGGTCGCAGGTAATTTGATACTGGCTGAGCACCCTTGGTGCAGTAGGAAAACTACCACTTCCCTGTAACTCTTCCCACGACGACACGGGGTACACCGGCGCGCGCAGCAGGGCAGCAGAAACGGTGGGGTAAGTACAGGACCGAAAGTGGATCCAGCGGGTTGTAGAACCCGAAAGGTGAAGCGGTAGAGGTAAGTACAGGACCGGTAGTGGGTCCTGCGGTTGTAGAACTCGAAGGGTGAAACGGTGCAGGTAAGTACAGGACCGGTAGTGGGTCCAGCGGTTGCTGAACTCGAAGGGTGAACCCTGGAACCCGGAATTAGTCATTTCAAGAATTGTCCGAATTCCCAGTCTGACTGCCACATGCCGATTCCTTAGCTTGATTGAAGATGGGAAGTGGATAGCAAGCAAGCTTAGCAATCTAAGATGTGGCTGTCAGCAAATTACACACAATAAAAGTGAATTTAGCAAAATAAATTTAGAAAAAGAACAAAGAACAAGATAAATTTATGGTAGGTAGTTGTTTTAAAAAACTATCTAAAAAAATAGTAAAATTGAATATTTTAAGCTGAATAATTTTAATAGCAACGATATTAAACGTATTTTGTACATTAATATTGTTCCATTTAAGAATTATTTAAACAAGGAAAGTACTTAGGTACAAAGATAACTTTACGTTGGTTAAGTAGAATTAATTTAGAAAAATTGACAATTTAAATGTTGTTTTGAACATAAAAGATTGCTAATTATGATATAAAATAAGCACTAAAGCGTGAAAATACATTTACCCGATGATTATGAAAAATGACAGTCATGCAATGAACAAAGAAAGCATGTACTAGTCTACGTTGATATTTAAACTAATAAAAATAGTAATTGCTACACTTACCCAATTAATGGGGATAACACAATACTATAAATTATTATATCGTAGACAAAATTAGTAAAAAAAAGTACCTATTTAAAAAATATACGAGTAATCGAGGTGTTCTCGCTACAAAGGCAGAAGGATTGTGTCGAACATCCGATCGGAAGAGTAGCGGCTCGGCTGTGGAATGTAGGTACGGCTACCTACGCAATGTGATAATTATTAAAGTCGTACAATATTAACGGAATTATTTTGTAAATAGCTATGTTTTGTTAAATTAATTAGTATAAGTTTATTTATGTAATAATATTTTAGTTTTAAGCAGTAGTTTTTAAGTGTTTTCAATGATAACTTTTTGATAGTTCCTAACAGAAAAACAAGAGCAATTACACTCAGTAGTAAAACGCGGCAGGCGTTACATACCCCCCTTTTTTGGGTAGGATTTTCGCTAAGAAAATCCGCTGACTAAAATGTAAGCTAGTCTGTCCTTCTTACTATTGACCATTCTAAAAATTACGTGGTACACATTCATTTCAACCCTTCCATTCACCCCCCTACTTTCTTTCATCCCTTTCACACACAAACAGTTATCTTATTTAGTTTTAAATGACTGCGTCCTTTCCAAAAAGAGTACTAGACTTTTAACCGCAGCTTAGTACTCACACGTAATCAATAGGAGATTTAAGGTAACCGTTTTTTTTTTTCTTTTTATAGTATAATTTTCTTATCTTCGGGGTAGGGCCGAAGATAAAATAAATAGAATGTCCTAGGGGTAGGGCCTGGAGATTCAATATTTTTTTTTTGTAAAAAAAAAATTAGAAATACTATATATAAGTAAATATATTTAAGACGGTAGGTAGTTTTAGTAAGTAAGCCATTGTTTTAGGCTAGTTTTGGATTTTTTAGTATAAGTTTTGGTAGTTTTAGTAAGTGTAGTTTTTGTTTTTTTTTTTTTTATAAAGTAGTATTTAAGGTATTTTTAGAGAATATTAGAAGATATTAGAAGACGCATGCCATGCTCAAGATTTAAGTTTTTGGCAGGCCTAAGGCGTTAGATGGTATTACACATCAATCTCTTGACTGACTCTTACAGTCTGCTCGAGAATTAGTAAGCAGCTGGGGGATTCTATGTTTTTCTCTCACTTCCATCCCAGCAAGGAAGTTTTGTAAATATGGAAAGTTTTATTTTAGTTAGGTATTTTTTTGTTTATTAAGTTTAGATATAATCATTTAGAATAGTTTGTAAGTTTAATATCCTTGACATGCCATGTACCTCTTCATAAAGGAGTTCATCTTTCTGAAGTGATAGATATTTAATTGGACGAGACATCTCTATTACTTTATGTTTAAATTGTAATTAGTTTAGTTGAATAGTTATTTTTTTGAGTAAGTGTTGCAAGTACCTGAAGTCTTAATAACTAAAACACAACAAACGGCAGAAGGAAAATAACAAGAAAACAAACGCTACTATCAAAAGTACACAACAATTAAAACACAGGGGTAGACAGAGGTTGGCAGTGCAAAATCAAAGTTTTCCTTCTGTGCGATGTGGTAGGTTCGATTTTGAGTTTTTAATTGTATGCAATCACCTTGAAAGAGAAATAGTAAGGTATTCCCACAAAGCAACCACAGCACACAAAAGTTGCAATTACAATTCACTTAGAGCTAGACAAAATAATCAGACCAACACCAAAGATGACCAAAAATGCTAAAACCAGCAAAAAGGATACTCAGCTCAGTATTTCCTTAGTTGGGCGCCATAGTCACGTTCTTATCACGCGAATCAAATAGGTTGTACTTACTAGGGTAAATAAAACGGTATATAGAAATAAAACCAAGTTTATTGACATTAAATCCCTAGCAAGTACATAGATCGGATCTCTGGGTCGCAGGTAATTTGATACTGGCTGAGCACCCTTGGTGCAGTAGGAAAACTACCACTTCCCTGTAACTCTTCCCACGACGACACGGGGTACACCGGCGCGCGCAGCAGGGCAGCAGAAACGGTGGGGTAAGTACAGGACCGAAAGTGGATCCAGCGGGTTGTAGAACCCGAAAGGTGAAGCGGTAGAGGTAAGTACAGGACCGGTAGTGGGTCCTGCGGTTGTAGAACTCGAAGGGTGAAACGGTGCAGGTAAGTACAGGACCGGTAGTGGGTCCAGCGGTTGCTGAACTCGAAGGGTGAACCCTGGAACCCGGAATTAGTCATTTCAAGAATTGTCCGAATTCCCAGTCTGACTGCCACATGCCGATTCCTTAGCTTGATTGAAGATGGGAAGTGGATAGCAAGCAAGCTTAGCAATCTAAGATGTGGCTGTCAGCAAATTACACACAATAAAAGTGAATTTAGCAAAATAAATTTAGAAAAAGAACAAAGAACAAGATAAATTTATGGTAGGTAGTTGTTTTAAAAAACTATCTAAAAAAATAGTAAAATTGAATATTTTAAGCTGAATAATTTTAATAGCAACGATATTAAACGTATTTTGTACATTAATATTGTTCCATTTAAGAATTATTAAAACAAGGAAAGTACTTAGGTACAAAGATAACTTTACGTTGGTTAAGTAGAATTAATTTAGAAAAATTGACAATTTAAATGTTGTTTTGAACATAAAAGATTGCTAATTATGATATAAAATAAGCACTAAAGCGTGAAAATACATTTACCCGATGATTATGAAAAATGACAGTCATGCAATGAACAAAGAAAGCATGTACTAGTCTACGTTGATATTTAAACTAATAAAAATAGTAATTGCTACACTTACCCAATTAATGGGGATAACACAATACTATAATAGTATTTTATGCAACAGTTGTATAAGAAGGGTCAAAAAATGCGAGTGGCGTGAGTTGCGATGTGAGCCTTGGCGAACATCGCAATAAGAGACGCCACGAGCATTTTTTGACCTAGTTATACAACGTTGCATACAATACTTTTTCTACGACGACGTAATTTTAAACGAAACACAAAAATTTTCCAATTTATTTTCCAACGCGCGGGAAAATGGCGGCAAATGTATACTTTTTTTTATAGTATATCTATGGCACCAAACAAAGTAAAGGTGCCAGTTTCCAGGTCATAAAAAAAAAACAACAACAATGCTTTTTTGGCGACATTATAGTACAGTTACACTTTGTAAACAATGCTTTTATAGGCCATAGAGCGTACACTTTTTCAAAGAGTTTAATTATGTATGTACTTATAATTAGACTTTTTGGTTATTTAAATGCCAGATTAAAGTAGAGGAGTAGAAAAATTATTATATCGTAGACAAAATTAGTAAAAAAAAGTACCTATTTAAAAAATATACGAGTAATCGAGGTGTTCTCGCTACAAAGGCAGAAGGATTGTGTCGAACATCCGATCGGAAGAGTAGCGGCTCGGCTGTGGAATGTAGGTACGGCTACCTACGCAATGTGATAATTATTAAAGTCGTACAATATTAACGGAATTATTTTGTAAATAGCTATGTTTTGTTAAATTAATTAGTATAAGTTTATTTATGTAATAATATTTTAGTTTTAAGCAGTAGTTTTTAAGTGTTTTCAATGATAACTTTTTGATAGTTCCTAACAGAAAAACAAGAGCAATTACACTCAGTAGTAAAACGCGGCAGGCGTTACAATATATATACACAAACATATGCCTAAGCCTCTATAAATATTACACATATAAAATATACTATACCTACATACATACCTATTATATATATAACAATATACTATATTATATAGAAGGCTATATCTTGGAGACCCTTGTCAAGTAGCTGCTGAAGAATGTTGGCGTCAATATTTAATACACGCGCGGCGTAGCGACGCCAGCGCGCTTTGGGTAAAAAAAGGATTCTTTACCAACTGACTACGGAGACTTCTCCTACAGAATTGCGGTAGAGTTTGCCGCTCTAGGGTTGGCTTGCACAGCCATGAAAGAAAGTGCACGTCTTCGAGGCAATGACGTCATAAATCGTCTGAAACAGACGTATAAGGCCAATACGACCTACGGCCTCTATGGTCCAGTGGTTGAGCGTTGAGCTCACGATCCGGGGGCCCCGGGTCCGAATCCCGGTGGGGACATATCACAAAAATCACTTTGTGATCCCCAGTTTGGTAAGGACATTACAGGCTGATCACCTGATTGTCCGAAAGTAAGATGTTGCGTGTTTCGGCACGTTAAGCAACGGCGTAACCGGGATCAACGGATCCCGGTTACTACTTACTGATGTAAGTGTACGATCTCTTGCTATGGCCGCACATACTACTAATTTGATAGTTCTTGATAAATGATAAATCGATGTTGATCTTCTTCTTCTTCTTATCGTGTGGGTTGTGAGGTGGAATACCAGCCTCATCAACCCTCGTGTCAGGGTTATTATTGAGCCGCCAAAGGCCCCTTACATGGCTCATGTTACGACTACTTACTTACATCAGTAAGTAGTAACCGGGACCAACGGCTTAACGTGCCTTCCGAAGCACGGATCGTCTTACTTTCGGACAATCAGGTGATAAGCCTGTAATGTCGTAACCAAACTAGGGATCGCAAAGTGTTTTTTGTGATATGTCCCCACCGGGATTCGAACCCGGGACCTCCGGATCGTGAGCTCAACGCTCAACCACTGGACCACAGAGGCCGTTAAATCGATGTTGATTTGAAGACCTTATTTATTCAATTTTGAACTTGATACATGAGTGCACGATTGGATGGTAACTCGTGAACTGATTGATATTGCTGACACCTTAAACATGTGCGGTGTAATTGGACCGTACAGGAAGTTACACCAGGGTTGACGAGGTTGGTATTCCACCTCACAATCCACACGGTAGAAGAAGACTATTCCAAGATATTAACTCTCCACTATATTCCTGATTAGGGTCGTCAAAAGTGCATCGACGATGAACTAAGTATTCACACCTCACCTAGCTTTCTATTAGACCAACGTGGTATTCCTTTATAAATAAATAAATAAACATGATAGGTGAGCCGTATCGCCGTCTGTAATTGGGTCGTGTACTAGGTTCAAGATAAATTATTAAATTCTGATTACTAAATAAAGACACATCTAAAAGTAACGAAAAACGTTTTCTTTTTTCAATTTTACTCATTTTTGAATTTTAAACAAGAAAAACGTAATAATAAGTCCGACAATTTATCACGTTTTTCTATGACGTCACAAAGTGCTTTTTCAAACAAATTCTATAGTAATTTCGTGTTTTGACGTTTAGTAAAAAGTAACTGATTTGACTAGTTGGAAACTAGCCTATGGTCGAGCCAACTCTCTCTTCTTCCTTGCGCTATCCCACTTTAGGTGGGGTCGGCTCTCCTAATTTTGCGGCGCCATGACATTCTGTCTAGGGTTGTCGGGTCGGGTAAATTTTCATTTTTCAATAATCGGGACATGCTGGTCCACCAAGTATAAGGACCTCTGCCTCTTTTGTTCTCGGGCAGGCAAAGAGCTGTGTGGACTACATGCTGCTGGTCTCTCCGCATTACGTGGCCATACCACCTCAAACGACTTTCTTTCAGCTTATCGGGTATAGGGGCTACTTTGAAGCTTCCGCGAACGTACTCGTTTCTAATTTTGTCTTGCCTAGTCACCCCTCCCGACCATCGAAGCATTTTCATCCCAACTGGTCGAGCCACCTGTGATAGTGAATATATAACACAGAAGTAAAATAAGTATAAACGGGTATTTGAACTTTTTAAATCCTAAGGGTACATTTCAGGGATTCAAGGCCACTGGTCATTACTCAGATACTTTTTTTTTTCTGTGGTCAGATACTTTTTGTAATTATTTCTTTTTTTATTTTGGTGCAATAAAGTGTATTTGTATTTTGTATTTGTCATTCGTTAAGCATTTTAAAATAAGAAAAAGTGTAATAAAAACTTGTTGCAGGCGCGTCGTCGGACCTGAAGCAGGCGACGTCCATCGCGTGCCACATGGTCCGCGAGTGGGGCATGTCGGAGAAGGTGGGGCTGCGCACCATGGAGCCGCCGCGGGCCGCCGCCGCCGACCAGCTGGGGCCCTACACCAACGAACTGGTACACACCACAAATTCAAATACTAATTCAAAAATATCTTTATTCAGTAGGTAACACAGTTACACTTTGAATCGTCAATTTTTACATAACGAACGTCTCATCCGCCTAAAACTACTGCAGCTGCTCACAACCTGTATAGCCGGGGAAAAGAAGCTGCAAGAAAAACCTCGGCACAGGGCCCTAGACCTTAAACATATTAAACAAAATATTGGTATACAATTGAGTAATTTCGCTGCCTAATATCAGTTCTCAGACAGTTAATCCCATGCATTCATATCTTCTAAATAATCACTAACAATAACCTTTTTTGTAAAGTTTTTGTTTACCTACTGTCTTAAAACAGTTGAAAGGCAAATTCTAAATGTCAATGGGAATCTTATTGTAAAAACGTATACATTGCCCCTTAAAAGATTTAGTGATCTTATGTAATCGACTGACTTGTAAAGCAAGTTTATTTTTATTCCGGGTATTAACAATGTGCCGAGCGCTATTTTTTGCAAATAATCCTATATGTTTTTTTTACATTATATTAAGTTTTCAAATATATATTGTGATGCCAAAGTTAAAATACTAATTTCTTTAAATTTATTTCTAAGTGACGTCTTGGGTCCCAATTTGTAAATCGCCCGAATGGCTCGCTTTTGCACAACAAAAATGCTGTTCATATCTGCAGCATGACCCCACAGCAAGATGCCGTACGACATTAGACTGTGGAAGTAGGCAAAATAAACTAATCGCCTCAATATTTGTTACGATGTCACTTACACGTTGTATAAGTTCGTATGGGGTTCATCATCATCATTGATCTTATACGTCTGTTTCAGACGATTTATGACGTCATGTGTGTTAGTGACATCGTAACGAATACTGAGGGGGATGATTCAGAACATGATTCCAAGTTGATATCAAGTGGAATTTCCTGTCGGAAAATTCATGAAAGTTTTAGTGTTATTCTATTTTATTTTCAGTTTTATACTTTTGCGACGGAAAATTCCACTTGGTATCAACTTAGAATCATGGTCTGAATCATCCCTCAAAGTTAAAGCACATAATAACGGGTTCTTACCGCGTTTAAATGGGGATATGAGACTCCCGATATTTCGACACTGTTGCAAGTGCCATGATCACGGGATGACTGATGAGATTGGAGTGGACACAATGTATATCCAAAGTTTTCGTTACGATGTCACTAACATCCTGTATTTATAAATGTTTCTGGCTATATACGCCCCCCTGCTGCGCAAAGATCTCCCCTCTTTCAACCGGAGGGGGTATAGAGCATACTCCACTATGCTGCTTCACTACAGGGTATTGTCTGTAAATATAGTTATTTGTTGAAAACATTATGTATGTACGTAAAAATGTATCTCTCCTTCCGAGAAACTGTGAAAGGCATTCTCACAATACAAGAAATAAACATAAAATTGCTATTCAAAATTCTAGATTAAGTAAATTAAATTCATCTTTTTTGGGGTTATGTATACGTTTTTACAATAAAATACCAGATAATATTTTAAATTTGTCAGAGAATAAATTTAAAGCTCATGTGAAGCTTACTTTATGTAAAAAATCTTATTATAAGATTAATGACTACCTAAATGATAAAAATGTCTGTATTGAATGTGTTCCTCTAGTTATCAAATAACTTGTACTGTACCCTCATTGATTTAAAAGATGTGTTGCTGTTGCAGTTTCTTGTCATTTCTTCTCCTCAGCCATAACACGTTGCGAAATGACGTAAATTCAAAAATGTTACATTGACCTTCAACAAGTTTATCCATGATAATTACGTTGAATAAATGATTCTGATTCTGATCCACTATGCTGCTTCACTGCAGGGTATTGTCTGTAAATATAGTTATTTGTTTATTTATGAAATAACTGTCCCCCCCCAGGTGGACAGTGAAATCAAGAAGATCCTGTCGGAGAGTTACGAGCGCGCTAAAACCATCCTGCGCGCGCACGCCAAGGAACACAAGGCGCTCGCCGAGGCTCTACTCAAGTAAGCATATTTTTATAATATAAACTAAAAAAAGGTGCCGTGGTACCCCAGTTGGTAGAACGCTTGCCTCTCACTTTGAGGTCGCAGGTTCGAATCCAGCACAGGCCTAAACCAATGATTGTCGAATTTGTTTTCGAATTCATGTTTGGATCATATATGATTATCGCGTGCTCAGCGGTGAAGGAAAACATCGTGAGGAAACCCACATTCCCGAGAAATGCAATTTTCGGAAGTATGTGACCTGACCAGTATAAGGCTGGTTTTCCCTTACGGGTTGGAAGATCAGACAGGCAGTCGCTTCTGTATCCCGTTTTTACAGGGTCCGCTTACCTAACCTGAAGATTTGACAGGTCCGATTTTTTACAATTTGACCCAATACAGGTTGTGCTGGAATCGAACCCGCGACCTCAAACTGAGAGGCAGGCGTTCTACCAACTGGGCTACCACAGCTCTCACGCACGATAGATCATCATTGTTAAATCCTCTCGTAGATACGAGACCCTTGACGCGGAAGACATAAAGGCCCTCATGAATGGCGAGAAGATGAAGGTGGAGCGCAACGCCCGCGGCAACAAGGACGCGCCCGCCGCCGCGCCGCAGCCGCCGCCGCTGCTGGGGGGCGGCCAGCCCGTGCCCGCCTAAGGTAGCCCACCGCTGGCCACACCCCGGACATTTCAGTAGACAGCTGACATCTCAATCATCATCATCACCAGCCCATTAACGTCCCCACTGCTGGGGCACCCTTCCCTATGGATGGATAGGGAGATCGGGCCTTAGGCCACGCGGGCCCAGTGCGGATTGATGGTTATTAACGACTGCTAATGCAGCCGGGACCTACGTAACGTGCCTTCCGAATCACGGAGGAGCTTGAGATGAAAACTTTTTTTTTGTGGTCACCCATTTTATGACCGGCTGTTGCGAAAGTTGCTTAACTTCAACAATCGCAGATCGAGCGCGTTTACCGCTGCGCCACCGAGCTCCTAATCTCTCCCTATCCATCCATAGGGAAGGCCCGTGCCCCAGCAGTGGGGAAGTTAATGGGCTGGTGATGATGATGATTGCTTTAATGTGGCCGTTCTATCCCCCCAGGATTGTAAGGTACAATACAATAAATCAACTTTTCCCTTGCAGATTTCGTGGACCATAGTTTTGGATTCGTCTTCACGGCAGACTGTCAAACAAATATAGTCGTTATAACAATAGGAATAAAGTGTCTTTGAAAATTTTGCAGGCCGACGCTACGATGTATTGTCAACTAACTTGAATAAACATAAGTAAAACAACAACGTACTTTCTAGAAGTTTCTTTGTAGTTTGGTGAACGGAGAAATATCCTCTCAGACCACGTGATATAAACTAGAAGCTCAAATGTAGGTGGCAGCACTGTTGAGTTCCTAAATTTTGACAGTTCTCCATACAGGCCTCGATTCCTGCGGACACCTAATTTTATTTCAAATTCAAAAATATCTTTATTCAGTAGGTAACATAGTTACACTTTGAATCGTCAATTTTTACATAACGAACGTCTCATCCGCCTAAAACTACTGCAGCTTCTCACAACCTGTATAGCCGGGGAAAAGAAGCTGCAAGAAAAACCTCGGCACGGGAGCCCTAGACGTTCTTTAAAAAAATAAAAATAAACATAAAATATTGGTATACAATTGAGTAATTTAGCTGCCTAATATCAGTTCTCAGACAGTTAATCCCAAGCATTCATATCTTCACTAACTTTATAATAACCTTTTTTGTAAAGTTTTTGTTTAACTACTGTCTTAAAACAGTTGAAAGGCAAATTCTGAATGTCAATGGGAATCTTATTGTAAAAACGTATACATTGCCCCTTAAAAGATTTTGTGATCTTATGTAATCGACTGACTTGTAAAGCAAGTTTATTTTTATTCCGGGTATTAACAATGTGCCGATCGCAATTTTTTGCAAATAATCCTATATGTTTTTTTACATATATTAAGTTTTCAAAGGTATATTGTGATGCCAAAGTTAAAATACTAATTTCTTTAAATTTATTTTAAGTTATACCCGTCATTTTCTTGTCCGCCGAGAAGGAAAGGGACGGATGATTGTCAACATGTTAATTTTAATGTACTTATGTAAACTGTAGTGTTTACATAAGTACATAAACACATCTTATTGTAATACACGTAGGTATAATTATATATATAAAAAAATATGTAATATATTATAAAATACTTGAATCGATTATACCCGCTGGTATGCAATCCGTTTGACGTGCTGTCTACTTAATTCCGTCGGGTTATTGGCCTATGTAAAATTTTTAGACGGTTGTTTTAGATTACTGCTTAAAATTGACGTGTATTCCATAAATTTTATGCCTGTCGATTACCCGTCCCTTTCTTTTTCAAAGGATATGAAAATGACAGTGACGTAAAATAAAATTAGATGGCGTCTGCAGGAATTAGCACCGCTGTCCAGCTAAAATTCGTGATAAATTGCTATAAAATGTGGAGCAACGTGGAGTGTATCCCGTCTGAAGGATGAGTTACGAAGAAGAAATGCAGCCAGTTGGAAAAAGGCAGTTTTCATTGAAAATTAGTTTTTCTAACTTTCATCCGATTTTTAGTGAATAATTATAACACTATGATTTTGCAGTCTTCTTCTATCGTGTGGGTTGTGAGGTGGAGTACCAACCTCATCAATCCTGGTGTCAGGGTTACTATTTAGCCGCCAAAGGCCCCTGACATGGCTCATGTCACGATTGCTTATTTTGCAGTTAAACGCTGCGCAAAGGGTTATAGTGTAAAAATATACCCAAAACAATATGTTTGTTTATTCAAACAGTATGGGGAACTGTCATTATTGAAGAACACACAACAGTAGCGACATCTGATGGGAGAAATGAGCAGTTTGCTCGGCCAAGTAGTTAATGGATAAATTATATTTTTCACTAAATGGATAAACTATTCAACGGTTCAAAAGAACACTATTCTACGAATATGCTACTCATACAGTAACTGGAACTTAAAGGTGTTACACATTGATTTACAACTACCGTAGATACAGCGCTTGATACAAAAATGCGGCGATAACTTGGCGATTGTTTAGCTATACATTCGTACACAGCGGTATATACATTCAATAAAATGTTGTCAAATTAAGAAAGTACACATCGTCTTTAGCGCGTGGTGCTTCCTAACGCGGTCGGGTTATACTGCGATTCGGATTGACCGGGAGTACTTGTTTTAGTGTATTTTTTAAATACATAGTATGACGCCTGTGCCCCTTAAGGGGTAGGCAGTGGTGTATAATGTCTACATCCACTCTTCGCCAGAGCGCTTCGTTACTTTGAAATCCACGTTTTTATTAACAAAAATTCAAAATTACTAGTCAAAGTCTAATACGTATTTATCTACTATCCTTTATCTATATCTGAAGCGTATATACAGGGTGTTAGAGACATCGTAACGAATATTGAGGGGTATGATTCAGACCGTGATGCTGAGTTAAAATCAAGTGGATATTCCCGTCGGAAAATTCATGAAAATGTTAGTGTTTATTTCAACTGTTTACAGTTCCATAAATTTGCGGCGGACAATTACACTTTAAATCAGAATCATCCCTCAAAGTATTCGTTACGATGTCACTGACACCCTGTAGATGTCTCTACAGGACACGACACGTCAAATTAAAAAAAAAACTGTCAAACGGGTTGCATGTCAGCGAGATGCTTATTTTATTCACCCGGGTTATTCGTTAATTCATTTTAAAATTAACAGTTGTCCATCATCAGTCCCTTTTCTTTTCGACGGATAAGAAAATGACGGGTACAACTTAAAATTATATGGTGCGTACTGGAATTAAGAGCTTGTCTAGAAAGGGCGAATTCGCCGCGATTATCTAGCGCGTATTACGCGCGACCGTTGCGTCCACAAGGTACGTACCAACGCGCGAGCATTTGGGTATTCCGTGTCATAATTTTGCCGCTCCATTGCCCTCGATACTTGCACTCGCTCTAAAGTTCGCGCGTTAACTGGACGCAACAAGGCGTCCCTAGTATCTCAACTCGCGCGCAATACGCGCGAGTCGAGAGTCGACCGTAGTATTTTGAATTCGCGCGATGCTTGTGGACGCGATGTATTGCTGCCTAGTATCTCACTAACGCGCGAATCGTTTCGCGGCGAATTAGCCCTTTGTGGACAAGCTCTAAGAGTCAATATCGCCTAGTGCGAGAGAGACGGGATATATTATGTTATTCTATTCGGGTTACGTTATATATAGGACAAATTATACCAATTCGAATTCAGTTCACAGCAAAAGTAATGTGCGTTTCATGGGAATGTTCGGTCACAAGTACTAATATTTATGCACTTTGAAACCATGTCACATTAACTTTTTTGACAAATTGAACTGTAAGTCTCACTAAATGACAAATATGTTAGTGTGACAGAGTCCTAAAGTGGGTACATTATATTGCTCATGACTGTTCCTGTTGTAAAAAAAACTCTTTACTAATGACATTGGATGTTTATTTTTTCAAATTCTTGTTTTTTTTTCGGTTATCTGCCTAGGTAATGAAACTCTGTTATAACTTCGACTTTTTACTGTCGGGTATATTCCCAGGAACGAGACATCACTAACAAAATACAGAAGAGCAAAATGGCCGGTCGAAGTCCACGGTTTAGGAATCACTCTCTGATCACTTGAAGAACCACCTCTGTACACTGTACAGTCATGAGCAATATAATGTACCCACTTTAGGACTCTGTCGCACTAACATATTTCACTGATGAGACTTACAGTTCAATTTGTCAAAAAAGTTAATGTGACATGATACCAAAGTGTATACATATTAATGCCCGTGACCGAACACAGTGAGTGGCTTAACAGGCAACGTCCCAAAAAAAAAAATTAACATATTTCCTCATTGCTTGGGTACATAATTACTCAAAAATATAACGTAATGGCGGAGGCATATATGAAAATATTTGGTGGACAATGTGTTGTGCCTGTGTATACCCAAAAACAAAGATAAAAGATGCATAAGTCTGATATCAATGAAATTAGAAGGAAACGAAGGCAAAATTTTCATCTGTTGGTTTTTTGGAGAATGTCGCCTGGTATGGCCATTATTCATTGTTTTAGGTTTACGCGGTTATTATCGTAATTAAAACACATAATAACGGGTTCTTACCGCGTTAAATCAGGCATACGAGACTCCCGATTTTTCAACACTGTTGCAAGTGTCATGGTCACGGCATTGCAAGTGACATTTCGATATCAAATACATAAGCGGCAAAGAAAGAGGGTAGATATGTCTGCCCGTGGAAAATTATGGATCTACTCCACTCCAATCTCATCAGTCATCCCGTGATCATGGCACTTGCAACAGTGTCGAAATATCGGGAGTCTCATATCCCTGATTTAAACGCGGTAAGAACCCGTTATTATGTGTTTTAATTATGTCCATTATTGTTAATAATTGGCACTGCAATGGCGACTTTACCACTTTACTACTCTACAGTAATTAATATTATGTTATTTTATAATTGTAGACTTTCTTTAGTTTATTTAATAGTTAGGAGAAATATTTTTTTGAAAGCATGGCTTGTGAAAACTTTTTAATTGTCGTCTTCCTTTTTCAAATTAGGCTGCGTGCTGGAGATTGGTATAATTTTTACCGACGATTTTTGTAATGAAAATTGTTAATTTTAAAATTATCACCTGGCAACTTTTTACGACAATCTAGCTTATGATTGGACGCTTTTGACCATTGTTGCCATTTAATAGTTTTATAATATGATTTGTTATGAAATATAAATAGTTTTCATAATGAATTGTAACTGATGCTTTAAGAAATAGTTTTCACAAGTCAAGCTACCATAGTTCAAATCGGGAAGTCTCAATAAAAATGTTGACTGTATATTTTTTTCTTTTATTTTCTTTCTTTAACAGCCAACAGAAGAAAAGCCAGAAAGTCAGCCAGAGAGAAGTATGTTTTTTAAGCTCAAACTATGTAAATAATACATAGAGGTTGCGTCAGGAAAGAAATCCCGCGTATTTCAAAGGAACTAAATGACATAAACAAGCGGCAAAGAAAGAGGGTAGACAGATATGTCTGCCAGTGGAAAATTATGATCTATCTACTCCACTCCAATCTCATCAGTCATCCCGTGATCATGGCACTTGCAACAGTGTCGAAATATCGGGAGTCTCATATCCCTGACTTTTTCTCGAATATAATGGTAACACTTACGTCATCAAAGTGCTAGCAATAGTGGCTTGTCATAGGACTGAGCATATCAGCGGGCCTAGCACGGTAAGCACGCGACTCTTTCTCGCCGCGACAAAGATCGTCTGTCTCTTTCTGTGCAGTATTGTGAGAGAGTGACGGGTGACGTATGTCGAGGCGAGAAAGAGTTGCGCGCTTACGTTGCTAAGCCTGCTGGTCTTCTTATACCTTGGTGAGCTATACATTTTGCCGTAATTATTTTTTTCATGTTTTTTTAAAGGTTATGGCATGGAATCAAGTGCTTTGGGCAAAGTCTTCTTTTATGAACTTTTTTCTGGCTTTTTGGCGGGAAACGGGAACGGGACAGTTGCTTTCTTCATTGAATAATCTTAATAATTAATACGAAGTGGTGTTTTGTGTTTAATAATCGCATTAAGTTAGTCGGAAGACATTCGCGAGTGTTATTATATCGGAGTATTCAATAAACAAAGTGTATCTGCCTATTTTCGCTTCGTGCCAAGAAGCCGCTTTATAACTCGAAAGTTTATGCGGACTTTTGAGTTAATTCGTTTGGGGTTCGGAGTAGGAGTCTACTCCGAGGGTGAGGGCTTAGGTTTCATTATCATCACCTTTCATCATTTCATTAATCATCAAGAAAAAAAATACGTAACATGGCTGTATGGGCATAGTACCCTTTCCCTTACCCTTCGGGGAAAACCAAAACAAAAGAAATGAACTTTTTTCATGTTAGCTTCGGCAGTGTTACCAGTATAAAAACTGTAAATCTACTATGACGCATAGGGTAGGATTGGATAGTATAACCGGATTATGCGCACTGTAGGGGACTGGAAAATAAAAGACGGTAGTGGAAAATACGGTGTATTATATCGCGTAGTGATGTGTGCGCGGCACGGCGAGGCATCGAGAGGTGAGCGCGTGCAGCCGCGGGTTGTCGCCGGCGGCGCGGTACACGTCTTCTAGGCGGATGAGAGTGCGCTCGGTACTCGAACTAGGGGGAACAGATATGGCAACACTTACATTCGGTCACGAGCATTAATATGTATACACTTTGGTACCATTTTACATTAACTTTTTTGACAAACTGAACTGTAAGTCTCACTAAATGTCAAAAATGTTAGTGCGACAGAGTCCTAAAGTGGGTACATTATATTGCTTATGACTGTACATACATTCGTACATAAACTCACGCCTATTTCCCACTGGGGCAAGCAGAGACTGGAATTCCATTTGCTTGCAAACACACACACATACTAAACATAAATACTTCGATAGGTGAGCCGTATCGCCGTCGATAATAGTCCAGCCAACTGTGTTAGTCTATTACCGTGTGGGTTGTGATGTGACCATCCTCAGCAATCTTGGCGTCAGGGTTAAAGGGGCCAGGGCGTGGCTCATCATAACGACTTCACTTCGTACTTATATTAGTAAGTATTAGCCAGTGTTACTGTATTAGTGAAAACTGCACATTATACGTTCCACTGCTGGGCACAGGCCTCTCCTCAATCAACCGGGGGGTATGGAGCATACTCCACCACGCTGCTCCAATGCGGATTGGTGGAGGTGTTTTTACGGCTAATAGCCCGGACCAACGGCTTAACGTGCCCTCCGAAGCACGGAATCATCTTACTTTTCCGGACAATCGTGTGATTCAAGCCTGTAAAGTCCTTACCAAACAAAGGACAGTCTCACAAAGTGTATTCGACAATGTCCCCATCGGGAATCGAACCCGGACCTCCAGATCGTGAGTCTAACTCAAGCACTCATTTGGTGCAAGTCCGGTACCGGGGTTCGAACTGGCGCTCCCAGTTTGAGAAGCAAGCCGGTGTACCACAGGACCACAGTGGCTTATTATAACTTTTTTTAGTAAGTTTCTGTTTAAGCACTGTGTTAAGGCCTCAAACTGGATGACAGCGGCAGCGGCGCGGCGGCGGCGGCGGTGCGGGGAGCGACGCGTTCAAACGCTAAGACTTATATTGAAGTGTTCTCGACGGCAGCGGCGGCGGGGTACGAGCGGTGCGCTCTACTCGAGCAGTGTCTCTGCATTTGAAACTCGCCTTTTTGTTTCCTTTGTTCATTATAGGGATTCAGGAGGGTTAAAATGGCCACATCGAAGCAATTCCTCTAAGAAAGCAATATTGCTATTTGACATTTGTTTGCATTGCGCACTTACTTTTATATGCGCAAATGTCAAATTGCAATATTGCTTTCTTAGATGAATTGCTTCGATGTGGCCATTTTAACCCCCCAGATCTTCTTTTGCCCATAATAAATCGTACGAAACAAAACTACAATCGAAAATGCGTTGTCACCGTTTCGACATCGCCGCCGCGCCGCTGCCGCTATCATCCAGTTTGAGCCCTAAAAGTGTCGAAAGGTGAATGCCAGCAGTGCCCCCTCACCCGAGCCACGTGGGCGGCAGCGCGTGCGCAGCCCGCTGGTCGCTGCGCCGCGCCGCCAGCGCCGTGCGCAGCAGTTCATGCGCCAGGCTGCGGGCCGCCGACAGCAGCACCGCGTGCACCGCGCTGGAGTGTGCACACACGTACGGTAAATCATTATAAAAACGGTCATTAATCATGTATAAATCAGTAGATGAAGGTTGATGGTAGGGCTGGCAGAGGAAGACCAAGATGTCCATAGAAAGAGTTCGGTACGATCTGCCCTGAACCGGCGTGCGTGTATGAAGCGATTGATGTGGAGGAAGCAAGAGAAGTATGTGGAAAGATTTTTTTTTCAACAAATATTTTTTTTTTTTACCTCTGATGGGTTTTCAAAGGCATTGACGAGGCCTAAGATGAAGCTCACCCAGAAGGTGCAGAAGGTGAAGGTTCTAACCTCACTATCACAAACAAGCACTTTTCATCGTTTTCAGCCATCCTAACTTTACATTTTTTATGAACTAGACGAGATCCCGAAAATTTCGAGATGTCGCGGGATTGACATTTCCAATCCCGCGGGATCTCGAACTTGCAATCTCGAGTTGGGATTGCATTTCCTAATACAAATAGAAGAATCAATAAATAACTCACCTACAAGAATACCCGTTTCCAACATCTTCATTCCTCAACTCAATACCGATATCCGCACACTTTCTTTCTAAAAACAGATATCGCAGCCTCTCCTGCGCATCTTGTACTGGCAACACTTGTAAATCACTGCTCGAGTCTGGCAACACTTCCTTTTTCACTGTGGCCGCTTCTTCCCACTTAACGATTTCAATCTCCTCATCAGATTCCGTTAAGTCCAAAGATTCACTTAGATTCTGACTGAACTCTTCACTGTTAAACCGTGTCAGTGTGGTGATATCCGTTGCATTTGGGAATATTTCCCTTATGTTTGAGTCGGTCTTCCTCAAGTTTTCCAAGTCGGTCCACGATGACCAATCGGTGTCCGTGGTGGTGGGTTTGTTTGTGGTGTCCGGTCTGACAGGGTGGTAGCCATGGAGACGGGAGTAGATGAGGATTTGCTTCGTCCGCCATATTGTTTCTGTCGTGGTTAGGTGTTCGGTGCACAGCTTATTTATTAGCTTCGCTCGTGACCACTGGAAAATATATTCTTTTTAAAACTTTAAGTATAAAAAAAAATGTTTTTTGTTAGAATAAGTTCATAATAAAGGCTATATCTATCTATCTAAATATAGGGCAGTCAGCTGCTTATTTTTATATACAGGGTGTTAGTGACATCGTAACGAAAACTTTGAGGGATGATTCATAACATGATTCTGAGTTTTCTGACGATTTCCTGGCGGAAAATTCCACTTGATATCAACTCAGAATCATGGTCTGAACCATCCCACTCAATATTCGTTACGGTGCCACAAACACCCATATGCACTTGTATGGCTACTTGTATGGGGTGTAAGTGACATCGTAACGAATACTGAGATCGATTCAGCTCATTATTCTGAGTTAATATCAAGTGGAATTTTCCATCGCAAAAGTATTGAATTGAAAATAATTAAAATTATATCATGAATTTTGCGAGGGAAAATTCGACTTGATACCAACTAAGAATCATGGTTTGGACCATCCCGTTCAGTATTCGTTACGATGTCACTAACACCCTGTATGTGGCATTTATGGCAGACACGAACTTGATTTTGATTAATTTACAAATGTGGTAGTGTGTAATTATGATTGCAATTTGTCTTATGGCTTGAAATTCAAAACCCTTTGACTATTGGTTTTGGAAATCCGGATCTTATGAGGAGGAAATCAAGAACTCCGGTACCGGAGTTCGAACTTGCGCTCCCCGTTTGAAAAACAAGCTGGTGAAATATAAGACCATAGAGACTTAACTGTCAGCAAAAAATGAGCAAAACAAGCAGTGGATAAGTTCTTTTAAACTTCTTACCTCTATATTTCTTCTCTTTGCAAAGTCAAGCTTCCAATATTTCTCTTCCGTCTCCACACAGAACGGAAAACATTTCAAGAAGTCCGGATCCCTCGCCTCTTTCGAAATTAAAGGTATATTTCTCAAACAATAATCTACCGCTACTTTCATATTACAAAACCTTAACAACGCTGCACAAACACTTTCATATACACTTTTTTCTTGTTTCACACTAATACTAACTTCTTCGGAATATGGGACGTCAACCGTGTACACGTTTTGTGGTATGGCTTCTCTATAAGTCTGTGGTCCTAAATAGCAATGATCGTTTTCAATATGCGTGTAGTTTTTCCTTAAAACCGTTTTCTTTTGCACTTTAGACGTCTCGTTCTTCAATAGGCTTTTAATCTCCGGTTTGAGTAAAGAAACACCACCTTTCTTGGTATTTTTCTTCACATTTCTCATCCCGTTCGGTTTGATTGGACTTATTTTTGCAGTTTTGACGTTCCCTTTAGAATTTATGACTATTTCTTGTACCTTACTTAAGTCTAACTTTCTGTCCATTTCTAAGTAGTAAATTTTGCCTGTCGTCGGGTCCATGTATTTCATTATTCTCTTTTTGGGTGACGTTGATTGTGTAAGCAACTCATTGGGTATATCTCCAGATTCTTTTTTAACATTAACATTGGTACCATCATTCCAATGTGTATTTTGTTCCGTTTCTTCAGTATCAATTTCTTGTTTTACAACTGGTTCTACGTGGTTTTGAACGGGGTTCTCTTTTTGTATTATGTTGGTTTCTATGACATTCTCAATGTTGATTTCCTCTGGTTTCTTCTGTGGTTTAATTATCATCTCGTCTACGTCCAACTCCGTTGTGTTTGAGAAGAAATCTAACCAGTTGTCTGCTTGTTTGTCGCTGTCATTTATACTGTTACCGAATATGGAGTTTTCAAATTGGTTCTCAATTGGTTCCTCACTGGGTTCTGCGTCAGTTTGTGGTTCTAGGTCGGTGGGTTCTTCTTTAATGTTCTCTACAGTGTTATCTTCTTTGAACTCATATTTGAGCATGTCTTCTGTGCTATACAACCATACATCTACCACTGTCTCAGCACCTGAAATGTAATAAATATATATTTTTAGTTGCATACTAATATAACGAAACATCATAGGAGAGAAACTACCAGGAAAGAGAGGAAGGGGAAGACCAAGAAGAGCTTACATGGATCAGATTAAAGAGAAGGCGATCGTCGTGTCTTATAAGGAATTGAATGAGTGAACCACTGAATTCATCTTACCCTTCCTCTCTTTCTTTCTAGCTTCCCTTGTATGGTGTACCCTTTGGGTACAGAACCTTAAAAAGAAAATAGTCCGTCCCCGACTCCAATATGTAGCATGTTCATTCACCCTAAGGTTGCCTGGATGAAATTGCTGTTTAGCAATAAGGCCGCCGATTGTGCTTCTCTTGTCACATTTGTGATTGTTTTTAGTGTTGTGTTTAAAGATGATGAGATGTGCAATAAAGCGTTTTTGTATTGTATTGTATAGTCTTAAAGTAGCATGGAGAAAATGCTACACTGACAAGAGCGTGGCTCTTAAATTGATGATGATGTCTTACCTAACGTCTGGAAGCCGGTGTAATTCCGATCCAGTTTGATGGTGTGCTCTATGGAGGCTGGTCTGTTTCTCTCTGGCAATGGGAAGTGCAGCTCCACCCTCGCCGGGAACTCTCCCCAGCCGCGGCGGGAGATGTGGAATGGGGGTTTGCTAGAAATAATAACATAACATAAGCTCTTTTTTACCTTTAATGGGTTTGCTCTCGGCCCAAGACTTGCCCGAAGGCACAAGCTCTGAGCTCGCCCAGAAGGTGCTTGTTCACTCTGGCCTTGAAAGCACCCGGGTTATATGCATTCGGAAATACAGAAGACGGCAAAGAATTCCACTCCGCGTTGTACAGATTTAACGTGATAATTACCTATTTTCTCATTACTCGGGTACATAATTATTCAAAAATATAATGTAATGGCAGAAGCATATATAAAAATAATAGGCTAGATTCCAACTAGTCAAATCACTTACTTTTTACTAAACGTCAAAACACGAAATTACTAAGGAATTTGTTTGAAAAAGCAACCTATGATGTCATGGAAAAATGTAACAAAATGTCACACTTATTATTACATTTTTCTTTATTAAAATGCATAAATAAGTTAAATAGAAAAAATAAAAGTTTTTTTGTCACCTTTAGATCTGTCTTTATTTAGTAATTTGAATTTCATAATTTATCTTGGGTTTAGTCTGCTTCTCACAGATAAAAAAGCATTCTTATTTTGTAAAAATAAATATTTAAAAATCTTATAAAAAAAAAACTATTGGATAATTAATTTAATTGTTAAATGACTAACTACCATTCCATATTTTATTGTTACAACTGTCGAATATCCAATTATGTAATGATAATGATGGATAATAGTGAGAATTGGTTATGACTCGAAATATGAAGTTCAAACAACATTCTTTCATTCATTGTGTTTCATTCACTGTGACGTCATACAAAAACGTGACAAAATGTCGGACTTATTAATTTTTTTTTTATTAAAATTCATAAATAAGTTCAATGGAAAATGTTTTTCGTTAGTTTTAGATCTTTATTTAGTATTCAGAATTTCATAACAGCCTCCGTGGTCTAGTGGTTAGAGCGTTAGGCTCACGATCTGGAGGTCCGGGTTCGATTACCGATGAGGACATTGTCGAAATCACTTTGTGAGACTGTCCTTTGTTTGGCAAGGACTTTTCAGGCTTGAATCACCTGATTGTCCGAAAAAGTAAGATGATTCCGTGCTTCGGAGAGCACGTTAAGCCGTTGGTCCCGGCTATTAGCCGTAAAAACACCTCCATCAACCCGCATTGGAGCAGCGTGGTGGAGTATGCTCCATACCCCCTCCGGTTGATTGAGGGGAGGCCTGTGCCCAGCAGTGGGACGTATATAGGCAGTTTATGTATGTTATGTAATTTCATAATTTATCTCCTAGTACACAACCCAATTGTTGCTTGATATTTGGATCTGATTATGTATATAATTATGTTGCTACCTATATTGCTTCTCTTTATTTTGATTAGAATATTAATGGGTGGAAGATGTATTGTGCTAAAAATGGTCATCATTTATAACCAAAAACAAAGATAAAAGATGCATAGGTAGACAACATGCATAATTCAAAAATTCAAAAATATTTATTTTTCGAAATTGGCTTACAAGGTTAGCGCTTTTTGAACGTCAAAAAAATTAAATTACATATTATGTAACTAGCTGTAAAACTACTACCACATCGGAATCTGTAACGCTGAGGGAAAGACGTGGCCAGAAAACCTCCCAGCACAGGGCCCTAGTCCTACTGTTTCATGTTTACCTTTATTTCTTTTTTTTTAAATCTAGTTTGTATTACATAATTTATAGACTTAAATACAATGGTATTCCAATTACAGTCGGTGGTGGAAGGAAAGTGAAAAATAAAGAGTTTATGTGACTTAGAATAAGGAATATAACGCATATAATAAGTAATAATACTACTTAAAGCACATAATAACGGGTTCTAACCGCGTTTAAATGGGAATATGAGACTCCCGATATTTCGACACTGTTGCAAGTGCCATGATCACGGGATGACTGATGAGATTGGAGTGGAGTAGGTAGATCCATAATTTTCTACGGGCAGACATATCTGTCTACCCTCTTTCTCTGCCGCTTGTTTATGTTTTTGATACCGGAATGTTCGGAACCATCTGAACTCGCACGAAACTCACTACGACAAACCGCACTCACTGTGTCCTCACGTTTTTTCACCACATTAGGCCGTTTCAAGCTTTTTACAACACCTACTACTGGATTCCACATACTCGACAACTTGAACCCGTCTTCCCTGTTGAAATTTTTATGTTTTCTGATTTCAATAGCCTCTTTTACGAGTCTGGGGATGTAATGACGTTCAAAACAATGTAAACAATAATACTACGTATAGAACGGAAACTCTCCGCTCCCCACCAGCGGCTGAGCTAGGTTTACCTCACGGTCTTATTTTAATCTTCAATCGTATAATCTTCTTCTATCGTGTGGGTTGTGAGATGGATTACAACCTCGTCAATCCTGGTATCAGGGTTTCTATTGAGCCGCCAAAGGCCCCTGACATGACTCATGTAACGACTACTTACTTACTTCTGTAAGTAGTAACCGGGACCAACGGCTTAACGTGCCCTCCGAAGCACGGATCGTCTTACTTACGGACAATCGGGTGATCAGCCTGCAATGACCTAACCAAACTAGGAATAACAAAGTGATTTTTGTGATATATCCTCACCGGGATTCAGACCCGGGATCGTGAGCCCAACGCTCAACCATTGGACCACGGGAGGATCGTATCATCGTATCAACGCCAATATGTAGTGTCTGTGTAAAACGAGTGTAGTGTCTGTGTTTGTTATGACGTGTCCGGGGTGTGACGAAGTCTCCCGACATGTCGGGTGTGTCAGGCGTCATTTCAGATGACATACTCACTCGATATGCACAGTATGATGCGGCGCGTATGAATGGTGAAGTCTGACTGTGACGGCCGACACGACAGCTGACAAGTCTGGCTGGTCGGGCGGACCGCGCACGTACAGCAGCCACTTGTGGGTCGACCGGTCCGCTGACGACGCTGGCGGCGCGTATTTCGACGTGTTGCCTGGAAGATACATTTGATAACATCAGCTCACGCTATATACATGGTAAGGACTTTTAAGCTTGAATCAACTGATTGTCCGAAAAAGTAAGATGATTCCGTGCTTCGGAGGACATGTTAAGCCATTGGTCCCGGCTATTAGCCGTAAAAACATCTCCACCAACCCGCATTGGAGCAGCGTGGTAGAGTATGCTCCATACCCCCTCCGGTTGATAGAGGGGAGGCCTGTGCCCAGCAGTGGGACGTACATAGGCTGTTTATGTATGTACTGCCTAAGAGAATTTAAAAATAACTCTAGATAAGACATTGCGGCATCAGTTCATTATGAGTCACGCAGATGCTACTACTCAGTTCACCTTGCGATGGATGTACCTGTGATTACCCCAATTGGGATATTCTCGTGATGTACTGTAGCAGAGTACAAACTCTGCTTATACTGGCCTTTCGTTCTGACCGTCAATCATTTTAAATTACGAAATTCTCATTCCATTCCGCATTTCCTTTCATTTTCCACTGACTCATTGCATCCCCGACCTTCATAATAACAAATCTTATAAATATATAAAAGGAGAAACTGACTGACTGACATATCAACGTACAGCCTAAACGGCTAAACGTAGGCACTTGAAATTTGGAAGGGACGTAGCTTAGTTACAGTAGAGGTGCACTAAGAAAGGAATTTCCGAAACTCCCACGGGAACGAGAATTAGCGGGAAAATCCTTTTGTATGAAAAATCTAAACCGCTTAAGTTAGACGCTTGAAATTTGGCATGCAGGTACCTTAGTAAACTTAAAGTTTAGTTGCAACAGGATATTGCAAAAATCCCACGGGAACGGGAGTTAGCGGGAAAAAACATTTGTATGAAAAAATCTAAACCGCGTAAGATAGATACACGCCACGCGGACGAAGTCGCGGGCAAAAGCTAGTATATTATACTGTAGATCTGGCCGTTCCCTCTAACTCTGGATTTGTTTGTGAAGTGTTTTAATAAACTATACAGGGTGTTAGTGACATCGTAACGAATACTGAGGGGGATGATTCAGACCATGATTCTGAGTTAATATCAAGTGGAATTTTCAGTTTTCCTTACGATGTCACTTACACCCCGCATATTCCTGCTTGCTGTTGCTTCTAATTTATCATCGTCATCACCAATCATTACTCTGCCGGCACGTCGGGATACCATCTTCACCACCCACCGTGAGTACTCACCAATAATGATCCGATAGCGGTATTTGGTCTGGTTCCTGGTGGGGTCAGCGACGCTTAACACGTTGGTGATCTTCGGCTCCATTCGTCGCGGGACCTTCTTAGGGCGCCGGGGCTCCGGTTCAGGGGACGCCGGCCGCAGAGACTTGGTAGTGTCCGCTGCTATCGTGTAGTTACGAGATTGGACCATTGCCTGGGGGAATATATATACAGTGTTAGTGACATCGTAACGAATACCGAGGAGGATGATTCAGACCATGATTCTGAGTTAATATCAAGCGGAATTGTCCGTCGCAAAATTCATGATTTTTTTTTGTAAATATGTTCAATTCTATACTTTTGCGATGGAAAATTCCACTTCATATTAACTCAGAGTAATGAGCTGAATCATCCTCCACAGTATTCGTTACGATTTCACTTACACCCCGTATAAGTACGTATGCTAGGACACCGTAACGAATACTGAGGGGGATGATTCAGACCATAATTCTGAGTTGATATCAAGTTGAATTTTGTCTCGGAAAATTCACGAAAATATGATTGTATTTAATTATTTTCAGTTCCACAGTTTTGCGACGGGAAATTCAATTTGATATCAATGTCATAGGTGGCCACTGCAATTTATATCCAATTATCTACGGAGCTAGGCTGTCTGCGACCTGGTAATCCCCCTCCCCTAATATAAAACTTGAATACACTCTTGGATGTGTCCAATATTATTTTTATTTCCTTGCAAAGTAAATATAAAACATTGGTCGTGGGTAATTTATTTTTTAGGAAATGGCAACACAGCTGGGCTAACCTTGAAATGTTAGCTGTCACTTTTGACCTTACCTGGTGTTCTTATACCATGGTGTGTACTGCAATCAACACCAATATCAACTTAAAATACCAAACTTGTGGCGGACCCAACTAGTTGGCCAGCTAGTTCCGCCCACATGCAACAGATGGCGCCACATTCAATAAAGCAGTCTTCAAGCAGTCGTGAAACGCGCTATCGAAGTTTACACAGCGCGACGCATATACAACTTCCAACATAACACCGTTGAGATCGTCGATCCCTAGTCACTCAACCAACTTGTGACTAGCGGGGTACTATGCTCAGTTCGGTACCCTGAAAACATCCTTTGGCGGCAGCACACCCTCGCCGCCAAAAACTGATTAAGCTGAGGCCAAGTCGAATGGAGAAAGAGTGGAGTGGAGTGGTTCATACAGTGTAAGAATGAGGTCATTAGATGGAGTGTCTGATGCCCCCTTACTGAGTAATCCTTCCGAGTCTTGTTCCTAGGTGCTCGTCGTCGGAACAGTATCTCGTGGAGCTCCACCGTCGAGGACTGCTTGCCGAGCAGCTTGCGCACCGACGGGTGCAACCGACGCTGGTTGTCACGGAGTACGCCTGAGACCTGCGCACACGCATTCAATCAACTAGGTGACAACATAAAAAAATATATAAAATATAACAAAAAACGGGGGAAAGATTCAATGAAACTTTGTAATTTATAAAGTTAAAATCATGAAATTTCGCACGAAGGTTTCTTAAATAATACAAATGAAAAGTAAATAGGTATTTTTTTTGGAAAACATCCCTGAAGGGGTTAAAAAAGGGCCTCAAAGAAACTTAATGATATTTGAAGTTAGAAACACGATTTCAGTTAAAGTTTCAAATGTTATAAATAAGCACTAAGGAGTTTTTGGAAATTCATCCCCTAAAGGGTTAAAAAACGGGATGACAGTCTGTATAAAACTTAGCTACGCGGACGAAGTCGCGAACAGATAGCTAGTATTTACATATTTAAAATGTGCAAATTATTAGCCCTTTCATTTGATGTTACCTACTGAATAAAGATATTTTTGAATTTGAATAACGCCCCAGACAAATAGCAGTGAAACACATAACCCTCCTTTTTGCTTCGCCGCTGTCGGGTAAAGATACGAATTAACTAACTTACCGCCGCGCGTGCCCTGGGCTCGCTCTGTGCAGCCACCTCGTCCTGCACTTGCCCACTGCTCAATTTCAGTCGTTCTTCATTGTAATAGTTGTTCACTAGAACGTAGCGAAGTCGGTGAAGCATCCGTCTTGCCATGAGTGCCCTGGAAGCAACGTTATGTTGGCTTAGGTTCATGTTCCGATCAGCGAGTCTAAACGGGCCACATAGAAGCAATTAATCTAAAAACAATTTGACATTTGCGCATATATAAAAGTGTGCAATCTCAAGAAATGTCAAATAGTAATATTACTTTTTAGATGAATTGCTCATACCGAGTAAGCAGAGACTATGGAATTCCATTTGCTTCAACCCTGACATACTTCATGTATTGTTTCGATTTAGGCTTTTTAACTGCCTCTGATCAAAAGAAGCTATTCCTGATAATTATCTGTCCTCTCTATCATAATAATAATTAGAGATGTACCGAATATGAGATTTTACTAAATATTATTCGGTTAAGACTATTACTAACTGAATATTTGGCTGAACTATTTGGAGGACGTAAATAATTATATGCATATAAAGTGATTTTTTAAATTAATATAAAATAGGGTTGCATTAGACCACAATTTCACCTGTGTGTGTGTGTGTGTGTGTGTGTTTGAAGATGTGGTCTAAGATGGTACAAATTACTTTTTAAATAAATTAATGACTTTGATCTACTGTCATATATTGTTAATTTCTGTAAAAAAACTTTATTTTCTTTCTATTCTTACATGAAGATTATACTCAATAAATGCTGCACTAAAACTAAATATTAGTTATTCATATAGTCCCAGAGAACTAAAGAATTCAAATTCTAGAGAATTATACGTCTTATCAGGCTATGGCCAGCTATAATCAGATTTAAAACTTTCCATAAACAGTTAGTATCATAGAATCTCATATTTGTATCATGACTCATAGAACATTAGTCTTAAACTAAAGGTTATTGTTGAGTTCCTCATATAATTAACTTGGTATTATGTGTTGGTTATGTTGATGGCATCAAGTCCCTAATTACCACTATTAAGGACAAATTTGAAGCAACATTATTTAGTACATTTAGGCTAAGCCATTTAGCTTAGGTCGCGAAAACAATCATTTACGTTCCCAAACAATAGCTCGGCAAAACAAAACAATGAATCAGCGTGTTTTTTTTCGCTCACACCCATTTTTTTAAAACCATACAAGTCATAACCTCAAAAACTTTCATGTTTCGCGCGTTTTCAGGGAGTTGAAGGTCACCAACGATACGCACCTCTGGTCAATGAGCATAACTTCATTTTCCCTTGTCTCCAGCTCGGTTGAAAACTCCCGGCGAATTATTCGCCTGATTTTATCTATCTTGTCCTCTTCAGACGTACTCGCCACCACTTCCTCAGCGCCCACCGACGCCTCCGGGTAGTCCGGGTCATGATACTCCTTCTGCCGGTCCATTTATAACTATTTTCCAATCAAAAACGATCAAACGCCCCAAAAGCGTCCAAACAAGTTCTCTTCTTCGTCCTATTTTTGACCTGAACTTTTACGTCACAACACTCGCGCAGTAGCCGACCAAGACATTTTTACACTGTAAACAACGTGCTTTAACGTATTTCGCAGAATTTAAAGCGCAAAACAAATTAGAAAATTATTAATTTCCGCATTTGACAGAGAAAAGGTCAACAGCCGATTCATTTCATCGGCCTTTTTTTTCTGACCATGGGTGAATAAAATTTTCGGCTACATTCGGATACACGATACACAGACAGACCAAATATTGGCCAAATATGGCAAAATGGTAAACACAGTCACAGAATGCAATAGAAAACGTACTTATGAAAAAGAAGTTCATGTTTTTTACCATGGCAACATTGTTAGATAATAAAAAAAACTGTCAAGTGTCTGGGCTTTTTGGCGGGAAACGGGAACGGGACAGTTGCTTTCTTCATTGAATAATCTAAATAATCAATACGAAGTGGTGTTTTGTGGTTAATGATCGCATTAAGTTAGTCGGAAGACATTCGCGAGTGTTATTATATTGGAGTATTCAATAAACAAAGTGTATCTGCCTATTTTCGCTTCGTGTCAGGAAGCCGCTTCATAACTCAAAAGTTTATGCGGACTTTTGAGTTAATTCGTTTGGGGTTCGGAGTAGGAGTCTACTCCGAGGGTGGGGCTTAGGTTTCATCATCATCACCTTTCATCATTTCATTAATCATCAAGAAAAAAAATACGTCAGACATGGCTGTATGGGCATAGTTCCCTTTGCCTTACCCTTCGGGGAAAACCAAAACAAAAAAAAAAAAAATGTCAAGTGTCTGTCAAACGCTGCTGACGATTTCTCGGAAGGATTCTGCCTGTCATCGTGCTCTAGAAATCACGTTGCGGCCGATACTCTTTGTTGTTTTTGGATTAATCCTCTGATTGTTTCAAAATTACTGTATATATTGTTGTGTATTATTGGTGCTGGTATTTCTGTGTTTACGTGGTGAGTGTTTTGTGCATGTAAATCCCTGTTTTATTATATAATGGGGGACGATCCTCCTCCGGGAGGAGGTGGTATTCCACCAGACTTGGAGGGTCCTCTTCAGGCTTTGAATCCAAGCCAGGGGGAGTCTTCTGGTGCACAGAGAACAATGAAACGTCATGCGGAGACGGAAATAACTAATCCCAACCCCAAGAAAAATATAACCCCGGCCGCTTCTGTGCAGGATGTATTTACTGTGCCAGAATTCGCAGGCGAAAAACTGAAGTACTCAGATTCTGACCAAGGCCCCTTTTCTGTACATGTCTCACGTTTGGAAAGTGATCCGTCAGCGGGTCTCACCCTAAGAGTGCTAAAACTTGCCCAACTCTTGTTCCAACATAAAATACCTGGCATAGTTAACGGAGGTGTTACATCCGTAGGACGCAACCGGATTTCTGTGGAGTTTTCCTCCTCTTCTGCTGCCAACAACTTTGTAGCAAACCCATTCCTTGAAGAGAACAAGTTATGTGCATCAATCCCTCAGTTCCAGGTTTCAAGAATGGGGGTTGTTAGAAACATTCCCATTGACTGGTCTCTGGAGGAACTTGTTGCGGGCCTCCAATACCCCACCAATTGCGGACAGGTAATAAAAGCTAGGCGACTAAATTCCAAAAAAAAAAATATCGATGGAACTACTACTTGGATCCCCTCCACCACTGTGGTCCTGACCTTCTTGGGTCAGACATTGCCCAATAAGGTATACTGTTTTTATTCGTCTCTTCCTGTCGATATTTACCAGCTTCCTACCATCCAGTGCAGAGGCTGCTGCCGGTTTGGTCACATTAAGACGCAATGTAGGTCTAAACCCCGTTGCTACAAATGTGCTCAGCCTCATTTAGGTGAGAGCTGTAACACTCCTGACGACCTAGTTTCATGCCTACTTTGCAATGGCAATCACAGAGCTACAGATTCGAGGTGCCCTGAACACTCCAGACAAAAGACCATCAAGATAGTTATGTCCGAGGAAAATATTTCCTATGCAGAAGCCTCCGTCCGTTTCCCCACGGTTAAAAGATCTTTCGCGGATGTTCTCTCCCAACCGGCCCCATGCTATTCCCAACCTACCTTCTCTCCTCCTTCGCCAGGTTCTCCATCCGCATCCCAACCTAGTACTTCTTATCGGAAAACTGTATTTCGTGAACGACGCCCAGCCCCAGAATTGAGCAGACCGTATGATAATCAGGCTCATTCTAACATCACCAGGTCCCCCAAATCCTCACAACCCAATGGTTGTGCCTTCCAAGCTCCCTCTGAGTCCACCCCTTTTCTGACTCCCAATGATAACCTCATTGAACTGTTAATCTGTTCCCTAATTAATGTTATATCTAAATTCTCAGATTCCTTACCGAACAATGTCATGTTGCTACTGAAACAATTCTTCTCTAAAATACTCATCAATAATGGCGGGTCAATGTCTCCTACAATGGAACTGTAAGAGCATTAGATCCAAAAAGTCTGAATTAATCTCCTTAATCAATAAGCACAAGCCTGTCGTCTGTGCCATCTCTGAGACTTGGCTGAGGCCGGGTTCCATTTTCAGGTTCCCTGGTTTCTCCTGTCTTCGGGATGACAGGGATGATGGTTATGCTGGCTCGGCCATCCTTGTCAATAAAAAATGCACATTCTCCCAAATCCCCATCCCCCCGCATGATCGCGACCTTCACGTGGTAGCAATTAAGATTTTTAACTACACAATTGTCTCTGTTTATCTACCACATCCCAAGTCCTCTCAAATTATAGAATTAAAAGATATTCTTACTTCTCTTTCTGGGCCATTTATAATTCTTGGTGACTTCAATGTTCACCACACTTTCTGGGGATCTTATAAATGTGACCATTTGGCTCCTCACTTATTTGATCTCCTGGACGATATCAACCTGTGCGTGCTGAATGATGGCTCACCGACGCGGAGGACTTCACCACTGTGTGGTGGTTCTAGCGTCGTGGATCTGTCGTTGGTTTCGCCTGGTTTGGTGCTGTCTCTCTCGTGGAGGGTCCTACCTAATTGCCATGGGAGCGATCATTTTCCTATTATTGTTTCCTTTCTTTCCTCTTCCTCTCCTGTTAAAGATCCTCCTCCTCTTCTGAAGTACCGCCTGGGTATGGCTGATTGGGATAAGTATGCTAAGCTGGTAGATAGTAAAGTCACGTCTCTTACCCCGATCTCTTCATCTAATTTTCTTGCCTGTTACGATGAGTTTACTCTATGCATTACTTCATCCGCTGACGAATCAATCCCTTTGAAAAATTCAGCTCGGGGCAAAATCTCCTCACCTCCGTGGTGGGACGCGGAATGCTCTGAGAGTGTACGTCTTCGTGACATGGCAGAGAATTCTTTTGCTGGTGATCTAACTTCTTTGGAAAAATATCTGTGTTTTCAGAAGGCGTCTGCGCGTTGCAAGAAGTTACTAGCCAAGAAAAAGGTTATGGGATGGCGTGACTTCTGTGAGTCTCTCGCTCCCCGGTCTCCTGCTTCTTTAGTCTGGAAACGTGTTAAAGCTTATAGAAGGTATCTGCTAAATGATAATAACATAACTTGTAACGACACGTCCTCTTGGCTACCGGATTTTTTTGACAAACTCGCTCCCCCCTCTGTGCCCTACCAGGACTGTCTTCCTACCTCCGCTCCCCCTTCACCTTCTACTCATAGTTTCAACGAGCCCTTTTCATACGCTGAACTATGCTGTGCTCTGGATAACTTAAAAGTCTCATCCCCTGGCATGGACGGGATTCCTTACTCTTTTATTACCAAATCCACAGTGTCAGCGAAATTATACTTTCTGGAAATCATCAACCAGGTATTCACTTCCGGGATCGTTCCTGATTCATGGAAGACCCAAATAGTCGTTCCAATTCTCAAACCTGGAAAAGATCCAAAAGACGCCTCCTCTTATAGGCCTATCGCCCTTTCATCGACTCTCGCCAAAATTCTGGAGCATTTGTTGAAAAACAGATTGGAGTGGTTGTTAGAGAATAGAGGACTATTATCTAAATTTCAGTTTGGTTTCCGTAGAGGTATGGGTACTCTGGATAGCCTTAGCATATTCACCACTGATGTTAGACGAGCTCTCAGTAAGGAAGAGCATGTCATCGGTGTCTTCCTTGACATCTCCTCTGCTTATGATAACGTCCTCCTCCCAATACTCAGGCAGAAAATGCTTCAGCTGAATATCCCGGAGAGGATGGTCAATGTCATCTGCAATCTTCTCATGGCTCGATCTATCGTTGTAAGAGTTCAAGGCTCTCTATCTCCTTCCAGATCCCTATGGAAAGGTCTTCCTCAGGGGTCAGTCCTTAGTCCAATATTATATAACGTGTACACCTTCGATCTCGATAGAACAGTTCTTTGCTTCAGCAACATCCTCCAATACGCGGATGATATTGCTCTGTATGTTTGCTCCTCCTCGTTTACGGAAGCATGTTCCCGGCTCAATTCTGCTCTATACTACCTAAGCATCTGGCTTAGTGATCATGGACTTTCACTATCTGTTCCAAAGTGTAGTGCGGTTGTGTTCTCCCGTAAACGTGCTATACCTACCATTGCGCTAACCATTGATGAACAGCCGGTGACTATCCGTGACAGGGTTAAATTTTTAGGCGTGATCCTCGATAGTAAATTGACTGGTTTGTATCACCTCGAAAATATTGTTGCGAAATGCGAAAAAAACATAAACGTCCTTAGATCTCTGTCTGGGGTTCGTTGGGGCTCCCATCCTTATTGCCAAAGGCTCCTGTACAATGCGATTATTCGTAGTCATTTTGATTACGCCAGCTTTATTTTAGAACCTTGCAGCAAAACTGCTCTACGTATACTGGACAGGTTACAGGCTAAATCCTTGCGAATAATTACAGGAGCGATGAAATCGTCCCCTACGAATGCTCTCCAAGTCGAATGCGTGGAACCTCCACTCCAATTGCGCAGACAGTTTTTGTCGGATAGGTATTATTTTAACATTTTACAAAACTCTTCTCACCCTCTTCATAAAAAACTTAATTCCCTCAATTTATTATCCGCGTCTAGTTATTGGTCACATAAAGACTTGCCGCCTCTCGTCAAGTCTTTTAAAAAAGTCAGTTCCCTTACTATTCACCAGACCCCTAAATCCGCAATTTTTGAATTTCCATTTGAGTCTCTTGTTTTTTGCCCAAAGGTAATATTAAACCTAGGAATAGCCAAGAATTCGCCGGGCGCTGATAAGGAGTTCAACAGGATATTGGAGAAAAACTGGAAGGACTGGCTCCAGCTCTATACTGACGCCTCAAAATTCTCCGATTCTAGCCACGTTGGATCAGCTGTATGGATACCTAAATACAACATCATCCTTAACTTTAAATGCCCCTCTAGCTCTTCAATCTTCACAGGTGAGTCCATTGCCATTTTAGAAGCCGTGTCTTATATAGAATCTCACAAGCTGAACAAATCAATAATATTTTCAGATTCCTTGAGTTGTCTACAAGACTTATTAAAATTGCCTTTCCATTCAAGGGAAATTTTTTATCTCACCCTCAAAACCAAGGAAGCCCTTTATCGATGCCAACAGAGTGGAATTGAGGTTATTCTGGCTTGGATCCCAAGCCACAGTGGTATTCACGGTAACGAAGTGGCTGATCTGTGTGCTAAGGAGGCTATTCGCTTAGGCAACAATTCCCATAACAAGTCTTTCTCCAGAGACATCAGGTCTCTTGCTAAACCACATTTATTCAAATCTTGGAACGAGCACTGGATAATTTCCAAGCAAGCAAAGGGTAAGGTTTATGGAAGTATCCAGCCTACTATACCAACAAGACCCTGGTTTAATAAATATAAAAATTTTGAAAAGTGGGTAACTTCCACTGTTATCCGTTTGCGTCTAGGACACGTGTGCACTCCTGTTTTCTTAGCCAAATTAAGAATCCGTGACCATTCTCTATGCGAATGTGGTGTTGAAGATGGCACAGTAGATCATTTATTTTTTTCCTGTCCTAATATAGGTATATCTCTTTATGATATTCTCCCTCCTAATATTCCCCGCCCCGTGAACGTTAATTACCTCTTAAGTTTAGTCTATACCCCTTTTATTAATATATTATGCAATTTTATTAAACGTTATAACTTAAAATTATAAAAATTTAAGGCAAGTAACCCTACTTTAAGTTTGCTTCTCCATAACCTCTTTACGTGTTACTAACCTATTTGTGACGTCATTTTAACATTGTGTTGTCCTACTTTTAGGTTACTTTTGCAACAGTGGACTACCCACCGAGTATTCTCTGCGAAGAATCTATCTTACATAAAACCGGTTATTTACGTTTACAAACAGTTTTCTTCGGAACTTTGACATTGGCAGAATCATCGTTCAGTAACGATGCAGCCATAAACAACAAGAAAGAAGAAAGAAGATTTCTCGGAATTGTTGTTTTCCATTTCACTACAAAGGAAAGTCATCACGCCCGAATATCGGTGACTTGTTTTGTGTGTAACGTAATGTGATTGCTCTTAACGAGCGCGCGCCTATGTCCGACACGCAGGCAGCGGGCCAGGAGGCCATGTCCGACCGCCGACCGTTCTTCTATCCAGATAGTAGTAGTGATACGGAGGAATACAGACGTGACGAGGATAGACGCAAGAGGCTCTCGAAGAGGAACGGCCCGATGAGGACGCGGATACCTTCGTCGACCATGCCGCCGAAGAACCAGGCGCCCAACACTCCTACTCCGTCAACATCTACAGCACAGGATGCTCCGAGGAATGGGAAGGCTGTAAACCAAATCGAGGATAGAATCACCCTGGTGGTTGACAATACGAGGTTCGTGGTGGACCCTGCGCAGTTTACGGCGCATCCCAACACTATGTTAGGAAGGATGTTCAGTTCAGGTATGTGCTTGTAGATTTCTGATTTGTTTATCTTTTTAATATACCTATCACTCATGAGAAAATTATAATGGCGATAGTCCATACAATTTTTTTCTAAGTCTTCATACAATACGATTTTTTTTTAAGCTCTGGCCCATAATGTTCCCTTAGGTACACTCTAAAAATTTTCTTTTACATTTTGATTTGTTTCCAATTGGTGTGAATTAAAACAAAGTGTGTGTTGGAATATTATTGGGATTTTTTTTTAAGAACATGTCATTCTAATCAAGATAGAACATTCTAGAATGTTGAGACATTCTTATTTTAAATTATTATTGTCTATTGTCTTGTAAGACCCCAATTATGGGCAAAAATACCCACTTAAAAAAGTACAAAAATTAAATAATATATTAATTTTAAAATTGAAATACAAATACAAAATTGAAATATTGCACCAAAATAAAAAAAAAACTAGTTACAAAAGAGACACACAGTTAACAGGCTTTTGTTTTAAAATGTTACTTAATTATTTTATGTTGTTTTTAAAATTGTTTCATAATTTGTATTACAAAACCTATTTACTAATTATATTTTTATACCTTATATCAGTTTGGGTGTAAAATGACCCAGAATCACAGTTTGTGCCTACCTAATTAAATAAAAAATAAAATAAAAGTTAGTGCTCCCATTTAATTAATAAAATATTCTATTCATCAATCACTTAAATTAAGAAAATCTGTAATAAAAGGTGTGCCTATCTCTAAAAGAGATCTCTTCAATCCAACTTTAAATGGTATAAATGGAGATTTAAGAATAAGAATAAAATAAATTTATTGCCAGTGACAATTTAGATTTTTCTATAATTATGAATACGGGCAAAAGGAAATGCCTCAGCTTGTGCTGTGATGGAGCCACGCTGTGGCGCCATCCAGCACTGGTTTTCAGTCATTTCCTCTTCCTGGGATATTGTGCGGAAGTAATAGTCAACGAGGGCTAGACGACATTAAATAGAAATATACAGCAGCTTTAGGTCATCATCATCCATTTAAGAGCCACGCTCTTGTCGCTTTTATCGTTGTTGTTGGTGCTTTAGTCTTGTCTTGTGTTGTTGTTGTCTTGTCTTGTCTTGTGTGCAGCTTTAGGTAAAAACCAATAAAATCAAAAGACAGATTTCTTGTTGGAAAGCATAGAATGTACAAGCAAACATGTTAGGGTTGGTCACAATATGGTATTGTTAATATGTTATTGATTGCAAGGATCAATATGCTACTTTCCAACTAGTCAAATCAGTTACTTTTTACTAAACATCAAAACACAAAATTACTATGGAATTTGTATGAAAAAGCAACCTATGATGTCATGGAAAAATGTAACAAAATGTCACACTTATTATTACATTTTTCTTTATTAAAATGCATAAATAAGTTAAATAGAAAAAATAAAAGTTTTTTTGTCACCTTTAGATCTGTCTTTATTTAGTAATTTGAATTTCATAATTTATCTTGGGTTTAGTCTGCTTCTCACAGATAAAAAAGCATTCTTATTTTGTAAAAATAAATATTTAAAAATCTTATAAAAAAAAAACTATTGGATAATTAATTTAATTGTTAAATGACTAACTACCATTCCATATTTTATTGTTACAACTGTCGAATATCCAATTATGTAATGATAATGATGGATAATAGTGAGAATTGGTTATGACTCGAAATATGAAGTTCAAACAACATTCTTTCATTCATTATTCATAGTCCCACTGCTTTCCACATCAGAAATAAATTAATGACGCAGTCACAACCCACATTAGAATTTCTTGGTTGTGAAAGTCATTATAACGTAAACAATTAGTCATCATTTCATTAGTTATAGGTTTTCATAGTCATATAGGTAGTTTCCAACTAGTCAAATCTGTTTACTAAATGTCAAAACACAAAATTTCTATGGAATTTGTATGAATAAGCAACCTGTGACGTCATTGAGGAGCTCGGTGGCGCAGCGGTAAACGCGCTCGGTCTGCGATTGTTGAAGTTAAGCAACTTTCGCAAAGGCCGGTCATAGGATGGGTGACCACAAAAAAAAAGTTTTCATCTCGAGCTCCTCCGTGCTTCGGAAGGCACGTTAAGCCGTTGGTCCCGGTTATTACTTACTGATGTAAGTAAGTAGTCGTTACATGAGCCATGTCAGGGGCCTTTGGCGGCTCAATACCCTGACACCAGGGTTGATGAAGTTGGTAATTCACAACCCACACGATAGAAGAAGAGAAGACAGTCCCTGTGACTCGCCTCTTCCATCCTGCATTGCCGTACCGATGGACGCGTTGTATATGTGCTATATTAATTTCCAGGGTTAGACTTCACTCATACGAATGAGCGCGGCGAGTACGAGGTGGCAGAGGGCATATCAGCCACGGTGTTCCGCGCCATTCTGGAGTATTACCGCGGGGGCAGCATCAGGTGTCCCCCCACGGTCTCCGTGCAGGAGCTGCGGGAGGCCTGCGACTATCTCCTGGTGCCGTTTGATGCTAACACTGTGAGATGTCAGGTATGCTGTTACTCCAATTTATCCATAGGATAGGCAAAGGTACATCGTCCATGCCCAAGGACGTAATATACGATCCCGACGACCCGATTACTCTAGCCACAGAGGCTGCCAATCAGCTCGCGACCCCGCCGGCGTGGTCGACGATTTCCCTCAATCAGCGCTTATCGCTATCAACCCACTAGGGTCGATTAATTCTTTCAAATATTTTTCCTCTCCGACGACGCCCTGAGCCGAGGTTCGCGCCCATCTGTGCACCCTCAGGCCTGTTGCCTTAAACGTTGTACCGGGTGAGAGCCTTCAGCGCTCCCCATATGTCCGGTCAAGTAGTGAATGCCATCTGCGGCAAATCTACAATAAGTCACGTCAAAATAAAAAAAAATCGTTCTTCTCATCCTACCCTCAGAATCTTCGTGGTCTTCTCCACGAGTTATCCAACGAGGGTGCTAGGAGACAGTTCGAGAGCTTTCTAGAACGTCTGATCCTGCCCCTCATGGTGGTGTCAGCGGAGAGAGGGGACCGAGAGTGCCATGTTGTGGTGTTGTTGGATGACGACGCGGTGGAGTGGGACGAACAGTACCCACCACAGATGGGGGACGAGTATAGTCAAACAGTCCTGTCCACACCATTGTATAGATTCTTCAAATATATTGAGAATAGGTAAGCAACCATTTTTAACGTGTAAGGTGGTTGAGTGTTGGGCTCACGATCCGGAGGACCCGGGTTCGATTCCCGGTGGAGACATATCACAAAAATTACTTTACTGGCTGATCACCAGATAGTCCGAAAGTAAGATGATCCGTGCTTCGGAAGGCACGTTAAGCCGGTGGTCCCGGTTACTACTTACCGATGTAAGTAAGTAGTCGTTACATGAGCCATGTCAGGGGTCTTTGGCGGCTCAATAATAACCCTGACACCAGTAAGAAGACCATTTTTAACGTGTAAGGTCTCAATATTCTAAATCCACAACAAAATATCGATTCAAAATTTTAGGTATTTTTATTAGTTTTATATTGGCAACACTTAAGCCGTGAACTGGGCTGCCCAGCTGCCGGAACGCTTGCCTCTTACTTTGAGGTTGTAGGTTTGAATCCAGCACAGGCCTTAACCGAATGCATATTTGGATCATAAATGATTATCACGTGCTCAGCGGTGAAGGAAAACATCGTGAGGAAACTCACTCACGTTTTTCATTTTAATCCCCATTAATTCCTGTTCAATGATGATGAAATAATTCTGATTTCTGATTTCATTTGCAACAGAGACGTGGCAAAACAAGTGATGAAGGAGCGGGGCCTCAAGAAAATCCGGCTCGGCGTGGAGGGTTACCCGACTTACAAGGAGAAAGTGCGCAAACGCCCTGGGGGTCGAGCAGAGGTCATCTACAACTACGTCCAACGCCCATTCATCCACATGTCCTGGGAGAAGGAGGAGGCGAAGAGTCGGCACGTGGATTTCCAGTGCTTCAAGTCCAAGTCTGTCACGAACTTGGCCGAGGCGACAGCTGATCCGGCTATAGAGCTCGAACCCAACCGAGTGAGAGACGTGAACAGAGAGGCCGTCGAGCCAGAGGTCCAAGAACCTCCGTTGGAAGTGCAGGAGGAGGAGAGAGGGGAGTGATTGAGGGTCGGCTCGTGTGTAGCGAGCAAGGTTCTCATGGCAATGTTCTGTATTGTGTGAGTGAGACGGACTACTGTTGTAGAGTCGATAGTTGACCTTGAAAATCATCTATACAATCGATAATATCGATTCTTGCAATAGTCAGAACTCAGAAGCAAGAATGGCCCCGATTCCTGCAGACACCTAATTTTATTTATTTCTTTAAAAGGAAAGGGACGGATGATTGTCAAGAAGTTAATTTTAAAACGTTAATTTTAAAACCTGCATTATCTAAGCGAATAAAATAGGCATCTCTCGACGTGCTGTCTACTTAACTCTGTCGGGTTATTGGCCGATGTAAAATTTTTAGACGGTTGTTTTAGATTACTGCTTAAAATTGACGTGTATTCCATAAATTTATGCCTGTCGATTACTCGTCCCTTTCTTTTTCAACGGACGAGAAAGTGACAGTGACAAAATAAAATTAGATGGTGTCTGCAGGAATTAGCACTATTAAGTTATTTATTTATTTTATTTGGGACAGCAACAGTCATATAATTGTACAATGTTTGGTTTCATTTACAATAAATAAATAATAAGCCTTGCTTCCGAAACATTATCAGGTTTTTTTTTTTTTTTTATATACCCCTGCCGCACAGGATAGGCAGGGACCTTATCAAAAATTCAAAAATTCAAAAAAAATTCAAAAATATTTATTTTTCAATCACATACATATGTTAACAATCTATCTCTTATGTCTATTCTGCCCGCAAGGGGCCCTACGCTACGCACACTTTCATTCTGTTCCTCTATTACCATGCCAGTTCTCGCTTTTATGCCTCTCGCACTTTCATTCATCTTCTTTCATTCTTTTCATACCTAATTCCCTACTCTACTTCTTATTACTATTAGGAGACGAGACGGACACTGGACACAGGGGTTTTTTTTTTTTTTTTTTTTTTTTTACCAAATTTTTATTAGATTTGTTTTCTTAATCTATTTCTTACATGCTAAACAGTTGTCACTATGTTTAATCTTAATTCTAATTGCTTATATCTATCTATTTTAACATTATCAGGTTAGTTCCAGTTCACTTTATATTAAATCTCTTATTTCGGAGTGCCTCATGGCAAAGGCCTCCTCCAATCCTTTCCAATGCTGGCGATCACGCGCCGCTCTTGTCCAGAAAGGGCCCGCAGTCATCTTGATGTCATCGTCCCATCTTTTCGGTTTACCCCTTTTTCTGGCACCGTCTCTTGGGTACCACTGGGTAATTGTCTGGCTCCACTTCTCCACTTTGGATCTTAGCATATGTCCAGTCCATCTCCATTTCTGCTGGTCTATTCTAGTTAGAACGTCCTAATTTTATCATTTTGTATCTTGTCTTTGAGTTTTAGACCAAGCATGCTTCTTACCATCCATTTCATTTACAATAGGCGTTCACTATATCCCAACAGGGGATAAAAGGATTAGAAAAAGAAGATATACCGCTGTGTACGAATGTATAGCTAAACAAGCCCCAAATTTTCGCCGCATTTTTGTTTCAAACGCTGTATCTATGGTAATGGTAAATCAATGATCGATAGTTTTAAATTAATACTATCGATTTGTGTCTGACTATTGCAAGGACTATCGGTTTTATCCATATTCTGCCAATACTATTCTTTTTTTTAAATATCGATGGTTTATCGAGGGTGGCAACACTAAAACGGACTGTGAAATATCTGTGTGGTGCTTGTGGTCCAAGGACGGTGTGACTGTGAAATTAAGATGTCGCTTTGAAGTTCCTGATACCCAGGTTTGATTGTTTCAATATCCACCACTGCTAAAAAGGTACATGAAATAAGTTATAAGCACCTAATCTAATTTTTTTTGTAAAAAAAGACAGCAAAAATTGTAATGAGATTTGACCCCCACATATGGGGGTGTTTTCTCGATGAAATTACTCGTAGAATCCACCCTTTAAGTTTGTCAGGTCCGAAAAACTATACACTGTGTAGATGGCGCTGTATAACACTGCTTTCGTTTTATCTTCTAATTTCATGGATGAAAGACATATTATGCTTCTTTTATCTTTGTTGTTGGGTGTAAATGATGACCCTTTGTTATGACATGTCATTGTTATTTTACAGAGCAACACGGACCTCCACTGTATGTCGATATATGGACGCTGTGAACTCTGAAATAAATCGAGCCAGGTTAGAGTTAACATCTTAGAATTCGGGTGTAATACATCAACCTTCTCCATTTAGTAAAGTTAGACGGAACTTCTAAGTTATTATTAACGTCTCGTCACACTCCCGGCGTGACGGACTAATAGTGTGACGACTCCCACTTTTCAGCACATTGTAACGTTTACGTCGCGCTTACGCCTCGTCACGCCAGCAATGTGGCGAGAGGTTTATTATACTGTTGCCAAATAATCGATTATTTACCTCTAAATATTGATATGTCTTTCGATAGTATTGCACAATTTGCTAATACAAGTTAAATTATTGTGTACGTTTAAGGTGTTACCACAACGCAGGACGATCGATGTCGGAATCTGTTGTCGACGAGATTTGATTCTACATTTTTAACATTATAGCAAATCATTAAAAGTCTTTAAACGATTTAGTAAACATTTTACCCAACCAAGGTTCGAACCCGAGACACAGTCTGGTTTGATGGTCAAGGTGACTTATCACGCCACAAAGGTCGTTTATAACCTATAACTATAATGTAAAAAAAAAGCTAAATCAGTCGCGTGTGTACACCTTTACGAACCCTGTGCAACAACTAGATTACTCGTTAGTATGTAACCCCCTTTTAAGCTCTCGACACACAGCGGGTGAGACGGGGCGCTTACGCGACGTTTGTAGTTTTAATCAATTTGTCAGATAATGCACCAAACCACCACCACCGAATTCAACTTTATGAGTTTGAATTCATGTTTGGATCATGGATAATTGATATCACGTGGTTTCCAAAATTTCTGGCTCGTCCCCTATTACAAGGGACTTAAACATAGCCGTAGGAGCGGGTGTACTATACACTCTATACTCACTATATACTCTGCGTACCTTCAGGAATACACACGTGATGCTTTGTTATGTATGTGTTGTGAGAGAAAGACGTGGCTTCACGTTCAGTGGGGCAAACGCCCACAGTGTGACATCTCGTTTACATATCCGTATATTACAACAAGTATCGCGCTGAAGTCGCGACGCCCCGTCACACGAACTGTGTGACGAAAGGTATCTAGTTATTACGCGCTGGTTATTATGTGGGCCACATAATTTGCATGTAGCTATACTGTAATACTTGTTGTTATCTTTATAAGCACAAACTATAATCAGACTTTGATATAATACACCTAATGTGATTCTTAATCATCTAAATATAGTCGATTCTGAGATAGGCATTTTATTTAAAAAAAAATCTTGTATTATGGATTTGCGCCCGGTTAATGGTAATAGGCTTGCCAACTATTACATGGGACGTAAACATACCTGGTGAGGAGTGGGTATATACAGTGTGTTAGTGACATCGTAACGAAAACTTTTAGGGATGATTCAGACGATTCTGAGTTAATATACAGTGGAATTTTCCGTCGCAAAAGTATGAGACTGAAAATAATAAAAAAAAACACAAATTTTCAAGAATTTTCCAGTCGGAAATCATCCCGTCTGAATCATCCCCCTCAGTATTCGTTACCATGTCACTAACACCTGTATACTATACAAGTATACACCTTTGCCTACCGCTTCGGGGATATTTAATAGGCGTGCTATGTTGTGTTATTATGTTCTGAAATATCAAAAAAAAATAATAATAATGAACTGCGCTAATCATCAGTTGATGTTTAAAGTCCATTTGGCTCCAAAGAAGTTGCACGTTGAAATTTGTATTGAATTTAAAATTCTGTCGAATAACATTGTAATATTTTTTCTTGTCTTGGCCTACTGTAGCAATCACCTTTAATATTCCAGCCTTTCCGATGTGTTCCATTTAATATTAATAAAATAATAATATAAATATAATAGGATAATGAACAAGATATAGATTTCCCGCGCAATTCATGTGCTTGATTTTTTTCTAATGGCAACACTCAATTTTCCCCCATTAGGATTTAATAAACAAGATATTTCATAGATTTCCCGCGCACTTTCTCAAGTTTCGAGTGCTTAATTTTTTTCTAATGGCAACACTCAATTTTCCCCCATTAGGATTTAATAAACAAGATATTTCATAGATTTCCCGCGCACTTTCTCAAGTTTCGAGTGCTTGATTTTTTTCTAATGGCAACACTCAATTTTCCCCCATTAGGATTTAATAAACAAGATATTTCATAGATTTCCCGCGCACTTTCTCAAGTTTCGAGTGCTTGTTTTTTTTCTAATGGCTACACTCAACTTTTCCCCCCAATATTTTTAGCGCCACTAAAAGACTATGTACCTCTTAAAACGCACATTACCAGTAAACTAATGTTTTTTTGCTGGAAAAAATGTGTTTTGCCTTCAATCAATAATATTTGAGGGTTTAGTGTTAATTAATTATTACAAAATTAATGAAGGATTAATTGTAAATCTTATAAGTTGTGCTTATTTTAGCAATTAGATACAAAATATATCGATTCAGGTAACAAATCAATTTACTTTTAATAGCGTGCTAAAATATTAACAAGATTGGATAGTACTTCGAACACCGTATGTCAAATTCATTACATATCCGAAAAACTTTTGACTTTTATCCAGCTAGAATTTATGTATGTGGCCAATTTACGTAAGTTTTAACTGGATATATGCAAAAAGACTAAATATTCTAGAATATTTTTGCGTTTACAGTAACGCAATTGACTTCCGGTGTTCGAAGATCGACCCGTTAGCGAAACGGGTATTTTGGCACCAGTTACCCGTAGCATAGAACCCGCGCACACGCGAACTGGCTGAGTCGCGGGAATAAAGGTATTAATCATCTCCCTAGTTAGTTATCCCGTTGTTCACAGGGTCCGCTTACCTAACCTTGAAGATTTGAAAGGTCCGGTTTTTACAAAAGCAGGAAAAAAGTTATTAAACTATGAAATAAAAAGTAAATTGTTACCTGGTTCGGTTTCGTCCATTTTAGATAGTTTTTTTTTTAAATAAATATACAATACTGAACTGTACTTTTTTCAAATGACAGATTGTTTTTTTAATGTTCGTAAATGTAGCAATAAAAAATCTACTAGACGGATTTTGATGAGGCTAAGGCATAAACTTAAATACAGAAGTAACCTTGCTTGTATTAAATAACTATAATTTAGTTAATTAAAGACTATTTTGTAGCTTTGAGCGATGAATACTTTGTATCGAATGTATTCGAATGTTATAATGTTTTTTTTATATAAATACGATACATATCATATTCTGTTTTATTTTATTTCATACTTACATCCAGATTTGTTGTACTTTGGGACGCAAAAAGCCTTAAAATATCTGATGAGGAACTTTGCAGGTTGCGTTCCACATGAGCAATGTCAGGGGCTTGATAACGCTGACACCAGGGTCGATGAGGTTGGTCATCTTCCTCACAACGTACACGATAGAAGATGGAAAAAAAAACTCGGGTTGGCTTAAAATATTTTTATTTAAGTAGATTTTTTACACAGTTGACTCGACGGCTCACCACCTATCACGTTGGTCTAACTCCTAGTTGGGTAATTTGGTGCTAATTCCTGCAGACGCCATCTAATTTTAAGTTATACCTGTCATTTTCTTATCCTTTGAAAAAGAAAGGGACGGATAATCGACAGGAATAAAATTTATGGAATACACGTCAATTTTAAGCAGGAATCTAACCGTCTAAAAATTTTACATCGGCCAATAACCCGACAGATTAAGTAGACAGCACGTCCAACGGATTGCATACCAGCGAGATGCCTATTTTATTCGCACGGGTTATTCATTCATTTTTAAATTAACTTGTTGACAATCATCCGTCCCTTTCCTTTTCGGCGGATAAGAAAATGACGGGTATAACTTAAAATAAAATTAGGCGGTATAGGGACGGACGTCGAGGAGGCAAGTAAAACCAGCGAATGCATGATTAATACAGATTATATTGAAAGATCATTACATAGATTATTAGACATACTTAATAGCTATACTTACTACACTACATATGCATTAATCTGTATTAATCATGCATTCGCTGGTTTTACTTGCCTCCTCGACGTCCGTCCCTATAGCGGTGTCTGCAGGAATCGGGGCCATTAATAAACTAATCTCAACTTCGAGACTGCTCTCAAGATCATGTCAATGTGACAGTTCTTATATAAAAACGGGGACTTGAGCATGGTCTTGAGGGCAGCCTCAGCTGAGATCACCCTTAGTTCATCTTGCGATGGACGTAAGTCTGACTACCCCAATTGGCATATAGTGGTGAGCTTTATCATGTGTGTTAGATATTTATAGTTATAGCACAAACCTGACACTTGATACTAAACACCTCGTTTTACACAGACACTACACATTGACGTTATCGTACACGCGCATCTGTGTGTGTGACGTCTGACGCCATACGATTGAAGACTAAAGTAAGACCGAGGGGGGATGAGGTGAATCTAGCTTAGCCGCTGGTGGGGAGCGGCGAGTTGCCGTTCTATATGTAGTTCCTTTGTTATTGGAAGTCAGGATTGACGTAGATACCAATGTCGTATGCAAGTCCTTTTCCTCTCTCACTCTTCATTCGTAGGTTGACGAAGGAGTGGCCGACCCCTCCGGCGGTGATGTTCACGCTTGCTCTGCTATGCAGGGTGTCTAGAGCTTGGATGCCCTGGAACGGGAAACATAACATTAAACCCACACAGCATGGAACCTGTTTGCAACCATGTGGTTGCCTGGAAGAAATTGCATTTAAGGTATAAGACCGTCCAGTTAGGTTAGGTCACACAGGTTAGGGCTCAATACAGGTTAGGTCACATATCTCCGAAAATGCATTTCTCGGGAATGTGGGTTTCCTTACGATGTTTTCCTTCGCCGCTGAGCACGTTTAGGCCTGTGCTGGATTCGAACCCGTGACCTTAAAGTGAGAGGCAAGCGTTCTACTAACTGGGCTACCACGGCTCTTATCATTTAGGTAATCATTACTTTTATAATAAATAAGCTTTTTTACACAAAGTAAGCTTCACATGAGCTTTAAATTTGTTTTCTGACAAATTCAAAATACTGTCTGCTCTTGTATTGTAAAAACCATGAAAAAAAAAGTAAAAACGTATGTTGGCAATTTAAGAAAAAACTAAACTAAACCTGAAATTAAAAAAAAAAGGAACGTCACGCCACTTTAAAAAAAAAAAACGTTTTGGCGCGTATTACGTCTGGGACTTCGAAGAAAAACAAAAACAAGTGAAGACGGATTTTGTCGTGAGAAGTGTAAACTGAAAAACTAGTTTCTGTAAGTATTGGATTTTTATTAATATTACTTATTATAATTCCTAGTAATAATAATTGGTATTCGTAGTAAGAGTGACATTTAATTTAATATTAACTGATTAAAACTGGGTATGTTACTAATATTTACGTTGTATTGTAGATTTTGTTAACACGTACTTATACATAACAACCGATTTAAAACGTTTTAGATCAAATGTTGCCGTTTTAAACCCCCAGTAAATCGTTTTAAATCGTTGAAAACTCGCCTACAACAATAAAAGATAAATAATAAAAAAAAAAATGTTTATTTACTTTAAAAGTAGATTTTTACAATACAAGGGCTCGGGGTCTCCTTTTAAGCAAGAAGTTGCTTGTAGTAGGAGGCTCCGCTCTTCCATAACTATTTTATACATATGTAAACTAATAATTATGTGTACGTGTGTATGTGAGGGTGTGTATGGGTGTGTGTGAGTATGTGTAGTGTATGTGCGCTTATGGTGTATATGTACGTTATATAATTATGTTATTCTATATATTCGTTAGCAAGATAGATTCTACTTCTGCGTAGGTTTTTTGATTTAACCAAGCTGTAACAGATTTTTTACAGTTATAATGTGACATAGGATATATATTTAGTTTTTTATTTAGTAAATTATATATATAAGATGACTGTTTATTGTATTGCCTCATTGCAAATGAAGTTGAAGAATGAAAGAACTGTGTTTTAAACTTCATTATGGGCATTTTTTGGTCACTTGACGTCGCGTTTCGTATTATTACATACATACATACATAAACTCACGCCCGTAATCCCTAGTGGGGTGGGCAGAGCCACAAGTAATCAAAGACAACTTGCAGCCACTGTTGATACGATGTCGTAAGCTGGATATGATGAACCTTATGGTGATAAGGGATCAGCCTATCGCCCATAACATTAGTCCATCATGTTAGAGGACACGGTTTTTCGTATTATTAGTTTATACAATATCAATAGAAAGTACCTATAGAACTAAACACGCTAAGTAAATTATTATCAGTAACAGTATACTTATTACACATTCAAAAATTCTTTACACAGTTTATAGGTACTCCGTTATATTCTTGCCTCGGTCATACATAACATAAACAGCCTACATACGTCCCACTGCTGGGCACAGGCCTCCCCTCAATCAACCGGAGGGAGTATGGAGTATACTCCACTGCGCTGCTCCACTGCGGGTTGGTGGAGGTGTTTTTACGGCTAATAGCCGGGACCAACGGCTTAACGTGCCCTCCGAAGCACGGAATCATCTTACTTTTTCGGACAATCAGGTGATTCAAGCCTGAAAAGTTCTTATCAAACAAAGGACAGTCTCACAAAGTGATTTCGACAATGTCCCCATCGGGAATCGAATCCGGACCTCCAGATCGTGAGCCTAACGCTCTAACCACTAGACCACGAAGGCTGTGCCTCGGTCAAATCAAGAAAATGTAGTTATAATTAAGAAAACTACCGTAAACGTAATTGAGTTTGGTGTGTCCGTGGCTCACGTTCGATAGGTCTCCCATAATACCAGCGCCGCGGCCCGTGCTAAGCACGTGTCACGGCATTATGCTGAGGGAGATCCTTTTTTTATTTTGGGCGCCTCCATTGTGTATTTAATGTCTGTATTATTTGTCTTTTTGTCTTTGTTTTTTTTTTCTATTTTTTTTTATTTCTGTAATGTAAGTTTGTAAAAGTGGCGTCCAATATGGAAATAAATATTTTCTTTCTTTCTTTCTTCTTTAAAACCATTATCATCAATAGCAGCCGTTTTAAATCGAAATAAATGTTTTTTTTTCCGTTTTAAACCGGCCCTACTTCTATATACATGACCCATCGATTAAAGAGGTCGTTAGTGGAAAGTTGTTGCAGGAAAACTCGCCACAACAATTGATCAAATGTTTATAAACCGCTTCTGGTAATATTTGCACAGAAATGACTGAATATGCAACTGTATTATGTTCCATACCAAACAACGAAGTCAGTTTGCATCTATCAGTCTTTTTTTAACAGTCAACACTTGGCCAGACAAAAGGGAGTAACTTCTTCTATCCTACTTGCAAATTCATAATCAAAGAAGGACTTTCCAGGCTACGTTTTCCAAACAAACTGTAGATGGCGCTATAGGTACAGTTTTGTTTTCGTCTAACCTTCTAATTTCATGGATGACAGACATATGCATCTTTTATTTAAGTATTTGGTTTTGGGTATAAATGATGACCCTTTTGAGGAACTCGGCGGCGCAGCGGTAAACGCGCTCGGTCTGCGATTGTTGAAGTTAAGCAACTTTCGCAAAGGCCGGTCATAGGATAGCTGACCACAAAAAATAAGTTTTCATCTCGAGCTCCTCCGTGCTTCGGAAGGCACGTTAAACCGTTGGTCTCGGCTGCATTAGCAGTCGTTGATAACCATCAATCCGCACTGGGCCCGCGTGATGGTTTAAGGCCCGTTCTCGCTATCCATCCATAGGGAAGGCCCGTGCCCCAGCAGTGGGGACGTTAATGGGCTGATGATGATGATGACCATTCATTACACCCAGGTACAACACATCTTCCACCCATTATTATTCTGATCAAAATAAAGAGAAGCACTATAAGTAGGTAGTATCGTAATTCTATAAGTACAATGATTTTTATGTACGGCCGCGAGTACTAATATGTATACAGACCTACACTTTGATACCATGTCACATTAACTTTTTTGACGAATTAAACCGTCATCATTATCATCATCATCAGCCTATGAACGTCCCCACTGCTGGGGCACGGGCGTTCCCTATGGATGGATAGGGAGATCGGGCCTTAAACCATCACGCGGGCCGCGGGCCCAGTGCGGATTGATGGTTATTAACGATTGCTAATGCAGCCGGGACCAACGGCTTAACGTGCCTTCCGAAGCACGGATCATCATACTTTTTTGATTCAAATATATTTTGTTTATATATGTAACTCTATCTGATAGATACCTACATTGCTTATTTGCGCTATGAGTCATGTCAGCTTCGCGGGATCCAACAGACGGAAAATTAAGGAGCGACTGAAAAACAGCGTCTGTTTCTTCGGAAATAGACACAATGCTGAGTTCGTGTCCTATTCACTGCTGTGCCACATTATGTACTTACTGAGTTTAAAAAAATGTTTTATGATATTTTGTTGTTTTTACTCTGTTTGTAACACTTCGTATGTAATGTGTCACAATTTGTTGAATAAACATTTTTTCTCTCTCTCTCTTTTTGGACAATCAGGTGATCAGCCTGTAATGTCCTAACCAAACTAGGGATCACAAAGTGATTTTTGTGATATGTCCCCACTAGGATTCGAACCCGGGACCTTCGGATCGTGAGGGACCGCCCAACGCTCAACCACTGGACCACGGAGGTCATTATTTAGTTATAATGCTTAACGGGGTAGGCAGAGCGCGCTTGTTTTGACGTATATTATGAAGCGCATGGTAACAGGTGTCATGTTATCAGCCCATCGGATCTATAAGTCTCTCTTCATTTAAGAGCTGCGCTCTTGTCGGTGGAGTAATCGCCTCCGTTTTCATTTCCTTCCCCTCAACCCCCCTTCCCTTCTTCCTCTTCCTTTTTCGTTTTCTTCCTTTTCTTTTTCCTTCCCTTTTCTTTTTTTTGATCTATAATTATGTTTCTATAATAACTATTGTTTTGTCATACATTGTTTAAAGTTTACGCGGTTATTATCAGAATTAAAACACATAATAACACATAAAATTCTTACCGCTTTTAAACGAACCCTTTATTATGTGTTTTAATAGGTGTTGAGGGGACGGGTGCAGGATACACGTAGATCCCCTTCTCAATAATAGAACAATAATAGAATAATAGAACTCCACTTGGACGAATAGTTTATTAGAGTATAAGTAGGTATGTTTCTATAAAAAAGTATTGCTTTTTTTAAACTCACCTGAATTTTTTTATACTCCGGTCCTGAGTAGAAATAATATTTGACTCTCTTCATAAACGGAAAGGCATTATACTCCACCATCTCATGTTTAGCTAATAGCACTCTGTTGGCCACATTCCCCACCACCAAATGATCTCCACTGACACTGCACAGCGCAATAAGCAAGGTAATTGCCAATACTACCACTTTCATGATTAAAAGTTACAAAATAATCACGACTTTATCAAGAAAATTCGCTCAATAAATAACTTTAAATTACTTTTTCTTAAGTTTAACTGACTAGGTGTGACTTATTCTCGAATTTTACGCGTTATAACGCAGCCGTGGTTTATTAAGCATTGAGAAACGATAATATACCGATAAAAGGTCGACTAGATATCGGAGGTCGCTTGACTTTTGATGAGTAAGTATGCAGTACTAACAGCTAGTAACACAACTTTGGTTTAGCCTTGACATAACTATTTTAACGGCCTCTGTCGTCCAGTGGTTGAGCGTTGGACTCACGAATCATGGATGGAATCACGGGTTCAAATCTCGGTGGGGACATATCACAAAAACCACTTTGTAATCCCTAGTTTGGTTAGGACATTACAGGCTGATCACCTGATTGTCCAAAAGTAAGATGATCCGTGATTCGGAAGGCATGTTAAGCCGTTCTCAGGGATGGTACTGAAAAGTATCGGCGTCCAAAGGACGTAATATACGATCCCGACGACCCGATTACTTTAGCCATAGAGGCGGCCAATCAGCTCGCGACACCAAACATTTTAGAAGCCCGATACCGACCCCGCTGGCGTGGTCGACGATTTCCCTCATTCAGCGCTTATCCCTATCGACCAACTAGGGTCGATTAATTCTTTCAAATATGCTTCCTCCCAGACGACGCCCTGAGCCGAGTTTCGCGCCCAACTGGGCGCCCTCAGGCCTGTTGTCTTAAATTTTGTACTGGGTGAGAGCCCTCATCGCTCCCCATTTGTCCGGCCAAGTAGTTAATGCCATCTGCGGCAAATCTACTATAAGTCACGTCAAAAAAAAACAATATATTATTTTATTTGTATTATAGTATTATTATACATACATACATACATAAACTCACGCCCGTAATTCCTAATGGGGTGGGCAGAGCCACAAGTAATCAAAGACAACTTGCAGCCACTGTTGATACGAAGTCCTAAGCTGGATATGATGAACCTTATGGTGATTAGGGATCAGCCTATCGCCCATAACAGTATTATTATAGTAACATTTATATTATATTATATAATATTTAAGTATTTGATGTTCCGAGATGGATGTTAAAACTAATTTAAGCTGATATACTGTCATTGTATACATTATGTGTGTATATTGGTTTTTCCTTGTTGGATTTGTACATGCGCTTGCGTCGCAAGAATTTAACTGGAATCTGTTCAATGACTAATAAAACCTCTCTTGATATCATAATTGTTTATTTCTAAGTTATTACTTCTCTCTCTCTCTATTTAAGAGCTGCGCTCTTGTCGGTGGAGTAACCGCCATTCCTCTCTTCTTCCCGCCAAAACCTTCACCTCCCGATACGACACGACCTGCACCTTCTCTTTTATTTGTTTCATAAATGTTATCCTAGGTCTACCCCTTCCTCTCTTCCCTTCAAGATATTACTTATCTAACTTAATTTAGGTTTAAGTAAGTACATAATTGGGCAAAGGCAAGAGGGAAACCACTGCCCTATTTTTCCCTAAAAAGTAGCATGGAGAATGCTACACCGACAAGAGCGTGGCTCTTAAACCTGAAGATTTGACAGGTCCGGTTTTTTTACAGAAGCGACTGCCTGTCTGACCTTGCAACCCGCGAAGGGAAAATCAGCCGAATACAGGTTAGACATACCTCAGAATATATTTCTCGGGAATGTGGGTTTCCTCACGATGTCTTCCTTCACCGCTGAGCACATAGTAATCATATATAATTCAAAAATGAGTTCGGGAAATTCGACAATCATTGGTTTAGGCATGTGCTGGATTCGAACCTGCGACCTCAAAGTGAGAGGCAAGCGTTCTACCAACTGAGGTACTGGGCTATTACGGATCTTATTAGTTATTTTAGTAAGTATTTACTTACATAAGTATAATAATACATTCCTACTAATGCGATGTTCGGAATTAATAACAATAGATACTTAACAGCCTCCGTGGTCTAGTGGTTAGAGCGTTAGGCTCACGATCTGGAGGTCCGGGTTCGATTCCCGATGGGGACATTGTCGAAATCACTTTATGAGGTCCTTTGTTTGGTAAGAACTTTTCAGGCTTGAATCACCTGATTGTCCGAAAAAGTAAGATGATTCCGTGCTTCGGAGGGCACGTTAAGCCGTTGGTCCCGGCTATTAGCCGTAAAAACACCTCCACCAACCCGCAGTAGAGCGGCGTGGTGGGGTATGCTCCATACCCCCTCCGGTTGATTGAGGGGAGGCCTGTGCCCAGCAGTGGGACGTATATAGGAATAAAGAAAAAAATATACTTATCAAGAAGTTCGCGTAAAGAAGATTGCATATTATAGAAGATAACATACTCCTTTGTCGTTCGTACAATCAAATCTGTCTTCTTTTTCTTCTTCCAAAACGCCAGGGGATTCAAAATGACGTTTGACATTTAGAAAACAATTGCAAATCAATGCCCTTCATAGATTTGCATTCCCGTTGTGAAGAATATTTGTTTTTTTGTACGTATAGCTCTATTTTATGGTATCATGCAAGGTTTGAATTTGTTAATACATAGCAAATGTTATTTTCCAATTTTTTATGGTGAGTACTACTTTAATCTTTATGTACTTAATGCGTGTTTGTCTGAGGTAAAAAGCGCACCGCGTTTAATCTCTCAGGGATATATAGTCGAGCGTAGAAGCACGCTATAAATTGTGTTCATTGATTTAAAAATAAATACTTATATCTTTGGAAAATCTAAATAAAATTATCTCTTTACCGTAAAAAATAGTAGGTAAATGCGTTAAGTATAGAAACATGAATCTTAACGAAATACCCCGAAATGGAAGTTGCAAAATTCAGAATTTCGAATTTGTAACAGTTTGACGTTTTGTTTGACAGATAGCCTTTCGTGTAAGTATACTTATTTCGAATATTATAGCCATTTTTTTACCCCAACAAGGACCGTGGGCATGGGTATATGTATGTATGTTCTGAAATGCATTATTTGGCATCTATCGTGATAATTTGTGGTCCCATCTTTGATCGGATAAGACGTCATCGTATTTATAAGTAGTGGAGACACTCGGGGACCGATGTTGGAGGTGGTTTTGGCTCCAGTAAATAAAACTCCTTCGAGATGATGTTTAAAGTGGACTGTACTGAATTAAATGTAGGAAATTATTTACATAAAGAGAACTTGCCTCGTCGGCAAAGTCCGTGGCGTAAAATAATATTGCCAGATCAAAATAAATTACTTACTTACTTATTTCCCCACACAAAAACATGTAAATAAAACTTTGATGTTGCCAACAATAAGTCTACCATCGAAATATTAGGGTCATTTAACATCAAGAGTGATACAGCAGGTACTATTTCGGTATCATTCCGTTAAAATTATACAAGTTTCCTCTATTTCAGTTTATTTTATCTGATGGTGCTTATTAACTGCCATACTATATCTAAAAGTATTGCAAACGACGAACGATTGGATGAGATAATTGATAGTATCAACGACTTTGAATATACCACCGAGCACAGCGCAAGACATGACAGGTTCCACCACAAACACAGGCGAGAGGACGCCAAAGAGATCACCACAAAGACCCAGAAGTCTAAGACTTCTTCTACACAGAAGACAACCAAACACGACAGCGAAAAGAGCAAGGATTCAACAACCCACTCCCACGCGACGACCCATGAGCTGGTTAAGAATGTAGACAAGTCTGCAACTGCAGGCACCACTTTGGTAGGCGATCTATGGAGGCGAATCCACTTGAAACTCAGCAGGAAGCTGGACAAACCCGCTAAGAAATCCAATGAAAAGAAGAGGAAAGCTCGTAACAAACAGAAGGAGAGGGATATAGTCGCTACTACCCCCGATACAAGAGCTCTAAACGACTATGAATCATTCAAACGACGCACTAACAAGCGACGTGCGAAAGCCAAATTCGTTTACGACAAGAAAAAGCGACATGCGCTTCAAGATGACAATAATGATATCAATGTGAAATACAATATGCAGAACACCACGCCAACTGGGTTCACGGAGAAGTTGAAAAGACAAGAAACTTTAAAATGGAAACCGATTCGGAACATGACAGATAATTTTAAAACTACAAGTTTTAAAACTTACGTACCGGTTTTCAGTGAGGATATTATTACGGCGACAGAGAAACTTGGCACCCATACTGATAATAGCTACATGCCTAATTGGGATAAGCAGAAAATAGTTGTATACAATTACACGCCTTACACGTCTGAATATAATTCCAACAATAAACAAGGTGCTCCCACTGAGTCTTTTATGGAGGAAATGACAGAATATGCTGGTACGGCAGCTATAGAGGTCCTGCTAAACAAGATAAAAATAAATGCTATTAAAATGATATCGGAACAGAACCCGTCCGTCAGTGATATTGTTACAAATTCTGTCACCGAAACAACCTTCTCTTCAGATCCCATACTCTCCCATATCGACGTGGCTAAGCCGGAGGTCGGATTTGTAAAAAATGAGTTTGAAAATGAAACAGCCTTTAACAGTCTAGATGAAGCAGGCTTGAGTGATAACGAATCGCTAGCCGTAACTTTTGCTAATGATCACAATATTAACGCCAGATCTGTTCGTGACAACTTGTACACTATGGCTTGTGACATAGAAGACAAACTTGAGAAGGAGATCAAGTGCGCATATAAAAAAGCTAAGCACAAATTCACGGATCAAATATCGAAAGAAATAAGCGAAGTTAAGCACGCCACCAAGAAAGTTGTTGAGCAAGCTTCGAAAGAGTTGAAGAAGGTGGCCGATTACATCGAGTCTTCAACTACAGCTAAAACTTGCAGTCACAAGATAGATAGCACAAAGCACTTACACAAGACATCAAAGATGACTACATCTAGACACCACCGTGCGACAAGCACTGAAGACTTGGAGAATAAGATCCAGAGGAGTTACTCGACTAGATATCATACACCCATCACAACAGAGTACACTTTACCAGCGCTGGACGATGACTATGCAATGCTGAATCTATTTGAAAGAGTATTAGCTAAAACTCACGAAGATAATGTGATGAAAATGCTGACGACTCGATCGCAGCCAAAGCGTCGAGCCTCTAGAACGATCAAGATTTCTAAGCGAAATCTCGAGACACTCGAAGATTTGGCTTTGAAGGAGAGTATGAGGAAACTTGATGATGGTGAAGAGGTTCCGGACGATCTCACTATATACGATGATGAGGTGGGAGGCAGCAACAACGGTAACAATAGAGAGAGCGACAGCAAAGACTCCAATAACACCAGCGAGATTTACTACAGCAGCACCTTGAATCCTACAGAAACCTTCATCCACACTCCAGATAATTATCGGTCTACCGAAGACACCAGCTTCGAAAGTCTGACTAACAAGCTATCTTACAACGAATTTGTGAATGGATATAAGAGTTATCTGAAGTTTGCTAAAGAGTTGAATGATCAGAATTTTTCTGATCACGTTCGCTATCAAGCGCACAGACACCATAGCGTTGACGACGTAGGGAAGTACATCTTGAACAAACTCCCACCGGTGCCAAATTACGAATTCCCATCAAGAAAAAAGAGACATTTCTTTGACGATTCCGATTCAGAAGATCAGGACATATCGACGAAGAGTGACGAGTCTTGGTTCAAGAAGCATTTTTACTTGTTCCTCGATAATGGTCCCCAGAAGAAGTTTCATACTTCGCAGACGGTGTCATTGAAGTATCCTGTCGGGGAACCAGAAACGACGATATTAGCATCAAAAGTAGACAAAAGGACTGAAGCTTGGAAAGACGACGATTCCACTTTCAAGTTCAAAATTAGTTTCGATGCTCCAGGCACTGAAATGCCTGACGCAGTTGACCTTGATGACATGTCAAGGACTTTGGAGAATGAGAAACAGATGTACAGTGCAAACCGTAAGTATGATGGACTATACATTTATTTTTTAGTACAGTTTTCACGATGCGGCTCATCGCCTATCACGTTGATCTAACAGAAAGCTCGGTGAGATGTGAGTGCTTAGGTGGGTGGGTGCTCTGGTAAGTACCTAGAATACCACTGAGTGTTAAAACATAAAATTAAATAGGTGTGTCATTCTCACAGATGCGTTTTGTAAACTTAGCCGATGACTGGACTATCACATTTTTACCGCGAGATAATTTATTAAGATCAAATTGTGCCCAGGGATACACAAAGCAATTATTTTGTATCATCATCCACCTGTCCTTATCCCACTCTAGGTGGAATCGGCACAACTTGTATTCCTCTTCCATTTTTTATGTCAATCGTTATATCAGTCATCATCATCAATTTAAGAGCCACGCTCTTGTCGGTGTAGCATTTTCCATTCCAGTCTATCAAAGGCCAATTCCTTGACTTCCCTATAAGACACGACGTTAACCTTTTCTTTAATCTGTTCCATGTAAGCTCTTCTTGGTCTTCCCCTTCCTCTCTTTCCTTCTAGCTTTCCTTCTATGATGTTATATCAGTACTCACACAAAAAAGATAAATAATTATAACTTTATTTTTGTTTTAATATTTTTTTTTATTCCCACAGAAACTCTGAAAGAGGGCATGGTGAACACAGAAACAAAAGAGCAGGAGTTTAATTTCAAAGAAGCCATGGCCAACCCGGTAAACATGAAAGAATACAAACCAGATACAATGAAAGACACTTACCGGGATGAAGTTCGCATTGAAGAAATGAGCACCACAGAATATGCTCGACCTTTAAACAACATGGTTGTACTTAAAAGTGCACAGCATTATTTGAACAAGATCCTCGGACGGTCTTCAAACAAACATGCTTTTAATGAGACTAATCCTGATGAGATTATAATGGATGTGACTTACGATGATGCTATACATAGATATAAGAGAAGCGATACGAGGGAAGTAAAGGGTGTCCACTTAAAGAACTACGTGCAAAAAGACTCGTTTGAACACAGAAAATCAACAGTACCAAACAATTTATTCGACCAAGCCGCTGTGAACCATGATGACACTTTGAAATTCAAGAACTTTGGCTACGTGGACGTGGACTTAGTCGCAAAGTCGACGCAGAAGCAGAAGTCTAAAAAACCGAGTAAAATAAAGAAGTTTTTGAACAAGTTGTGCCGCAGAAAGAAGAAGGAGAAGAAGAAACCAAAACGAGCTGCCAGGAAGGAGAGGTATAATCCGTTTAAGAGACTGAAGGAAATGTTCAAGAAACCGTCGAGGGCGCCAGCGAACTTTGACGCGGATTACAATATCATTACCACTGAGTTGACATCGTTTAAAGTAATTAAGTATGATAAAGTACCAAGCATGGCTGAAATGTATAAGCAAGTGCCAAATATAACAGGAGAGGAACGGGGTCAGTACAGTATTGACAGTATGCTTACATACTCCCATAAAATGGCATCTGCACCTACCACTTGGAAACCTCTCAATAATTCGGGCTCTGTCCAAAGTTTCACAGTCTATTCTGGTAAATACCTAATGACATTTTTGTAACCTCCAGTAGCCCTGCTTCGAAACAATATATTGTTGTCCCTTTCATTACCTTGTAGACTTTGACTGTTTTTGGTCTTGTTACACCCGTTATTTTCTTGTCAATCAGCCTCTAGGTTCCATTAATGGACTGTCTATGCCAAATGATACTATCTTGCCAGTTGCATCTTGAATTATGATTAACAGCGGTTTCCTCTTTTCAGACGCGGACAATAATTTCAGAGTCAAAATGAAGAATTTCAACGTGAACCAAAATCCTTTCCAAATTAATTTGCAGCAGACGACAGGCCCGTCCCAAGAAGCATTCACTCCATACAACCCAATCTTCACTCAACCGTACACCACACCTGTATATTCTCCAGCATTTTCTCCCCCATACACCACTTATTCACCAACTTACAAAGAAACTCAATTCAGTCCAACTTACACCTCAACTGACATTCCAAGTTACACGCCATACAAACCCACTTACACCCCAAGTTACACGCCCAGTTACAGCTCAAGCTATCCGAATTACAAACCGGCTTATTTAAATTACAAGCCCACTTATCCAAATTACAAAGTTACTTATCCCAGTTACAAACCCACATTCAGCACAAATTACAAACCTATTTACAACCCAAACTACTCGAGTGACTTCCAAAACGAAGTGCCTACGCAGAACCTAATGAGGATTCCTGGACATCAAATGACAGTAGCCCCTGGATCGTTTGACGAATTTATGAAAGCAATAGACACCGGCTCGAAGAAAGCAAAAACACAACAGACCACAACTCCTATTAAAACAACGTTGACGACTGTAAAAACGACTAGCAAAACTCCTATGGTTGACATCAAAAACGTTAAAATGCCAGCATTCGTTTCCCGACAGAAGTTCAGACCGTTGATTGAAGACATAACCGTTCAGGCATTCACAAGATCCCCTTCCAGGGCAACTAAAGATGACTTCTTCAGAACTAAGAATGAATTCAACGCAGTCATTGTCAAACCTCAAATGAAAACCAACCACCACAATGCTCGTTTGTTAGTAACAAGAGAGAATAAAAAGAAGATATTGACAGCAGAAGATAGAAGGAAGCTTCAGGAAGAAATAAAGCGGTTGACTGAAGGAGCGAAACCTTCAATACAAGATCAGGAAGAAGCGATGACAACTGAAGAAAGCAGGCTACAGCAAGAAGACGAAAAGATTATGAATGAGCAAAAGAAATTAGCAGCAGCAAAACCTGAAGATGCAGCAATGATGACGTCTAAGAAGTATCAAGCCTACCCTGATTATTTCAGTGATTTCATAAATTGGCACAAAGATATTCTGAACATGGACACCGTGTCCAACCCAATGTGGGAAGATGTCATGAAGACAATAGTCGATGACGTAACAACTCCGAATATCAACAAACTAAGAGAGCAGCTTATGCAGATGAAAACTTACTTTGAACCTGACTCCAAAGCAGAAAAGAAGAAAGTGTTAAAAGTCACGAATGAATTGAAAGGAGTTCAGGAAAAGGCAAAGTCTAAAGCTAAGCAGAAGTTTACTTCGACAACAGCCACAGCGAAAGCCAAGGGCAAACAGGAGAGGACACAGAAAGAAGCAAAAATGTTGTATGAATATAAGAAGTTTGAGCACTATAGTCCTATGAAAGCCAAGTCCGAGACGCACTTTAACAACTTAGGTAAGTTTACTATCGTTACCATTTTCAAGAGCAATCCCAACCTAACAGGAAGGTTAAAACAGGTCATAGTGAAGCGATTCATCAAGAAAGCACTTGTATATTTTTATTGTTCATAAGTGTAACTAAGTATTCTAAGTTTACACAAGATAAGGTACGGTACGGTTAAATAAATTGAAAGTCACCTGTCAAGTCGTTTAGCAAAATTGTTAAAATTATTTCCCATAAGCAGTATTTTTGCTCAGGTAAGTATGTTTGTTTTTTCTTTGACTGTGTCGAGAAAACAGCTATCAAGTCACTTACTTGTAAGCGCAAATGTCAAATTGTAATACTTACTTATTGCTTTTTAGATGAATTGTTTCGATGTGGCTTTTTTGAGGCCCAGAAGGGCCAACGTTTTCCTACTCCAGATTAGTTTAGATTCGGCGTTAGCCCGCTATGCACAGATTCCTTCTAAAATAATCTCAATTCTGAGACAACGTTCTGATCGGAACTTCACTCCCAGAAGTCGCAGCTGAGCACAGTTAGGCATGCGGTTAAAAAAACATAACTTATTTGAGGTTTTACGCCTACAACTCTCCGCTCTTCACCAGCGACTGCGCTAGGTTTACCTCACCCCCTTCGGTCTTATTTTAGTCTTCACTCCGTAGTCCAGTGGTTGAGCGTTGGGCTCACGATCCGAGGTCCCGGGTTCGAAACCCGGTGGGGACACATCACAAAAATCACTTTGTGATCCCTAGTTTGTTAAGGACATTACAGGCTGATCACCTGATTGTCCAAAAAGTAAGATGATCCGTGCTTCGGAAGGCACGTTAAGCCGTTGGTCCCATTTACTACTTACTGGTGTTGCCTTTGGCAGCTCAATACTAACCTTGACAGCAGGTGATGGGCCTTGATGAGGTTGGCAATTCACCTCACAACCCACACGATAGAAGATCGTACGGGCGTCAGGGTCACACACACAGATGCGCGTGTACGATGACGTCAATGTGTAGTGTCTGTGTAAAACGAGGTGTTTTGTATGAAGTGGCCGGGGTATGCTTTAGGTCACAAGCCCATAATATTTAGGTAATCCACGCTGTTCCACTTTACATCCGTTATATATTCTGAAAAATTCAAATTAATTGGGCTTTGGTCTTTGGAGATGTGTTGGTTGGTCTTTCATTTATCAACCTGATGCTATCCCTTCCCAGAGTGGTTGGAGAACGACGCATCCACCACAATGCGATCCGATTTCCGTCGTTCAGTCCACGGAGAGTTGGTTGGCGGAGGTCGCCATCATACGCACCAGATCAAAAGTAATTATGGCTGTTATTTCCATATTCTGGAGGAATTTTATCGCCTGGTAGTTGCGGCTTCCGAATACATCCCGCTTAGGGACGGTATTGAAAAGTATCGGCGCCCGAAGGACGTATACTTACCTGAAAATCAGATTACTCTAGCCATAGAGGCGGCCAATCAGCTCGCGACAACACTTCAAGACCCCGATACCGACCACGCGGGCGTGGTCGACGATTTCCTTCATTCACTAGGGTCGATTAATTCGTTCACGTAATTTTAATCCTCTCAGATTGTGTTCTCTTAAAGTTTGTCCTCAGCGCTCCCAATTTGTCCGGCCAAGTAGTTAATGCTATCTGCGGCAAATCGACAATATGTTACGTGAAAAAAAGAAGCTATGGGTTGAATTCCTTGTGCCAAAAGAGTTGATACCATTAACTTCTTGAGGCCAATAGCCAGACACAATAGTTTAACAGCGGGTTTGGATTTTAAAAAGGCATTCAGAGAGTGGAGCAGCGTGGTGGAGTATGCTTCTCATCCTGTGATGAGCTCGCTCCATCTTAGGCCTCGTCAATGCCTTCAGGCAAGTCTGGGGCCAAGAGAAAACCCATCAAAGGTAAAAATTAACCATTTTTTTTATTTTTCAGAATACAAATCGAGCAAAAACAACAAGCAATATAAATCAGATTCTGGGTCTAATAATGACAACTTTTTGACGAAGGAAATGAAAAGCAAGCTTGCTGGCTTTATGAAACAAAGTGGTAAGTAATGATAACATTGTTTTAAGTTTACGCGGTTATTATCATACATAAACTCACGCCTATTTCCCACCGGGGTAAGCAGAGACTATAGAATTCCATTTGCTTCGCTCCTGACACACTTCTCTTGCTTCCTCCACATTCATCAATCGCTTCATACACGCACGCCGGTTCAGAGTAGATCGTATTGAACCTTTTCTAAGGACATCTCTAATTTGGTCATCGTAAGTCCTTCTCATAAATTAAATAAAATCATAAATTTAATAAATTATGGAACTACCTACTCCACTCCAATCTCATCAGTCATCCCGAGATCATGATACTTGCAACAGTGTCGAAATATCGGGAGTCTCATATCCCTGTTTTAAACGCGGTAAGAACCCGTTATTATTGTGTTTTAATTAAGTAATGATAATTTTATTTACTGATATTATAACAAAGAACAACAAAAAAGTTCAGGTATATTTCTAGCGATATTTCCATTATTATTAAGTACACATATAATATAAACTCACGACTATACAGGGTGTTAGTGACATTTTAACGAATACTCAGGGGAATGAATCAGACCATGATTCTGAGTTAATATCATTAAATTATTTTCACTTGATATCAACTCAGGATCATGGCTTGAATCACGCTTCAGTTTTCGTTACGATATCACTAACACCCTGTATACCAATGGAGTGTCAAGATGAACTAAGTATCCACACCTCACCGAGCGTTCTGTTAGACCAACGTGATAGGTGGTGAGCCGTATCGCCGTCTGTAATGGTCTCCATCAAACCAGCTATGGTAACTGCACCCGGGGTTCGAACCGGAACTCCCCGTTGGAAAAGCAAGCCGGTGAACCACAGGACCATTTTTTTTCGAAAAAACGTTTTGAAGCTAATTTGAGCCATTGGGCAATGGTTGGCAGACCTAGGTCAATGTGCAGATTTTCATTGCGAAGGAACCACGGAGCTCCCGTGGCTTTCTGCATGAAACGATTTTGTAATACCTGTAGACGGTGGATTTGAAGGTCATGATCGGACGGATGCAAGTCGGGTAGATTTTCACCTTATTCCTAAGGGACAATTTACTACGCTTGTTAAGGAGACAATGAAGACGGCCCATTCAAACGCAGCGCGATCGCGCACACGTTTGATATCGGCCTTGAAAGTAAGACGTCTATCTAAGACTACGCCGAGATATTTGACTTGCTCTTCCCAAGGGATCGGCTTGCACAGGACCATTATTATTACCTTTAAATATAATTTTCAGCCAAAGCCCAAGCTGTTCTGACATCAGTTGCGACAGCGAGCGAGAGAATACCAGCCAAACTACATGGAACAGTAAGTTGAAATTACCTTGGCATTACAGAGACGATTCTTCGACATTGGTTTTTATAACCACTGGATATGAATCCCTGTCTGAAAAGATTCTTCAAGAGATAATCAATCTTCTATCGTGTTGGTTGTGAGGTGGATTACCAACGTGAGCAAACATGTCAGGGCTATTATTGAGCCACCAAACGCCCCTGACATGAATCTTGTAAGGAATAATACCAGGGACGGCAACTCTCCGCTCCCCACCAGCGGCTGAGCTAGGTTTACCTCGCCTCCCTCGGTCTTACTTTAGTCTTCAATCGTATGAGCGTCTGACGTCACACACAGATGCGCGTTTATGAATAACGTCAATGTGTATAGTCTGTGTAAAACGAGGAGTTTTGTATGAAGTGTCCGGGGTGTTCTGTTACCAATTCTGTCTACTCAGCCTGTATCCACACACTGCTGGGTATATGCCTCCTCTCTTTCACGCCATCCTTTCCAGTCCTGTGAAATCTCATCCACTGCTTTCCGGCATAACCTCTCCATGTCATCCGACTATCGGGCTGGTGGTCTGATTCGATATCGCATACCATCATGTGGCCACCATTCTGTAACTGCCTTAGTCCATCTGTTGTCTTCCCGCCTTAACATCTCCAATTTGGCCAAGCGATCTTTGAATTTAGTGCGTTGCCGAATTTTAACGTTTAGTATACGTTCCACTTACCAGATGCCTAAAAGCTTCATCATTATAACTTCATCATTGTTTTGTTTCTAGTCACCAAAAATGAAGATCAGCCCACCGCCTGAGCAGTACTTCACGACGCCAGTGCCAATGCCTTCCACAGACTTCGACAAGTTTCTGAAAGAGAACCAAATTGACGTCCAATCCGTCACTTCGCCGTTCACAGAACTCTCTAGTTTCGAAGAAGACTTCCTAGCGAAGAAAGCTCACAAATCTAAACTAATGGACATGAACGGTCATACTGCTGTGCACGTAAAGCCGAAAATTGGTCGTGTGCATACAGCAAAGCCGAATAAGGGTACCGCTAGAGGAATGTTTGCTGACGATTTTAAAATTCTCACTGGTCTATCTACAGCTGGACAGAGAGAAGACCCTGACATAGACTACTTTGATCAACTTGAGAGCAATATAGTCGATGATAACAAGATCGCCAGATCTAAACGGATGGATATACTTTACGGTTCTGATGTCGAAGACGATTCTTCAAAGCCTAAAAGGAAGATTAAGTTGTTCAAAGAAAACCAGGATACTACTTACAACTCTGCAGAGATTTTAGCCACGAGCAACATTGGTCCTGAAGATTTTGATATCACAATTATAGATTTAGACGAATCTACTCAAGACGAAGGAGGCGAAAAGGAATTCGACGCAACAGCTCTCTATCAGCATTACACTGAGACACCAAAAGTCACAACTGAAATAAAGCCGCTGGATGACATAGAAGCGAAGTTGAGACACAATCAGAAAGTGACGAAACTAAAAGAAACTGCGAAACAAACCACTAACGCTACTACAACATACTACAAGGACAAGAGCTATACAAAGATGAAACCTTTGCCGTATGATAACTACTTCCCGAAATATACGTCACAACAACCACATAAGGCACACAAGGCGAAGACGACGAAATATACGACTACGACACCCGCGACGCAGACTGTGCCAGAAATTCCAACGCGATTCATGAAGAAGTACCCAGATTTGAAGTTTGAAGCTCAGCCGAGGAGACTGCAGATCACCAGCCACTCCTACAAGTTTGACATTCTGTATGATGAAACTGCAAAGAAGAATAAGGATCGATATGATAGTAACAGTAAGTACTTAATACGAAAATCTTGGCTGCTTATCCCGCTTATCTTAAGAAAGAACACTCCTCCTGCGACCCAGACTGACTCGCTCATTCATCACGGCTAGGTGTTCCAAATTTTGCATGGGGGTTCCTTTTAGGACGTAGGTCGGGATTTTGCGAAATTCAACCCCTGAAGAGGTAAAAAGGAGAGGCAAAGTTTGTATAAGACTTCCACAGTTTTAATAGTAGGGTTTCACGCGAATGACGTACAGGGTGTTAGTGACATCGTATCGAACACTGAAGGGGATGATTCACACCATGATTCTGAGTTGATATCAAGTGGAATTTTCCGTCGCAAAATGGTTTTTTAGTTATAAAATTATTTTCACTTGTATACTTTTGTGACGGAAAATTCCACTTGATATTAACTCAGAATAATGAGCTGTATTCATCAGTATTCGTTGTGATGTCACTTACACCTCGTACAAGTACGTATAGGTAGCCATACAAGTAGGTATGGTTGTTACTGAGGGGTATGATTCAGACCATGATTCTGAGTTGATATCAAGTGGGATTTCCTGTCGGAGAATTCGTGAAGGTTTTTGTTTTTATAATTTTCAGTTCCATAATTTTGCGACAAAAATTCCACTTGATATCAACTCAGAATCATGGTTTGAATCTTCTTCTTTGCGAGTCGATGGCGATCGATATTATTATTTCTTTCTTTTTTCTTTTTTTTTGTTTGAATCATCCCTCAGCTTTCCTTACGATGTCACTAACACCCTGTATAGTCATGAGTTTTGTTTTTTATCCCTCAGAAACACCGCGCCCGCAGTCAAAGATGTTGGAAGATGACAGTAACATGCAAGAGGGCAGTAACGATAGTGAGTAAGTTAGATTTGCTTAAATTGTCCCCACACAGTCCCATCACATTTGTCTACCCTACTAGCTCTTGGCAATGAGGGATTTTCCAGCTTACCTTCTTTAGAAATCACATAGATGGCATTGTTCAGTTTAGGAAGTTATATATTTAAAAACCATACACTTTTTTTGTTGTTGTGCCCGTAGGACAGGCAAAGGGAACATAGCCCATAGAGCCAGTAAACCAATTCGTATTAAATTACTTGCTCAGAATTAGGCTTTTTCGGCCTCCGTGGTCCAGTGGTTGAGCGTTGGGCTCACGATCCGGAGGCCCCGGGTTCGAATCCTGGTGGGGACATATTGCAAAAATTACTTTGTGATCCATAGTTTGGTTAGGACATTACAGGCTGATTGTCCGAAAGTAAGATGATCCATGCATGTTAAGCCGTTGGTGCCAGTTACTACTTGCTGATGTAAGTACGTAATCGTTACATGAGCCTGTCAGGGGCGTTTGGCAGCTCATTAACGACCCTGACACCAAGGTTGGTGAGGTTGGTCATCCTGACAACCCACACGACAGAAGACGACCATCCTCCAAATAAAAATCGCAATATTTCGACAGAATCCCCCAAATCATTATCATGACTGAGTTGGTCGAAGCAGTCGACAACTTCACAAGACCAAACGTCATCATTCACATTGACCTGCCTACGTACTACTTGCCAAATCGGGAAGCGACCCAGCCAATGGCACCAGTAACCAAACCATCCAGGTCTTGGAAAGATCTGGTCGTAAGATGCCTGTCCAATATGGCCTTTAACAGCGCTAAGAGTGGTGTGGATGTGTCTTAATTCCAATAAAGTTTTTAGCATTGCCGCCTCCGACCTAACAACATCGGGGACTCCGCCGCATGGGGTCAGAATTGTGCGAAAAGGTAAGTATTTCTACGTTTGTTTCTTTATATAAACATAGATAGGGATTAATGACGATATCGCCACTAATTTAAAAGCCACGCTCTTTTCGGTGTAGCATCTCCATGCTACTCACTCGCGACACTCGCGACGCGAGTGGTATGGCGCCTAGAGTGGTCTATTTCAAAGCCGTAAATAGTACTGACAGTTACTGCTGCCCTCTGTCAGGTTCCAGGTTACAGTACCTGTGACTCGCCTCTACCGTGCTGCAGTGCCGTACCGATGGCTCCCATTTCCGCCTATGCAACCGTTGTCTTCACCCATATGACGATGGCGACGATATATAGGTCGGAAATTTCGTATAGACAGGAGAAAAACCCGGTGGTGTAATGGTTAATACGCTCGTCTCAGTTTGACAAGTCCAGTCCGAGTCAGATTTTTTAGATTTAAGTTTCTCTTTGTGGGTTTCTCTAAACCAGAGTAAGTGGAGCATGCAAACTCAAATAGTACCTGTTGTGTTCACTCTTGCCTTGTCCCCCAAATTATACATACTTACCGGGGAACAATGATGCAGAAAGAGATTTCCATTCTTTGGAATTGTGTCCTTTCTAACACATTGGAGTTATACAGAGTGTTCAGCGTACCCAATATTGAGGGGGATAATTCAGCTCATGATTCTGAGATAATATCAAGTGGAATATTCCGTTGCAAAAGTCATGCTATTTAGTTTTTTTTAATTAAATAGCATACTTTTGCGATGTAAAATTCCACTTGCGCCACACGTGGATATTAACTAAGAATCATGAGCTGAATCATCTCCCTTGGTATTCGGTACGCTGTCGCAAACATCCTGGCGAGGAGTGGGTGATGCTGTTGAGCATCAATTGATGCATACACTTTGGTACTATGGCACATGATGTTTTTTGAGAAAAAGTCCCACTAAATGTCAAATATGTTAATGCGACAGATTCCTAAAGTGGGTGCATTATATTGCTCATGACTGTACAATTTTGCCCACCTCTTCGGGGATACGTGATGCTATGCTGTTATGTAAAACCCTCGGTACCGTTAACGTCCCCTATCTTCCAGCAATGTGGCGCAAGTGGAAGGCCAGCTCCAAACTGAACGCGACATCTGACAACCTGAAGGCTGCGGAATCCACCGACACCACGAAACGGCACCGCTTCAGATTCATACCACGTATGTCTAAGAGTGGGCAATGGGTTAGGGTTGTATGGACATGTGATGACGAGGGACGAAAGACAATACGACAGGATATAGTTTCCACCAACCCGTAGTGGAGCAGCGTGGTGGAGTATGCTCCATACCCCCTCCGGTTGATTGAGGGGAGACCTGTGTCCAGCAGTGGGACGTATATAGGCTGTTTATGTATGTATGTATAGTTTATTGAGCACAAAAGACAACCTTATGGTTGCCTGGGCGAAATCGCTTTAACGATAAGGCCGCCATTTGCAATGTACTAGTTTGTAACAAATTTTATTTTCGTGTAGTCATGTGTCGGTTGTAACGTCAATGACCAACCTTTTCAACTGTGTCAGGGTTATTATTGAGCCGCCTAAGGCCCCCGGCATGGCTCATTTAACGACTACGTACTTACGTCAGTGAACAGTAGTAACCAGGACCAACGACTTAACGTGCCTTCCGAAACACGGATCATCTTACTTTCGGACAATTTGGTGATCGGCCAGCAAAGTCCAAACTACAAACTGCTGCTAGGGATCACAAAGTATTTTTTGGGATATGTCCTCACAGGACTTCGCCGGGACCTACAGAGCTCAACCGCTGCACCACAGTGCTGCAGTACCAGTATACAGGGTGGCCCAGAAGTTCAGGTTCAAAATGAAAAATTAGAAAGAGGGGCTCATTAGCTACCAGAAACACCCCCATGTATGTTCAGCAATTATTTACGGTTTAGGAGATATGACCCATTTTGTACCTTTTTCTAGATTTTCTACCTTACTTCAGAAATAATCATTTTGTCGCTATCCCTTTCTTAATAATTATTTTATTTTACTTCACAACTATGCCTAAGTCTGTGTACCGGTTAATCAAAGATAAATCAAAGTGAAATCAAAGATAAAAAAAAAGTTATCGGAAGTCAAAGTGAGAATTCGACCAAAATTGTTACAGTTGTTGAAACTTCTCCGAAGAATAATAAACACATGAGATTGTCATGGACCCTGAAAGTATTTCTAAAAACTGCTCCATTTAATAGGCTTTTAGAAACATTCAAAAAAGTACCCTTAATACGGGCAAAAAACTAAGTAATTAGCCCTCAAAGATTGCAAGACAGACAGATTTGAAGGAAAATTTGACATTCTCATACAATGTAGCTGCTACTTTCTAACGTTGTTAAAGGTGCTCAAAGACACATTTTCAATTAAAAGTAAATAAAAATCACGCTTATAATCGCTAACAGGGTAGACATAGCAACAATCGGAAGACAAAACTTGCAGTCACTATTGGTATTCGTATTTTAATGAAGGGACATAGATTTCAAGGAAAAAGTTATCCCTAAACACTGTTGGTGATTCATACTATTGGATACCATGAATCACCAACAGTGTCTGTCTTGCAATCTTTGAGGGCTAATTATTTAGTTTTTTGCCCATTAAGGGTACTTTTTTGGATGTTTCTAAAAGCCTATTAAATCGAGCAGTTTTTAGAAATACTTTCAAGGACACACCAAAAGTGACTGCAAGTTTTGTCTTCGGATTGTTGCTATGTCTACCCTGTTAGCGATTATAAGCGTGATTTTTATTTACTTTTAATTGAAAATGTGTCTTTGAACACCTTTAACAACGTTAGAAAGTAGCAGCTACATTGTATGAGAATGTCAAATTTTCCTTCAAATCTGTCTGTCTTGCAATCTTTGAGGGCTAATTACTTAGTTTTTTGCCCGTATTAAGGGTACTTTTTTTGAATGTTTCTAAAAGCCTATTAAATAAAACAGTTTTTAGAAATACTTTCAGGGTCCATGACAATCTCATGTGTTTATTATTCTTCGGCGAAGTTTTAACAACTGTAACAATTTTGGTCGAATTCTCACTTTGACTTCCGATAACTTTGTTTTTATCTTTGATTTCACTTTGATTTATCTTTGATTGAGCGGTACACAGACTTAGGCATAGTTATGAAGTAAAATAAAATAATTATTAAGAAACGGATAGCGACAAAATGATTATTTCTGAAGTAAGGTAGAAAATCTAGAAAAAGGTACAAAATGGGTCATATCTCCTAAACCGTAAATAATTGCTGAACATACATGGGGGTGTTTCTGGTAGCTAATGAGCCCCTCTTTCTAATTTTTCATTTTGAACCTGAACTTCTGGGCCACCCTGTATAGTAAAAGATTGTTTGTTGATAGTCTTGCAGAAACTGCATCTCATATCCAGCGGCAGTAAGAGCAAGTCGAAGAAACTGAAGGTACAAGACTCCCTGGACACCGCCACAGCGTCTATGCCCACCCTCGCACTTACCAGTAAGAGCTTGATCATATTCAAGGTCCTCATAAACGGAAATAAGTTAGCATTATTGTGTCTCAAAAATGCCACAAGGAAAATCGTACCACGGCGGGGGGGCTTTCAAAATCATATCGGCAATATAATAAGTATTAATATGCCATTATGGCCTTTATAGCATTTTTTTGGCGTGGCTTATCGTAGTCAACGTTTTTTTTTTGCGTGACTTATTGTAGATTTGCCGCAGATGGCGTTAGCTACCGGACAAATGGACAGCGCTGAAGGCTCTCACCCGGTACAAAGTTTAAGACACCAGGCCTGAGGGTGCCCAGTTGGGCTTGAACCTCGGCTCAGGGCGACGTCTGAGAGGAAAAATATTTGAAAGAATTAATCGACCCTAGTGGGTCGATAGCGATAAGCGCTGATTGAGGGAAATGGTCGGTATCGGGGTCCTGAAGTGTTTGGTGCCACGAGCTGATTGGCTGCCTCTATGGCTAGAGTAATCGGGTTGTCGGGATCGTGTATTCGGAACCAAGTAGTCAACGCAATATGCGGCAAATCTTCAATAAGTCATGTCAAAAAAAACTGGTTGCAAGTTGTTGTCTGATGTATTCAATAAAATTGCAGCCAACCAGCACACAACAGAATCTGAAAAAGCAGAATCAGTAAAAGGTAAAACACAAAAAGAAAAAAGTAGAAAGAAACGTCATATAAGCGACGAAAACCTGATTGAACTGGAACTTGATGCTCTGGAGAAACTAATGAAAGTGACAGATGTGAGTATCAAATAATATATAAATTAATACATACATACATAAACTCACGCCTATTTCCCACCGGAGCAGAGACTATGGAATTCCATTTTCTGTGACCCTGACACACTTCTCTTGCTTCCTCCACATTCGTCAATAGTTCAGAGTAGATCATACTGAACCTTATCTAAGGACATCTCCAATTTGGACAATGTTCGTCCTTTTAGGTGTTCCTCTGCCAGCGTAATCCTAAATTTATTATCCTTCATCCGCTATACGTGTCCAAAACGTTCCTTCTCAATCTTAATCACTCACTATATATATCGTCTTTTACACCACATCTGTCTCTTATCACACTGTTTCTCACTTTATCACTCAATATAACACCGCAGATGCTACGCAAAGATATAATTTCTACGGCATTAATCTTATTTCATGCTCCTAATAATAAGTAATTATTTTATAAATAACCAATCCAGCACTAAACCGGCAATCTAGCGCTGAGCCTTGCGCAATCTTCTGTCGTGTGGGTTATGAGCTGGATTACCAAACTCATGAACCCTGGTGTCAAAATTACTAATGAGCCGTTCAAGGGTTCATGGCTCATGTGACAACTACTTCCATCAGTAAGTAGACCACAGAGGCCATTATCGTGCGCAAAATATCCTTGGAATGGAGCAGTCAGAGGTATAGAGCTGTTAGACCAACGTGATAGGTGGTGAGCCGTATCGCCGTCTATAATTAGACAACAGTGTTTATGAAAACTGTACTTCAGATAAATTAATAACGCGTTGGTGCATATCCGGTACCGGCTTTTGAGAAGCAAGCTGGTTAAAAAAAGAATTGACTTATTTCTTCAGAGATCCAGAAAAGGAGTCCACGGTATGGTTCCATCACAGATTCCGAATCCAGACGACATATCCGTCATGTTCCCAGTCGAAATGCACTCTCAAGACGGAGTAACGATACTGACAACCAACGAACCGGTATACACAATATTCACAGCGAAACAACCGCTATGTACAGAGTTGTTTTTGAAGAATTTGCAGGTAAGGTTATTTTGGTAATGATGATTGTTTCAATACGATCGGAAGCAATATCCAACACAGAATCCAATCCAGCACAGGCCCAAACCAATGATTGTCGAATTTGTTTTCGAATTCATGTTGGGATCATAAATGATAATCACGTGCTCAGCGGTGAAGGTAAACATCGTGAGGAAACCCACATTTCCGGGAAATGCGTTTTCGGTGATATGTGACGTAAACTGTATTGGACTGGTTTTCCCTTCGCGGGTTGGAAGGTCAGACAGGCAATTGCTTCTGTAAAAAACCGGACCTGTCAGATATTCAGGTTAGGGAAGCGGACCCTGTGGAAAAACAGGATAATGCTAGGGGGATAATATATGATCGGAAGTAATATCGCAGCATTTTTAGAATGAATGAACGAAATCTATATCCTAAGACTGCGGGGCGGAAGACAAGAGGGAAACCACTGCCCTATTTTTCCCTAAAAAGTAGCATGGAGAATGCTACACCGACAAGAGCATGGCTCTTAAATTAGTGATGTGACTCCAAGGTTGCTTGGAAGATATTGTTGAGAAATAAGACCGCGTGTTGCGCCTTTATGTATCTGTTGTCCTTATTTCTATAGTATATCGCATCCTGTGCCCGTGGTGCTGAATAAAGCATATTTTATCTTATTTTTCACATCGTTAGCTCGTTACAAATGCATCTCACAGGGCACGGTTCTTGCGTCGATGGTAGGAGAATGTCTGCTCTAGTCGTTGTACGGCAACTCCGCCGCAGGCTGCGCGAATTATCGAAGGCTTCGATCAATAGTCGTACGACATCTTTCCATGTGGGTGGCATTCGCTGCCTGTATTTGTCGAAGCCCTCGATATGATTCGCGCCACGCGCGGCGAGCCCTCCGTGCAGAGACTGCTGGTGTCTTCAATGTTTGTCACTATAAGGTTGACTTTAAGGATGGAAACTACACGTTGAGAGCAAGAATTATTTATCACTGATCTTCCTAACTTCGTAACTGAAGCAATAATTTCTGCTAATCAAAACATGCTACTCCTAACATTCTTTTACAGCCTTTAAAGCATAGAGAAGAGCCCGTTGCAACCACACACACAACTAAAGCAAAAGAGAAATTAAAAGCAAAGCATAAAGCAAAAGTTAAAGCAAATGAGGGGGATAAAATACTAGAAACGGGTACATTAGACGATGATGTTATAGCTTGGCTGTTAAGCTCTTCGTATGTACCACCCTTGCAAACAGCCCTTGCAACTAACAAAATAAATCTGACAACAAAAGCACCTCTATCAACAACCTCGGTGAAGTATAAGAAACTACTGCAGATGCCCAAAAAACTCAAAATGCCGAAATCGAAATTGTCAATGGCCACTTTAATCAAATCCGTGAAACCCGAAATGTCATACGAAGCAGAGATGTTTGTACAGCATCAAGTACAGCATGAGGCGACGACCAAAAAAACTCGGTTAAAGAAAAGAACTGTCCACGACAGCGATGTTGTTTACACAGCTAAAGACGTGGCCGCTCTAGAAGTCATCGTCGATATGATGAAAGAGGGCGCTGGAGACGATCTGAAGAACAGTTTCATCGCAAAATCGACGACACCAGCTAAAGCGAGCCTTAATACCAACTCCATACAAGTTCATATCGCAATTCCATACAGCATAGACGACAGGAGGAGATCCGCTGATCCATCAAGGTTGAGAAAAGTATTCTCAGCCAAAATGTATACGCCAGTTGACTTGGAATATCAGGTACGTTCATACGAAATACCCGGCCAAACGGCCTCGTACGCAGTGACACCTAGAGGCAATGACAACGTCATATCGCCAGGAATGTATCTGCTCGTAGAAAATAACAAAGCTTACGACTCGTCAGCTTTTGCGTTGAAACCAGTGAAAACAGATTCAGTTAGACAGGTTAACATTAACAGTAGTCTTGCGCCGCCGACTGTCACTACGTCGACAAGCCCAAAGAATCTGGCGAGAGTCACCCTCACGAAAGACTTCATTCAATCCGTTAATGAGCAACTTTTGAAACTTTATCAGAACCTGAGCGCCGTCAGCGAAGTGGCGACGCGCCACTCCGTTCACAAGAGGAGCCACCGTCAGAACAAGACTACAGCTGAGCAAAAGAAAAATGAGATATGGAAAAAGAAAACGCATTGGCAGCCGTTCAATCGTAAGCCAAAACCTAAGGGTATTAATTGGGAGTCTGTTAAGGAATATTTTGGCAACGAAAGAGTGTGTTCTTGTAAGTGTAAGACTAACTCGACGATGTGCAAAGCATGCGCCGCTAGTGACGCTGTGATATCCGAACTGATTTTCGAGTTTGACAATCTGGCTAAATACATGAACGACCACTGCACCGAGATACAGACGTTCTTCTGGATGAACCCCATCGGTGGCAGGAAGCTCAGAGACCTGGTGAGACGAATCGACAAAAACCTAAACAACTATTACAAACGGGTCAAGGGGAAATGTCAAGGACGAACTTGCAGCACTTTCCACACTTACATTGACAAAAGGGAGTTCATTATCCCGTACGAGCCCCGTTACAAAGTAGACCTGTCGCTCTTGGAAGATTTCGAAGATCTTGCGAACGATATCAAAAGGGCCGGTAAATTGAGGCTTTGCAGGAAAAATGAGATGCTTCGTGAAAAGGCGGATTATCTCGCCGAAATAACTCTGAATTGTCTTAACAAAGTACTTATAAAAAGAGAAGATGATTATATATCGTCATCAACTGACAAAACGACTGTTATTAAAAGTGTGTATGCTTTAGATAACATAAATGTTAACATTATATGTAGACAAAGTAGGCCTGATGAGTCTACTAAGTCCTACATAATGGGAAATTTCGAAACGCCGTCAGCTGTAGTGTTTCTTACAGAACCAAATCTTTCAGCCGAGTTTCTTCATTATGACGATGACGAGGTCAAATACGCAAAGAAACCTAAGGGTCTGAAGAAACTGTTTTGGAAGAAAAAGAAACATCAATTCAAAAGAACGAAAAACAAAAGGGGGACCGATGTCGATGTTCAAATTGAGTCATCCCTTAACGCTCAACCTGGTGTTTACTCAAATTCAGATGCTGATTTGAACAGTGATAAAGCTACCAATGGTATTAGATGGAATATTTTGGATAAAGATGCAAGGCATGGCATTACTTTTAAGCTTAATGCATCGGCGACAATAGACAATATTGCATCGGCCAATGTCACTCAAGCATCTTTACATAAGCATACCGAAACTCATATCCAATCGCGTTCGTTTGACGATTTTACTACTGAATATGACACCACAATAAAGAACGAACTATTAAGTTACAATATGAATGAGCTCATGAAAGTCTTCGACAGTTTACCCGGTGCGCAAGAGGTGAAAAACATAACAGAATCATACTACGAAACGACAATGTTAAAAAAAGACATAATTGAAAAAGAAAAATGTCCACCAACGCCTACTCAAAAACCTAAAACAGTAATAGTGAAACCGAAAAAACCGGATAAGCACAAGATGAAGATCTGTTGTAAAAAGAAAGATAAAGACAAGGATAAAGATAAGGACAAAAAGAAACCTTGCGATAAACCATGTGAAAGCAAAGAAAAGGAACCAATCCCAGACAAGAGTGATGAAGAAACTGAGTGTCCTGTAGCAAAAGATAAAGGCGAAGACACAAAACCATGTAAAGAGAAAAAACCGTGCAAAGAAAAGAAACCAAAAGAAGAAAAGCCATGCAAACCGTGTAAACCATGCAAACCATGTGAGGAAGAAAAACCTGAAGAGAAACCGAAAGAAGAAAAGCCATGCAAACCTTGTAAACCATGCAAACCCTGCAAACCGTGTGAACCATGCAAACCATGTGAACCATGCAAACCATGTGAGGAAGAAAAACCAGAAGAGAAACCGAAGGAAGAAAAACCGTGCAAACCTTGTAAACCATGCAAACCGTGTGAACCATGCAAACCGTGTGAACCATGCAAACCCTGTGAACCATGCAAACCCTGTGAACCATGCAAACCGTGTGAGGAAGAAAAACCAGAAGAGAAACCGAAGGAAGAAAAGCCATGCAAACCTTGTAAACCATGCAATCCATGCGAGGAAGAAAAAACAAAAGAAAAGCCTTGTAAACCCTGCGAGGAAGAAAAAACAGAAGAGAAGCCGCCTTGTAAGCCTTGCAAAGAAGAGAAGCCCAAAGAAGAGAAGCCTAAACCCTGTAAACCACCATGTAAGGACATAGATGATGAAACCGAGAAACCATGCAAAGAGCAAGACGACGAAACAGAAAAACCTTGTAAAGATGAGGCTGATGAAACAGAGAAAAAGTGTAAATGCAAAGAACCATGCAAATGTAAAGAAAAGCCACTTCCGAAATGTGAAGAAGAAAAAGATGAGAAGCCATGCAAGTGTAAGCCGTGTTGCGAAGAACCACCGCCTCCACCACCGCCACCGCCACCACCGCCACCACCGCCGCCTCCACCACCATGCAACTGCAACTGTGAAGACGGCAACGGGAAATGTAAATGCAAACCTTGCGAATGCGACAAAATACCCAAAAACGGAAACGTTTCCGATACTGAATACTTTGATGGAATATCAACTATCATAGACATGCCACTCGTTAAAACAACAAAAAGAACATGGCTGCAGAAGTTGCGATCTAGAATCACAAGAGGCGAAGAAGAACCCGAAATTACAACAAGAAACCTAACCCATATAGTCAGGCAAAACAGATCACCAACAGACAATAAAAAGGAGACAGGACGGCATGTTATATCTGAAGCAACAACTACAAGTTATCCAACAATATTTATCATGGAAGAATTTGCCGATAACGGTACAGGAGACATTGAAGACAAAGATAAATTACTAGTCACAATATTACAGTATGAGAAAAGGAAAATCAACAGCGAACTGAAGAGGTTCGAAAAGAAACACGCTGTGAATAACAGCGTGCCTCTAGAAGACGATATGAGTGATGTATTTATTGTGGAGCACACGAAAGCATTATAGTAAGTGATTTTTATTACACTTTTTTCTACCGTGGTCTAGTGGTTCTCACGATCTAGAGGTCCGGGTTCGATTCCCGATGGGGACATTGTCGAAATCACTTCGTGAGGCTGTCCTTTGTTTGGTCAGGACATTGCAGGCTTGAATCACCTGATTGTCCGAAGAAGTAAGATGATTGTGTGCTTTGGAGGGCGTTAAGCCGTCGGTCCTGACTATTAGCCGTAGAAAACACCGCCACCAATCCGCAGTGGAGCAGTATGGTGGAGTATGCTCCATACCCTTTCCAGTTGATCAAGGGGAAGCGTTTGCCCAGCAGTGGGACCTATCAGAATTTACTCAATCATAGTCTGAATCAACCTCAAGTTTTCGTTGCGGTGTTCCTAACACAAGTCTACTTGATAAGTGCGCTTCATCTTTGCTCTTGTTTCTGATTAGCTTCTGCCCTAGACTAAGCGTCCTCTAGTTAATTTTCAAATGGCCCGCCGAGGCTCTCACCTGGTACAAAGTTTAAGACCTGGGCATCCTCAGGGCGTTGTCTGAGGAGGTTAAATTAATCTACCCTGGTGGACCCCATAGATTGATATAATCCTACTCATGTCCTACAACTTTAATTACTTGAGTGGCTAATTAAAGTTGTAACAGATAGGATTATTGGGACAAGAAATAAATAAATTGTAGGTACAGGGAAATTTTTGACCACGCCGGAGGGGTGTCTTTAGGGAATCCTAAGAAAGTAGGATAACATTACAAGCGTATGCGCAGTTTAAGGGTGTGTATATGTAGGGCAGGTTTCCTTGCAGCACCACGAGGAAACCGAAGACCAAGCTGGAGTATGAGCATGCCGAGGGTGATTACTGCATGTTCGATATGGGGAAGAAAACGACTAAAAGCTCAACAAAGTGGGGGGCGCTGGAGAAACTCCTGGACGGGTTTCGGTGGAAGACCACGCACAAGGTAAGACTGAAACAATTAACCCAATCATTTTTAAAAGTGACTCTAGGTGACTTCGGCGGCGCAGTAAAAAGGCGCGGTAGAAAAAGAACCTATAACCTGCAACCTGACAGAGGGCAGCAGTAACTGCTAGGACAGCAACCACCCACCTGCTCTAGGCACCATCCCACTTGCGTCAGACAAGGTAGTGCGGGGTAGAAAGCATGAATGAAACCACTGCCGTACTTTTCCTAAAAAATAGCATGGAGAGGAATGCTACACCGACAAGAGTGTGGCTTTAAAATTAGCGATGATAAAAAGAACTCAAATTATGTCCCTTATATAATATACATTAATAGGCTATATGCATCCCACTGCTGGGCACAGGCCTCCCCTCAATCAACCGCAAGGGGTGTGGAGCATATTCCACCACGCTGCTCCATTGCGTGTTGGTGGAGGTGTTTGGGCTAGAAGCTGGGGCCAGCAGCTTAAGTGTATTCCGAAGCATGGAAATTACTTTCTCAGATAGTCAGGTGATTCTGCCTGTAATGTCCTAGCCGAAAAAAGGACAGTGATTTCTCTTACCGCCTATTAGCGGTCTTCGATCGTGTGGGTTGTGAGGTGGATTACCAACCCCATCAACCCTGGTGTCAGGGTTATTATTGAGCCGCCAAAAGTCCCTGACATCGGTAAATAGTAGCCGGGACCAACGGTTCAACGTGATTCCGAAGCACGGATCATCTTTGGACAATCAGGTGATCAGCCTGCAATGTCCTAACCAAACTAGGGATCACAAAGTGATTTTTGTGATATGTCCCCACCGGGAATTGAACCGGGACCTCTGGATTTTGAGCTTAACTCTCAAACCACGGAAGCCGTTGGGTATTAGTGGTAAAAAAACGGGATGGTTTCTCAAGGCATGATTTTTGTCTCACTCCTCTTCAGAATCAGTTATACAGCGTAGACGGATTTGGAGGCCTAGGTGACCGCTCGGGTGGTACGCGGCTAGTAAAGCAAAAGTTGTCTCGAGCAGGCAGCCGTCCCATCAAGGAAGTGGACCCTCAGCTCACCGGCGAACTGACGTGGATAATGGCGGAAAGCGTCAGCACACTTCTCGCCGAGGGTAAGTTGGCATACTCCCCATTTGTCCGGCTAAGTAGTTAATGTCGTTTGTGGCAAATCCACTCACAAAAAAATACAGAACAATATGGCAGATGCAACAAAAACAAACAACACGCAACAACAACAAGCAACTTCTTTTATCGTGTGGGTTGTAGATTACCAACCCCATCAACCCTGGTGTCAGGGTTACTATTGAGCCGCCAAAGGCCCCTGACATGGTTCATGTAACGACTACTTACTTACATCAGCAAGTAGTAACCGGGACCAAAACGGCTTAACAGTTAACGTGCCTTCCGAAGCATGGATCATCTTTCTTTCGGACAATCAGGTAATCAGCCTGTAATGTCCTAACTGATTTTCTCAACCACTGGACCACAGAGGCCGTAAAAATCCTTCTATATTTATGTTGATGGAGTTCGTATAAAAGTGGACTTCTCTTCCAGACATGTCGACGATATCCAAGATGATGACGTCGAGCGAGCACACCTCTACCTCCTCAATGAACGTGACTGTCACGTCCTCCCCCATCCCGTTGCTGACCAACGCCAACGACACCACCCCCGAGGCTCCCACCACCACCCTTCACCACCACAAGGAAACAACAACGCAGGCAACGACACAGAAGGTAAGGATCTTGGGTGACTATTACTCTACCCATAGAGGCAGCCAATCAGCTCGCGACACCAAACACTTCAGGAGCCCGATACAGACCCCGCCGGCGTGGTCGACGACTTTCCTCAATCAGCGCTTATCGCTATCGACCCACGAGGGTCCATTAATTCTTTCAAATATTTTTCCTCTCAGACGACGCCTTGAGCCGAGGTTCGCGCCCAACTGGGCACCCTCAGGCCTGTTGTCTTAAAACGTTGTACCGGATGAGAGCCTTCAGCGCTCCCCATTTGTCCGGCCAAGTATTTAATGCCACCCGCGGCAAATCTACAATAAGTCACGTCAAAAAAAAGAACGGTAACTCTCCGCCCCGCACTAATTCGTATAGAGCGTCGATCTAACATCGTGTAAACTAAAGTGACCGTAAGCCACTATCGAGTAAGACGATGCGCGCGCATACTGTCTATCTCCCTCGTACTTACACGGTAAGGCTGCACACTGTAAGGGTCGTATAAATAAACCAATCTCAGCTGAGACTGCCCTCAAGACCATGCTCAAGTCTCCGTTTCTATATAAGAACTGTCACATTGACATGATCTTGAGGTCAGTCTCGAAGCTGAGATTAGTTTATTAATACCACCCTAAGAATGAGATTTTTGGAGTGTCGGGGGTATGACACAGGCTTTCCATGATTATCAATCCAAGGGGCTGTGCGGAAGGTCACTGCTGGTTGACGAAATGCCTAAAGCAATAAGTTTCTTTCCCCAGAAAACAAAAAACACAACAACAACAAAATTGACAAGCAAAACAACAAAGTCGACAAAGACGACAAAGTCAACGAAGACGTCTAAAACCACGAAACCGACGACTACGACAGTATCAACAAAAGCGAACAAGAAAACCACAACAGAGAAGAAAAAACAAAAGTCGACAACCAAGAAGAATTCAAAGAAGAAAACGGATGGGAAGAATGGCAGATCTGTCGATAGTACAGGTAATAGTTGAACTAGTATTCCTTAAAAAAACATTGTTGATACTATGAAGTGAAAAATATGTACTTCAGAAAAGACTATCAGCAGACATAAGCTCACGACTATATCCCAAAACTCGTCAGAGGAGGATCCATTGCAAGATGAACCATGTACCCACACCTCACCAAGCTTTCTGTTAGACCAACGTGAAAGGTGGTGAGCCAACTGTGTTAGTGAAAACTACACTGAATAACCTAATTCTTGCAGACACATCCTAATTTTTTTTTTTTTTTGTTTTCCGATTCCTCCTCGTACTCATATAACGCCTTTTCTCAACAATTCTAATTTGCTAAATATGCATCATCGTTTAAGTTTATATTTTGCTTGTCAACTGCACGATATTATTAAGTTTCAAGAACCTCAATACCTCTTTAAAAAACTCTTGTGGCGCAAATCTGCGAGGTCTTGCTCAATAGTGATGCATCTGCCGCGACATAGGACTGCCGCTTTTCGTGGAGGCTTCAGTTACCGATCTAATAAATGTTGGAACGATATTCCACCGCCCCTTCGGAAGCTTACTTCCAAAATTACTTTTAAGGTGAAATATAAGGAATATCTTCTTAATATTCAGAAAAACGTCGGTAACTGAACTTTATACTTATTTCATAATTATGTTATACACATCTACTTGTCATATATTGTTTATAAATCTCTCTCGTTATCTGTTTATCTGTGGCTTTTATTTTACACATCTGTTTATTTGTCGTATCTATTATGTATACTTTAACCCCTTGGCATACTATCTACCTTTGACTAATACTTTCATATTTTTCGTAATCCCTTAATTCATATATTTTCTTCATAATTATATTTGCTTATTTTCTTATTTATTGTAAGTAAATCCCGACACTTTTTGTTGGCACGATAGTTCAAAGTATTTATAAGCGTAACTTAGGTACTGGCAGAATATCAGTGTTGCTAAGAGTGGTATTTCTACTATTCTTCGCAACAACATGCTGAGTCAGTCCCTTTTCCCTGGCAGTGTATTTTTGATTTGTATACTTATCTTTATCTTTTCTACTATTGTACTGCACTGTTTTGGGAATAAAGTTATTCTATTCTATTCTATTCTAATTTAATTTTAAGTTATACATGTCATTTTCTTATCCACCGAAAAGGAGAGCTTAGGCATTCCTCTCCCAATTCCACCACTTACACCATATAGATATTGAGGGAGATGATTCAGCTGAATCATGAGCTCATGATTCTGAGTTAACATCAAGCGGAATTATCCGTCGCAATCGCAAAAGTATAGAACTGATTTATTGGAAAATTCCACTTGATATTAACTCAGAATCGTGATCTGAATCATTCCCCTCAGTATTTGGTACGGTATCACTAACAACCTCTACGTATATATAAAGGAGTGTAGAGTATTTTCCAAAATGCTCCAAAAATAACACTGATCATTTGCTTCAAGAGGCTTGTGACTCCACAACGGAGTTCTGCCTCTGTGACCTCCAAGCGACCTCCAACCACATCGTCGACGTTCGCAGGACCCTACCCCGGAGGGACTTCGAGCACTACGTCAGGAACATCACATGTTACAGGTCCGTCTTTGCGTTGTTTAATGAGCAGACCAGCTGGGTATGCATGGATGACCTCCGAATAGTAGTGGGCAGCATTACGGGTCACTGCCCACTCAACAAACATCTATTTAATATAGGGATAACGGACAGCCCACTTTGTAGAGGCTGTCTGGATGCAGAAGAAACTGCCCCCATGTAGTCCTGGAATGCACGGGAGTGTCAGCACAACGGGTAAAAATCCTCAAAGGAATGGGGTCGCTCCGCGAAGCCTGTGAAAGCCCCAGGGGGCTTCTGAGCTTCTGGAAGGAGTTAGGTTGTCTTACGTAGTCAACAACTACACGCATAATGGGCCATCTTAGAGTCTAAATGCGGAAAACAGAGCCCACTAACGTAACATAACATAACATGGGTGGGTATGCACGAGAACCGCGCGCGACGCGGATCATATCGTAGCTTCGATAACTGTACGGCGTCTATCTACGTGGATAGCATTCGCTGCGTTTATTTCGCAACAAACTCTTCAAAACCCCGATAGCGACCCCGCCAGCGTGGTCGGCGATTTCCCTCATTCAGCGCTTATCGCTATCGATCCACTAGGGTCGAATAATTCTTCCAAATATTTTCCTCTCAGACGTCCTTAAACTTTGTACCGGGTGAGAGCCTTCAGCGCTCCCCATTCGTTCGGTCAAGTAGTTAATGCCATTTGCGGCAAACCTACAATAAGTCACGTCAAAAAAAGCTGCGTTTATGATATAATTAGCGACGCGTGCGGCGTTGTTGCTATGCCTTGAGGGCTGGCGTAGATTAGACCAGAGAATATACATACTCAGGTAAATAGATAGACGGACATAGCTCACGTAACGACTACTTACTTACATCAGTAAGTAATGACCGGGACCAACGGCTTAACGTGCCTTCCGAAGCACGGATCATCTTACTTTCGGACAATCAGATGATCAGCCTGTAATGTCCTAACCAAACTAGAGACCACAAAGTAGTTTTTGCCCCACCGGGATCCAACCCAGGACCTCCGGCTCGTGAGCCCAACGCTCAACCACTGGACCACGGAGGTCGTTAGAATACAGTAGTTAAAAGTCTATTTCGTCTTGCCAGGTACAAAAAACCTCCAGATTATTTTTTTATAGAGCCTTGGAAGAAGGTTCGTAGACGCAACGACTTGAGAATCAGCGAGCAGGATAGCCAATCAATAAAAAGCATCAAATGGGATTGGATTCGAAACAAAAGATCATTGCTTTCAACTGACAACATAGATGATGATGAATTAGGAATTGTCGATGATGCATATGATGACACTGATTCAGCGAATGATTTTAAAGCAAAAGACGGTTTCAATGTTATCAAGCTGGTAGGGGACACAGGTGATGGTGATGGAGATGAGAGTTCTTTCGAAAGACTTTACAAAGGGGAGGATAATGTTTATAGAAAGAAAAAGAAGAAGAGGCGGAAAAGAACTGTAGAAGACATGAAGGAGCTCATCTTGGGGTTGAAGAATCTGCCACCGCTCAAGCCGGTTTTGGTAAATAGAACTTCATTTAATTTCATACTGCACAGACGAGCCCAGTCGGAAGACCGCTTGAACCTCACTGTCAGATCGCTGGTTCTAACCCGGCACGGGCCTAAACTTGTATCCCCGAAGAGGTAGACATCGGTGTATTTAGTTTTAGACCTAGGTACCTGTGAAAAACGGGATAATGCTAGAGAGATGATGATGACTACGTACAGCCCGCTCCCCACCAGCGGCTGAGCTAGGTTTACCTCACCCCTAAGGTCTTACTTTAGTCTTCAATCGTACGGGCGCCAGACGTCACACACACAGATGCGAGTGTATTATAACGTCAATGTGTAGTGTCTGTGTAAAACGGGTTTTTTTTTTAAAAAGTGACCGGGGTGTGATCTATTTACTGAAAAACTTAGGTCATCGGCCTCTGTGGTCCAGTGGTTGAGCTTTGGTCTCACGATCCGGAGGCCCCGGGTTCGAATCCCGGTTGGGGACATATCACAAAAATCACTCTGTGATCCCTAGTTTGGTTAGGACATTACAGGCTGATCACCTGATTGTCCGAAAGTAAGATGATCCGTGCTTCGGAAGGCACGTTAAGCCGTTGGCCCCGGTTACTACTTACTGGTGTAAGTAAGTAGTCGTTACATGAGCCATGTCAGGGGCCTTTGGCGGCTCAATAGTAACCCTGACACCAGGGTTGATGAAGCTGGTATTCCACTTCACAACCTGTGTGGGAAATAAGAAGACTGAAAAACTTTCCTTCCAGAACCAAGTGTTCGTGATGTTAGGTGACAGTGTGACTTTAGACTGCGTGCCACCATTATCGCACATACGCCAGCGCGCCGACCCAGAGGTCGAGTGGAGTACGGACCGGATTGGCATGATGAAGTATGACAACGTCGTGGTGAAGGGCTCCAGTGTGGTCCTCAGGAAGGTGGAGACGAGAAATGTTGGGAACTACACCTGCAGCCATGTGAGTTTATTATTTTTTCACATATACCTCGTTCTTCTTCTTCTATCGTGTGGGTTGTGAGGTGGAGCACCAACCTCATCAACCCTTGTGTCAGGGTTACTATCGAGCCGCCAAAGGCCCCTGACATGGCTCATGTAACGACTACTTACTTACATCAGTAAGTAGTAAACGGGACCAACGGCTTAACGTGCCTTCCGAAGCACGGATCTTACTTTTTGGACAATCAAGTGATCAGCCTGTAATGTCCTAACCAAACTAGGGATCAAAATTTTGTGATAAGTCCCCACCGGGATTCGAACCCGGGACCTCCTGATCGAGAGCCCAACGCTCAACCACTGGACCACGGAGGCCGTTACCTATAGACCTCGTTTTACAAACCTTGTCTGCCAACCATTGCCCAATGGCTCAAATTAGTTTCATAATGTTTTATCGATTCTGTTGGAGTTAAAGCTCATGTGAAGCTTACTTTATGTAAAAAAGCTTATTATAAGATTAATGATTACCTAAATAAAAATGCCTGTGTACCTCTACTTATTAAATAATAAGTACCCTCATTGGTTTAAAAGATGTGTTGCTGTTGCAGTTTCTTGTCATTTCTTCTCCTCAGCCATAACACCTTGCGAAATGACGTAAATTTAAAAATGTTACATTGTCCTTCAACAAGTTTATCCATGATGACGAATTACACGTTGAATAAATGATTCTGATTTTTGATTTACTTACAATAAATGCATTTGATTTGATTTTTGTGTATTCAGGAGCGGTATATCTACCGAGTGGTCCAGCTGACGGTGTTGGCGCTGCCCCAGTTCAGAGTTGTCTTCATTCCTATGTACAGCTCCGAAAGTGGCTGCACTTATGACGTGAGTTGTCAGTTGTCACTATAAAGCGACGGTATTGCGATTCCCATTCTTCTTCTTCTATCGTGTGGGTTGTGAGTTGAATTACCAACCTCAACCCTGGTGTCAGGGTTACTATTGAGCCGCCAAAGGCCCCTGACATGACTCATATAACGACTACGTACTTACATCAGTAAGCAGTAACCGGGACCAACGGCTTGACGTGCCTTCCGAAGCACGGATCGTCTTACTTTCCAAATGTCCTAACCAAACTAGGGACCACAAAGTAATTTTTGTGATATGTCCCCACCGGGAATCGAACCCAGGACCTCCGGATCGTGAGCCCAACGCTCAGCCACTGGACAACAGAGGCCGTGATTCCCATTGAAATTTCTGGAGAAACTCGTTCTAGCCAGATTGGGGTAAATGTGCCCAACAGGCTGCAGGCCTGTTTTACATTTTTGTACCGGGTGAGAGCCCTCAGCGCTTCTATCCAGCCACACTTGGCTGCTTTGGTGGGTTGATACCATTTGCAGGGGAAAATAATTTCGGCGTCTAGATTTTGCGTGGAACATTATACAGGGTGTTAGTGGCATCGTAATGAATACTAAGAGGCTTCCCCTCAAGCAACCGGAGGGGGTATGGAGCATCCACTACGCTCAACTGCGGGTTGGTGGAGGTCTTTTACGGCTAATGGCCGAGACCAACAGCTTAACGTGCCCTCGGAAGCACGGAACCGTCTTATTAAATAATTTATATAACATAACATAGAGAGCCTACATACTGTTGACGACAGGTCGACATGGCAATCGGGGCATGAGGTGAGCCGCGGAGGCGGGGTCGCCCCGCACACCCGCACAGTGCCCGCGGCGTCTTAGTCTCAGTGTCGCACGGGTCCGTATCGACCGCGTTTATCGATTATAATCTCGCTCACATAATTTATTACTATTGTGTTTTAAAAATGGCTACGGTTGCATCTTCGTCGCGTGTTCAAGCAAAAAAACCAATAATTCACTCTCAAGCTCGAGAACTAGCTAGAAAATTGTTAGAAAATTGTGACATTGAACGGAAAAATAATTGTTACAAATTTTCTGTCAATCGGACGTTAGATGATTCAGATGAATAAATATTAACTTAAATGAAAAATCGTGGTATTATTTTATTCACATTTTGTTACATACTTACATAATGGTGCTAATTCCTGTAAATACCATCTAATTTTATTTTAAGTTATATCTGTCCTTTTCTTATCCGCCGAAAAGGAAAGGGACGGGTAATCGACAAGCATAAAATTTATGGAACACACGTCAATTTTAAGCACAAATCTAAACCAACCGTCTAAAAATTTTACGTCAGTCAATAACCCGACACATTAATTTACTCATTCTTCCTAAAATTAAGAGCTGTGAATCATCCGTCCCTTTCCTTTTCGACGGATACGAAAATGACGGATATAACCTAAAATAAAATTAGGCGGTGTCTGCAGGAATCTGGGCCAATAAAGATATATCGATATTGAAAACGTCACGTCACTAGAGAATTGCCATGTCGACCTGTCGTCTACTATACATCCCACTGCTGGGCACAAAAAATATAATAAGTACAGGCCGGTACAGGGTGTTAGTGACATCGTAACGAATACTAAGAGGGATGATTCAGACCATGATTCTGAGTTGATATCAAGTGGAATTTTCCGTTGCAAAATTCATGTATTTTTTTTATATTTTCGGTACTTACCATACTTTTGCGACGAAAAATTCCACTTGATATCAACTTAGAAAGGATATAGGGTCAAGTCACAGGGACTGTAACCTGGAACCTGACAGAGGGCAGCAGTAACTGTCAGTACTATTGTATACTTTGGCGATGCCATAGTAACGGAAACTTTGAGGGATGATTCAGGCCATGTTTCTGAGATGTCAAGTAGATTTCTTTTGTTTGAAAGGTAACTTTAATCACTTCCATCCCAAGTAGCATTCGGGGTTCTATATAAGATGTCTAGTCGTTCACATGTACTCTACAAGCTGTGTATGTCAGCTGTATATGAGCTGTATAGCTTGCTATAATGCTTTTATTGAACCAGTTTGGGCACAAATTAGACAGCCTTAAGTTCACTATGGCTGTACATTAGAAGTAAAATAGCATTATAATAGCAGTTTAAGTAGTAACATCGGACTTAAGGCTGACTTACGGCACTATATGGAACGCAGTGTGAACCATACAACGTACATGAGTGTAATAAAGAGTAATAAGTGGCTAAATACACAGCCTTCACAGTTAAAATCGGACAAAAGTACTCCAGTAAGCTACCTTAAATTCACTTGTGTCCTAAATTATTTCCACATTTTAATATATTAGTTTGACAATTGTATGGAGTGCACGGATTCGGGGCAAACTAACTCCGGCGGATTATTATTATAATATAATGTCTTATAAATATACTATATCATGTTAATGCCATGGGAATGCAACTTTATCGTGAAATGTATACATATTGACAACTAAAAATTTCACGCGCCTCTGTAAAAACGCTTTATTCATTTTGAAATATTTAAAACTGGCTGAGAGGAAAATTTACATTTTCAGTTTTTGATATTTTATTGGCATTATAATTATACTACGGTAATTAATTTTAACATGAAACCAAAACTCATTCGCTCTATCTGCGTATTTTGTGATAAATCTGCATTAATCTTGTAGATTTATTTGGTAAATATTTTAGGTTACGTAGAACAAAATGGTGGAAATGAAAAACGGCTATGTGAACTGTTATAACTCCTATTTCATGCGGTGAGCGTATATTAGGTTCACATGTGTTCTGTTAGAATGCTGTTATCTATATGAAGTCCCACATTTGTACCACTGCAGCGCCAATGTCAATTAATTTATTCTAATGTGAACTTATGTACAGCTTTAAGATGTAGTTCAGGACAATTGTGTATATTTAATTCTTTCTTCAAATACTGAAATTTTAGAGATCCGCAATAAAAAATATTAATGGCCGTTAAATGCCCAGTTACTAATAGTCACCTAAAGTACAAATTTTGTAACAAAGTAACAAAAATCACATTTTCGTGTGAGACACACAGTTGGCGTCAGAGTTTACATTACAAAAACACTACTCTGTTCAAGGAGGTATTTAAAATAATGTAAACAAACTAGATAAACAGGGACAACATTATGCCCTGCGACAGAAAAGGACAGAAAATAATTTGTTTGCAATCACCACACTCTGATATCTGTATATTTTGAAGGGAACTTTCAGGTTCAGGCATACTATTTTCCTCTGCATCATGTACGGAACCACCAACAACGGTTGAAGTCGCACTTGTTGAAGCCTTATCTTTGCAATGGCGCTTGGGAAAAAGTGTAATAGAATATCACATTCACATTCATGTTCAGCTTACAGCAAATAAGAGTAATACTTGTGGACAAATAAACTGCTATTGATGTTAATGGACAACACATATAGTCCTTCTAACAGCCTACAGTCTACATGTGAATCATTTAAACACTTCTGTACAGATAGTAAAAAAACCCAGGTAGCACAAAATTGCTGCATAAGCGCTGAACAAGTGCTGGTTAAGAATATCAATGCTGTATGACGGTATTTAAATTGGCTGTATTAAAGCTGAAAAAGCGCTTTTTCAGCCAAAAAGGGCCCCAAATTAACCAGCCTTTGGTATTACAATGGCTGAAAATAGGCTGTGGTTTACGTTAATAAAGGCTTAATTAAAGCTGCAATAAACACTTTCGAAACGTTTCATTCTGTTTAAGATTACCATATCCAGCGCTTGCGCAGCTTTTGACGTACCCGGTATCCAATTGAAACGTTTTTTTCAGCTTTCCATATAAAAATATTTAATCTTTTAAATTTTTAACGACAGAAAAATAAGTTTCTATTCAACAGCGACAGGGCACCCATTTTGAATTAAAATATTGCTGCTTCGAGTTACGGTAACTTGAACCAGTGATTATTATAATAAGTTCAGATTGCGAGTGCAACTTTATCGTGTAGTATATACTAATTTATAACTAATAATTGATGCGCCCTTAGAATTATTTAATTATATTGAAAGAAATGTGTAGATAAGTTTCGAGTGAAAAAGCTTTTGGTAAAATTTTACTTGAAATCATATATTATACCCTTTTATGAACGTACTTTAACTTGAAACATAGTTATTATGTGAAATAAATGTGTAGTTTTGAAGAATTTAGGATTTAAAATTTGATACAAACTGTATTTTTGAGGTTAGTTATGGCGTCCATAAGGTTTCAGCTTAAGTCGTTGAAAAAATATCTTGTGATTCTATTTGCTGAAAAGAATACCAATAATCAGCCACAGGCTGCTTATGTTCTGCATAAGATACTTTCAATTACACTTTTAGTTTTTACAAGGTTTTGGGGTACGCAGTTCTAATGACTAATGAGGTATATCGTATTTCAGCAACTACTTTATGCAGCATATTAGGGCTCCTTTGGCAAATAATAAAAACCGTTAAACCGGTATTATCTATCTATATATATTATACAATCCTTTGTCCTGAATGGCGGATCACAGCCCAAACCGGAGTCATCAAGAGCAACAAGTTCCATAAGGGTTTGCCGGGATGGGATAATCTTTATAAAAGTACGCATAAATGACACTACGTTTCTATAAGAATTATAAGCCACTTGTAAAATTACACAAAACAGCTTTGCAATCCAAGCTGTTAAAATATACGACTCGATACACTTTTACAGCTTCAGGAGTAATTAAATTATACTTTGACGTATTTTAAGCAGCTGCAGGCTGTTTAAAGTATTTATTTTACAGCTTTAACCCGAAGTCTGTTTATTGGTTTCAAAATAGACCACAAGAAGTGTAAAAGCTTGATAAAAGATGCCTTCACCAGCTTTAAGCGTTAGAACACCACTGGGCCGTACCGTTAACCAGCTGCCGTTATAAAAGAATATTTTTCAGCCATTCAACAGCAAAAAACGTTATAAGACACTAACTATGAACTCGTATGCAGTCCACAGCTTAATTACGTATTTTAGATGTACCTTTTACCAACCATTGATTAACTAACTTATTTCAAAGTTTCATAACAGCCTATGGAAGCTAAAAAAACCATTAAACATCTTATATAACACTTTTACACTTAAATAAGAGGCAGGTTGGACATTTAATCAGCCAGTGTGCTACCTGGGAAGGTTATTTTAAGTATCACAAACAAGTCCTAATACAGCTACTGGCTGTATAACAGTCTAAAACAAGTAAACATAACAGCCTTTGGCTTTATAAATGACCACAAGTGTTATATTAAAATGCTAGCTCTATAACATCGAACAAGTAGGCCGTTAAACAGCGGTTGCCGTATCTCTACCTTCCTATAATGCTCTTAGTCAGAAAGCTGACTAAAGGATAGTTGTTAGAGTATTATAACGCCCATAATCGTATAAAAGTATTACTCTACACTCCTATACGTCCCTTAGACAGGGATAGGTGTAATTAATTGCAATAATGCAGCTAATACATCACGAGTGAACTGTAGTAATGCTTTAAGTTCACCTTGGAACTAAATGTGTACTCTTAAATGGAACAAAATGCTACTTGGGATGATGGTCATTTGCAGGATCTAAGAGCGTTGCAGCAGTTGGGTCAAGTGATGTCCGAGGAGGGTTGGGTGTGTGGTCACGATACTGCGAGGATTGACGAGCCCATCTGTTTGGAGGATAAGGTGGGCAGTGTTTATAATCTCAATCCTTGCGATAATATTTGTCTATGTAAGTACTCTAATTTTATTAAAATAATTGACACCAGGGTTGATGAGGTTAGTAATTCGCCTCAAAACCCACACGATAGAAGAAGAAGATTAAAATAATTTGGTATATATTGTTTATTGTTGGGCAGCGCAGGACCGATCGTCGTGGAGTTCCTTGGGGGAGGCCTATGCCCAGCAGTGGGCGTCATACGGCTGATGATGATGATGATAATATTGTTTTACGTTTACACGGTTATTATCATAATTAAAGCACATAATAATGGATGACATTCCGTGATCATGGCACTTGCAACAGTATCGAAATATCGGCAGTCTCATATCCCCATTTAAACGCGGAAGAACCCGTTATTATGTGCTTTAATTATTGGTATATATTATAATGTATATAAACCATTAACACATGTTTATGGAACACGATGTTCGTGCGTCACCCAACAGGGTCCACATAATATCAGCGTCGTGGTTCACGCCGCGACATGTGCTGAGTGAGGCCCTTTTATCTCAGGACTTCCACCACCACCTTATGATCATTTCGACTAACATCCTTCTTGCTTTTTTGTAATTGTTTTAGTGGAAATTTGATATGAAGTTGTTGTCTTTTTTTTGTGTGTGGCGCTCTTTTATAATAAACTATTTCTATTGTATTCTAGTAACCTCTGGATCACACCACGGATACTTCATACAAAACACCTCGTTTTACACAGACACTACACATTGGTGGTAATCCCTGTAGTCAGCATCTAATTGATTTTAAGTTGTACCTGTCATTTTCTTATCCGCCGATAAGGAAAGGGACGGATAATCGACAAGCATAAAATTTAGGAACACACGTCAATTTTAAACACAAATCTAAAACAACCGTCTAAAAATTTTACATCGGCCAATAACCCGACCAGTGGCGGATTTACCAGTAGGCTGAGTAGGCTGAAGCCTAGGGCGGCAGATTTTAGGGGGCGGCAAATTTGGCCCAAATTTTTTTTTGTCTTACAGAAGTAAAATAATAGATATTATACCTATACACAAAGAAACAAGTGACAAGAGTCATAACATTTTAGTAATGCACAGTATACTGAACATTCTTACGTCTGTACGGGCTTCAACCGAACATATTTTGCTAACTTTGCGCCGTGTTTTTGGTAGCGCTGTGCACTCGACTTATTAGTATCGAATTTCAGAGGTCAGTAGAGGCGGCAAATTTGTAAATCCGCCACTGAACCCGACAGAGTTAAGTAGACAGCACGTTAAACGGATTGCATACCAGCGAGATGCCTGTTTTATTTGCACGGGTTATTCGTTCATTTTAAAATTAACATGTTGACAATCATCCGTCCCTTTCCTTTTCGACGGATAAGAAAATGACAGATATAACTTAAAATAAAATAAGGAGGTGTCTGCAGGAATTGGACGCATTATTTAGAGCCATTGTTCGTGTAACGTTGTCCATAGACAACGTATATATACAGGGTGTTAGTGACATTGTAACGAAAACTTTGAGGGGTGGTTCAGGCCATGATTCTGAGTTGATATCAAGTAGAAATTTCCGTCGCAAAAGTATGGATTGGAAAATAATTAAAAAGAAAAGAAAAATTTTCATGAAGTTTTTGATACGAAATTCCACTTGATATCAACTCAGAATCATGGTCTGAACCATCCCCCTCAGTATTCGTTACGGTGTCACTAACACCCAGTATAGCGGTCATAGCCTATGCTGGGTTTATCTTCAGGATGACGCAAGTATCCACCTGCGTGCCACCGCCATACTGACCGTCTGCCCACCCCCCGAGGTGCGCTGTAGCGCGCAGTGTCGCCGAGATCTTCAATGTGCTCTTGCGCTGCTCTGCGCTTCTAATGCTCCCGCATTGTCTTCTGTTAAAGGTGAGTTGGAACATAGATATCACGTGGTTTCCAGGAATTGTCACCGGTTAATGGCATTAGGAGGAGGTTGAGGAGCCCGGTGGCGCAGCGGTAAACGCGCTCGGTCTGCGATCGTTGAAGTTAAGCAACTTTCGCAAAGGCCGGTCATGGGATGGGTGACCACAAAAAAAAAAGTTTTCATCTCGAGCTCCTCCGTGCTTCAGCGCGTTAAGCCGTTGGTCCCGGCTGCATTAGCAGTCGTTAATAACCATCAATCCGCACTGGGCCCGCGTGGTGGTTTAAGGCCCGATCTCCCTATCCATCCATAGGGAAGGCCCGTGCCCCAGCAGTGGGGACGTTAATGGGCTGATGATGAATGGCAATAGGTAGGGAATGGCGTTCGGCATATCTTGCAGGAAACAGATAAATTAACTGCTATTTACCATTTGTAGACACTTATACAGGGTAGAGGGGAACAGTCACGAGCAATATAATGTACCCACTTTAGGACTCTGTCGCACTAACATTTATTTATTTACCAAAACTTAAAACTATCATTACAGGACCATCCTAATCCGATAGTACAGCACTTATATATACAGGTTGTGAGAAGCTACAGTAGTTTTAGGCGGATGAGACGTTCGTTATGTAAAAATTGACGATTCAAAGTGTAACTATGTTACCTACTGAATAAAGATATTTTTGAATTTTTGAATATTTTTGAATCTTATATCTACTTATGACAAATAACACAATACATACAAGGTAGCTTTTGACATATTTGACAATTACTTACCGAGACTTACAGTTCAATTTGTCAAAAAAGTTAATGTGACGTGGTACCAAAGTGTATACATATTAATGCTCGTGACCGTACAGGTGTGATGCTATGCTATGTTGTTCCAGTGCTGCTGTCCAGAAACGGTCTGAACATGACCCTGACTCCCTCGATGAAGGCAGACAGGAAGATGATTGTAACTCATACACTCCGGAAGAAAGGTAACCTTGGACATAAAATAATATGTAAACAGCCTATATACTTCCCACTGTTGGACAAAGGCTTCCCCTCAAGCAACCGGAGGGGGTATGGAGCATCCACTACGCTCAACTGCGGGTTGGTGGAGGCGTTTTACGGCCGAGACCAACAGCTTAACGTGCCCTCGGAAGCACGGAATCGTCTTACTAAATAATTTATATAACATAAAGAGCCTACATACGTCCCACTGCTGGGCACAAAAAAATATAAGTACAGGCCGGTACAGGGTGTTAGTGACATCGTAACGAATACTGAGGGGGATGATTCAGAGCATGATTCTGAGTTGATATCAAGTGGAATTTTCCGTTGCAAAATTCATGATTGTTTCGTGTTTTTTTTAATATTTTCGGTACCATACTTTTGCGACGGAAAATTCCACTTGATATCAACTCAGAATGGGAAAAGGGTCAAGTCACAGAGACTGTAACCTGGAACCTGACAGAGGGCAGCAGTAACTGTCATTACTATTCAGAGGTGGAGGACAGGAGTCCTAGTATGGCTTTGTAATAGACTATTCTGGGCGCCATCCCACTCGCGTCAGACAGAGTACTGCGGGGCGGAAGGCAAGAGGGAAACCACTGCCCTATTTTTATCCTAAAAAAGTAGCATTAATGCTACACCGACAAGAGCGTGGCTCTTAAATTGATGATGATGATCAACTCAGAATCATGGTCTGAATCATCCCTCGAAGTTTTCGTTACGATGTCACTAACACCCTGGATTATTTCCAGACCTACAGGGCCACACGGAGTATCACCGCCTCGCAGCCAGCATGGCCCCAGGAAACCTGGACATTGTGCTCTCCTGCCCTGCAGGATACTATCTCATGCCGAAGGACAAGATTTGTGGTGAGTATTCCGGTCAACTCAATTGGAAGACCGCTCGACTCCCACTGTGAGGAAAATACTAAATGCCTCCGTGGTCCAGTGGTTGAGCATTGGGCTCACGATCCGGAGGCCCCTGGTTCGAATCCCGGTGGGGACATATCACAAAAATCACTCTGTGATCCCTAGTTTGGTTAGGACATTACAGGCTGATCACCTGATTGTCCGAAAGTACATGATCCGTGCTTCGGAAGGCACGTTCAGCCGTTAGTCCCGGTTAGTACTTACTGATGTAAGATAGTAGCTACATATTGATGTAAGTCAGTAATCGTTACATGAGCCATGTCAGGGGCCTTTGGCGGCTCAATAATAACCCTGACACCAGGGTTGATGAGGTTGGTAATTAACCTCACAACCACACGATAAGAAGAAGACTAATACAGTTCACCACCTACATAACAGAAAGCTCAGTAAGATGTGGGTACTTAGTTCATCTCTGACTACCCCAATTGGGATATAGTCGTGAGTTTATGTTTAGTTTTTTTATCCACAGCGGCGTGCCCCTGTGACACGTTCGCGGGCGCCGGCGACAACGCGTGCTACCCGTGCCCGGCCGGCATGAGCGCGGAGCCGGGGGCGGAGCGCTGTCGGCTGTCGCTGCGCCGCATGCGCAGGTACGATGTACGTACACAGGTTACGGTCACGCTATAGTCTGGTAACAGTCAGGTTACAGTTACGTTAGTCGGGTTATAGTCATGTTACAGTTAGGTTATAGTCAGATTGTAGTTAGAGTGGGTAACGAGGGTAGTAAGTACACTACACGTTTTAATCACTGAGTTAGTGGGCAGTTTACCGTCCATTAGGTATGCTTTATTGTAAGGAACTTGTCAAGTTGCTGTCATATTGTCAAATTACAGTTAGAAGTATTACGAAAAGTCCCGTGTTTTATCTTAGGAAATAGTGAGGGTAAATGAAGCTACACATGGTTACAGTTATATTACAGTCCTATTATTCGTAAACATATTTTGTCCGGTCAAGTAGTAGATACTATCTGAGAAAAGTTAGAATAAGTCTCCCTAACAGGTGAAAAACAAAATTTACAAAGTTAATATTACCCATTCCTTGTTTAGTGGTGGTTCTACCCGCCCTGTGGGTACGCGGTGGCTGGTGGTGGGCTGGTGCTGGCTAGCGTGGTGTGCGCAATATGTGCGTTGTTGGCGCACGTGACGTCACGCTCGACGCGCGCGCCCGCGGCCGCCACGTCAGTCGCACGCGTCGAGAGCCGCTGGACTTGGAGCAAGAAGACTGGTTGGCTGATTTATTAAAACATAACATAAAATAAACAGCCTATATACGTCCCACAGCTGGGCACAGGCCTCCCCTCAATCAACCTAATTTATTATTTATTTTCATTCTTCATTAGACATTATTTTCAGGGTTTGTTCCTCATGCCTTTTGAGTAACGCCACTTTAAACGTTTTTTTGAACTCTTTTTACTGAAACATGACAATGACATGACTATAACTGTAACCTAACTGTAACTTAACCATGAGCTGACTGTAACGTGTCTGTGACCTGACTGTAACCCTGTACCATCTGTAGGCATCATAATTTGCGCGGGTTTTCTTGGCAAGGCATATTGTAGGCTTTATTGAAGTTTATAAATTCTCTGCATCAGCTGCGAAGAAATGCAGCAGCACATCAGCAGCCGGTGCGCGTGGTAAACCGCTGTCACCATCAGCTGTCATCCTCGCCAGGTTCTTCAAGGGATCGCCGGCGTCCTCATCCAGGGTCACTGGTAAGGTCCATGAGTGAATTTGTTCACGATTTGTTGAGTATTGATTGCCAGCTCGATGTGACGAAATAACAAATTATATTGCTTTGGTGTACGCTCCATGCACCCTCCGGTTGATTGAGGGGAGGTCTGTGCGCAGCACCGGGACGTATATAGGCTGTTTATATTATCTAATCATAGTTCTGTCTTCATAAGATTTTTAAAGAACTTTTATAACATAAGCTCACGACTATATCTAAATTAGTGTAGTCTAAGGTACATCCATCCAAGAGTTCAAGTACACACACCTCACCGAGCTTTGTTAATTAGACAAAGTACAATTTAAATTGCTCGAAGTCCCTAACATTTTCATCGTAAAACCCGTGATAATTTTTTTATCATAGATTATTCTACATAAGGCCTTCTTAATAACTTAACCTACTTACTAATTAAGAGCCACGCTCTTGTGGATGTAACATTCTCCATGCTACTTTTTTAGGGAATAATACCCCTTTTGCAGTACTCTGCCTAATGTGAGTGGGATGGCGCCCAGAGTAGTCTATTTCAAAGCCGTTCCAAAACTCCTGTCCTCCGCCTAACCTAACTACTTTTCATTGCTCTTGGTAGATTCCCAAGAAACCAAGTTTGAGCAATGGAAAGAGAAGAATATACCACCGCCGCTGCCACCTATAGACTTTGATGTCACGTGAGAACAGAAGAAAGAACTCTAGAAGCAATAGGAAATGTTTCAGAAGTGTGCAAGTACGAATATAAAGTAGGTTATATAATTTCAGAATAGAAAATATTTATCCCCACGTTTAAAAACTAGCGTTAGATATGTTATGTATTAGGTAATCTTATATACACTTTAACTACAGATTTAATAATTCTGAAAAAAAAAGTGTTTTTTGAGGCTAATACACACACACAAATCGACATTTTCGGCATACAATGCTGAATCTCTCGGCAAAATTTCACTTCGATACCTTCGGCCGATTTCTAACCTTGCACACCAAGTTTTCAGCAAAAAATGATATTAATTCGAGCTTTTCTTGTGTTATTATGTGTCTGATTCTGCATTAAACTAATTTACGGGTGTTTAACGTATCGGCTAAAATATACTTGTACGGTTATGCTGACAACTGGCAAGTTGGGTGTGTGTTGTCTTTAGAAAACATGGAAATTGAAAAGTGCTATATCTATGCATATGACTTTGCTTATGGTTACGTTTTGTATTTAAGTGTATGCGTATACTTTTAGATGTAGTATTGTGTAAGAAGGCACTGTATAGTATTTTCTAAGAGTGATTTTGTTCATATGTAATTTAACACTAGTACTTCCTGTTTGGCCTAAGTTCTTAAGTACAGTGATATTGTTTCAAGCAGTGGTTTTATTTTAAAACACGCGCATTACGAGTAAATGTATTCAAGTTAAATAACTACAATGTAAAGTGACCGTATCGACTTTATAAAAGTCATCTGCTAACTGTAACCTAACTAATGTGACCGTAATCTAACTGCAGCGTGATCGTAACCTAATTTATGTACTTACTTACCTTTATAAATAAATAATCACTGGTCCGGATACATGATAAAAATGTCGAGACCACAGACGCGGATATCCTCCTGTTGCGAGATCGAGGCGATAACGTAACCTAACTAACGTGACTGTAACTTAATGTAACGTGACCTTAACTTAACTGTAACGTGACCGTAACTTATACGAATAGGGTCTTCTGCGAATAGGGCATGTACGAATAGGGTATTCTACGAATAGGGCATTGAACGAATAGGGTATTCTACGAATAGGGCATTTCAAGAAAGAGCCCAAAAACTAATGCAGGTCCATTTGCGAATGAGTTCTTTGTCTACTAAACCACTTAACTGTAACGTGACAATAACTTTACTGTAACGTGACCGTAACTTAACTGTAATGTGACCGTAACCTAACTTTAACGACATTGTAGCCCGACTATCTGTAACGTGACAATAACTTTACTGTAACGTGACCGTAACTTAACTGTAATGTGACCGTAACCTAACTTTAACGACATTGTAGCCCGACTATAATTTGTGTTTCAAACCTACACTTCGGCCTTTCACTGTGTCCTAGCCTAAATAGGTAGTCAATACGCCGGTTTAAGGCCTACATAACATTAGGCGAGCTGCTGTCAAATGAAAAACTGTAAAATTACAATAAATACTGTATTTAAAAATCCTTCATTAAAAAGGCACTGTATTCAGACTCCAAAGCCTTCACCGCTCCCTCTGCCATCAACAGCGCCCTCTGTTCTCGGAGGTTGTGAACTAGCTTCTCCTGTCTCTGGGTGCGAGTGGTGAGTGTTTTTATTCTCGCCTCTAGTCGAGAGATGGCGCTCTCGTGCGACGACGATAGCGAACGCGTGGAGTCGCGGAAGTCCTGAAATATATTTTAGATTGGTGTAACACAATTTTAGTCACTGTGATTAGTACTCAATATTCGGCAGGAGGACCCGGTGGCGTAACGGTTAACACGGTCATCCCGGCTTGACAAGAGCAGCGGGTTCAAGTCCCGTCATGTAACGACTATTTGTTTTTTTTTTATTTCCTGATATTTCCATGTAAATATCATTTTGAGAAAAGGACATTCTGAGAAAAGGACATTTCGAGAAAAGGACATTTCGAGAAAAGAACATTTCGAGAAAAGGACATTTCGAGAAAAGGACATTTCGAGAAAAGAACATTTCGAGAAAAGGACATTTCGAGAAAAGGACATTTCGAGAAAAGGACATTTCGAGAAAAGGACATTTTGAGAAAGGACATTCTAAGAAAGGACATTTTGAGAATAGGACATTCTGAGAAAGGACATTTTGAGAATAGGACATTCTGCGCCCAGACGACTTAAATCAGTGAGTCATATCAGGGGCCCAATAATAATCCTGACGCCAGGGTTGATAGGGTTGGCAATCCACAAGAAGAATCGAAAAAAATCTGACTCGGATGGGACTCCAACGGCGTAACGTGGCTTCCGAAGCACGGCTCATCTTACTTTTTGGACAGTCGGGTGACTAGCCTGTAATGTCCTAAACAAATTAGGGATCACAAAGTGAGTTTTGTGATTTGTCCCCGCCGGGATTCGAACCTGGGCCTTCCGGATCGTGAGCACAAAGCTCAACTACTGGACCACGGCGGCCGTTTTCGATTTAATTTTCTAATTGGCTTAAGGTTACCTTTTCAGCTTTCTTAGCCGCCTCCAACTGCGACCTCAAGCTGTTGACAGTATCTTCTAGTGTGGCGCTTCGGGCCTCTGCGCTGGCGACGCGGGATCGAAGCCGCTTCACCTCCGAAGACAGTCTATCTGACTCGCTTCTTTGTTCTTTGTATTGACGGTCTTTTTCCTGGAGAGAGAAAAGTACAGGATTAGGAAGGAGCCTTTGGCGGCTCAATAGCAACCCTGACACCAGGGTTGAGGTTGGTACTCCACCTCACAACCCACACGATAGAAGAGAAGGAACGAGCGCTTAGTGAAATGAGATATTTTTACCCGATGGATGTTTTAACAGTCCAGTGATCCATATATGGGTCATAGCGGACTGGCTCCATATGTCTGTGAGCCATACATGGGTCACTAAGAAACGACTTGGATCCCGGGTATCTTAGCAAAGTTTTATATTACAGTATGTTTGATAAATGCTACTGTCCACATGTAAAAAATAATAACAATAAGACGGAAGATAGGTGGCCCATCCAGTGAGTGGCGAGCCACCGCCTGCTCATTGTATCTTTGTTATTAACATTTGTTATTAACAGGCGCCATAGTCCCCCATAGCTCCAGTATCCCGGTCCACTAACCCCCAACCCAATAGCCCAGTTCCCTTTGTTCCCATAATCTGCAATAGTCCTACACGAACCGGGGATTATAATTGTCTTTGGGTACACTCCCATAGTGCATACAGGGATAATCGCCGGTTGGTGTCACACAACATTTAGATTAAATTGTCTTAAGGGGCCTCTACGTGTTGGCTTCGGCCCACGCACGCCTTCCAAAAGTCCGGGACTCTATAGGCCCTAGATATGTAAATGACATAAATAAGAATAATTGGTCTGTGACCCGTGTCTCTGGTAAATACCCTCCGAAAGAGGAGATAAACTATAGTTAAAAAATAATAATAATAAAAGTTTATTTAGGTAAAACCTACGACACACATAATACACCCAGGCACAATTACATCTTCCACTCATTATTATTCTGATCAAAATAAAGATAAGCAATATAGGTGGCAACATAATTCTATACATAATGTGATCCAAATATCAAGCGACAATTATTTTTACATATTATTATTCATTATCACCAGCCCATTAACGTCCCCACTGCTGGGGCACGGGCCTTCCTTATCGATGGATAGGGAGATCGGACCTTTAACCACCACGGGGGCCCAGTGCGGATTGATGGTTATTAACGACTGCTAATGCAGCCGGGACCAACGGCTTAATGTGCGTTCCGAAGCATGAGCTCGAGATTATTATTTTTTGTGGTCACCCATCCTATGACCGGCCTTTGCGAAAGTTGCTTTACTTCAACAATCGCAGACCGAGCGCGTTAACCGCTGCGCCACCGAGCTCTTCATATTATTATTACATTGCATTTAGACCAGTGTTATTTAAGGCCTTATCTTATCTTATTTAGCCTATACGATCCCACTGCTGGGCAAAGGCCTCCCCTTGATTTTTCCACTCCTCTCGACTTTGCGCGATCTCCGGCCAATCCTTGCGATAAGCATTGAGGTCGTCACACCATCTTTTTCGCGGTCTTCCTCGACTTCTAAGCCCGCCCTGAGGTATCCAGTGAGTAACGACTCGTGCCCACCGCTCCGGATGCATCCGACAAACGTGTCCGGCCCAGTCCCACTTCAGTTTGGCGGACTTTTTCCCTACATCAGTGATACCCGTTTTGGAGCGCAGTGTAGTGTTTCGCACACGGTCGATTCGTTTAACGCCTAATATATATTTAAGGCCTTAATAATAATAAATAAATAAATAAAAATAATAATATGCTATACTGTAACGACTATGTATGGCTGAGGGCAGCCGTGTTTCTCACCCATTTCGAAACCTCTCGTGGGTAGGGGGGTATTGTAACGAAGCATTTCGGACCAACGAGCCTTGTAGCGACATCTTGTGGTTTCTGGCGATATAACGTTGTTTTTATATTTTACCCGCAGGACATCACAGATGGCGCTGCAGGGCTCGTTGGTCCGAAGTGCTTCGTTACAATACCCCCTCCGGTTGATTGAGGGGAGGCCTGTGCCCAGCAGTAGGACGTAAGAGTAGCTATTGTTTACGTTTTTATGTTATGCTTCTGCCATTACATTGTATTTTTTATGTACCCGAGAATTGACAAAATAGGTAATTATCACGTTCATCTCGACAGCGACATCTATATTATTTTCGGGGAACGCAGCCTGGAGAACCTGGGCTGCGCTGGTGGCCGAGGAAATGGATTCTGGTAGGGCTCTAGCTAGAACATCACCGATTGATAAATAGGTCGGTGTACTGCGGAACGGAAGGCGATTGGGGCAACCATCGTTCTACACGCCCTATCTATGGAGTGATGAAGGCGATTACTCCACCGACAAGAGCGCAGCTCTTAAGTAAAGAGAGAGAGAGCCTGGAGAGATTGACATGCGAACCTGACCTCCAGTTTCTTCGCCATAAGTTGATATTTCGCCTTCATATCAGCAGCTGCCGCCTGGTGATTGTTACTCCTATTCAGCAGGCTCATACGTTCCGCTTCCAGCTCAGCTTGGTGCGCCAGATGTACCTCGCATTGGGCTGCCTGGAAAGGAACGGAAATGTCAATAAGCTTAGGTAATATTTTTTTTTAAATTATTTATTTATTTATTGCATGTCACATGGTATTACAGTTGTTATAAGTAAATAATGTACAAACATGTGACACCCTGTAAGGGCACCGCAAAAGTATTCCAACAATAACTTAAAACTAAAAAAAAAATAATTATAAACTAAAAATAAAAAAAATATAAACTATTTTTTATATAACTTTACTTAGTTTAGAAATTATATATACTACTATTATTATTCTTATTTTTAAGTACTTATCAGTAACTAAGATTTTTTACATAAGTTTTGCGTCATTTTACTACAGGGAACGACAGCGCCCTGAGCCGAGGTTCGCGCCCAACTGGGCACCCTCAGGCCTGTTGTTAAAAGTTGTACCGGGTGAGAGCCTTCAGCGCTCCTCATTTGTCCGGCTAAGTAGTTAATGCCATCTGCAGCAAATCTACAATAAGTCAGGTCAAACAAAAGCTACCGGGAACGTTCCCAAAGTGGCACCATCCCACTCGCGGCAGGGTTGGCCACCAACCTACTGCGGAGCGGAAGCCAAGAGGGAAACCACTGCTTTATCTTTCCCTAAAAAGGCAACATGGAGAATGCTACACCGACAAGAGCGTGGCTCTTATATTAATGTAAGTCTTAACGTCTTCATCATCACTAAGCCCGAATCACGAGCCCGAGCCGGGAATCGAACCCGTGACCCTACGATGTAAGCCACGCGTTCTCCGGACAGGGCTATCACAGGTGGAAATTATGTAAGTATGTGTATAATCTTTTATACTTCACATCACTAATTTAAGAGCCACGCTCTTGTCGGTGTAGCATTCTCCATGCTACTTTTAGGGAAAAATAGGGCAGTGCAGGGCAGTGGGCCGCCAACGGCCCCTGACTGACACTTCAGTAACTAGTAACCCGGACTAACGGCTTAACGCACCTTCCCAAGCACGGATAATCTTACTTTCGGACAATCAGGTGATCAGTCTGTAATGTCCTAACCAAACTAGGGACCACAAAGTGATTTTTGTGGACCTTCGGATCGTGGACACAATGGACCACTGGACCACTGAAGTAGTCGGAAACCACGTGATATCACAAAAATATTTTGCGGTCATATACCTACCTATCTATTGTAAATATAGCTTAACCACATCCTATTGCCTTTTCTTATCTTATCGTGACTATTTGTCATGCGCGACAAAATGCATTCAACGATTCGTGTAATATAGTATGCATCATCATTGGCCACAGCATCTATCGTAGATGATTCTTGCAGCACTTGTGAGTCTACGGGCTCCCGCAGCGCCGCCGATGGCTATAGAGCCAGGCATTTCTTGCCACAAAATTACAATCAGTGGACCACTTATATGTATACTGGGTGTTAGTAACATCGTAACGAATACTGAGGGGGTTGTTTCAGACCATGATTCTGAGTTAAAATCAAGTGGAATTTTCCGTCGCAAAATTCATGATTTTTTTTTAGTATTTTTAAATTATTTTCAATTCTATACTTTTGCGATGGAAAATTCCACTTGATATTAACTCAGAATAATCAGATGAATCATCCCTCTCAGTATTCGTTACGATGACACTTACACCCCGTACAAGTACATACGGTAGCCATATAAGTAGGTATGGGTGTTAGTGACACCGTAACGAATACTGAGGGGGATGGTTCAGACCATGATTCTGAGTTGATATCAAGTGGAATTTCGTGTCAAAAAATTCATGAATTTTTTTCTTTTCTTTTTAATTATTTTCCAATCCATACTTTTGCGACGGAAATTTCTACTTGATATCAACTCAGAATCATGGCCTGAACCACCCCTCAAAGTTTTCGTTACGATGTCACTAACACCCTGTATACTTATAACTTGACTTAGCATTAGAACCCAACTTTTTTAATTACGATGAATATTGGACATTCTGCGAATTGGACAATTTGCGAACTGGACATTTTGCGAATTGGACCATTTGCGAACTGGACATCAACACATAACACATAACAAATAACACATAACACACACACATACACACACACGCGTACCACTGATATACGTGTACTCGTCTGCCCCTACTACTTTAATTAATACGTGGTTAACTGTAATTAGCTTCACTAGCTTATAACATAATATTATTGTATTGTAAATGAGCTGTTGTTAACCTGAATAAATAAAATAAAAAAAAATAAAAAAAATTGCGAATTGAATAGAATAGAATAGAAATTGTTTATTATAAAAGGACGCCACACACAAAGACAAGACAATAACATCACTTATTTTTTTTTTTACAAAACAATAATAAAAAGCATAGAAGGATGTTCATTACAAAGATCATAAGGTGAATTGGACATTCTGCTAATTGGACATTTTGCGAATTGGACATTCTGCGCCTAAACGCATCGTTCGCACACAAAACGCGACTCCTCAGGAGGTGGTAAAGCACGACGAAGACTTTTTTGCTTCACGTTTTCCAGCTAGTCATCGTCATGTCTTCCCGACATGAAGTCCCGACGTTAATATCATAATTAAAACACATTTATTTATTTATTTATCTAATAATTACAACTATAAGTTACCATACAGGCATATGCCCAAGGCGGTAACTTAGACACATACATTAATATAAACTTAAATTATTATTTCAATATTTACAATATTTTACTTATATACCTAGCTAGATACTAAACTTATCAAATATCTTACCTATTATCACATACAATTTTAATTATAGCCTCTGCGAACTTCGCCAATGAACAATTGAACAGGTCTATTTCCTTGGCAACCTCATTTAATATATTTAGAGCGGTGGTAACGGGATCTTGCCTCATTATATTAGTGCGACTCTTGGGTATATAAAAAATTTGATTCCGCGGACCATGCCTCAACCGTAGATTTGGGACTTGCAGCCCGATAGCTATGAGATATGAGACTCCCGATATTTCGGCACTGTTGCAAGTGCCATGATCACGGGATGACTGGTGTTTTAATATCATGGCGCCATTTAGAATAGTTTTTTTTTATACAGGCTGTTAGTAGAATAGAAAGAATAGAATAGAAATAGTTTATTACAAAAGGGCGCCACACTAACATAACATAACATAACATAACAAATACTACTTACAATAAAAAAGCAAGACGGATGTTTGTCGAAATGATCATAAGTGAGATCGTACTGAATACTGAGGGGGATGATTCAGACCATGAGCACCTGACTACCCCAATGAGGATATAGTCGTGAATAGGAAATGCAATCTCGCGAGATCTTGTCTAATTTTCAGGATCAATCCCGAAGCATAACATGACGAAATCCCGTTCGGGATTGACGGGATTCGGCGAATCTCCTTGATTTATATTTTTTGTTTTGATCATTCCGATTTCCAAAGAAAACTTAATTATTTAGTTAGTAATATTGCCTAACAGAGGGCAGCAGTAACTGTCAGTACTATTCAGAGGCGGAGGACAGGAGTCCTAGTATGGCTTTGTAATAGACTACTCTGGGCGCCATCCCACTTGCGTCAGACAGAGTACTGCGGGGCGGAAGGCAAGAGCGAAACTACTGCCCTATTTTTCCCTAAAAAAGTAACAATCATGCTACACCGACAAGAGCGTGGCTCTTAAATTAGTGATGTGATGTGAGCCTAACGCTCTAACCACTAGACCACGGAGGCTGTTACAACTAGATATTGAAATAACTAGTAAAAGTATAAATATTTTTATATATTTTTTTCATTTTCATATTTCCAATCCCGCGGGATTTCGAATTTGCGATCTTGAGTCAGGATTGCGTTCCCTAGTCGTAAGTTAATGCAATTATAAATTTTTAAAATCAAAATATACCTTTTTGTTGATAGTACTTTGCAGTAAGTCAATTTGCTCCTGCATCAACTTGACTCTGGATGATAAGAATTTGCAGATACTCTCGACGGAGGCTCTTTCTGAAATATACGAGATAAAACAAATCAAATCAGTCTTTGTTGCGCACGCGCATCCTTACAGGTTGCCTGGAAGAGATTGCTACTTAGCAATAAGGTCGCCTATTGTGCTCATTCTATTTCTCTTTTGTTTTGTATTTTCTTGTTTGTGCAATAAAGTATTTGTTATGTTATGTTAACAAAGCTCAACAGTGCTGCCACCTACATTTGAGCTTCTAGTTTTTATCCTCTTTGGTGAGGCTTTTTGGCGGGAAACGGGAACGGGACAGTTGCTTTCTTCATTGAATAATCTAAATAATCAATACGAAGTGGTGTTTTGTAGTTAATGATCGCATTAAGTTAGTCGGATGACATTCGCGAGTGTTATTATATCGGAGTATTCAATAAACAAAGTGTATCTGCCTATTTTCACTTCGTGGCAGGAAGCCGCTTCATAACTTGAAAGTTTATGCGGACTTTTGAGTTAATTCGTTTGGGGTTCGGAGTAGGAGTCTACTCCGAGGGTGGGGGCTTAGGTTTCATCATCATTTCATTAATCATCAAGAAAAAAAATACGTAAGACATGGCTGTATGGGCATAGTTCCCTTTGCCTTACCCTTCGGGGAAAACCAAAACAAAAAAAAACCTCTTTGGTGACATTGTAAGCAGAACTCTAAGGGATATATCAGAATAATTAATATGTATTTAAACATAGTTTACCTTTTAAAAATGATGGCGGCAATACTTTATCTTGAACACTAACAGACACAAACGCGTATAGAAACTCTAAATCCCCATTAATTTGAAGTCTCCTCTCTGGAATACAACAATCGCATACAACGGTTTTATCATAATTTAAGTTACTGTTTGTGCTACTTTCTTTACTTTTCAGCATTCCATTTTCAAATTCTTCATTCTGTATGTCTTCATTTTGATTTAAACTTTTATTGTGCATCTTCTTTGTTAGTTCTGAAGTAGTTTTTTTTATTGTTTTGTTTTTTACTGGTGTGCTGTGTTCAGATGGTTTTGGAGTGTTGCAACAGTGTTTTGTGTTTGGCGTGTGGTGTGGGCTTAAGGTTAAGCTGTGAGAGAATTCGGAGAAGATGTCTTGTTTTTGCTGTAAAGAAATATAATAATTTACATTTAAGTTTGTTAATAGTAAAAAATAAATTAAAAAAAAAAGGTTTCAGGGTTATTATTGACCCGGTTTAGGCCCCTGACATGGCTCATGTAAAGACTACATACTTACTAAGCTCAATAGTAACTGGGCCAACAGCTTAACATGCTCTCCAAAGCTCAGAATCATCTTATAACATAACAAATACTTATTTTTCAGCTAGCTATGTCCTAACCAAGCAAGGGATAGTCCCACAACGTGATTTATTTGTTTATTTATTAAAACATTATCTACACAATAGGTAACGATATTGTAACTAATATTATATGACAATTACGGCGTACATAACATTCACAATTTATAATTAGACGTGTGGGTATGACGTGGGGGTATCGAACCCAGGATCACAGAGACCGTTTGATATTGAAGTCCTAAGATAGTTATGATGAGCTGCATAATTGTATATCATTCAGTTCTTTTAGAATAACAATGAAACTATCGACAAAACTATGCTTCAAAACTTACCATCGCTTTCTCAATTTGCTTCATAAGACTTTCAGTTTTCTTCTCTAATTGTTTATTGAGCTTTTTAAACTCATCCTCACGCGCTAATAGATCTAAAGAATCCATTTTAAGTGTATTTTCTTAAATTTTAAAATTCACAGCTATAACATTAGTTTGACATTTCGTGATAATGATAACCTTACAAAAATATCAACTTAATAATGAATAACAATTTCAAAGAAAGAAGTACTTTTATATTTTGTCGGGTTATCTATCCCATTGCTATGGTTACGGTAACTATGTTAGTCATAACACTATTTATCTTTGTTGCAGATTTAAGTCAAAGACTTTACTTTTAAAGTTTTTTTTGCGTAAAATCCTTTTATTGTAAATATGAATGTGACATGGTTAATAATATATTTCAACTTTAATTATAAAGGTAATTTCAATGATGTAAACATAGTAATTCAACTGTTGATTATGTGATTGTACCTCCATCTAGTAGATGTAAAATGAACCATTACACTTTCAATGCAACACGTTCAATGTCAAAAACAGCTGTGCGCCGACCAATCAGAAACGAGGATAGTAATGTCAATAATCTATGTTTTCTTTGTTGTCGACACGCGTTTACATTTTTTGACACATTGCTTTGTCTCCCATATGATCTTATTTGGCTCAATCTTAGCATTTCTCGAGGAAATAATATAGTAAGCTCGTAGCTGCTAGCCTAAAATAGGTATATAAACCATTTTTTCTTCAAAATACAGCAAGATTTCCCTAAAAATCGTATCAAGGTCGCTGATGAATCTTTAAGAGGAAGCGAGGTGGGTATATGAAAAGAATGAGAGGGAACTAAAGTTTATTGTCTATTTTCAATCGATTTACCAATGAGAACACACTGGGCCCAGCTGACATTTTCAGTAGGTGATTGAGGAGTGTGTTGTGAGGTGCTCGCTTCGCGTGAGTCCTTCGAAATTGTGAAAAATCCCCCTTGGACTGCGTTCACGCGTCCACACTAACTGTTAACAGTGTAATAATGTATTTTAAGAGAAAAAGACACGACTATCGAAGTGTTATATTATAGCGCAGGTGTTCCACAGTGGAGTTAGACGATTTTGTTTGCTGCTAAAAAGGTAAGCTCTTTGTGTTACTAAACGATGTGTTACCCATATGTTTAGCTTTTACAACGCAAAAGACGTTTTTACAAACAAGAATAACGCATTTAACTTGGGAATATTTCGAAACGTGAATGATAAAAAACCTTTGCGTTTTTAGAAAGTTAATATTGACAGGTCTATAACCCGATGGATTTATGGTGGATTTGTTAATCATATGGAAAGTTTATATATGTGCATGTGCATCGTGATTTAGTAGGGTGTGAGCGTAATTTATTTATCGTTTATATGTATATATCTGCGTGGGCAGATAGCGTTATCTTTAATGTAGTAAAAATCAAAATAAAAATCAGCTGTTGGCTGTACGACAAACCAACAAAGGATGAACGTCCTCCAGTTCATAGCCCTAGCGATTTTTCTTTTTTTTGGTCGAAGCAGGTACCTTTGGCAAGCCCTTTTTGAGAACCAGTTTTTTTAGTGATGTGCATTATTTGTACCGGTTCCGAAGTCTAGAACCGTAACGGTAATTTTCGCTTCCTCTATACACCCGAACGTTTGGTAAATATATTTTGTGCGATATAGGTACTCAGGTAAAATTAGCTAGATTTTATCGTACGCTTACAGTTGAGTCATTTTTAAACCTTTGCATCTGTAGTTGTCTCGCTCTAACGTAAATGCATTTTTACGGTGCAGAAAGAGAAGGATGCTTCTTTGTGCAGGTTCGGTAGGGCAATCCAGTTTTTTGACCTACTTTTTGTATCTATTCGATAAAATGATGCCCATTACCTACTATTCGGGTTAAGAGACAAAGAGATTTGTTAACTAATTGACCCTAATAAGTCTCAGTCGCTCTTATGTCGTTTTTAACTAGAGGGAAAGAGATGCAAGATTTTCTTTAGCTGTTTCCAACCATGTCCTTCGATCCGTTCTTTCAGTTGTTCGCTAAAATCGACAACTAATAAATGTTAGAGAGGGATGGATGTCTCCTCTCACTTTTACCCTTCAAAAGCTTATGGTGACCTTCGATGATGCAATGGATGTGGAAACCATTGGCAATAGCTGAGCTTAATATTCTGTTATGGTCTTTAAATGGTGGACTATGCTCCATGTTGGATTGTTTTAATTTTATGGTTTTTGAATATTTATCTGTAAAGGTCCTTCGGAAACGCGCATTTAGATGAAAATACACATCAGAATGCATTCAGCTACTTATCATCCCATCTATGTCGTGAAAACCGACGATAATCAATTTCCTCTCAAAACAATATTGTGGGATATGCCGATAACTTGTTACCATACTCAATAAGTCAGCCTCTTGTCCATTTTTTATATGTTTTTTCCTATTTGTGTGTGTCCTATTTTCCGTAGGTAGCTAGGTACATTGTGCTCTTTATACTCAATAGAGATAGTATTTTATCTTATCATAATGGTTCATAAAAATATCCGAGGACTTCAATCTGGGGAGTGGCTTTGCCTACCCCGATAGTGGCTGCAGCCGTGAAGGTCTGTCTTTTTGTAAATGTAAATATTATTTCTGGTTCTGTCAGATTTAGTGTGTCAAACGAACTAATGATTACATTTTATAGTCGTTATTAGCAAAAGATATAACAAAACTTTTCACCACGCCTGTATTCCCAAAGGATTTTTTCCAAATACAAGTATCACGATCACACGATCACGACCACGAGGCTCACGATCTGGAGGTCCGGGTTCGATTCCCGATGGGGACATTGTCGAAATCACTTTGTGAGACTGTCCTTTGTTTGGTAAGGACTTTTCAGGCTTGAATCACCTGATTGTCCGAAAAAGTAAGATGATTCCGTGCTTCGGAGGGCACGTTAAGCCGTTGGTCCCGGCTATTAGCCATAAAAACACCTCCACCAACCCGCAGTGGAGCAGCGTGGTGGAGTATGCTCCATACACCCTCCGGTTGATTGAGGGGAGGCCTGTGCCCAGCAGTGGGACGTATATAGGCTGTTTATGTATGTATGTATGATACAAGTATATCTAAGTAGGTGCATTTAGAAACAGATTACAAAAGTGTATGTTAATTCTAAACAGTTTTATCATTGGAAACCGTTTCGTAACTTACCGTAGCAACGACGCCCGGTATTTCAATAATTATCACGCAAGAGAAACTACAGGAAATGACTAGTACATGATTACTGAGTGTGAAAGTATTCACGGTAACCTGTCAAAGCCACGAACGAAGAATTATGTCGATTTTCACAATTATTTTCACGCTAGCGCCTAGCTGGTACCCGCGTCTTTGTTCGTAACCCTACTATTATAGAAGTTTCATACAAATTTTGCTACCGATTTTCATCTGCTTAAGGCTTGAATTACGAAAAATCCCGTCTTAGCAAGCATCTACGTCTTAACAGGAACCCCCATGCAAAATTTGAGACTTAGTGCTTGTAGTTTTTGAGATTTCGTGATGAGTTAGGTCAGTTAGTGAGTGACATTTTCGCTTTTATAGATTATGGCTATTAGCTACTTACCCGTTTACTTCTCTCGTGTCGTGAGGTCAATGACCGACCTCATCAACCCTGCTACTATTATTAATGCTATTTAGCTACTGATGGACTGGTAGAAAAGACATTTTGTTACTGAAGACAAGGTTACTTCTCATTTCAATAATTTATAACTGACTGAAGGTTGTTTTTTGTCGTAGGCAACTTATTGTAGATCTGGCATTCAATATACTTCTTTTAAATGTGTTTTGACAGCACGAGAGAATGTCCTAAAATAAAAAAAAAGAAATATAGAAAGTATATGTATTAATCTGACAGCTGTCAAAACATTATCAAGCGCTATTAAATAGCTATATTTATTATAGAATACTTCGACAAGTATGATAATTGATTAGATTTGTTATTTTTGTGGAATTGACTGTGTGTTTGACTGGAGTCTTGTTCATATGTGCATTTGAACGGCGGTTAAATAACAAGTTGCACATTGTTCAAGAATCATACAATGACAAATAGATTTTCCCACGATGAATCATTCAATTCCTCATGGGAGGAAGTCTCATTTGTTGGTCTGACGGTTCCTATGTGGAGTCACAAATAGCATTCCACGTTTTTCAGCTTCTTTTTATATAATTCTATTCTGTGATTGGCGAAAATATCAATGAATTTGCAGGAGTCGTCAGTTTCCACCAATCACAGGACAGGAATTCTATGTCCTGCGACAACTGAGTCAATGTGGAAACTGAGTAACACGTTTAGGCCTCTGATAGAAGGATTGCTACAGTATCCTATAGTCCTGGCTTTGGAAACTTCAAAGACATCACTGCACCACTGCATGGGAGTATTATCTGTCTTGGGGTGACTCCAGCAAACGCGTAAGGGATACTTTACATCGGATTTCCCTTGTACTCTTCATATCTTGAAACAAATGTCTTTTTTGAAAGTGACGAGGCATCCTGGTCTAACGACTCCTTCAGTAGAGTCACAGACTTCAGTCACTAACCCATTCTTATCTGTTTACTTATCTCGTGACTAGGAATTCATGAAAAAAACTGGAATGATGTTCTATGCTGCTTATCAACTGGGCCTGTCATAAATGACTGAGGGATTACGATGAATATCTAAACGGGCGTTTTAATCTCTCGACATTGGGGCAAGCAACATCATGGAGGCTAGCTATTGAGGCTGCAAAAAGAGATTAGGGTGGCTTAAACGTAGAGGCCATAAAGGAAAAAAAGGTTTTCTTTCGCACATCTCTGCACGCCATTTACATCTCTCGTCTCTGCTTCCATCACACTACACAAATATTACACATCTCCGCGTAGCGATATCCACTGAAGCTGAGCGTAGAGATGTGTGAATAACGCAATTCTATTGGATGTTTAAAAAACATCTCTCCGCTCGTCTCGACTCTGTTTTGGTGGAGTCCCGGCCTAAATATAGGTTCGAACTAATTACCCAGAAAACATTGAACTATGTCGTCAAGTAATTAAGTCTGCACAATATTACTCGTTTCGTTAGCAATCATTACTAATGAGATAACGGCTAGCTTACAATGCAAGACTTCTGTTATTGAGTTACTCGTTTGAGATAAGATCAGCTTACGTATATCCCAATTGCATTAGTTACAGGTGCATCCACCACAAGATGAACTAAGTACCCACGCCTCACCGATCTTTCTTTTCCGTGGTCCAGTGGTTGAGCGTTAGGCTCACGATCCGGAGGAGGAAATAACACAAAAATGACTTTGTGATCCCTAGTTTGATTAGGACAATGCAGGCTGATCACCTGATTGTCCGAAAGTAAGATGATCCGTTCGGAAGGCCGTCAAGCCGTTGATCCTGGTTACTACTTACTGATGTAAGTAAGCAGTCGTTACATGAGTCATGTCAGGGGTCTTTGGCGGCTATTAAGCCTCTAAAATACCAGAAGAAAATTCATTACAAAAGTATTCATACCACTGTCGTCATTGCGAACGCAAAGCAATCGATATCAGTGACACTGACACGGCAACCAAATTGCTATCGATTTTACTCGATTAGTAAAATTACATTCATAATGGCGCCGATTCCTGCAGACACCTACTTTATTTGAAGTATTACCCGCCATTTTCTTATCCGCCGAAAAGGAAAGGGACGGATGATTGTCAACAATTTAATTTTAAAACGAATGTAAAACTGGGCGAATAAAATAGGCATCACGCTGGTATGTAATCCGTTTGACGAGCTGTCTACTTAACTCTGTCGCGTTATTGGCCGATGTAAAATTTTTAGACGGTTGTTTTAGATTTCTGCTTAAAATTGACGTGTGCTCCATAGATTTTATGTCTGTCGATTACACGTCCCTTTCTTTTTCAGCGGATAAGAAAATGACAGGTATAACTTAAAATTAGATGGCGTCTGCAGGAATTAGCACCATTGTACGCGTCTGACTATAATCACAGAATAAAGAATAATACTACGTATAGAACGGCAACACTCCGCCCTGCACCATTTCGTGTCGGGCGCTGACGTCACCCCCTCTGGGTTTTGCTTTAGTCCGGCATCCTTAACGGATTGCGGCCATTAGCATGCGTAAGGAGCATGCGTGAACTACCCGTCTCGCTCGCACTAATGCTTTAGGCAGCACACGGTAATACTGTGATTTTTGTATGGGGTGTCCTATGTGCGGCTAATAGCACTTTATGATCCGGGGCGTGATTGAGTGGTTCTTGAAAGCACTGATAAACGTTATTACGGTAAACAATGCCCAGTTACGATTTTGCATGCAAAATGTGATTGGTTATTGATGTTTATATTACGTTAGTTGAAGTATGAATAGGGCTTATTACGTAACTGTATTTTTTATTGTGCTTATATTTTATTTGTAGTTTTGAGTATGATTCTTATAATAATATACCTCCACGTTTTTAAATAAATTCGCAGTGCAGCAGCGTGGTGAAGTATGCTCCCTCTACGGTTGATTGAGGGGAGGCCTGTGCCCAGCAGTGGGACGTATATAGACTGTTTATGTTATGTTGTATCTAACATTAAAAAAATAACAAATATTATATTTCACACACACAGAAAAACAGAAGATCATATAGGTTTTCACTACCAACATCTCATGGCTTCATTTAATACGGTTTAATTTTAAATTTTATTAACCAGTAAATAAATGCAAAAAATAAACTTAAGCATAAAAAATACCAAAACAATCCCGGTTACCTAATTAACAATAATGAAAAATACCGCTTCTTCCCAAAAATCCAGAAAAAAACCGGTTAAAAACGTAAAATAAGATGTTGTAAAATACCGATTGTTCCCATCACTAATTTTCGTAGTGCCCTGCCAAGGTCCGCGACCGGAGGTCTTTGCGTGATCTCGTTATAACTGGGCCGTTCATTAACCGGTTTCAGCTTTCACCAGGTTTTTAGGCTCCTTATTTTGACCATAAAACATGAACATAAATTGTAATCAGAGGTACATCCATCGCAAGATGAACTCAGTACCCATAACGACCATGTTACACCTACGTGATAGGTGATGAGCCGTATCGCCATCTATAATGGTCGAGCCAACTGTGTCCTCTGACTACACCAATTGACAACATTTCATTTTTACTAAGGTGCCTTAAATCGAAAACCATTTCGAGATATTTCTATGATTTACACAAAACAAATTTTTTCAGATTTTTTAATTCAGTAATAATAGAAATATATTGAAAAATCCACGAGGTCAGAAGAGGAAGGCATAATAAGTTCAGACCTTTACATAAAAATTATAAAAAAAGTAAATGTCATACATAACATGACACTTTGTTTGCGACTTGTTTTAAATAACGCATGCAAAGGTACATTACAGTATACTGCCTTCATTCTATCAATGGCAGAATCCAATTTTCAAAAAATATTTTTTATAACTTCTAGTGGAAAAATCTTGAAAAGAAAAAATACGTGTCTTCTATTTAAACAAGTACTTTCGAAATAGCACAAAAAAACCACGGCTTAAAAATTTGAAATGTTGTCAATTGTAGCTATATGATGTGACACTAAATTGAAAGTGGCGCCCCCTAGAGGGCAAAAACTGATAACGATTTTTTTCCAAGGGTACTGTGTTATTCAGATGAATTTCGAAGAAATATTTTGTTTTTGTATATGCGGTTTTAAAACTTATATTTTTTTTAAATCTGACGTGTCTCATATGTAGTTAGAAAATAATTTATTCATAAGTTGTCTAGCTGTCACATACAGTCATGAGCATATCATGTACCCACTTTAGAACCCTGTCGCACTATCATGTTTGATATTCAATGAGACTTACGGTTTAATTTGTCAAAAAAGTTAATGTGACATGGTTTCAAAGTATACATATTAGTGCTCGTGACCGTACACATACATAATAAACATAAACTGCCTATATACGTTCCACTGCTGGGCACAGGCCTCCCCTCAATCAACCGGAGGGGGTATGGAGCATACTCCACCACGCTGCTCCACTGCGGGTTGGTGGAGGTGTTTTTACGGCTAATAGCCGGGACCAACGGCTTAACGTGCCCTCCGAAGCACGGAATCATCTTACTTTTTCGGACAATCAGGTGATTCAAGCCTGAAAAGTCCTTACCAAACAAAGGACAGTCTCACAAAGTGATTTCGACAATGTCCCCATCGGGAATCGAACCCGGACCTCCAGATCGTGAGCCTAACGCTCTAACCACTAGACCTCGGAGGCTGACCGTACACACCTAGTTCATTTTTTGTAGATCAAATGAAAAACACTAACAAAAAACCAGCATGTTTTGTTCTTACAATCCTTTAACAGGAATCGTGTTACGGGCGATTTTTTTCCATACAATACCTTAGAAGGTCGGACGGCATTTTTGTATGGTTCTGTCTGCCCACTTAGCGTGGCTTCGATATAATAGGGTCCATTGTCTTCCCGGGCAATGAACCGACAGTTCACTATACGAAATGTAACATAACATAAGCTGGGGTAATCAGAGGTACATCCGTCGCAAGATGAACTAAGTACCCACACCTCACCGAGCTTTCTGTTAGGCCAACGTGTTAGGTGAGCCGTATCGCCGTCTATAATGGAAGGGAAACGTCTGTGGAAGAGCTGATTAATGGCCTCCGTGGTCCAGTGGTTGAGCGTTGGGCTCACGACCGGAGGTCCTGGTTTCGGCTTCTTCTCTCGTGTGGGTTATGAGACCAATGACCAACCTCATCACCCTGAGGATCCTGAAATGGCTCATGTAATGACTACATATTGGCTTAGGTAACCAGTAGCCGGCACCGACGGCTTATCGTGCCTTCCGAAGCACGGATCGTCTTTTGGTCAATCGGGTAATCAGCCTGCAATGTCCTAACCAAACTAAGGATCAAAAAGTGTTTTTTCTGATATATCTCAACGGGATTCAAATCCGGGATCGTGAGCCTAAAGCTCAGCCACTGGACCACGGAGGCCGTTAATTAAATTAAGCAAGTTGGCTTCTGTGGTCCAGTGGTTGAGCGTTGGACTCTCGATCCGGAGACCCCGGGTTCGAATCCCGGTGGGAGATTTCACAAAAATCACTTTGCGACTCCTAGTTTGGTTAGGATATTACAGGCTGATCACTTAACTGCCGAGAGTAAGATGATCCATGCTTCGGAAGGCACGTTAAGCCGTTGGTCCCGGTTACTATTTACTGATGAAAGTGAGTAATCGTTACACGAACCACGTCAGGGGCCTTTGGCGGCTCAATCATAACCCTGACACCAGGTTTGATGAGGTTGGTATTTCAACCCACACGATAAGAAGAAGCAAGCTGGAAGTTATCGTGATCACCTGGGCTCAGCTCATCACTATTAGAATAATGGGCGTGTTGCCTGTTTGTCGTCACACAGTTTGCCAGACATTCTGACGACATGGCACGCGTGACCTTCGAATGATGAGCACTTGGCAACTATGACATGGCAGTGCCAAATGTAATCGCCAAGATAAAGCACGTGTTATGTCTAGGTAACTTAGGTTTCCGCCTACATATATCAAACACAACAGCCTCCGTGGTCTAGTGGTTAGAGCGTTAGGCTCACGATCTGGAGGTCCGGGTTCGATTCCCGATGGGAACATTGTCGAAATCACTTTGTGAGACTGTTCTTTGTTTGGTAAGGACTTTTCAGGCTTGAATCACCTGATTGTCCGAAAAAGTAAGATGATTCCGTGCTTCGGAGGGCACGTTAAGCCGTCGGTCCCGGCTATTAGCCGTAAAAACACGTCCACCAACCCGGAAGTGAGCAGCGTGGTGGAGTATGCTCCATACCCCCTACGGTTGATTGAGGGGAGGCCTGTGCCCAGCAGTGGGACGTATATAGGCTGTTTATGTACGTAGTTTCCAGGATTTGTGCCCTATTATGCTACTTTTTAGGGAAAAATAGAGCACTAGTTTCTTGCCTTCTGCCTCGCAGTACTCTGTCTGACGCGAGTGGAATGGCGCGCAGAGTAGTCTATTTCAAAGCCGTACTAGGACTCCTGTCCTCCGCCTCTGAATAGTACTGACAGTTACTGCTTTGTAAGGTTCCTCAAAATCAATATAGATGGCTCTGTACAGGTGTTTCTTCGTTTTTTCCTTCTAATTCATGCTAATGTATATTTCTTCTTTTTGGGTATAAATTATGACCCTTTTTATTACACCTAGAAACTATTACTAAGACTAAGAGGCAAGATGATTGGACACCTAATAAGACACGACGAATTCATTAAAAACATCATAGAAGGAAAGCTAGAAGGAAAGAGAGGAAGGGGAAGACCAAGAAGAGCTTACATGGAACAGATTTGATAGAATGGAATGGAAAATGCTACACCGACAAGAGCGTGGCTCTTAAATTGATGATGATAAGGAACTATTACATATTCCATCCATTATTATACTGATCAAAATAAAAAGAAGCGATAAAGGTAGCATTATACACTGTATGTTTCCCAGTCACGTAGGTCAGTTGGAAGATCTTTTTCTTAGAGATAAGCTTACCCGTACTGTCTGCTTTCTTTGTATGTTTATTTTGTCTGTTTTATTGTGTACTGTTGTACCCTGACGCCAGGGTTGTAGAGGTTGAAGTTAAAAAAAAAATGTTGAGGTTAAAAAAAAAGGAAAACATGAAACATTAGGACTAGGGCCCTGTGCTGGGAGGTTTTCTGGCCACGTCTTTCCCTCAGCGTTACAGATTCCGATGTGGTAGTAGTTTTACAGCTAGTTACATAATATGTATGTATTTTTTTTTGACGTTCAAAAAGCGCTAACTTTGTAAGCCAATTTTGAAAAATATTTTTTTTTTGTTATCCACCTCACAACCCACACGAGCGAGATTATTGAGCCGCCAAAGGCCCCTGACGTGACGCACGTAACGACTCGGTACTTACGTCAGTAAGTAGTAACCGGGACCAACGGCTTAACGTGCCTTCCGCAGCACGGATGAACTTTGATCAGTCTGCAATGTCCTAACCAAACTAGGGATCACAAAGTGATTTTTGTGATATGGAGACATAACCTATCCCGTTGGTCACACAGAAAGCTCGGTGAGGCGTGGGTACTTAGTTCATCTGGCGATGGATGAGTTGTCTTTGATTACTTGTGGCTCTGCCCACCCCATTAGGGATTACGGGCGTGAGTTTATGTATGTATGTATGTATGAGACATAACCTATCCCGTTGGTCACACAGAAAGCTCGGTGAGGCGTGGGTACTTAGTTCATCTGGCGATGGATGTACCTCTGACTACCCCAATTGGGATATAGTCGTGAGTTTATGTTATGTGAAAGTACCAGGGCAGCATAATTCAAAGGATATTTGTTTATGGTCGTTGCTTTGTAGAATCATTGACCCTAGAGAACATCCTAGAACGGTTTTTTGTCAATTACTAACAGTTTTTTACTAGATTATTGAAAGTTCAATGACTTATGAGATCATTTCTAGATTCACTTCGTATTACTAAAGCCTATAACTAACGGCCTTCGTGGTCCAGTGGTTGAGCGTTCTGCTAACGATGGTCCCGGAATCGAATCCCGGTGGGGACAAATCACTTTCTAATTCTTACTTTGGTTTTTTACCGCTAATACCCAATGGCTTCCTTGGTCCAGTGGTTCGAGCGTTGGGCTCACGATTCGGAGGTCCCGGGTTCAAATCCCGGTGGGGACATATCACAAAAATCACTTTGTGATCCCTAGTTTGTTAGGACATTACAGGCTGATCACCTGATTGTCCGAAAGTATGATGATCCGTGCTTCGGAAGGCACGTTAAGCCGTTGGTCCCGGTTACTACACTGATGTGAGTGAGTAATCGTTAAATGAGCCATGGGCCGTTGGCGGCTCAATAATAACCCTGACACCGGGGTTGCTGAGGTTGGTAATCCACCCACACGGTAGAAAAAGATGTAAGCCAATTTAGAAGAATAAATATTTTTGTTTTCTTTTTGAATTCTATCCTGACACCAGGGTTGATGCGGTCGGTCGTTGACCCCACAACGCATACGGTGAAGAAATGATATTTATAACATGAAAGCCCAGTCATTAGGAAGCCCCACATTACCTACGCAATAAGTAAATAACGCGATTACATTCACTACATAACATTCGTATAGCAACACTTATTGTTACATTTATGTTACATAACATAGATGATTATGGAACACGAAGTTCCTGCCTCACCCTACTCTCTCTCTCTCTGTCTCTCTCTATTTAAGAGCTGCGCTCTTGTCGGTGGAGTAACCGCCATTCCTCTCTTCTTCCCACCAAATCCTTCACCTCCTGATACGACACGACCTGCACCTTCTCTGTTATTTGTTTCATAAATGTTCTCCTAGGTCTACCCCTTCCTCTCTTCCCTTCTATTTTTCCTTCTATGATGTTTGTTATAACCCTACAGGGTTCACATAACGTGGTTCACGCCGCGACTTGTGCTGAGTGAGGCCCTTTTATCTCAGGACGTCCACCACCACCTTATGGTCATTTCGACAAACATCCGTCTTGCTTTTTTGTAATTGTTTTGTGGATATGATGTTATTGTCTAGTTTTTGTGTGTGGCGCCCGTTTATAATAAACTATTTCTATTCTATTCTATGATGTTAATTGTAGATGTACTTTGAAAAGCTTCAGCACGATCTACTCTGAACCGGCGTGAGTGTAAGAAACGATTGATGAACGTGGAGGAAGCAAGAGAAGTGTGTCAGGATCGAAGCAAATTGAATTCCATAGTATCTGTTTGCCGTGACATAAACATAAAATGTTTATCCAGGGTGTTAGTGACATTGTAACGAAAACTTTGTGGGTTGATTCAGACCATGATTCTGAGTTGATATCAGGTAGAATTTTTCATCGCAAAAGTATGGAACTTAAAATAATTAAAAAACATACATACATAAACTCACGCCCGTAATCCCTAATGGGGTGGGCAGAGCCACAAGTAATCAAAGACAACTTGCAGCCACTGTTGATACGAAGTCCAAAGATGGATATGATGAACCTTATGGTGATAAGGGATCAGCCTATCGCCCATAATATTAGTCCATCATGTTAGAGGACACAATCCCTCTGTCGGTTTTTACGACATGCCCGGGAAGAGAAGCAGCTGAACGTGTTCTATGTATGTGTAGTGTGTTTGTATGTATAATTAAAAAAAAAACACTAAAATTATGTCTGTTTTGAAATTAGAAGGTTAAACGCACGAAAATCTTTACAAAACGTTGCCTGGAAAGTCCTTATTTCCAATGTTGCTTTCTACATGAATTGCTTTGATGTCTTTTTAGAATCCCTGATTCTGTGTTTTTTTCTTTAAATAAATAAAATTAAAATAAAATAAAATACATTTATTTCAAGCAACATAAGGCTCATATACAATACTTTTGACACAATACAGTAAAAATAAAAAAAAAACAAAATGAAATGACAATTAAATGATATAAAATACAATGAAAATAAACTAAAATAAAATTAAAATGAAATACACTAACATAATATCTAACCATAAATCTTTACCACACTTTGTTGCCTCAAATATAGAAAATCGTAAACACCAGCAATAAAGGCCAATGCGAAATGAAAATAATGTATTTTTATTCTAGGGCAATGCACCGCGCAGGTACATTGCACTTTTGGGATGAGGACACCAACACAAAGAGCCTACAGAGGGTGTTAGTGATGTTTTATTAGCTATACTTAGTTAAATTCTTAGTTAAACAGCCTCAGTGGTCTAGTGGTTAGAGCGATAGGCTCACGATCTGGAGGTCCGGGTTCGATTCCCGATGAGGACATTGTCGAAATCACTTTGAGAGACTGTCCTTTGTTTGGTAAGGACTTTTCAGACTTGAATCACCTGATTGTCCGAAAAAGTAAGACGATTCCGTGCTTCGGAGGACACGTTAAGCCGTTGGTCCCGGCTATTAGCCGTAAAAACATCTCCACCAACCCGCATTGGAGCAGCGTGGTGGAGTATGCTCCATACCCCCTCCGGTTGATTGAGGGGAGGCCTGTGCCCAGCAGTGGGACGTATATAGGCTGTTTATGTTGTTATATTATATAGTTAAATTCTATAGCCACTTTACCAACAATGGTGCTGATTCCTGTACACACCATCTAATTTTATTTTAAGTTATACCTGTCATGTTCTTATCCGCCGAAAAGGAAAGGGACGGGTAATCGACAGGCATAAAATTTATGGATCACACTTCTCAATTTTAGGCACGAATCTAAAACAACCGCCTAAAAATTTTACATTTATCAATAACCCGACCTAATTAAGTTGACAGCACACATCAAAGGGTTTGCATACCAAGTTCTGGTTACTACTTACTGATGTAAGTAATATAGATAGATACACCTCTGGCTGCCCCTTTAGGTATGTAGGCGTGAAATGTTTAATCTTAAACCACAAAGACTTGGCTAAGTCTACATATTTTTTGCCTCCAAAAATACTCTACAATAATTACAGGTAAAAAAAAACTGCTCACGTCACCAGCCTTGGTTTCGACAGATCATTAGCCTATGTTGGCTCTCTTTCTGTCTCATAATAAATGCTGTAAGTGAGAAAGGGATAGCAACAATTCGCATTTTAAAAGGTGAAGGACGCAGAAAGGCGTAGGAAAAGTAGTACTGAGTATTTAGTTGTTACTTGTTTTTTTTTTTTCATTTTAAGTTTTTACTTAGTTCTGCCTACATACAAAATAGTTTGGATTTAAAAAAACTTCACTCAGACATTTAGGGCCAGTCCGAGGTACGGTCACGAGCATTAATTTAATATGCACTTTGGTACCATGTCACATTATTTTTTTTGACAAATTGAACTGTAAGTCTCACTAAATGTCAAATATGTTAGTGCGACAGAGTCCTAAAGTGGGTACATTATATTGCTTTTGACTGTATATCCAACACAAGACGAACTAAGTACCCACACCTCACCGAGCTTTCTGTTAGACCAACGTGATAGGTGAGCCGTATCTATAAAGGTCGAGAAGGATTTTACTGCAAATGTTTAAAATATTACCTGAAACTTGACAGAGGGCAGCAGTACCTGTCAGTACTATTCAGAGGCGGAGGACAGGAGTCCTAGTACGGCTTTGAAATGGACTACTCTGGGCGCCATCCCACTCGCGTCAGACAGAGTACTGCGGGGCGGAAGGCAAGAGGGAACCCACTGCCCTATTTTTTAGCATAGAGAAGTTTATAAATTATGTAATACAAATTGGATTTAAAAAAAGAAAAGAAAGGAAAACATGAAACAGTGGGACTAGGGCGCTGTGCTGGGAGGTTTTCTGGCCACGTCTTTCCCTCAGCGTTACAGATTCCGATGTGGTAGTAGTTTTACAGCTAGTTACATAATATGTAATTTTAATTTTTGACGTTCAAAAAGCGCTAACTTTATAAGCCAATTTTGAAAAATATAAATTTTTGGTTTTTTTTTTGAATTTTTGAATGCTACACCGACAAGAGCGTGGCTCTTAAATTAGTGGTGTGGTCACGAGTTTGAATCCAGGCTTCGGCTCTAAACCACTGAATTCGACTTTTTGACTCTTTGAAAGCTCGGTGTTAGTGACATCGTAACGAATACTGAGGGGGGTGATTCAGACCATGATTCTATGTTGATATCAAGTGGAATTTCCTGTCGGAAAATTCATGAAACTTTACTAATTTTAATTATTTTCATTTCCATACTTTTGCGACGGAAAATTACACTTGATATCAACTCAGAATCATGGTCTGAATCATCCCTCAGTTTTGGTTACGATGTCACTAACATTTTGTATTTATTTTATTTATTTATTAATTTATTTATTATTATTAATGCCATAAATAACACTGGTATAAATGCTATGTCCTGCAAAATTGCATAAGCAATTTGACTGCAGGATCAGAGTCTCACTAGAACATGGTTAAATTACAAAAAATAAGAAATAGGTAAGTAATTGTTAAATTAAATCTAATAAATATATTTTTTTTACTTATTTTTAAACATTTTTGGCGCATTTATACTAGTAAGATAACCTTGAAACAAAAATAATATGGCACGGGGCAGAATCGAATAGAACTTTGCTAGAATAATAAGGAATCTTATTAAGGAAAGAAAGAAAGAAACGTTTATTATAAAGGGACACCACAGTAACAAATATAAAACAAATAACAAATATAATATAATATAAAACACGAGGTAACACATAACTTACAATCAAAACACATAATAAAAACAACATACATACATACATAAACTCACGCCTATTTCCCACCGGGGTAAGCAGAGACTATAGAATTCCATTTGCTTCGATCCTGACACACTTCTCTTGCTTCCTCCACATTCATCAATCGCTTCATACACGCACGCCGGTTCAGAGTAGATCGTATTGAACCTTTTCTAAGGACATCTCCAATTTGGTCATCGTAAGTCCTTCTCGGTCTTCCTCTGCCAGCCCTACCATCAACTTTTGCTTTATATACCGCTTTTGCAAACAACATACACGAGAAATACAAATAATTGAGTGTGTGGACTGGTCAACGATGGTGGTGGTGTCCTTTATAAAAGGGCCTCACTCAGCATAAGCCGCGGCGCGAGCCACGACGCTGGTATTCTGTGGACCCTGTCAAGTGAGGCACGGAAGCCGTGTCTCCCACAAATACAACTTGAATGAATACATAATAATATTTACTTATACTATAGAATAGAATAGAAACTTTATTTGCGTCAAACATGGTGAATAAGGTGACAAGTGGGTATTAGAAGTAGGTACAATACATGTTTCGCCATAACAATGTTGGCATGCAAATGTCATTATATGTAGACAGAGGTACACTTATTTACACTAAACTTTTATATAATAACAAAAAATATTAAAAAATTAATATTAAATAAATAAAAAAGAAACGGCCTCCGTGGTCCAGTGGTTGAGCGTTGCGCTCACGATCCGGAGGTCCCGGGTTCGATTCCCGGTGAGGACATACCACAAGAATTACTTTGTGATCCCTAGTTTGGTTAGGACATTACTGGCTGATCACCAGATTGTCTGAAAGTAAGATGATCAGTGCTTCCGAAGGCACGTTAAGCCGTTGGTCCCGGTTACTACTTACTGATGTAAGTGAGTAGTCGTTACATGAGTCACGTCAGGGGCCTTTGGCGGCTCAATAGTAACCCTGACACCAGGGTTGATGATGTTGGTATTCCACCTCACAACCCACACGATAAGAAGAATAAAAAAAGAAAAAAAAAAGAAAAAAAAATAATAAAAAATATATAAATATTATAGTGGAGGTTCTTGGACCAGTTTCGCCCATTCTCCCTTATTCGAAGTGTAAACATGGAAGTCTGTATAAAATGATTCATGTTTTTTTATAAGGTTTTTGACCGGAGTGTTCTTTGTCCACAACGAGATAAACATAGTCGAGCTAAAAAGTATAATAACATATATACACCCCTCAAACTTCATTTTCACGCCTATTTCCCACCGGGGTAAGCAGAGATTATGGTATTACATTTGCTTCGATCCTTACACAAATCTCATAACATAACATATCAACTCTTTTCGTGGAGTTGATATACTAACTTACAGCTGTAAGTAATAACCGGGACCAACAGCTTAACATGCCTTCCAAAGCACGGATCATCTTACTTTTTGGATAATCCGGTGATCAGCCTGTAATGTTCCCACCGGGATTAGAACCCGGGACCCCCGGATCGTGAGCACAACGCTCAACCACTGGACCACAGAGGCCGTTATATTGCTGTCCTAAGGTGTACCAATTGAAGTCTATCTAAACAGTTCTAAATTTCAGTCTCACTTCAAACTACACTTCATAAAATACTTCAGCGACGAAAAATAAAAACTCATCTCTTTTTTTTTATTTCAGTCTCCCCTTCCTCCACGTCTAGACTCATTCTAGACTTGTAAACTGTAGGTAGATTCAGAAATCAGCTGATTTTAACGTGAAAATTCCCAGTTCGCTGCGAGACACCGCGCGGTGCGGACGTGCGGTTCGGTTTTTTTTGTTTATAATATTTAATATAGACGCATAAATAACTCGAAAAATAATATGTTAAGTGCAATGTAAAAAAAATACCTATAGTGTAATAAATAAGAAAAATAATTTTCAGAAAAAGAATAATTTATTATAATATATATTTTTATAGTTAATATAAATTTATTGTTATCCATGAAATTATTATAATAAATTTAAATTTAATTAATTTAATAATATTAATTTTGTTTTATAGCTTCTATGAACTCCCATTTGTTTGATTATAAATTTTAACTTTCTTTTTCAACTTTTTATGGACATTTCTTTTCAGTGTGTTCGTGTAATATTTCTATTTTTCGAATGTTTATTCTTCTTTTAGCTTTAATATTTGCATTAATTTAAACATGAAAAAAAAAATCATTAATACGTTTGATTTTGTTGTCATTTTTTCCTTTTTTTTTCGTTGAGTGTTATCGAGTTGTCACAGGGTCCGCTTACCTAATCTGAGTATTTGACAGGTCCGGTTTTTACAGAAGCGACTCTCTCTCTTGATTTCTCTTTGCTTTTTTCGTTTTTTTTTCTCTTAAAAGTATATTAGATAAAATAATTATTACTTTTATAAAAAGAACTAGGTCTTACGTAATAAAAGTAAAAAAAATGTGTGATATTAAAACTATTTAAAACGTGTTTTTTTAAATATTATTCGTGGTGAAAATGTTCTGTTTATTTGGTGCTAGTAAGTATTTGTTATTTTTTCATCACGCTTGTATCCCCAAAAGGGTAGGCAGAGGTGTATAGTATATAGTATATTATGTTTACACTCACAAAACAAGCTATATTTAAGTCCTATGTTCGGTCACGAGCATTAATATGTATACACTTTGGTACCATGTCACATTAACTTTTTTGACAAATTGAACTGTAAGTCTCACTAAATGTCAAATATGGAGACAAATAATGGAAATAATAATATGGAAATTTTATATGGAGACAGTTTCAGACCAAGAAAATAAGGTTAGTGGTTTAAGGTTAGTGATTATTTAGAAACTATGAATGCATGGGATTAACTGTGGAACAGAGTCACTGAATCAGAGTCCTAGAGTGGGTACATGATATTGCTCGTGACTGTACACGACCCAATTTTCCCATGTTTTTTCCAATTTAAAGCACATAATAACGGGTTCTTACCGCGTTTAAATGGGGATATGAGACTCCCGATATTTCGACACTGTTTCATCAGTCATCCCGTGATCATGGCACTTGCAACAGTGTCGATATATCGAGTCTCATATCCCCATTTAAACGCGGTAAGAACCCGTTATTAGATAAGATAAGATAAGATAAGATATTTATTGCATTCCTGATGTTTTACAAAGGTCTTAAAAATAAAAGAAAGTACAAACAGGAACCCTGTAAGGGCACTACAACAGCTTAAAATTTAAAGAAAAAATAGTAAAGATCATGTTAAAAAAATAAAATAAGAATAAAAGATAGCTACATTTACAATTATTTCATAGATTCGTTAAAAAACTCCTTAATATTATGTGCTTTAATTATGATATTTTTTTCCAATTGTTCCACAGTTAATCCCATGCATTCATAGTTTCTAAATAATCACTAACCTTAAACCACTAACCTTATTTTCTTGGTCTGAAACTGTCTCCATATAAAATTTCATGAAAAGACAACATACATACAGAGTTACTTTCGCTTTTGCGATATTAGTATATGGATTTTTTATTTTCTCTGCTCACCCTGTAACGTGTAAACGCCGTGATGCACGGACCATAGGTGAATGCCTTGCCGGCTTTGTCGTCTGATCGTTGACCTAGGTTCGGGTTTGGAAGTCTAGACTGAATGCAGACGACACCCAACAACCTACTTAGGAGGTAGTCAGGACCCCTCCCCCTATTTAGATGGGTAGGAGGGGATTCATCTTGGGACGATGTTTAGTGAGGTGAAAAATCGACAAAAAATCTGACTCGGACGGGACTTGAACCCGCAGCTCCTGTCAAGCCGGGACGAGCGTGTTAACCATTACCATAGAATAAGGCCTCCGTGGTCCAGTGGTTGAGCGTTGGGCTCGCGAGGTCCTCGGTTCGATTCCCGAACGGCAACTCTCCGCTCCCCGCCAGCGTCTGAGCTAGGTTTACCTCACCCCCCTCGAACATAGTTTAGTCTTCAATCGTATCAGAATCATTTATTCAACGTAATTATTGTTCAAGGTCAATTTAAAATGTTTGAGTCTACGAAATCAGAAATCCGAATCATTTATTCGACGTAATTACATAACATAAATAGCCTATATACGTCCCACTGCTGGGCACAGGCCTCCTCTCAATCAACCGGAGAGGGTATGGAGCATACTCCACCACGCTGCTCCACTGCTGGAAGTGTTTTTACGGCTAATAGCCGGGACCAACGGCTTAACGTGCCTTCCGAAGCACGGAATCATCTTACTTTTTCGGACAATCAGGTGATTCAAGCCTAACACCACACAACACGTAACAGAACAGTACATAACAGTAACAGTTTGGCGGGTTAATATTGTAAGAAATAAAATTGTACTAACCAATTTAACAATAAAAAAAAAAAAAAGTCCTTACCAAACAAAGGACAGTCTTACAAAGTGATTTCGACAATGTCCCCATCGGGAATCGAACACGGACCTCCAGATCTTGAGCCTAACGCTCTAACCACTAGACCACGGAGGCTGTTGAATTCAACGTAATAAATTATCATGGATAAACTTGTTGAAGGTCAATTGAACATTTTTGATTGTACGTCATTTCGCAATGTGTTATGACTGAGGAGAAGAAATGACAAGAAACTGTAACAGCAACACATATTTTATATCAATGTAGGTATATATTACAAGTTATTTAATAACTAGAGGAACATATTTAATACTAGGCATTTTTATCATTTAGGTAATCATTAATCATATGACATTTCCAGAATCTGTCTTTTGCAGAATAAGTCATTAATAGAATGTGGCGTTTTCAGATTTTGTCATTTATAGAATTTGTCGTTTTAGACTATTGTGTCATTTCCAGAATATGGCATTTATCGACTAAAGCCATTAATCGGTTATAATAAGCTTCTTTACGCAATTCACATGAGCTTTAAAGGACATTGGCTAAAGTTGAATGGAACTTGGTCCAAACATCCACCACTCACGTGACCTTAAAAAGAAATACCAAACCGCAGTCAAAAATATGCTGTCATTAAAAAGTTATGGCTAAATGAAAAATTACGTTTTCTAACCTTTTCATGGGTAAATATTCTCTTTATATACATATATTGGCCCCGATTCCTGCAGACACCTCCTAATTTTACTTTAAGTTATATCTGTCATTTTCTTAACCGCCGAAAAGGAAAGGGATGGATTATTGACAGCTCTTAATTTTAGGAAGAATGAGTAAATGAATGAATAATCCGGGCGAATCAAAAAGGTATCTCGCTGGTATGCAAACCGTTTGACGTGTGCTGTCATCATAATGTACAAAGTTTAGACAGTTGTTTTAGATTTGTGCTTAAAATTGACCTGTGTTCCATACATTTTATGCTTGCCGATTACCCGTCCCTTTCCTTTTCGGCGGATAAGAAAATGACAGATATAACTTAAAATAAAATTAGATGGTGTTTACAGGAATCAGCACCAATATCAATCAAGTTTTAAATATAATCGAAACCAGCGCCACTACCGGTGGATAATGTTACTAATTTTACCATGTGATTGCCAACGTTTGGCCATATCATGAAGTAATCATGCATTTAGTTGCTCATATCGTTAAACGTTTTGTGTTCATTGATCTGGCCAAACTACATCGTGTTGTGGCCAATGAGTGAAATTCTTTTTAATGAAATATGACCATTTCATGAAATGATCGAGCACATCATGTAATGATCAATGCTAAGATCTGGCCACGACGTATAAAAACCCACGATCACTCGCTAGTAACTATAATTACCTTGAGATTCGTATCAAGGGCGAAGGGAGTGGGCAGTTTATTGTTAGCAAAGCAGTGTCACGGTTAAAAGAATAATTCTTATTGGCTTTTAGTACTTCCTAATTTTTTACGAGTAATTTAGTACATTGTTTTAAGTTTACGCGGTTATTATCATAATTAAACACATAATAACGGGTTCTTACCGCGCAAAATTATGGATCTACCTACTCCACTCCAATCTCATCAGTCATCCCGTGATCATGGCACTTGCAACAGTGTCGAAATTTCGGGAGTCTCATATCCCTACTTTAAACGCGGTAAGAACCCATTATTATGTGTTTTAATTATAATTTAGTACATACATGCATTACATAACATAAGCTCACTACTATATTCCAATTGGGGTAGTCAGAGGTAGGTACATCCGTCGCAAGATGAACTAAGTACCCACACCTCACGGAGCTTTCTGTTAGACCAACGTGATAGGTGAGCCGTATCGCCGTCTGTAATGATGAACAACGAAATACGAATATTAAAAAATAAATATTACTTAGGGTCCCGGGTTCGAATCCCGGTGGAGACATATCACAAAAATCACTTTGTCATCCCTAGTTTGGTTAGGAAATTACAGACAGACCACCTGATTGTCCGAAAGTAACATGATCCGTGCTTCAGAAGGCACGTTAAGCCGTTGGTCCCGGTCACTAGTTACTGATGTAAGTAAGTAGTCGTTACATGAGCCATGTCAGGGGCTTATGGCGGCTCAATAGTAACCCTGACACTTGGGTTGATGAGGTAGGTTACCAACCTCATCAACCCACACGATACAAGAAGAAGAATACTTCGAAGGTTTTTAATTCTTAATACGTTAATGTTCCAAATTCAAATTTAAAATTATATGTGAGCCAATGATGCTACTTGTGAAGTCGACATCAGTGTAACAGATTGCCTAATTATTAACTAACTGCGCATGCGTGGGTCGACCCTAAAGGGCCGCAAGGGCATACTATCTACATAAGGTTTCGGCACACTAAATGCAGATCAGAAACAGCGCAGCTCAGGCGCGGATTCCACTTGATATTAACTCTGAATCATCCCTCTCAGTATTTGTTACGATGTCACTAACACCTGTACGTACTTTGTACATGGTATAAGTGACATCGTAGTGAGGGGAATGATTCGCACATGATTCTGAGATAATAAATAATAGAAAACAATTTAAGAAAACACTAAAAACGTGAATTGTTCGACGGTAAATTCCTCTTGATATCAACTCAGAATCATATGCTGAATCATCCCTCGAAAGTTTTCGTTACGGTATCAATAACACCCTGTAGACATTTGTAAGGGTAGGGTTATATCTGGTGTAATTAATTAATTAATACAACAAAAATACAGGGTGTTAGTGACGTCGTAACGAAAACTTTGAGGGATGATTCAGCTCGTGATTCTGAGTACTTGATATCAAGTAAAATTTTCCGTCGGAAAATTCATGTTTTTAAATTATTTTCAGTTCCATACTTTTGCGATGGAAAATTCTACTAGAATCATGGTCTGAATCATTCCCCTCAGGCCCTCAGTATTCGTTACGATATCACTAATATCCAGTGTATTCATCATCACCAGCCCATTAACGTCCCCACTGCTGGGGCACGGGCCTTCCCTATGGATGGACAGGGAGATCGGGCCTTAAACCACCACGCGGGCCCAGTGCGGATTGGTGGTTATTAACGACTGCTAATGCAGCCGGGACCAACGGCTTAACGTACCTTCCGAAGCACGGAGGAGCTCGAGATGAAAACTTATTTTTTGTGGTCACCCATCCTATGACCGGCCTTTGCGAATGTTGCTTAACTTCAACAATCGCAGACCGAGCGCGTTTACCGCTGCGCCACCGAGCTCCTACAGTGTGTATTAGAGTTGTTAATTTATTCAATATTGGGAAAACGTACATGATATTATACAGGTTGTTAGTCGTTTTTTTTTATTGTTAAATTGGTAAGTACAATTTTATTTCTTACAATATTAACCCGCCAAACTGTTACGTTATATATTGTCGTAACGAATACTGAATTCGGTCCGTGATTCAGGGTTGATATCAAGTGGAATTTTTATATTCTAAACGTGTGGTTTGTAGACCAAGATCCTTGGACATAGATTGACATGATTCCAGAGTTGACTTTACAGTCATCGCGCATGCGTGCGTGATTTTGGTGTGCTGATGCCTTTATATTACACGCTCAATCAATTTCAATGGGAGCTCAATTGCGTACTCGCCTTAGACCCTTTTGTTGGAAACTATCGTTGTCTCTTACACACGTGAACTCACGCCCGCAAACCCTAATGGGGTGGGCTGGCCCACTAGTCATTTTTTAAAATCCTTTTTAAAACTAACATTTAAGCAAACAAGAAAGAACAAATTGAAAAAAAAAAAGCAGCCAGTGTCCGTATTATTAAAGAGTTTTTATTTTGTATCGAGAACATTCCCACTTTGGAAATATTCACGGAGGCACGGTGGCCGTTAACAAAACACATCTATGGTATAGAATAAGGAATAACACTGTAGAACGGCAACTCTCCGCTCCCCAAGTGAGTTTTTCAGTTTATAAATAGGTTTTTTTTTCTTTTCTTTCTTTTTTCATATATAGATAAGTATTTTTGTAATATTTTTCAGTACTTTATGTACATACATACATACATACATAAACTCACGCCTATTTCCCACCGGGGTAAGCAGAGACTATAGAATTCCATTTGCTTCGATCCTGACACACTTCTATTGCTTCCTCCACATTCATCAATCGCTTCATACACGCACGCCGGTTCAGAGTAGATCGTACTGAACCTTTTCTAAGGACATCTCCAATTTGGTCATCGTAAGTCCTTCTCGGTCTTCCTCTGCCAGCCCTACCATCAACTTTCGCTTTATATACCGCTTTTGCAATCCTACTACTTACTTACTTATTTTTTTACTTTATGTAAGTAGTTATTATTGTATGTCACAACATGACTAAATGTGCTGAGCGCTATAAGCTTCACTTCCACCGATATACTTACCACGTTTATGACAATAAATTTTCATTTCATTTCATTCCCCACCAGCGTCTGAGCTAGGTTTACCTCACCCCCTCGGTCTTACTTTAGTCTTCAATCGTTTGGCGTCAGACGTCACACACACAGATGCGCGTGTACGATAATGTCAATGTGTAGTGTCTGTGTAAAACTAGGTGTTTTGTATGAAGTGTCCGGGGTGCGTCTATGCCAACACTTAGGCCCTGCGCAGACGACAGACTATCCGTGACGCACTTTTTAGTCTGTGAAAATATAACCTATGCAATTATATGCAGTAACGCACACGACGCGCAAAAAGTCCGGCGCGTTACTGCATATAATTGCATAGGTTATATTTTCACAGACTAAAAAGTGCGTCACGGATAGTCTGTCGTCTGCGCAGGGCCTTAAAGTAAATTACTTAAGTCTATGCATGCATAGTTACGATACGTGCATACAAATATTGCATTTACGTACATAGGAAAATAGAACCTGTTTGTTTTGTTGCATAAAGTTTGTTATTGTTTGACTCGAGATATAATACCTATATCTATTCAGTAGGTAACATAGTTACTCTTTGAATCGTCATTTTTAACCCCCGAAAAACGACGGGGTGTTATAAGTTTGACGTGTCTGTGTATATGTGTATGTGTCTGTCTGTGGCATCGTAGCTCCCAAACGGATGATCCGATTTTAATGCGTGTTTTTTCGTTTGAAAGGTATATCAGTCGAGAGTGTTCTTAGCTATGTTTGGTGGAAATCGGTTCAGGTCTTCAAGGTCATCAGGTCGTTTGTTAGGTGTGATAGGAATGTTACACGCTCAGTTTGCTTGCAAGCATATGTGGGATCCGACATTTGAAACAGTAATATCTTCTGGAACTGACCTGGTCTGCTGTTAGCGTACTTTTTTATGGTCGGGGTTTTTTTTATTTTAAATTGAAATTCATTTTTTTATTACATAACGAACTCTCATCCGCCTAAAACTACTGCAGCTTCTCACAACCTGTATAGTCGGGGAAAAGCTGCAAGAAAAACCTCTGCACAGGGCCCTAGATGTTCTTTTTCTTGTACAAACAAAATATTATTGAACAATTTAGTAATTTGCCTACCTAATATCGGTTTCCAGACAGTTAATCCCATGAATTAAAATCTTCTAAATAATCACTAACCTTTTTACAAAGTTTCTGTTTAATTACTGTCTTAAAATTGTTCAAAGGTAACTTCTGAGTGGCAAATGAAAAATGTATTCTGCCTTGGGCGCTACTTTACTTATTTGTCTCAAATTGGGGTAGTCAGGTACATCTCAAGATGAACTAAGTACCAACACTTCACCGAGCTTTCTGTTAGACCAACGTGATAGGTGAGCCGTATCGCCGTCTGTAATGGTCGAGTCAACTGTGTTAGTGAAAACTGCACTTAAGGTAAATTAATAACTCATTGGTGCAAGTCCAGTACCGGGAATTGAACCGGCGCTCCCCGATTGAGAAGCAAGCAGGTGCAGGACAGTGACTTCGTATTAATTATTTAATATTAATAATATTGAGGAGCTCGGTGGCGCAGCGGTAAACGCGCTCGGTCTGCGATTGTTGAAGTTTAGCAACTTTCGCAAAGGCCGGTCACAGGATGGGTGACCACAAAAAAAAAAGTTTCCATCTCGAGCTCCACCGTGCTTCGGAAGGCACGTTAAGCCGTTGGTCCCGGCTGCATTAGCAGTCGTTAATAACCATCAATCCGCACTGGGCCCGCGTGATGGTTTAAGGCCCGATCTCCCTATCCATCCATAGGGAAGGCCCGTGCCCCAGCAGTGGGGACGTTAATGGGCTGATGATGATGAATAATATTATGCGGGCAGTGCAGGACCGATCGTCGTGTGAGATCCTTGGGGGAGGCCTATGCCCAGCAGTGGGCGTCGTACGGCTGATAATGATGAATAATATTAATTTCTTTGTTACAGGTGAGTGCACAAACTTGTTCAGTTCTGATGGAGATGATGAAGATAATAATATGGTGAGATCTCAACTGTTTTAAGACAGTAGTTAAACAAAAACTTTACAAAAAAGGTTATTATAAAGTTAGTGATTATTTAGAAGATATGAATGCATGGGATTAACTGTTTGAGAACTGATATTAGGCAGCTAAATTACTCAATTGTATAAAAATATTTTATGTTTATTTTTTTTAAAAGAACGTCTAGGGCCCTGTGCCGAGGTTTTTCTTGCAGCTTCTTTTCCCCGGCTATACAGGTTGTGAGAAGCTGCAGTAGTTTTGGGCGGATGAGACGTTCGTTATGTAAAAATTGACGATTCAAAGTGTAACTATGTTACCTACCGAATAAAGATATTTTTGAATTTTGAATTTGATTTCATCTTACTTTCGGACAATCAGGTGATCAGCCTGTAACATCCTAACCAAACTGGGGTTGAAAAAGTAATTTTTATGGTATGTCCCCACCGGGATTCGAACCCGGGGCCTCCGGATCGTGAGTCCAACGCTCAACCACTGGACCACAGAGGCCGTTTTATTATTTTTGTAATATGTATCGTACTCATTGTTGGAGAACCAAATAAATAAATAAACATAGATATATAGACTCTAAAATTTACTTTACGGATTCTGCGTATAACGTAACTAACTCAAGGCCGTGTTAAGAGAAGTGCGGCGTACCAAAGATTTCGCGTGGAACGGAACGTGGCGCTCGACACACACTTACCCACTTTCACTTCTTAGCGACCTAGATCAAGCTATCAACATCAACGGAAGAGCTACCTCTGACTTAAATATAGTCACCGCGGCTAAGTAGTTTATTCCGGACAAGTGGTTAATCCCACGTGAGTCAGGTAATGACTGCGTACTTTCATCAGTAGGTAGTCTTCTTCTATCGTGTGGGTTGTGAGGTGAATTACCAACCTCATCAACCTTGGTGTCAGGGTTACTATTGAGCCGCCAAAGGCCCCTGAAATGGCTCATGTAACGACTACTTACTTACATCAGTAAGTAGTAACCGGGACCAACAACGGCTTAAGGTGCCGTCCGAAGACATCATCTTACTTTCGGACAATCGGGTGATCAGCCTGAAATGCCCTTACAAAACCGGAGCTCGCAAAGTGATTTTTGTGATATATCCCCACCGGGATTCGAACCCGGGACCTCAGGATCGTGAGTCCAACTCTCAACCACTGGATCACGGAGACTGTTATACTATAAATAGTATATATATTGTATTTAAATACGATAACCAAAATATTATCAAAACATAACCTATTGTGTACAACAACGAACGAAAATTTCTGTATTGATGATGTCAGCTGTATAAAAAAAGATGTAAATATTTATACTTGATTGTTGTTGTAAAGAATACTACAGTAGTAAACTACAGAATACACACACTAATAATCTCCCTAGCGTTATCGTATTATTCACAGGGTCCGCTTACCTAACCTGAAGATTTGACAGGTCCGGTTTTTTACAGAAGCGACTGCCTGTCTGACCATCCAAACCGAAGGGAAAACCAACAGGTTATGTCACACCCGAAAATGCATTTTTCGGGAATGTGGGTTTCTACATTCGTAATCATCGTAATCATTTACGATCCAAACTTGAATTGAATTCGAAAACAAATTCGAGAATCATTGGTTTAGGTCTGTTCTGGATTCGAACCTGCGACCTCAAAGTGAGAGGCAAGCGTTCTACCAACTGGGCTACCACGACACTTTTGACTTTAAGTCCCATGTAATAACCATTCTTCTTCTATCGAGTGGGTTGTGAGGTGTATTACCAACCCCATCAACCCTGGTGTCAGGGTTACTATTGAGCCGCCAAAGGCCCCTGACATGACTCATGTAACGACTACGTACTTACATCAGTAAGTAGCAACCGGGACCACCGGCTTAACGTGCCTTCCAAAGCACGGATCGTGTTACTTTCGGACAATCAGGTGATCAGCCTGTAATGTCCTAATCAAATTAGGGATCACAAAGTGATTTTTGTGATATGTCCCCACTGGGATTCGAACCCGGGACCTCCGGATCGTGAGCCCAACGCTCAACCACTGGACCACAGAGCCATTAACCGGGCCCAAATCCCGGAAACTACGTGATATCAATTATCTGTTCCAAACATGAATTCAAACTCATTAAGTGGAATTCAGTCGAAAAACAAAATAATCGGATCAAAAACCTCTTGTTCAAAGTCAGTTTAAATAAAAACTGATGACGACATACTACGCAGTAAAAAGTTCAACAAACCAGGAAGAGAGAACGTACGAACGAATTTGGACCATAATCCGCGAGTTTACAGGGCAAAATGCCAGTCCAAGTTTAGGTTGATTATAATGTTAATTAAAGAGTGCTTTGGAGTAATATTCTTTTAAATTGATGACGTAATGAAGGGCTTGCGTTCCTCAAAAACAATATACAGGGTGTTAGTAACATCGTAACGAATACTGAGGGGGATGATTCAGACCATGATTCTGAGTTAAAATTAAGTGGAATTTTCCGTCGCAAAATTCACGTTTTTTTTTAGTATTTTTTTAATTATTTTCAATTCTATACTCTTGCGATCGAAGATTCCACTTGATATTAACTCAGAATAATGAGCTAAATCAGCCCTCTCAGTATTCGTTACGATGTCACTTACACCCCGTACCAGTACATACTCGTACAGGTAGCCATACAAGTACGTATGGGTGTTAGTGACACCGTAACGAATACTGAGGGGGATGATTCAGACCATGATTCTGAGTTGATATCAAGTGGAATTTTTCGATCGCAAAAGTATAGAATTGAAAATTCATGAAAATTTTTGTGTTTTTTATAAATTATTTACTATTCCATACTTTTGCGACGAAAAATTCCACTTGATATCAACTCAGAATCATGACCTGAATTATCCCTCAAAGTTTTCGTTACGATGTCACTAACACCCTGTATATGGCGCTGTAAAGATTTTCCTTCGTTTAACCTTCTAATTTCATGGATAACAGACATAATACATCTTGTGGTCCTTAGGTATAAATGATGACCCTTTTTTCTGATGACACTCAAGCACAATTACATCTTCCACCCATTATTATTTTGATCAAAATAAAGAGAAGCAATATAGGTAGCAACATAATTCTATACATAATGTAATCCAAACATCAAGCATCAATTATTTAAATATATGCTTCTGCCATTACATTGTATTTTGGAATAATTATGTACCGTGTAATCTTCTTATCGTGTGGGTTGTGAGGTGGAGTACCAACCCCATCAACCCTGGTGTCAGGGTTATTACTGAGCCGCCAAAGGCCCCTGACATGGCTCATGTAACGATTACTCACTTACATCACTAAGTAGTAACCGGGACCAACGGGTTAACGTGCCTTCCGAAGCACGGATCTTACTTTCGGACAATCAGGTGATCAGCCTGTGATGTCCTAACCAAACTAGGGATCACAAAGTGATTTTTGTGATATGTCCCCACCGGGATTCGAACTCGGGGCCTCCGGATCGTGAGGCCAACGCTCAATCACTGGGACCATGTCGAAGTCGATAAAATGACCGTGACAACGATGCGCACGTTAGCCCTGCTGGTGTGAATAAAAAAAGAAAAAAAAACACAGGCTTATCACTCGATTGTCCGAATATCAGATCCGTGCTTCGGAAGGCACGTTAAGCCGTTGGTCCCGGTTACTTACTGATGTAAGTACGTAGTCGTTACATGAGCCATGTCTGGGACCTTTGGCGGCTCAATAATAACCCTGACATCAGGGTTGACGAGGTTGGTAATCCACACAACCCACACGATAGAAGAAGACTATAATCTATGTCGAAAAGGGCTCTGACGTCACATTGCATTCGAATTTCAAATGATCGACCTATTAAACGATAAGTAACACTGTCTCTATGGTAACAAAGCTTATTTTCATTTTGATTGGTTTTTGTTAAGGCGATGTTTCTATCTACGGAAAATGATTTTCTTTTGTTTCTGCAAAACCGGATAAGGGTGAATATCAAAATGTGCCAAGTTTGGTGGCGAACTTTCATATTATTTTTTTGTAAAAAATTGGGTTCCGACATGAAAAAGGATAGTTCAAGTTACCTCGTAGCTTGTTCTAGGAAAAAGTTACCTCGTAACCCATTTTTTTACGAAAAAGTAATATGAAAGTTCGCCACCAAACTTGACATTTTGATATTCACCCATAACTGAACCGGACCGGACCTGTCAAATCTTCACGTTAAGTAAGCGGACCCTGTGACAAACGGGATAACGCTAAGGAGATGATGATGGAAATGTTTCTTCTTATTGCATGACGATAAAGAACTCCTTAAATCTCTTCGCCTATTCACTCTCCCTTAAAAAAAAGAGTGAAAAGACAATAGGCTTCCAACTAGTCAAATCAGTTCCTTTTTACTAAACGTCAAAACACGATATTACTATGGAATTTGTATGAAAAAGCACACTGTGACGTCATAGAAAAACGTGATATAATGTCGCACTTATTGCTTTTTTTTTACCATAAGGATCATCTTATCCATTTTAGGATTTCGTATCAAAAATGTAAGTTGTCTTCTGATTACTTGTGGATCTGCGTACCCCAGTAGAAATTACTGGCGTGAGTGTATGTACGTATGTTGTATTCATTTATGTTAAATTAAAGATTTTTTCTTCTTCAACGACCTCCGTGGTCCAGTGGTTGAGCGTTGGGCTCACGATCCGGAGGTCCCGGGTTCGATTCCCGGTGGGGACATATCACAAAAATTACTTTGTGGTCCCTAGTTTGCTTAGGACATTACTGGCTGATCACCAGATTGTCCGAAAATAAGATGCTCCGTGCTTCGGAAGGCACGTTAAGCCGTTGGTCCCGGTTACTACTTACTGATGTAAGTAAGTAGTCGTCACATGAACCATGTCAGGGGCCTTTGGCGACTCAATAGTAACCCTGACACCAGGGTTGATGAGGTTGGTACTCCACCGGGAGTTGTTGGTTTTTTTATTCAACCGTTTTAATACAACATCGCCTTAACAACACGTTACCTTCATACAATTCCAAAGACAAAAGACATCAAGTGTTAGTAAAGTTATTGAATTTGCTTCTCTATTGCAATGCAATAGAGTTCAAAGTAGATTGTGTTGTGTTACTACGTTATGTTTTAAGCATAAGTTTGCAAGTTTGAAGGTCTGACATTAACATTATTTAAATTTGGAACACATTTATTGTTTGTTTTTAAGTTTTTTTTTTTTTTTAAATACTAGTACAAGCTTTTTCTAACGGCTAATGGCCATTTAAGACTAAAGTAAGACCTTAGGGGTGAGGTCAGAAAAATAAGAATTGGCGCGGGCGGAGAGTTACCGTTCTATTCGTAGTAGGTATTATTCTTTATTTTATAAATATACTAGCAAGCAGGCAAAGCAGATAGGTACGGTCACGAGTACCAATATGTATACACTTTGAAACCGTGTCACATTAACTTTTTTGACAATCATCATCATCAGCCCATCAACGTCCCCACTGCTGGGGCACGGGCCTTCCCTATGGATGGATAGGGAGATCGGGCCTTAAACCATCACGCGGGCCCAGTGCGGATTGATGGTTATTAACGACTACTAATTCAGCCGGGACCAACGGCTTAACGTGCCTTCCGAAGCACGGAGGAGCTCGATATGAAAACTTTTTTTTTGTGGTCACCCATCCTATGACCGGCCTTTGCGAAAGTTGCTTAACTTCAACAATCGCAGACCGAGCGCGTTTACCGCTGCGCCGCCGAGCTCCTCGACAATTAAACCGTAAGTCTCATTAAATGTGAAAAAATGATAGTGCGACACGGTTCTAAAGTCGGTACATGAAATTGCTCATGACTGTACAAAGTTATATTATTATAGATTGACAATTCTATCTCTTTCGTTCACTCGTCGTTAGTGAAGGACAGCAGTATTTGTTGTATTTTCAAACAACGCAATATATTGCTGTTAGAATTATTTACTCGTTAAAACAATACACGATTTATTTTAAGGTCACACTGCGAATTACAAGGTCTTCTGACAGACAGACAGAATTTATCTAATGTGTATAGATAATTGCGTTTCAAGATTAGGTAATCGGTTTATATGTATACTAGCGACTCGCCCCGCGGTTTCGCTCGGGTGCAATGCTGAGGAAAAAATGAATGAATGATTTACGACATCGCATTAAAAATCTCAAAAATAACAGTATTTGTCCACTATTTAATGGACGTTATTATACATATAAACCTTCCTCTTGAATCACTCTATCTGTCAAAAAAAACCGCATCAAAATCAACTCAGAATCATGAGAGAAAGGGTCATTTTGCGAAACGTACATTATGAAAAAGGATCGTTTTGCGAAGTGTATAATATTTTGCAAAAGGTACACGCGTCGAGAGGAATTAGAATTTTTTTTTTTAATTTATTGCGGCTTTGGTTACAAGGCCATTGGCCGAAAAGTGAAACTTAAATAACATGAAAATAACAAAATTGAGTATCCTAAACTTAAAAAAAATACAGATCAACTTAAATTAAGCTATATAAAAAACAACATAGAAAAAAAAATAGAATATGAACGGAATTAGAATTACAACAGGACATATTATATAGTACATCGCCTAGTGCGAAAGAGACGACAGATATGTCTCATGCCTTTGAACGAAACATACAAAATAACTCGTATTTCTACGCTAATGAGACAGATTTAAAGCAGGTTATAAAAATCCGTTTTTGCCGCCAAAATAAAATGTCTTCCGCATTCTAATCTTCCGGATTTTAAAATAATGCGCGACTATCCAGGCTACGTTCCCCAAATACATGTGGGATGGGGCATGAAGAAAACGATTACTATTTCTAATAAACTTTGTTTATTTTGCAACGTTGTATGAGTTTTTACTTTTCCGTTATTCAAAAACACCCGTTCGCCATATCTCTGTCATTCTGCAATCCTTTTCTCTCTCGCTCACTCGTCGCTCTCTTTCACACACTTTGCGTTACGTTTCATTCAGCCTATCATTCCTACACTCGGCCATCCTGCTCTCAGTCTGTCCTCAGACTGACACATTCTGATATTACATTTAATAACAACTTTTATACACAAATAACTACTACTTGACAAACATCTTTGTTGTAAATGAAATAATAAAATCAATAACTTTTTGAACAAACTTTAGAAATAATTATCTGTTAAACTTAACATCACTACTTACACTATCTTTAAACACACTGTAGAAATAATATGATATCTTAAACTACCCCTTAACATCTTATTACAACATACCTACTAGAAAAAAAAAACAAAATAAGTAACTTAAACACCTGAACCTTGAAATAAAATTAACTAAATAAAGACACTATCAAATAACACCATTCTGGATCATAGTCACTTCGTTTATAGTCTTTTTCAGAGTACCAACCAGGTCTCCTTCTTCAAACATCCGTATTTTCTTTCTCTTTCTGTCAAATGCCCTTTCATTTTCTTCGTGTACCTTTCGTAGTCCTCCTATGTACTTCTGTCTTTTCTTCCTGTTAAATATCTTATTGTCTTCCTCTTGTACTTTTAGTTTTAGCACCTTATCTTGTACACTTTTGTCCATGCATTCTTTCTTGTTATTTTTATCAAACAATTGACAACATTCCAGATTCTGTTTTATCTTCATAGGCCTGTAGTTGTCAGTCACTTCTGGTACTACTGGAACTTCGGTAACCTGTTGCTCATCACGGGCAGGTAGACACCGTAAAGTCAACTTATTATCATGTGGCATAATCTTAATATCACCAGCATCAATCACAACTGTAGTATTAGCCAGAAAAGGTTGTCCTAAAATGGCCTGATACGGTATAGCAGTGTCCGGTATTACGTGGAACACCACATCAAAAGCATACCCGTCCATTTCCATACTAGTTGTCAACTTGCCATGAGAATACACCTTTGTAGAACCAACTCCTGATATTGTCATATTTTCATCTTCACAACACTTTAGTCCGAGCTTAGAATACGTATCACTCGTTATGAGATTAATGTCACTGCCGGTATCGATCAAACATTGTACTTCTTCTTCACAAATGCGCGATAATTTAAGCGATTTATTCGAAAGTCCACTTTTGAAAACACTAAGTACCGTTGCCGCCTTTGACGTCTGATTTGACGTTGACATTTCTTCATTCGTGTCCGCGTGACTTCGTTCATTCCATTCATTCGCGATCGGAGCGCCCTCTTGCGACTGCACGTATAAAGCTTGCCTATGGAATTCACGCCCACCATCATGGCGACTTGTCGAAGCCGTAGAATTTGTCACGTGATTTATCTTGCAATCTCTGCTTATGTGGCCGAAACTATTGCACTTAAAGCACTTCACGCCTTTCGGACACGCAATAGCCCCATGATCTTGATCGCCGCACTTATAACAATGCTGCCCCTTCACAGATTTTTTACTTTCAAATCGATCCATGCTTGTAGACATCCTTTGGTTTCCTTCACCTTCATAACGTTTCTTCATCTTCTCTTTCATAGTTTCATACAACATTAACTTCTCTTTCAATGCACCATACGTAACTACACCGTACAAAATAGCTTTGTTCATTTCATGATCGGTAATTCCGTCAATTATGTACTGAATGGCTACATAATCCGGGAATTTCGCCCTACGGCCCAATTCTTTCATAGTCAGCATGTACTGATAGTATGTCTCGTTCTTGCGCTTTTTCCGTGCACTCATAATCTCGTGCATTTCCTTACAATTTTCTATGGAGTCTGGAAATTCCTTTTGTAACGCATTCTTCAGTTCTTCATATGATTTAAACGGTTTTTCGGACCTCAACCATAGCTCCGCGGTACCAACCAATGATCGTCGCGCTATAATTAACTTCTGCTGCGCGGTCCATGAGAATATCTCGGCGTTATCTTCAATATCCTGCGCCCATTTAGCGGATGAATAGGTTTTATCTTCGGCGCTAAACTTCGGAATAACATCGGCCATTGTACACAAATTCCCCGTACTCATAAATGTAAATTCACCTCTTTCTTCTTTCGTCTTCAACATCTTTCGTCTTATTTCTTCTTTTATTTTCTTATTACTTCGCAAAACACCTTTAATGCTCAGTAAACACCTTTAATACGTCGTAAATCTTCTTTTCATCTTAAATTTTCATAACCTTTTTCCGTCTCGTGCCTGGTAATCTTCTTCAAACTTGGTAATCGTCAACTATATGCCCATCCCGGACGAGCCCCCAAAAATTGTGGGATGGGGCATGAAGAAAACGATTACTATTTCTAATAAACTTTGTTTATTTTGCAACGTTGTATGAGTTTTTACTTTTCCGTTATTCAAAAACACCCGTTCGCCATATCTCTGTCATTCTGCAATCCTTTTCTCTCTCGCTCACTCGTCGCTCTCTTTCACACACTTTGCGTTACGTTTCATTCAGCCTATCATTCCTACATACAATATAGATGGCGTTGTTCAGTTTAAACGTGACAGTCTGTTTTCTCATTTCTCGGGTACATAATTATACAAAAATATAATGTAATGGCTGAAGCATGTATAAAAATAATTGTTGCTTGATATTTGGATCAATTAAAAAAAATAATAATAATATAATAATATTTTTTTTGATTATGTATAGAATTATGTTGCTACCTACCTTCATGGGTAACAGATATTGAAAGAAAGAAAGAAAGAAACGTTTATTATAAAGGTACACCATAGTAACAAATATAAAAGAAATAACAAATATATAATATAAAACACGGAGTAACACATAACTTACAATCAGAACACAATAAAGACAACTTACACGAGAAATACAAATAATTGCATTTGCATCTTTTATCTTTGTTTTTGGGTATACCTACCTAAATGATGAGCCTTTTTCTACACCCAGGCACAATTATCTACATCTTCCACCCATTATTATATATATATTAGTGATGTAACGAATGTTGGATTTTTCACATTCGCGAATGCGAATGCGATTGCGAATAATTATCTTCAACATTCGCGAATGCGAATACGAATGCGAATATTTTAAAATGTCACCGAAACAGGCTGCACGGAGAAAGAGCATCCAAACTTTTATTTTTAAAATTTAACATTCCATTGCTTCAATTTAATTATTAAGAATTAAAAATTACAACAAATGTAATAATTCAACATGTTATTAGAAAAACTATATTTTGTGTACCTTCTTACTTATATCATTTTTTTACACATATATAAATAACTTGCAATTGAAACCAAATGTTAACATAACAAGATTAACAAGTATTAGCTAGATGTTTACTTTAGTTTAAAATAAAAATAATTATAATTTTGTTTTAAAAAAAAAAGGTTTATTTAGAAACAGTTAAAAATGTTTTCGTTTTTTTGTTTTTTAAGTTTATATTTCATTCATTATAAATATATTTAATTCCTCAGATATATAAAGTGAAATGAAAAAATATACATTTAAAGCCAAAGGTTATAAATACTTAATACATTAGACATTTAAATAATTTTGTTTCAAGTAATTGTTTAGTTTTTTAATAAATAGAAATTGTAAACTTTGTTTAAAAATGGTAGCAAAATAATAATGAATGCAAACCTTACCAAGTTGTAACAAGGCTGATTAATGTTAGATTTGATGAGATCTCTGAAGTTCTTTTTTCATGAATAAGACATTAATTTAGAATGTAGAAGTATGATTTAATAAAAATATCTAAGTGTTATCTATTGTATTATTATTTCATATGCATGCTTATAATAATTTCCTTTTTGATTATTAAAACATTCGCTAAGTATTCGCATAAATTTTGCGAATGCGAATGCGAATATTCAAAAATTTGCGGATATTCGCGAATGCGAATGCGAATGCGAATATTCGTTACATCACTAATATATATATATATATATATATATATACTTATATATATGCTTCTATGCTGTTCTGGGAGCATATAAAAAACATAGAACACGTTCAGCTGCTTCTCTTCCCGGGCATGTCGTAAAAACCGACAGAGGGATTGTGTCCTCTAACATGATGGACTAATGTTATGGGCGATAGGCTGATCCCTTATCACCATAAGGTTCATCATATCCATCTTTGGACTTCGTATCAACAGTGGCTGCAAGTTGTCTTTGATTACTTGTGGCTCTGCCCACCCCATTAGGGATTACGGGCGTGAGTTTATGTATGTATGTATGTATATATATACTTTATTGCACTTAACAACTAGTTAAGTACATCACAAACAAGAAATGGACGTTTAAGTTTACGCTTATTCAAGAAATTAGAAGCAATATAGGCAGAAACATAATTTTATACATAATCTGATCCAAATACCTTTCAAGCAACAATTATTTTTATAAGTATATGCTCCTGCCATTAGGTACATTATATTTTTGAATAATCATATAGGTATCCAAGTAATGAGAGAATAGGTAATTATCACGTTAATAATAATATAATAATAATAAAGCTTTATTTCAGAAAAAAAATCCATACAATACAAAATACAACATACTTAAAATATAATAATAAAATTTACAAAAATAACAACACCTGACAATAATAACGATACTTAAATAACTAAAAAAAAATAAAAAAAGTTTATTTAGGTAAAATCTACGACACACATATATACATTTACAACATTAAAACGGCCTCTGTGGTCCAGTGGTTGAGCGTTGGACTCACGATCCAGAGGCCCCGGGTTCGAATCCCGGTGGCATATCACAAAAATCACTTTGTGATCCCTACCCTAGTTTGGTAAGGACATTACAGGCTGATCACCTGATTGTCCGAAAGTAAGATGATCCGTGCTTCGGAAGGCACGTTAAGCCGTTGGTCCCGGTTACTATTTACTGATGTAAGTGAGTAATCGTTACATGAGCCATGTCAGGGGCCGTTGGCGGCTCAATTATAACCCTGACACCAGGGTTGATGAGGTTGGTATACTACCTCACAACCCACACGATAAGAAGAAGAATAACATTAAAATATACACACATAAACATTAATATCATAACTATCATAGCACTACTTTTTCCCCACAGAGAGCAAAGTCCAGAATCGCATCATCGCATGATGTGAGAGTCGCAACTTGTCGAAATACTTTTAATGATGATGTTAGAACTGGACATTACTCTACTCTCTGCATGAGAGAGGCAACACGTTTCCTTAACACAGCTGCAAAATCATCTGTGCGCCAAAAACAGAACATCCCAGAGGCACTACAATATCTAGGCAATCGAAACATTGCTCTAAATACATCATTATATTGGACACGCGATTGTTTAGTATAGTTGGTTAAATCTGGACACCGCCATCTATGTTATTTTCGGAGAACGTAGCCTGCTATAGGCTTACACAATTTTCGAAACGAAATATCTTAAATAATGTTCCACTTAACAACGCGGAAGTTACGGTCTATTACTAGCACACTCGGAGTGTTGTCAAACAAATTTATCCGTCTCTTTCGCACGCGTGAACACAAGCGATTGCTGTCTCGTTCGCTCGCGAATCAAAATGGCCGCCCGTCCCATATGATCGTGATGATTATCTGCTGTTTATGTTTACGTTTCTATTTACATTTTAGTAATGCTCGTTCGCTATCATCACGCATGCTATTATCCGCTGATTATCACGTGCTCAGCGGTGAAGGAAGACATCGTGAGGAAACCCACTTACCCGAGAAATGAGTTTTGTAACCGGTTAGTAGGGCTAACTTGCTTTAAGTAAATAAAATTTTGTCACGGTTGTTCTATCGATTCTGACGATATAATGTCATGATCACTCATATTTTAAAAGAAGTTTAAGCAAGTAGATATCTCAATATCTGACATGAATATTAACTAGATTAAAGTTAAAAGTTGCGAAACGATGGAATTTATAATGGACTATTAATTTACCTGCACTTTTATCGTTCAAGCAAATGGGCATATAATTTAAAAGTATTTTAATGATTTAAAATATTATTAAATAGAATTAATATAAATTATTTATAATTGTAAATGTCATACAATTTATTAATTAATTTAAAAAGTAAGTAAACAGAAAAGGCGGGAACGGAAGTGAGAATTACGCGGCGAGAAAAACAAATGAAGAACGGGGTTGGATTGGTTCCCCGACTTTTCTAGGAGACGTTGGTTGTGGAAAGAATTACGATGGAAATTAGTAAATAGTCGATAGAGTCACACAATTAGAGTGTTTTCTTGAAAATAATTATGTCGTTTTGTCTTATATGTTTCATCTCAGTAACGCATCCCAACGAGTGGGTCTTAGCATGTACATGGCAAAGACAAAAATTATGTCCAACGACCATGTTGCACTCACTCCAGTTCAGGTTGGGAACGTTACACTTGAAATTGTAGACCAGTACATCTACCTAGGGCAAATAATCCAGTTAGGTAAGTCCAACTTAGAGAAAGAGATCTCTCGTCGGATCCAACTCGGATGGGCAGCGTTCGGGAAGTTGCGGAATATCTTCTCGTCCAGGTCCAAAATACCTCAGTGTCTCAAGACGAAAGTCTTTGACCAGTGCGTGTTGCCAGTGATGACTTACGGCAGTGAGACGTGGCCGCTTACTATGGGTCTCGTGAGGAGGCTCGGTGTCGCTCAGCGGGCAATGGAGAGAGCTATATATTATATTTTCCTACGGTATTTTCCTGCTGGATCGAATCAGAAATGAGGAGATCCGCAGGAGAACTAAAGTCACCGACATAGCTCGGAGAATTGCAAAGCTGAAGTGGCAGTGGGCAGGACACATAGCGAGGAGAACCGATGGCCGCTGGGGCGGAAGGGTTCTGGAGTGGCGACCACGTGTCGGACGACGCTCAGTGGGTAGGCCCGCTACAAGGTGGACCGACGATCTGGTGAAGGTCGCGGGAAGCCGCTGGATGCGGGCAGCGCAGGACCGATCGTCGTGGAGATCCTTGGGGGAGGCCTATGCCCAGCAGTGGGCGTCGTACGGCTGATGATGATGATGATGATGTCTTATATGTTAACCTAATATGCGAGGTTTTCGGTACTCAGTTCCAGTGATGTGTTATTCCCCCGAATATTCCCACTTTGGGAACATAAACTTATGTAAAAAGCGCTTTATAACCTAACCTTTAGGCAGATAAGACCTGAGTACAACAGAGAACAATTTGAAAAAAAAAAGCAGCCAGTGTCCTTACTATTAGAGTTTTCAAAAATAACGGCTTCCGTGGTCCAGTGGTTGTGCGTCGGGCTCATGATCCGGAGGTCCCGGGTTCGATTCCCGGTGGGGACATAACACAAAAATTACTTTGTGGTCCCTAGTTTGGTTAGGACATTACAGGCTGATCACCTGATTGTCCGAAAGTAGGACGATCCGTGCTTCGGAAGGCACGTTAAGCCGTTGGTCGCGGTTATTACTTACTGTAAGTACGTAGTTGTTACATGAGTCATGTCAGGGGCCTTTGGCGGCTCAATAGTAACCCTGACACCAGGGTTGATGGGGTTGGTAATTCACCTCACAACCCACCCGATAGAAGTGGATTAGAGTTTTTACAACGGGAACTTTTCCGGGAACTTCACTGCTCAGTTCATTGTGATGCGGTGGGTAGCGGTTCGAAATGAAAGGCCCAAGTGCAGATTAAATACTGAATTTATTTGAATAAATGCACCCTATTTATAATGGGTTGTATGACTAACATTTTAATGATAAATTTATATTGGGTTACAATGTTATGTTAAGGATCAAGTTTAAGGTATCTTATAACTAATCTCATTATCCGTAAATGGTCATAGAATATGGTCATATAATATTTCTTTCCTCTTGTTACGATCAAAACAAACCTTATATGGTATACACGTGTACCGTCTCTTCTTTCTTTGTTTTTCTTATATATCTACCTACTCCTACACCACATCTTCATCCTTTGGGAAAAATAATAATAATAATTAAAGTATATTATTATTATTTTTGTTTACACAAAATACAGCTTTGTCCTATTCTTGTGCACAATATTTTCTTTGTTATCTTCTTTTATTTTTACATTTTCACCCATATCACTAATGACTGTGAATGGTCCTAGGTAAATTTTACCCAACTTATCTCTATTTTCATTTTTAACCAATATTAAATCTCCTGGTTCATATTTTATTGCGTTTAACCTTTTATCATGAACTGTTTTTCTTTTTTCCTTTGATTTTATTAAATTTTCTCTAGCTTCTAATTGTGATTTCTGTAATCTGTACTTTAATTCTATTGGATAATTATCATAGTTATAAATTGGGTCAACTTTACTCATAAGATTGTTTGGTATATTACATAGTTTTCCAAATACTAGTTCAAATGGTGTAAATTTTGTTTCACTGTGTACAGTAGTATTATATGCAAAACACCAGTATGGTATCCATGAGCTCCACATTTGATAATGATTATCTGTCTGGATTCTTAGGAAAGCTCCTAAGGATTTATGTGAGTTTTCTAAAGATCCTATACTTTCATGATGGTATGCAGTTGCTTGAATTTGGTTTACATGTAATAGTTTACAAACATCTTTCATGATTACTGAAATGAATTCTGTACCTCTATCAGTTGCTATTTCGCAAGGTATACCGTATCGTAAAATAAAATTGTCAACAAATGATCGTGCTACAGTTTCGGCTTCCTTGTTTGGAATTGGGTAAGCTTCGACATATTTAGTTAGTTCACATTGTAGAGTCTAAATGTATACATATCCATTTGCATCTTTATTAAAAGGTCCTACTATGTCTAAATAAACTTTTTCAAATGCCGTAGATGCTGTAGTTGTGATACACATTGGCTGTTTGATATTCTTATGATATTTTTGTATTTGACATTTTTCACACTTCTTTACAAATTTCGCTATATCATTATCCATGTTTGTCCAATAATAATGTCTCTTAATATTGTTCGTCATTCGCCTAATACCTGCATGGCCACTGCTAGGTAAAATATGAAAATCATTCAGTATAACTTTCTGGTCATCTGTATTATCTACTTTTTTAACACCTTGTATAATACACAATCGTGGTCCCTGCCACTTACTTTCTTCTTTTATTTTCTTAGCTAGCTCTTTTATAATTTTCTTATTATCTTCACTGCGAATTATGCATAATTCCTTTATTTCTAATTTGTTACAAAATTCCTCTAGTTCTTTCACGACGAAAACTCGTTTCAGCCATGATCCAGAACTGGGATTTATAGTAACCATTGAGTTCATAGGTGTGTACATAAATGTATCATTTCCCCTACGTATTCCTTTGCCACATAATGCATTCTTTTTATATTCATTTTTATCAAAACTTAGTTCTATATAATTTTTAGGCTTTCTTGTTAATTCTACGACTCTTGGGTGATCAGTCCAATCGTCTGTATCATTGCCTTTTATTTTTTCGGTAGTTTCCTTGTTTCTTCCATTTTCTATCATTTGTCGCCGTCTTCGTGTCATGACCATTATAGTATTGATTTTGTCGTTCATTGATTTTAACTCTGAAAATTTGAAAATCCTGCCTGTAAGGAGCGATTTTGATTTTTAGAGTTAGTTTGATAATTTGGTTTTCCACGAGTTGCAAAGTTATGAAATCCTCGTTTTAAAGGTCTTCCCCTAGTCCAAAACACCTGTCCTGTTGATGAGGAACCCGTGTTTACTTCTGCATCTTTTGCCCCTTGAATTGCGTCTTTTAACGTTTGGTAATTACGTGCTGCTATGATTGTTCTTAATTTTTCATCTTTCAGCCCTTCTGCAAATTTATTAATTGCCTGTTTTTCATTTAGTGGTTTCAGAATATTATAAGCGTCAGCTTTCCCATCAGCTTGTGAAATAGTTAGGTCAACAAACATCTGTTCAAGCTGTGAGCCAAATTTTCAATAGTCCAATTTCCTTGATAACAAGTTTGCATTTTCTTCTGTAGCGCGACATCTGATTTAGTTGTTAAGAGATGTTTTTTCATATCAGCAATCATTTCTTTAACACTTTTATAGTTACTTCCTAGCCTTAACTTTGCTACTTGGGACAATCGTGTCTTTAACACGAATTGTACAAGGTTTGATTTACTTTCTTCAGTAATCATTGTAGAATACAATTCTATAGCATCTATCAATTGTTTCGTAACTGTTTCTGAACCATCCATTACTGGTAGTAATGAAACTGCCATGTTTGTCTTATTCATCAACTTTTCTATCTCTAAATATTTTATGTTTATTTCCTCTATTAACTTAACGGCGTCCTCTGACAATTTTACCTTTTCGTATAATTTTAATGCTATTTCAAAGTTTGCAAATGTTTTCCTAGCTTCTTCTAGTTTACTTTTAGCAGCATCACTTGTTACACGTTTTTTACCAAATTTAATTAGGTATTGTCTTATATCATGCAATTCCGTGTGAAACTTATAAAAAATGTTTTCTGCCATGTGACGTTAAGTACTTGCTAACCATAGTAATATATATTATTTATATGCTTTGACTTATTATCACTAAAACAATTTTCTCAAAACCAAATTTAAGTATGTGATTAAATATAAAGTAATAGAAATTATTTAATTACACTTACAGTACATTTTACTCTGCTCTGCTCACTACTTCTTCACTTTTATAACACTTTAACCAACACTTTACTTACTGATCACTCACTCACGTTTACTGTTGATGTTGTCACACTGATAAACGTTGCGATCGTAGAACTGCTGCAGTGGATTGCCGCTCAATCTTCTTGGTTAATCGCTTATGCAATTTTTTGTAGATCATGTAAGCTAATATTATGGCACATATTACCACAATGGCAATGGTAAGATTGTAGGTATCTGCTGTTTTTTCAAAGCTTGGGATGCTGTTTGGAGCAAAGTTATTTTGACCACTTTGGGTGATAATCACTTCTTCTTTTTTCTCCTCCTTGACTGCTGCTTACCCATTGCTATTACTTTACCAATCTGCATAAGTTGTATCTCTCTCCCACTTGATCTTCCATAACCACAAAAGTCTTCCTGCATTCACTAACTGAAGATCTGCTATGGCTTTCGTTCCATTTGGAAAATCAATGTCCAATTGATTTTCTACTACCGCTTTATGAGCTGGTGTTATTGTTTTTGGACATAAGTTTACGTGCCCTATATGTCCCTCTATGTATGCCGAAATAACGTTTCGACCGTCTTCTGTTGTGAACTTCAAGTCCAGAAGTACTACTTCGTTTATCTTGCAGAACGTACGTAATCTCCTTTTAATAATGTCTAGGTACGAGAAGGTGTCCACCAAGTTGACGTTGATCTCGAACTCCATCTTGAAGCCTCGAATACGACTGACCGATTTCAATTTGTTTCTCCATTATTAGAGATCAATTAATAAACAATCTAAATTACCGACGCATTCCTACGGATCACTTAACTCAAACTCGACACTCTCGTGCCAAATATGGGAGGCGCTGGATAGCCGACACTTAACGCGAACGCGAACGCACTGGCAGGGTCGCCATGTGATGCGGTGGGTAGCGGTTCGAAATGAAAGGCCCAAGTGCAGATTAAATACTGAATTTATTTGAATAAATGCACCCTATTTATAATGGGTTGTATGACTAACATTTTAATGATAAATTTATATTGGGTTACAATGTTATGTTAAGGATCAAGTTTAAGGTATCTTATAACTAATCTCATTATCCGTAAATGGTCATAGAATATGGTCATATAATATTTCTTTCCTCTTGTTACGATCAAAACAAACCTTATATGGTATACACGTGTACCGTCTCTTCTTTCTTTGTTTTTCTTATATATCTACCTACTCCTACACCACATCATCTTGCGATGGATGTACCCCTGACTACCCCAGTTGGAATATGAAGCTTATGTGATAAGTATATATGTGATAACAGCCTCCGTGGCCTAGTGGTAAGAGCGTTAGGCTCACTATCTGGAGGTCCGGGTTCGATTCCCGATGGGGACATTGTCGAAATCACTTTGTGAGACTGTCCTTTGTTTGGTAAGGACTTTTCAGGCTTGAATCACCTGATTGTCCGAAAAAGTAAGTTGATTCCGTGCTTCGGAGGGCACGTTAAGCCGTTGGTCCCGGCTACTAGCCGTAAAAACATGATCAGGTGGAGCATGATCCATACCCTCTCCGGTTGATTGAGAGGAGGCCTGTGCCCAGCAGTGGGACATATATAGGCTATTTATGTTATGTTTATGTTATGTGATAAGATTAGTCTACAATCTTTTTTTTTTTTTTTGACGTGACTTATTGTAGATTTGCCGCAGATGGCATTAACTACTTGGCCGGACAAATGAGGAGCGCTGAAGGCTCTCACCCGGTACAACGTTTAAGACAACAGGCCTGAGGGTGCCCAGTTGGGCGCGAACCTCGGCTCAGGGCGTCGTCTGAGAGGAAAAATATTTGAAAGAATTAATCGACCCTAGTGGGTCGATAGCGATAAGCGCTGAATGAGGGAAATCGTCGACCACGCCGGCGGGGTCGGTATCGGGGTCCTGAAGTGTTCGGTGTCGCGAGCTGTTTGGCTGCCTCTATGGCTAGATTAGTCTACAGTCGATAACCTATGCAATATATGTATAAGCGGCCTTATTAATGAAAGAATGAAACATTTATTATTTAGGACACCACAGACACGGATTACATTTATATATATATACATTATAATGACATCACATCAGAAGTCAACGCACACACGAAATATTTTCTATAAATCAAATCAAATCAAATCAAATCAATTTATTTGCAACAACAACAACATTTTATTTTTGTTTATATAGAAACATGGAAAACGAACACAGAAACTTATACCTAAATTAAAATGTGACGTCATGTCGGCTTACCCATGTTATTGATGGCAGACAAAAATAAAATATCCTGCGTGGATCATATAGGTAACCGGCCTTGATAAGTGTTTTGATAAGTTGATAAGATACATAAATATCTATTTTAGGTCACCTGGATTATATATGGAAGTAGAGATGTGTCGACTATCGGTTTAGCCGACTAGTTCGCTCACTCAGGCCGACTAATTGACTACTTTTCAAAAGGACACTGGCTGATTTTTTTTTTCAAATTGTTCTTTTTTCTTTGCTCTTATCTGCCTAAATGTTATTATTATTTGAGAGTTGTGAGGACCGGACTGAATACAGCCCGCGAGATCACTGCGACCTTGTCAGATCTATTGTGACCTAAATCCCTACATTTAAAAATCCTCCTCTAGACCGATCCGTTCGAAGAGATCCAACGTCTTTTTGGGTAATCAGAAATCAGAATCATTTATTCAACGTAATTATCATGGATAAACTTGTTGAAGGTCAATGTAACATTTTTGAATTTACGTCATTTCGCAAGGTGTTATGGCTGAGGAGAAGAAATGACAAGAAACTGCAACAGCAACACATCTTTTAAAAACCAATGAGAATATACATTACAAGTTATTTAATAACTAGAGGAACACATTCAATACCAGACATTTATATCATTTAGGTAGTCATTAATCTTATAATAAGCTTTTTTACATAAAGTAAGCTTCACATGAGCTTTAAATTTTTTTTCTGACAAATTTAAAATATTATCTGGTATTTTATTGTAAAAACGTATACATAACCCCAAAAAAAGAAAGGGATCCCAAGTGTACGGCTTCTACTATGTATGAGAGCCTCACACCTGCATAGCAGATGTAGTGGCGTCTCATCTTCTCCTAAGCAGAATCTGCATAGTGGAGACTCGGTCAGCTACATTCTGTGTAGGTGCTTATTGAGTCTACAATGCCCCGTGAGGGCTCGTATTAAAATCCTAACCTGCGCCCTAGTGAGAGTAAGGATTTCTGATTGCTTAAAGGTTAGGTAACAAAGCTGTTTATACGTAAGTTTTGCGCTATTTTACTGCTGGGAACGTTCCCAAAGTGGAAACATTCTCTTTAACGGCACATTGCTGTTCCCGACTAGTCGTCTTTCCCGATTAGTTGGTACAACTCTATTAGGAAGTCACTGTGACTCAATTTTGGCATTATACTGATAACAGTAATCTCGAACGAATGAAAACAATGCCAGACATAAAGTCCCCACGCATACATACATAAACTCACGCGCGTAGTCTAGGGATCACAAAGTGATATGTCCCCACCGGGTTTCGAACCCGGGGCCTCCGGTGAGTCCAACGCTCAACCACTGGACCACAGACCCCGTTAGCTATTGCCATTAAGCGGGCTCCTGGAAACCACGTGATATCAATTATCTATAATCCAAACATGAATCCAACTCATAAAGTCGAATTCAGTGGTCTAAAGTCCAAGCTCTCCACACACGTAATCCCATCAATTTTCCATCGCGAAAGCAAGTATATAGAATCATGAATTTTTGCGACGGAAAATTCCACTAGATATCAACTCAGAATCATGGTCTGAATCATTCCCCTCATTATTCGACGATGTCACTAACACCCTGTATACAATACTCTGCCTACCCCATCTGGGATACGGGCGTGAACCTATGTTGTGTTGTTTTTTACTGCGTTTCCACCCACACACCTTTTAACCTTCAGAAAAGGTCACACCATGGAACTTTCAGGCATTGATCTTCTTTGTCTCGGCGCATGGTAACTCGGGGGAAGGGTGGGTCCGGGGAAGGGGGAGGGAGGGGAGGTACGGGGGGGGGGAAGGTGCATCGGACCTTGACCCAGTTCTTGGAGCCGAGGGTTTGTGTGTTGTACAGGAGTGGAATGTTGGGGTAGGTAGGTAGATATAGGTAACTGCGTGAGATGTCGTTGGCTTGGTTAAAACCACATTAGAAAGAAAGAAAGAAAGTATTTTATTTATTTATTTATTTATTTTATTTATTGCATGTTTGTTGCACCCTGTCAGGGTGTCGCAAAGAGGGCAAATACATTATAACTTACAATATTTACATTTTCCAATTGTAATATTAATGGTGAGTTAATTATCATCTTGGTAGAGTTAAAGTTAGGATTAAATAAAATTATATTACTAGCATGCAGTTAGTACCATACTTAAATTCTAATTACTTAATTTAATACTAGTTTAATTTGTCATTCATAAATTCATTTATAGTATAATAGCATTTTTTAATCAACATCGATTTATTATTAGAGGACGCCACAGTAGAAACACAGTAGGGGAAAAAAAAATACACAAAATCACAATTATTAACAAAAACGTAAAAGAAAAATAATAATAAAATACAAAATATTGGTCGTAACAGTCATATGGCATTAGCGCCTTATTATTTTTGTTATCGTGTGGGTTATTACAGAGCCGCCAAAGGCCCCTGACATGGCTCATGTAACGCCTACATACTTATATCAGTAAGTAGTAACCGCCTTATTGAGAAATCATAACAATAGCCTTGTTTCCAACTAGTCAAATTAGTTACGTTTTACTAAACGTCAAAACACGAAATTGCTGCGGAATTTGTATGAAAAAGCACACTGTGACGTCATAGAAAAACGTGATGAAACGTCGGACTTATTGTTACGTTTTTCTTTATTCATAAATTAGTTGAATAGAAAAAAAGAAAATTTTTTTCGTCAGTTTTAAAACTGTCTTTATTTAGTAATCAGAATTTCATAATTTATCTTGACTACGCAATTATCAAATCAAATATCCTTTTTCGCACAGAACTTAATGTGAACAATCAGACATAACACATGAATACGGTACTATTTGGGCGGTCTTATCGCTCTAAGGCAATTTCTTCCAGGCAACCACTCATCATCATCAGCCGTATGACGCCCACTGCTGGGCATAGGCCTCCCCCAAGGATCTCCACGACGATCGGTCCTGCGCTGCCCGCATCCAGCGGCTTCCCGCGACCTTCACCAGATCGTCGGTCCACCTTGTAGCGGGCCTACCCACTGAGCGTCGTCCGACACGTGGTCGCCACTCCAGAACCTTTCCGCCCCATCGGCCATCGGTTCTCCTCGCTATGTGTCCTGCCCACTGCCACTACCAGGGAACAAAAATTGTCAAGATTTTCTTTAACAGAACCTTGATGTATTTTAATGTTTTTCAACATAACGTACATAAACAGACTATAGACTTCCCACTAGTGGGCACAGGCCTCCCCTCCATCAACCGGAGGGGGTATGGAGCATACTCCACCACGCTGCTCCACTGCGGGTTGTTTTACGGCTAATAGCGGCTTAAAGTGCCCTTCGAAGCACGGAATCATCTCACTTTTTTCGGTCAATCAGGTGATTCAAGCTTGCAAAGTCCTTACCAAACAAAGGACAGTCTCACAAAGTGACTTTCGAAAGTATCTCAATCGGGACTCGAACCGGAGAAGGTCGTAGTTTACGACAAATCATAATAATTAATGATTTGATTGTCGTTTATGTAACACGTGTAGTATGTTGACCTATCCAACGATACCCAGTCGAAAATAGGTGACCTACATTGGAATTAGGTCATCTGCAGGGCAAATGCATTACGTCAAATGATGTTATAACATAACATAAGCTCGCGACTATTTATTTATTAAGGTACATACAACAGCCTCCGTGGTCTAGTGGTTAGAGCGTAAGGCTCACGATCTGGAGGTCCGGGTTCGATTCCCGATGAGGACATTGTCGAAATCACTTTGTGAGACTGTCCTTTGTTTGGTAAGGAAAGGACTTTTCAGGCTTGAATCACCTGATTGTCCGAAAAAGTAAGATGATTCCGTGCTTCGGAAGGCACGTTAAGCCGTTGGTCCCGGTTACTATTTACTAAAAGTGAGTAAACGCTACATGAGCCATGTCAGGGACATAACCCTGACACCAGGGTTGATGAGCCTGGTATTTCACCTCACAACCCACACGATAAGAAGATTGAGAATCAATGACAAAACTTTTACTTTTAAGTCTGATCGTGTTCTCCTGACCTAATTTTCACCTAAAATAATATTCCGTGGCTGAATGAGCTGGTCCGTTGCTTCGACCCTATTTTGGTAACTTACTGTTGCCGACGCCCACAGAATAAAAATAGACCATTTCATATTCTAACGCTTTTACCGTTGCATTCATTCTCTTTGCTGCATTTTATGCTGGATTAGAAAGCGGGTTGTGCTTTCTCAACCTCAACCTCAATAACCTCAGTAACCCTGGTGTCAGGGTTATTATTGAGCCGCCAACGGCCCCTAACATGGCTCATGTAACGATTACTCACTTCAGTAACTAGTAACCGGGACCAACGGTTTAACGAGCCTTCCGAAGCATGAATAATCTTACTTTTGGACAATCAAGTGATCAGCCTGTAATGTCCTAACCAAACTAGGGATCACAAAATGATTTTTGTGATATGTCCCCACCGGGATTCGAACTCGGGGCTTACGGATCGTGAGTCCAACGCTCAATGACTGGACCACAGAGGCCGTTGATTCTCAATATAAACCTAACTACTTTTTTTTAAAGGAGTCTTTTTTAAAGGAGATCGACCAAAATTGGTCCAAATGTCCACCACTAACGAGTCCTATTTAACCCTTTCACGGGCAGAGACCATGGGTCATTGGTGGGTCATAATAGGTAGTATGACACCTTGGAATCGGAACGTCCGTAGACGTTCTGTCCTTGAAAGTGATAACTGAATAGCTCATTAAATACTCAGTAATTAATACTACTATATACTACGGAGGAGCTCGGTTGCGCGAGGAGCTCGGTGGCGCAGCGGTAAACGCGCTCGGTCTGCGATCGTTGAAGTTAAGCAATTTTCGCAAAGGCCGGTCACAGGATGGGTGACCACAAAAAAAAGTTTTCATCTCGAGCTCCTCCGTGCTTCGGAAGGCACGTTAAGCCGTTGGTCTCGGCTGCATTAGCAGTCGTTAATAACCATCAATCCGCACTGGGCCCGCGTGGTGGTTTAAGGCCCGATCTCCCTATCCATAGGGAAGGCCCGTGCCCCAGCAGTGGGGACGTTAATGGGCTGATGATTTTTTTTTTTGATGATGATGATGAATTAATACAAATATTAATAGCAATATTGCTTTCTTAGGTGAATTGCTTCTATGTGGCCTTTTTAACCCCCTGGGGGGGGGGGGGGGCCCAGGTCATAACAGCAAGATGTACCCACACTTCACCGAGCTTTCCGTTGTGTTTGAATTAATTTGTCTTCATTCTTCCAGATGCACAGTAGCGAGCCCCTCCCACCGCCGCCGGCGACAGGCCCCAACCTCCTGTACCAGCTGGGCCGCCTGATCATCCGCGCCCGGAGTGTCAGCCCCACCGCCCGCGCGCCTCGCGACCCCCGCGACCGCCTGTTACAAGCCAAACTGCGCGCCGCCAAACCCTCTACCAGCCAGGTAAGGCTTTTCATATCAACCCTGGTGCCAGCTCATTGAGCCGCCAAGGGGAAGCGAAGCTCCCCACAATGTGGTCTGATGACATTGCAGGCTGGATCAAAGAAAGAAAGAAAGAAGAAAGAAGGGTACATTACATTCAACACAGGACAGAAACCACACGGAAATCAATACCCAGAAAAAAAAACAAAAGAAAAACAAACCAAAATCATAAAAAATAATAATAATAAAGCAGGCGCCATAGTCCCCCATAGCTCCAGTATCCCGGTCCATTAACTCCCAAACCAATAGCCCTTTATTCCTATAATCTGCAATAGTCCTACACGAACCGGGGATTGTCTTTGGGTGCACTCCCATAGTGCATACAGGGATAATCGCCGGTTGGTGTCACATCACATTTAGATTAAATTGTCTTAAGGGGCCTCTACGTGTTGGCTTCGGCTCCAAGCACGCCTTCCAAAAGTCCTGGACTCCATAGGCCCGAGATATGGAAACGACATACAAATAATAATAATAAAAGTAAGTATCCTAAATGCAACGCACTGATCACCTGATTGTTCGAAAAAGAAGACGATTCCGTGCTTTGGGATCATGGGTCCGGGCTACTAGCCCAAAACACCACCAACTGTCACTGGAGCAGCGTGGTGGAGTATGCTCCGTATTCCCTCCGGTGGATTAACGCGAGGCCTGACCCCTGCAGTGGGACGTATATAGGCTGTTTATGTTAAGTTTTTTTATTGATTTTTTTTGGTGTTTGCTGCTTCCAGGTGGTGACTCAGCCAAAACCGGACCCTGTGCCGAAGACGGTGGTGGAAGCTCAGCTGGACAGCCACGTTCAAGCCTTGTGGAGCGAGCAGATACCTGTCTGTATTGAGGTCAGTTACCATCACACCACTGCGGTCTCCGTGGTCCAGTGGTTGAGCGTTGTGCTCACGATCCGGAGGTCCCGGGTACGATTCCCGGTTTGTTTAGGACATTACAGACTAGATCACCTGATTGTTCGGAATCATTGGTTCCGGGTTACTAGCCCAATACACCTCCACCAACTGTTACA